>NC_091287.1:234275956-234875956 GCF_032444005.1 Ranitomeya imitator | reverse complement strand
TCACAAACTCTGCAAAGTTATCTTATTTTTCAAACTATTTTTACTATGCTGGTATTTTCAGAAATTAGCATGTTATGCATAATGGAAACTGCATATATGCTTGTTTATCGTACAAAATTATTATTATTATTATTATTATAGCGCCATTTTTTCCATGGCACTTTAGATGTGAGGAGGGGTATGTTAGGGGTTGGGATTCTCCCACTGCGTGGGTTATATCCTAAGCATTATCTGCTTTTGTGGTCTCCCATTAAGGCCTGGCCACTGTGATTGCTGCTCAGCACAGACGTCGGTCCCAGCATGTTCCTCAGGCTCATGGTATACATTTGGTTACTGCTGGCTCTGCAACCAACTCTAAGGTAACCAGTGACATGCAGGTGCAGCCTTGCGCTTTAGAGTCTAATTCCAGTGGTCAACTCACTGAGCATGTCCATGATGTTGCGCCTTCTTATTGGTGGTTGGATGTTAGCTACTTTGGTGATGTGGCAGTTCCGGATTGGCCCACGGGCGATGTCTCAGCCGACTGGGCATGAGTGTTTGGGGTAGAGCCTAGCAAATTAAAGGCTCTCAGCGGCGCATGCGAGAGCACTAGTGTCATTTATATTTGTGTGTGTGTGGGTGGTTGCTCCACCACTCTGCACGTTTGTGTGGATCTGTCTATGCTCAAAGACTGTACACGTCGGCAGGCAGGTAACACACTCATGTGGTTTTATTCCCTTGGCTCAATGCCTGAGCATCTAGTCTGCTACATGCTTAGGGTGCTGGGCAAGCACAAGTTCAGCAGCTTCAGGACTGGGGTAACTAGCCACTTAGCTTATCGTCTGTTGCATTCATGTGTGCGGTTAGCACAGTTGAGTTACAGAGCAAGCTCAACCCATATCCTTCCTCTTAGTGAAGGTGACAGGGTATTGGACCTAGCGTCTTAAGAGTTCCTTCTCTGGGCACAACATCTGCTTCATTTGTATGTGCGGTTAGTGCAGTTTTGTTGCAGAGCAAGCTCAATCCATGTGCTAACATCCCTGTGATGTTAACAGGATATAGTGCTTAGCTTGCTAAGTGCAGTATCACTCCATAAAGTAACTTAGCTTGGTACTCAGTGTTCCATTCATACGGTGTGGCGTTAGCACAGTGCGTTAAAGGAATCGCTCACTGTTTTGTTCAGTCATTGTTCACACTAGCAGCAGGTTCATTTCTGCACGGTGGACCCCGGGTAGAAATTGCACTTTATTTTATATTTTATTTAATGCATTCTGCCAGCCTTAACTGTACACTAGCACCAGGATCTGGCTAGCAAATGGTGATTAAAGCTGTGGATCTTACCGCAGTGACAGCACAAGCATCCAGCAAAGCCACTACTATGGTTTATGCTGCGACACCTGTCCCACCGTTTTCTCGTTACTTGCTGCACAATAAGTTCACGGGGGACAGCAAGGCTTGCAGGGGCTTTGTGAATCGGTGCTCAATTCAGCTAGAGCTACTGGCATCAAGATTCCCATCCGAGCAGGCAAAGGTGGGATTTGTGGTGTCTGTCCCTTTTGACTGAAAGGGCGTTGGAGTGGGTTACACCGTTATGGAAGCGTAATGATCAGGTGGTCCACAATGTCTCTTGGTTTCTGGGTGCTCTGAAACAGGTCTTTTTGAGACCTTGGATTACCCATGATGTGGTGCTTCAACTCTTGGCATTAACCCATGGCTCTTCCATGGTAAGTCAGTTTGCCATCCAGTTCTGGACTTTAGCTTCCGAGCTGGAGTGGTCAGATAAGGTTCTGATCCCCATTTCTTGGAGGGGTCTTGCTGACAACGTAAAATATGCTTTACCACTAGGGAGATTCCTACTACTCTGGAGGACTTAAGTTCCATGTCCACTCACATCGAATTTCAACATGCTGAGCAAAGAGTTGAGCGTGTCCACGGTAGACATAGGATTCACTTATGTCAGGACTCTGAACATTTTTTGATTACCTTGATTACTGCCCTTTTCCAAGATGGCATCTTTGGTCTCATGTGCACTCTGTCTTCCTGCTATATAACTCCACCCCAGCCATCAGCTGGAATCTGGTAATATTCAGGCTATCCTTGACTGACCGGTACCCAAGAACGTTAAGGAGGTTCAACGTTTTATTGGTTTTGCAAATTTCTACAGATGCTTTATTCGAACTTTTTCTGATATTGTCCGTCCAATTACTTCCTTGACAAGGAAAGAGAAGCCCTTTAAGTCACAGTCTCAAGAAGCATTTGATCGGCTTAAGATCTGTTCCACCTCAGCACCGCTGTTGATACACCCAGATCCAACACTTTCTTTCATTGTGGAGGTGGAAGCTTCCGATAATGCTTTGGGGGTTATTCTCTCCCAAAGAACTGGAGAGAAGGGTCTGCTACATCCATGTGCTTTCTTTTACCATAGACTAACCTCAGCAGAGAAGAATTACGACGTGGGAGACAAGGAATTGCTGGCTATTATTGCGGCTTTCAAAGAATGGAAGCATCATCTGCAAGGAGCTGCACAACAGATCATAGTGCTAATTGACCATCGCAATTTGGAGTTCCTTAGATCTGCTAGATGTCTTTCTCCTCGTCAGGCTCATTGGAACTTATTTTTAAATCAATTTAATTTTGTTATCTCGTACCGTCCAGGTTCTCATAATGGGAAGGCTGATGCTTTATCCCGAATCCATGCTGCGGATTCCATACCTGGAGTCCCGTCCAAGACCATTCTATCTGATGCCATTTTAATCGGAGTTATCCATGATCAGGACTTGTGGAAGGAGTGCAGGGAGGCTTATGACGGTGATGTATTACTGGCCAACCCACCTGTGGATATTAATCTTGTCTTTAAGGGTGGCATGTGGTTCAGAGATTGACGTATCTACATCCCTGAGGTCGTCTATCTGCAGATCCTCAAGTTGAATAGAAACTCGAGGCAAGGGAAACATAAATACCCCCTGATGAAGGCTGATGCCAAAACGCGCATCGGGGAGCGGCACATCCAGGAGACGGTAGCATCTCAGGTAACACCTGCTCCAGGCCCACTACTTTAAGATATTGGTTGTTTAATTTATGATCTACTATTTGTGATATCATGACATACGCCCGGATTTAGGTAGCAGGCACCTGTATTCACACTCCTTTTACCAGCATAATTGTTGTTGGCCGCACATTTGCACTTTATCCATTTGTACTTTGGCCGCACTTTTTAACACTGGTTGCACCTTATACTGGTGTATCCATATATACACACATCTTTTATGGCATTTGGTATATTTTCGTGTATACCTTAGCCTATCAAGTACCTTAGGCCATTTTCTTAGGTGTACCGCCATATATTGCACCTTTTTTTTTCTTTTGTGCATTCATTTATTTCATGTTTTTGTGTGTATTTATAGTTTTTCAGTTCTGTGGGGTCATATAAATATGTATATATTTATTTATCTATCTTGTATCACTCCATTATTTTATCACAGCAGGACTGTTTATTGCTCCGTCTTCTTGGTATTGTGCCTCTTTTTGGTTTTCTTTCCCCCCCTACCATTTGGTATATTTACTTACAAATAAAATTATTTGAATTCACTGTTTGGGCATTAGTTCGGTTTTTGTGTTCTCTCTTCCTTTAGATCCTCAAGTTGGTACATGACTCCAAGTTGGCTGGTCATTGTGGGGTACAGAAGACACAAGAGTTCCTAAGCCAATTTTTCTGGTGGCCAACTTGCCTGAAGGATACCAAGGACTATGTTCTCTCTTGCGAGGTATGTGCTCATTACAAGACTCCTTATGTGGCACCTACGGGTCTTCTGCAACCATTACATGTTCCGTCACGCCCTTGGGGGTCTATATCCATGGACTTTATTGTGGAGCTGCCTACATCGGTTGGCATGAATACAATCATGGTGGTAGTTGATCGCTTGACTAAAGCCGCTTATATTGTTCCATGCACCGGCCTCCCCTCAGCTAAAGATACAGTGAACTTGGTTATACAGAATGTCTTTCGGTTGCATGGGGACCCAGATGAGATCATCTCTATCCGTGGAGTACAGTTCACTTCAAGATTTTGGAAGGGGTTTTGTTCTGCACTAAATTTTAATGACTGTCTGTCTTCCGCTTACCATCCCCAGGCAAATGGTCAGACTGAGCGTACCAACCCGATGCTGGAACAATATCTAAGATGCTATGTCAGCCATCTCCAGGATGATTGGTTAGAGTTGCTGCCGTTAGCTGAATTTTCATATAACAATTCTCAGAGTGCCTCCACTAAATTTACACCTTTCTTTGCCAATCTGGATTATCATCCATGTATCTTACCTAAGTCTCTGATTAATTCTACGGTTCCAGCAGTGGAGGAAAGGCTGACTGCGATGAAGCAGAATCTGGAGGTACTGAAGGAACACCTGATCACAGCTCAAGAACGCCTGATAGATTCCATAAACCTGCACCCTTGTTCAAGGTAGGAGATTCCGTGTGGTTAGCAACTAAGAATCTGAAGTTAAACGCTCCTTCACAAAAATTTGGACAGAAATTCATTGGCCTTTTCAAGATCAATGGTATTGTGAGCTCTGTGGCCTGCTGTTTAAAGCTGCCTAGGACTATGAAGGTACACCCAGTTTTTCATGTATCTTTACTAAAGCCTGTATCTCCTAATACCTTCCAGGGATGTGTTGTGCCACCTCCTTAGCCTGTGGTGATTGATGGGCAAGAACAATTTGTGGTGGAGGAAATTATTGATTCCAGGATTCGCAGGAATCAGCTCCAATATCTGATAAGATGGCAGGGATATCCCCCTGAGGAAGACTCTTGGGAACCTGTGGAAAACATCAATGCGCAACAGAAGATTTCTCATTTTCATCAGAGATTTCCTGAGAAACCAAGTCTAGGATTGTCCTGAGGCCACTTCTAAGGAGGGAGTAATGTCAGGACTCTGAACACTTTTTGATTACCTTTTGTGCATTACTGCCCTTTTCCAAGATGGCGTCTTTGGTCTTATGTGCACTCTGTCTTCCTGCTATATAACTCCACCCCAGCCTTCAGTCTGTGCTAGAGTATTCTGCCTTGCATCCAGCTTCTGACCCTGGTGGCTTCCTGGCTTTGTACCTGCTCCTGTGAACCTGTGTGGTTATCCTGCTACTCTGCTCTGAGTTCCTGCTGCATACACTCGTTTCCAGTAATACTCCTTCATCTGGCTACTTGTGTTTATTTGCATCTGCATTTGTTGGATATGTAAGCTGTTGCTGCTCTGCAAAGACCTGAGACTATTACTCAGGCCTCTCTGGATGAGCTAAGATATTATTTCAACTGCCTTATAAGCATATCTATCTGTGTTTGGACAAGTATTTGTGTCAAGTATTCGTGTCAAGTATTCTCAAGAATAACTGTGCTTCATAGACTTTCTGCTTGATTGCATTTTCCTCTGAATTTCCCTATAGACTGCTAAGCTGCGTTTAATATTTACACCAAGTGTTGTGGACTTGAGTTTCTCTCTGCACCTGTTTGAATCACCGTGTGATAATATAGACTTTACCACTTAAAAAACTGTGTCCTGTAGTTGTCTTGTTCCACGCAAGGAGTCTCCTGAGTTATCCCCTATAATCATTACACCTTAGCTCCAAACATTGTTGATCCTTTGAAATCTCCGCCTCTGACGAGTGATCATGTGGAGTCCTTGAAAGTCTGTCTGGCGGAATCTAACTCCCGTTCACAAATGACCTACTTTGTCTGTAGGCAGGCTGACCATTACACCAATAAGTGTCCCAGGTGCCAGGGAAACGACCACAACTAGTGGCTATTGGAGGAGGCTCACTAGACACTATAGACTAGTCCTCCAAGTTAACCTTCAAGGTTTCCCTGTCATATGGGTCGACTACCCTCAGTACAGAGGCCTGTGTGGATTCCAGGGCTGAGGTCAATTCCCTTAGTGATGCTTCCAAAGCCACCCACCATCCGGGTTGTTAATGGGTCCGTCCTTCCTACTCAAATTACTCATCAGACTATACCTCTTACCCTCATGATGTCTCCCAAGCATCAGGAGATAATCTCTTTTCTTGTAATCTCTGAGGGCATGGATGAGGTACTTCTGGGCATATCTTGGTTGCATCGCCATTCACCCCGTATCGATTGGTCAGCAGTAGTGTTGAGCGACTTTTACTTTTATAGGATCGGGTCGGGTTTCACGAAACCCGACTTTTTCAAAAGTCGGGTCGAGTGAAATCGGCCGATCCTATAAAAAAGTCGGGGTCGGGGTTGGCCGAAACTCGAAACCCAATGCAGTGCATTGGGTTTCCAATGGTTCCCAGGGTCTGAAGGAGAGGAAACTCTCCTTCAGGCCCTGCGATCCATATTTAAGTGTAAAATAAAGAATTAAAATAAAAAATATCGCTATACTTACCCTCTGACGCGCCCTGGTACTAACCGGGAACCTTCCTTCCTTCGAATCAGCGCTTCCAGGACCTGCGGTGACTTCGCGGTGACGTCGCGGCTTGTGATTGGTCGCGCGACCGCCCATGTGACCGCTCGCGCGACCAATCAGAAGCCGTGACGTCACTGCGACGTCACCGCAGGTCCTGGAAGCTCTGATTCGAAGGAAGGAAGGCTGCCGGAAAGAAGCAGGGCGCATCCGAGGGTGAGTATATACCTAATAGGAATATACTCACCCTCGGACGTGCCCTGCTTCTTTCCGGCAGCCTTCCTTCCTTCGAATCAGCGCTTCCAGGACCTTCGGTGATGTCGCGGTGACGTCACGGCTTCTGATTGGTCACATGGGTGGTCGCGCGACCAATCACAAGCCGCGACGTCACCGCGACATCACCGCAGGTCCTGGAAGCGCTGATTCGAAGGAAGGAAGGTTCCCGATTAGTACCACGGCGCGTCAGAGGGTAAGTATAGCGATATTTTTTATTTTAATTCTTTATTTTACACTTAAATCTGAATTCCGATACCAATTCCTGATATCTTAAACATATCGGGAATCGGTATCGGAATTCAGGTTCCAGATTCAGAAGATCGCCGACTTCATGGCCGACCCCACACAGGGGTCGGGTCGGGTTTCATGAAACCCGACTTTGCCAAAAGTCGGCGACTTCTGAAAATTGCCGACCCGTTTCGCTCAACCCTAGTCAGCAGGGAGCATACAGGGATGGAGTAGCTCATGTGAGGGACAATGTCTTAGGGCCCAAGTCCTGATTGGGTCATCTGAGGTCACAACTGACCTAACCTGACTGACCTAACCTCTACTGGCAGTATGCAGACGTGTTCTTCAAAAAGGCCATGGAGACACTTCCTCCTCATCGTCCATATGATTGCCCTATAGAGCTCAATCCAGAGGCAGAGTCTCTTCAAGGGTGTGTTTACCCTTTGTTTGTCCTGGAGACTGAAGCTATGTCTGAATACATCAGGGAGAATTTGGCAAAGGAGTTTATCAGGAAGTCAGTGTCTCCTGCTGGGGCTAGTTTCTTCTTTGTTCAAAAGAAGAACGTAGAATTACGTTCTTGCAGTGACTATAGGGATTTGAACGCAATCACTATTAAGAACAAATATCCTCTGCCATTAATCTCTGAGCTATTCGATAGACTGCGGGGTGCTAGGATATTTACAAACTTGGACTTGCATGGGGCATATGATCTTATTCATATACGTGAAGGGGACAAATGGAAGACCACCTTTTATACCGAGGATGGTCATTATGAGTACTTGGTCATGCCATTCGGTCTCTGTAATGCCCCTGCAGTCTTTCAAGACTTTGTAAATGACATCTTTCGGGAATTGTATTTCACACTGTGGTAGTATATCTAGATGACATACTCATCTATTCCCGAGATGTTGACACTCACCATAAAGATGTGTGTAGAGCCTTTGAGCTCTTACGCACCAATTCTCTTTTTGCCGAACTGGAGAAGTGCATGTTTGAGCCGGGACTCCCTGTTGTGAATTCTGTTATCGGGCTCCCTCCTGTGGTCATGAATGGTACTTCGGCTGGTTCTGTCCATGGACTTCCTCTGGTGGGTGTTTGAGTTTCCTTCCACAGGTGACGAGGTTAATTCGTTAGCTGGCTGCTCTATTTAACTCCACTTAGATCTTTGCTCCATGCCACCTGTCAATGTTCCAGTATTGGTCTAGTTCACTCCTGGATCGTTCTTGTGACCTGTCTTCCCAGCAGAAGCTAAGTTCCTGCTTCTATTTTCTTTGGTTTGCTATTTTTCTGTCCAGCTTGCTATTTTTATTGTTGTCTTGCTTGCTGGAAGCTCTGGGACGCAGAGGGAGCGCCTCCGCACCGTGAGTCGGTGCGGAGGGTCTTTTTGCGCCCTCTGCGTGGTCGTTTTGTAGGTTTTTGTGCTGACCGCAAAGCAACCTTTCAAATCCTCAGTCTGTTCAGTAAGTCGGGCCTCTCTTTGCTAAATTTATTTCATCTCTGTGTTTGTATTTTCATCTTTACTCACAGTCATTATATGTGGGGGGCTGCCTTTTCCTTTGGGGAATTTCTCTGAGGCAAGGTAGGCTTTATTTTTCTATCTTCAGGGCTAGCTAGTTCCTTAGGCTGTGCCAAGTTGCATAGGGAGCGTTAGGAGCAATCCGCGGCTATTTCTAGTGTGTCTGATAGGATTAGGGATTGCGGTCAGCAGAGTTCCCACGTCCCAGAGCTCGTCCTTTATTATCAGTAACTATCAGGTCATTCCGTGTGCTCTTAACCACCAGGTCCATTATTGTCCTGGCCACCAGGTCATAACAGTACAGGTGGCCCAAAGTACTAATGCATCTCAATAGAGGGATAAGAGAAGTTCTGAGACCATTTTTTTTTTCTCTTTGCAGTGTGTTTTGTCTCTCTTTTCCCCTTTACCTCTGGGTGGTTCAGGACACAGGTGTAAACATGGACACTCAAGGTCTGTCCTCTTGGATGGATAATCTCACTACAAGGGTACAAAACATTCAAGATTTTGTGGTTCAGAATCCAATGTCAGAGCCTAGGATTCCAATTCCTGATTTGTTTTTTGGTGATAGATCTAAGTTCTTGAATTTCAAAAATAATTGTAAATTGCTTCTTGCCTTGAAACCTCGCTCCTCAGGTGACCCTGTTCAACAAGTAAAGATCAATATTTCTTTTTTACGTGGTGACCCTCAAGACTGGGCATTTTCCCTTGTGCCAGGAGATCCGGCATTGCGTGATGTTGATGCGTTTTTCCTGGCGCTTGGATTGCTTTATGACGAACCTAATTCAGTGGATCAGGCAGAGAAAATCTTGCTGGCTCTGTGTCAGGGTCAGGATGAAGTGGAGATATATTGTCAGAAGTTTAGAAAGTGGTCTGTGCTCACTCAGTGGAATGAATGTGCCCTGGCAGCAATCTTCAGAAAGGGTCTCTCTGAAGCCCTTAACCCCTCTGTGACCTTAGACGTACTATCCCGTCGAGGTGCCCTGGGCTTATCTGACCCTGGACGGGATAGTACGTCATAGCAGATCGGCCGCGCTCACGGGGGGAGCGCGGCCGATCGCGGCCGGGTGTCAGCTGCCTATCGCAGCTGACATCCGGCACTATGTGCCAGGAGTGGTCACGGACCGGCACATTAACCCCTGGCACACCGCGATCAAACATGATCGCGATGTGCCGGCGGTGCAGGGAAGCACCACGCAGGGAGGGGGCTCCCTGCGGGCTTCCCTGAGACCCCCGGAGCAACGCGATGTGATCGCGTTGCTGCGAGGGTCTCACCTCCCTCCCTGCTCCCTCCAGCCCCGGATCCAAGATGGCCGCGGATCCGGGTCCTGCAGGGAGGGAGGTGGCTTCACAGAGCCTGCTCAGAGCAGGCACTGTGAAGCCTGCAGCGCTGCATGTCAGATCAGTGAACTGTCAGATCACTGATCTGTGATGTCCCCCCCTGGGACAAAGTAAAAAAGTAAAAAAAAATTTTTTCAAATGTGTAAAAAAAAATAAAAAAAAATATTCCAAAATAATGAAAAAAAAAAAAAATATTATTCCCATAAATACATTTCTTCATCTAAATAAAAAAAAAAACCAATAAAAGTACACATATTTAGTATCGCCGCTTCCGTAACGACCCGACCTATAAAACTGTCCCACTAGTTAACCCCTTCAGTAAACACCGTAAGAAAAAAAAAGAAAAAAACGAGGCAAGAAACAACGCTTTATTATCATACCGCCGAACAAAAAGTGGAATAACACACGATCAAAAGGACAGATATAAATAACCATGGTACCGCTGAAAGCGTCATATTGTCCCGCAAAAAACGAGCCGCCATACAGCATCATCAGCAAAAAAATAAAAAAGTTATAGTCCTGAGAATAAAGCGATGCAAAAATAATTATTTTTTCTGTAAAATAGTTTTTATCGTATAAAAGCGCCAAACCATAAAAAATTATATAAATGAGGTATCGCTGTAATCGTACTGACCCGAAGAATAAAACTGATTTATCAATTTTACCAAACGCGGAACGGTATAAACGCCTCCCCCAATAGAAATTCATGAATAGCTGGTTTTTGGTCATTCTTCCTCACAAAAATCGGAATAAAAAGCGATCAAAAAATGTCACGTGCCCGAAAATGTTTTCAGTAAAAACGTCAACTCGTCCCGCAAAAAACAAGACCTCACATGACTCTGTGGACCAAAATATGGAAAAATTATAGCTCTCAAAATGTGGTATTGCAAAAAATATTTTTTGCAATAAAAAGCGTCTTTCAGTGTGTGACGGCTGCCAATCATAAAAATCCGCTAAAAAAACTCGCTATAAAGGTAAATCAAACCCCCCTTCATCACCCCCTTAGTTAGGAAAAAATAAAAAAAAAATGTATTTATTTCCATTTTCCCGTTAGGGCTAGGGTTAGGGCTAGGGTTAGGGCTAGGGTTAGGGCTAGGGCTAGGGTTAGGGCTAGGGCTAGGGCTAGGGTTAGTGTTAGGGTTAGGGTTAGGGCTAGGGTTAGGGTTGGGGCTACAGTTAGGGTTGGGGCTAAAGTTAGGGTTAGGGTTTAGATTACATTTACAGTTGGGAATAGGGTTGGGATTAGGGTTAGGGGTGTGTCAGGGTTAGAGGTGTGGTTAGGGTTACCGTTGGAATTAGGGTTAGGGGTGTGTTTAGATTAGGGTTTCAGTTATAATTGGGGGGTTTCCACTGTTTCGGCACATCAGGGGCTCTCCAAACACGACATGGCGTCCGATCTCAATTCCAGCCAATTCTGCGTTGAAAAAGTAAAACAGTGCTCCTTCCCTTCCGAGCTCTCCCGTGTGCCCAAACAGGGGTTTACCCTCACATATGGGGTATCAGCGTACTCAGGACAAATTGGACAACAACTTTTGGGGTCCAATTTCTCCTGTTAGCCTTGGGAAAATACAAAACTGGGGGCTAAAAATAATTTTTGTGGGAAAGCAAAAAGATTTTTTATTGTCACGGCTCTGCGTTATAAACTGTAGTGAAACACTTGGGGGTTCAAAGTTCTCACAACACATCTAGATAAGTTCATTGAGGGGTCTAGTTTCCAATATGGGTCACTTGTGGGGGGTTTCTACTGTTTAGGTACATTAGGGGCTCTGCAAACGCAATGTGACGCCTGCAGACCAATCCATCTAAGTCTGCATTCCAAATGATGCTCCTTCCCTTCCGAGCCCTCCCATGCGCCCAAACGGTGGTTCCCCCCCACATATCAGGTATCAGCGTACTCAGGACAAATTGGACAACAACATTTAGCGTCCAATTTCTCCTGCTAACCTTGGAAAAATACAAAACTGGGGGCTAAAATATAATTTTTGTGGAAAAAAAAATATTTTTTATTTGCACGGCTCTGCGTTATAAACTGTAGTGAAATACTTGGGGGTTCAAAGCTCTCACAACACATCAAGATGAGATCCTTAGGGGGTCTACTTTCCAAAATGGTGTCACTTGTGGGGGGTTTCTACTGTTTAGGTACATTAGGGGCTCTGCAAACGCAATGTGATGCCTGCAGACCATTCCATCTAAGTCTGCATTCCAAATGGCGCTCCTTCCCTTCCGAGCCCTCCCATGCGCCCAAACGGTGGTTCCCCCTCACATATTGGGTATCAGCGTACTCAGGACAAATTGGACAACAACTTTTGGGGTCCAATTTCTCCTGTTACCCTAGGGAAAATACAAAACTGGGGGCTAAAAAATAATTTTTGTGGGAAAAAAATGTTGTTTTATTTTTATGGCTCTGCATTATAAACTTCTGTGAAGCCCTTGGTGGGTCAAAGTGCTCACCACACATCCAGTTAAGTTCCTTAGGGGTTCTACTTTCCAAAATGGTGTCACTTGTGGGGGGTTTCAATGTTTAGGCACATCAGTGGCTCTCCAAACGCAACATGGCGTCCCATCTCAATTCCTGTCAATTTTGCATTGAAAAGTGAAACGGCGCTCCTTCCCTTCCGAGCTCTCCCATGCGCACAAACAGTGGTTTACTGCCACATATGGGGTATCAGCGTACTCAGGACAAATTGGACAACAACTTTTGAGGTCCAATTTCTTCTCTTACCCTTGGAAAAAATAAAAAATTGGGGGCAAAAATATAATTTTTGTGAAAAAATATGATTTTTTATTTTTACGGTTCTGCATTATAAACTTCTGTGAAGCACTTGGTGGGTCAACGTGCTCACCACACATCCAGATAAGTTCCTTAGGGGGTCTACTTTCCAAAATGGTGTCACTTGTGGGGGGTTTCAATGTTTAGGCACATCAGTGGCTCTCCAAACGCAACATGGCGTCCCATCTCAATTCCTGTCAATTTTGCATTGAAAAGTCAAACGGCGCTCCTTCCCTTCCGAGCTCTCCCATGCGCCCAAACAGTGGTTTACTGCCACATATGGGGTATCAGCGTACTCAGGACAAATTGGAAAACAACTTTTGGGGTCCATTTTCTCCTGTTACCCTTGGTAAAATAAAACAAATTGGAGCTGAAGTAAATTTTTTGTGTAAAAAAGTTAAATGTTCATTTTTATTTAAACATTCCAAAAATTCCTATTAAACACCTGAAGGGTTAATAAACTTCTTGAATGTGGTTTTGAGCACCTTGAGGGGTGCAGTTTTTAGAATGGTGTCACACTTGGGCATTTTCTATCATATAGACCCCTCAAAATGACTTCAAATGAGACGTGGTCCCTAAAAAAAAATGGTGTTGTAAAAATGAGAAATTGCTGGTCAACTTTTAACCCTTATAACTCCCTAACAAAAAAAAAATTTGGTTCCAAAATTATGCTGATGTAAAGGAGACATGTGGGAAATGTTACTTATTAAGTATTTTGTGTGACATATCTCTGTGATTTAATTGCATAAAAATTCAAAGTTTGAAAATTGCGAAATTTTCAAAATTTTCGCCAAATTTCCGTTTTTTTCACAAATAAACGCAGGTACTATCAAAGAAATTTTACCACTATCATGAAGTACAATATGTCACGAGAAAACAATGTCAGAATCACCAGGATCCGTTGAAGCGTTTCGGAGTTATAACCTCATAAAGGGACGGTGGTCAGAATTGTAAAAATTGGCCTGGTCATTGACGTGCAAACCACCCTTGGGGGTAAAGGGGTTAAGGATGTCATGGTGGGATTTCCCATGCCTGCTGGTCTGAATGAGTCTATGTCTTTGGCCATTCAGATCGATCGACGCTTGCGTGAGCGTAAAGCTGTGCACCATTTGGCGGTACTATCTGAGCATGGGCCTGAGCTTATGCAATGTGATAGGACTTTGACCAGAGCTGAACGGCAAGAACACAGACGTCGGAATGGGCTATGTTTTTACTGTGGTAATTCCACTCATGTTATCTCCGATTGTCCTAAGCGCACTAAGCGGTTCGCTAGGTCTGCCACCATTGGTACGGTACAGTCTAAATTTCTATTGTCCGTTACTCTGATTTGCTCTCTGTCATCCTATTCTGTTATGGCATTTGTGGATAGCCTCAGTACTGGACCCAATTGACCATGTGCATGGCTCCTGCACATCAGGAGGATGTCCGCTTTCTGGTGTTGCATAATCTGCATGATGTGGTCGTTTTGGGGTTGCCATGGCTGCAGGTTCATAATCCAGTATTGGACTGGAAATCTATGTCTGTGTCCAGCTGGGGTTGCCAGGGGGTACATGGTGATGTTCCATTTTTGTCTATTTCGTCTTCCACTCCTTCTGAAGTTCCAGAGTTTTTGTCGGATTATCGGGATGTATTTGATGAGCCCAAAGCCAGTGCCCTACCTCCTCATAGGGATTGCGATTGTGCAATTAATTTGATTCCTGGTAGTAAGTTTCCTAAGGGCCGATTGTTCAATTTATCTGTGCCAGAACACGCCGCTATGCGGAGTTATATAAAGGAATCCTTGGAGAAAGGCCATATTCGCCCGTCGTCATCACCGTTAGGAGCAGGGTTCTTTTTTGTGGCCAAGAAGGATGGTTCTTTGAGACCTTGTATTGATTACCGCCTTCTTAATAAAATTACAGTCAAATATCAGTATTCTTTGCCGTTGCTGTCTGATTTGTTTGCTCGTATTAAAGGGGCTAGTTGGTTCACCAAGATAGATCTTCGAGGGGCGTATAATCTTGTGCGTATTAAACAAGGCGATGAATGGAAAACAGCATTTAATACGCCCGAGGGCCATTTTGAGTACCTGGTGATGCCATTCGGGCTTTCCAATGCTCCATCAGTATTTCAGTCCTTTATGCATGACATCTTCCGAGAGTACCTGGATAAATTCATGATTGTGTATTTGGATGATATTTTGGTCTTTTCGGATGATTGGGAGTCTCATGTGAAGCAGGTCAGAATGGTGTTCCAGGTCCTTCGTGCGAATTCCTTGTTTGTGAAGGGGTCAAAGTGTCTCTTTGGAGTTCAGAAGGTTTCATTTTTGGGGTTCATTTTTTCCCCTTCTACTATCGAGATGGACCCTGTTAAAGTCCAGGCCATTTACGATTGGACTCAGCCGACATCTGTGAAGAGCCTGCAAAAGTTCCTGGGCTTTGCTAATTTTTATCGGCGCTTCATCGCTAATTTTTCTAGTGTTGCTAAACCATTGACTGATTTGACCAAGAAGGGTGCTGATGTGGTCAATTGGTCTTCTGCAGCTGTAGAGGCTTTTCAGGAGTTGAAGCGTCGTTTTTCTTCTGCCCCTGTGTTGTGCCAGCCAGATGTTTCGCTCCTGTTTCAGGTTGAGGTTGATGCTTCTGAGATTGGAGCAGGGGCTGTTTTGTCGCAAAGAAGTTCTGATGGCTCGGTGATGAAGCCATGTGCTTTCTTTTCTAGAAAGTTTTCGCCTGCTGAGTGTAATTATGATGTTGGTAATCGAGAGTTGTTGGCCATGAAGTGGGCATTCGAGGAGTGGCGTCATTGGCTTGAAGGAGCCAAGCATCGCGTGGTGGTCTTGACGGATCACAAGAATTTGACTTATCTTCAGTCTGCCAAACGGTTGAATCCGAGACAGGCTCGATGGTCTTTTTTTTTCTCCCGTTTTGATTTTGTGGTTTCGTACCTTCCGGGCTCTAAGAATGTGAAGGCTGATGCCCTGTCAAGGAGTTTTGTGCCTGACTCTCCGGGTGTTCCTGAGCCGGTGGGTATTCTCAAAGAGGGGGGTAATTTTGTCTGCCATCTCCCCTGATTTGCGGCGGGTGCTGCAAAAATTTCAGGCTGATAGACCTGACCGTTGCCCAGCGGAGAAACTGTTTGTCCCTGATAGATGGACTAGTAGAGTTATCTCTGAGATTCATTGTTCAGTGTTGGCTGGGCATCCTGGAATCTTTGTTACCAGAGATTTGGTGGCTAGATCCTTTTGGTGGCCGTCTTTGTCATGGGATGTGCGTTCTTTTGTGCAGTCCTGTGAGACTTGTGCTCGGGCTAAGCCCTGCTGTTCTCGTGCCAGTGGGTTGCTTTTGCCCTTGCCGGTCCCGAAGAGGCCCTGGACGCATATTTCTATGGATTTTATTTCGGATCTCCCCGTCTCTCAAAAGATGTCGGTCATTTGGGTGGTTTGTGATCGCTTTTCTAAGATGGTCCATTTGGTACCTTTGTCTAAATTGCCTTCCTCCTCTGATTTGGTGCCATTATTTTTCCAGCATATGGTTCGTTTACATGGTATCCCGGAGAACATAGTTTCTGACAGAGGTTCCCAGTTTGTTTTGAGGTTTTGGCGATCCTTTTGTGCTAGGATGGGCATTGATTTGTCTTTTTCCTCGGCTTTCCATCCTCAGACAAATGGCCAAACCGAACGAACTAATCAAACTTTGGAAACATATCTGAGATGCTTTGTTTCTGCTGATCAGGATGATTGGGTGTCCTTTTTGCCGTTGGCTGAGTTCGCCCTTAATAATCGGGCCAGCTCGGCTACTTTGGTTTCGCCGTTTTTCTGCAATTCTGGTTTCCATCCTCGTTTCTCTTCAGGGCAGGTTGAGTCTTCGGACTGTCCTGGTGTAGATACTGTGGTGGATAGGTTGCAGCAGATTTGGACTCATGTGGTGGACAATTTGACATTGTCCCAGGAGAAGGCTCAACGTTTTGCTAACCGCCGGCGCTGTGTGGGTCCCCGACTTCGTGTTGGGGATTTGGTTTGGTTGTCGTCTCGTTATGTTCCTATGAAGGTTTCCTCTCCTAAGTTTAAGCCTCGTTTCATTGGTCCGTATAAGATTTCTGAGGTTATCAATCCTGTGTCATTTCGTTTGGCCCTTCCTGCTTCTTTTGCCATCCATAATGTGTTCCATAGGTCATTATTGCGGAGATACGTGGCGCCTGTGGTTCCATCCGTTGATCCTCCTGCCCCGTGTTGGTTGAGGGGGAGTTGGAGTATGTGGTGGAGAAGATTTTGGATTCTCGTATTTCGAGACGGAAACTCCAGTACCTGGTCAAGTGGAAGGGTTATGGTCAGGAAGATAATTCCTGGGTTTTTGCCTCTGATGTTCATGCTGCCGATCTGGTTCGTGCCTTTCATTTGGCTCATCCTGGTCGGCCTGGGGGCTCTGGTGAGGGTTCGGTGACCCCTCCTCAAGGGGGGGTACTGTTGTGAATTCTGTTGTCGGGCTCCCTCCTGTGGTCATGAATGGTACTTCGGCTGGTTCTGTCCATGGACTTCCTCTGGTGGGTGTTTCTGAGTTTCCTTCCACAGGTGACGAGGTTAATTTGTTAGCTGGCTGCTCTATTTAACTCCACTTAGATCTTTGCCCCATGCCACCTGTCAATGTTCCAGTATTGGTCTAGTTCACTCCTGAATCGTTCTTGTGACCTGTCTTCCCAGCAGAAGCTAAGTTCCTGCTTCTATTTTCTTTGGTTTGCTATTTTTCTGTCCAGCTTGCTATTTTTATTGTTGTCTTGCTTGCTGGAAGCTCTGGGATGCAGAGGGAGCGCCTCCGCACCGTGAGTCGGTGCGGAGGGTCTTTTTGCGCCCTCTGCATGGTCGTTTTGTAGGTTTTTGTGCTGACCGCAAAGCAACCTTTCCAATCCTCAGTCTGTTCAGTAAGTCGGGCCTCACTTTGCTAAATCTATTTCATCTCTGTGTTTGTATTTTCATCTTTACTCACAGTCATTATATGTGGGGGGCTGCCTTTTCCTTTGGGGAATTTCTCTGAGGCAAGGTAGGCTTTATTTTTTTATCTTCAGGGCTAGCTAGTTCCTTAGGCTGTGCCGAGTTGCATAGGGAGCGTTAGGAGCAATCCACGGCTATTTCTAGTGTGTCTGATAGGATTAGGGATTGCGGTCAGCAGAGTTCCCACGTCCCAGAGCTCGTCCTATATTATCAGTAACTATCAGGTCATTCCGTGTGCTCTTAACCACCAGGTCCATTATTGTCCTGGCCACCAGGTCATAACTCCCTACCATTTCTTGGGGATATTGTTTCAGCCAAGGGTTTAGCTATGGACACTGCCAAGCTGGAGTTGGTGTTGAACTGGCAGGAGCCTCATTCCCTTAGAGCGGTGCAGCGCTTTATGGGTTTCATCAATTATTACCGCCAGTTCAATCCCCACGTCTCCACATTAGCAGCTCTGTTGGTAGTCCTCACCAAGAAGGGAGCTAATCCTAGGCAGTGGTCTGAGGAGGTCTCCAATGCCTTTACCTCCCTAAAGACCCATTTCACTAGGGTGCCAGTTCTGCATTGGCGCAATGTTGATAAGCCTTTCATCTTGGAGATGGATGCCTCTCCCATTGGAGCTGGGACAATCCTGTATCAGAAGGATGCTCAAGGTCGGAAACATTCATGTTTCTTTTTCTCTAAGACCTTTTCACCAATGGAGAGGAATTATTCCTTTGGGGACAGGGAGCTGCTCACCATGAAATTGGCTTTTTCAGAGTAGAGACATCTCCTGGAGGGAGTTTGGCATCTCTTTAAGGTCTTTACGGATCATAAGAATCTTCTATACATTCAGACTGCCCAACGGCTGAATTCTCGCTAGGCAAGGTGGCCCTTATTCTTCTCCCCACTCAATTTTACTATCTATTACATGTCATGACATTTTACATGTCAATGCCCTGTCCCGTTCAGTAGTCTCATCCGAGGATGGGGATGGGCCATGTCTAATAGTCCCTTCGCTGAATAGGAGGATTTGTGGGTTATGATCTCCGCTGCCAGCTCATCCAGAAACAGACAAAATGTACAATTGAACAGTGGTTTATTCGAATAAAACACTGTTCAATTGTACATTTTGTTTGTTTCTGGATGAGCTGGCAGCGCGGATCATAACCCACAAATCCTCCTATTCAGCGATTTAGCTACGGTCGTGTGTCTCAAGAGCAGGTAACTTCGGGCAAATCTTATGTACCACCTAATCTGCAGCCGGAGGTTCTCTCCTGGGCACACACTTCCAAACTGGGTGGTCATTTTGGCATCAAAAGGACCATTGAACTTGTAGAGAGGTCTTATTAGTGGCCACGGATGGTGCGAGATGTCAAACCTGTGTCTCGTATGCTAGGAATCGTCCCGTGCTGTCAGGTGTGGGGTATAGAACATTCACTTTCAAATCCCGCCAAGGACAACATCTGCAAGGAGTTTTTATGTTCTCCCCATGTTTAGTTGGGTTTCCTCTGGGTACTCTGGTTTACTCCCACATTCCAAATACATACTGATAGGGATATCCAGAGCAAGAAAAGTAACAGCGCACTCACCGGTGTTGAGCAAAAAACGATTTATTCACATCACTCGTCACTGGATCTGTTGAAGTGCTTGCAGCACGAAACAGCTGTCATCCGCATGTGTTCACCACCCTCCCTGCACCGCATGATTGCATGTGAATAAATCGCTTTTTTGCTCAACACCAGTGAGTGCGCTGTTACTTTTCTTGCTCTGGATATTTTTATACAAATTGTTTTTTTCATGAAGCAGCACCCAGGTGGAGCTTGTATAGCGATTATTTTTTTCTATTGTGACTAAAGGCTTATACGGTGTGGCATTCAATATCCCTGAAGTAGAAAGGGTCTTGCGTGTAGCGGCTGTGCGATTGCAATATTTCTGGACTGTGGACATACTGATAGGGAATTTACATTGTGAGCCCCATTGAGGACAGCAATGATAATGTATGTAAAGCAATATGAAAGCGTTATATAAGCGAAGCATAATATATAAATACCGTATATATACTCAAGTAAAAGCCGACTTGAGTATAAGCTGAGACCCCTAACTTTGCCACAAAAAACTGGGAAATCTTAATGACTCGAGTATAAGCCTAGGGTGGAAAATGCAGCCAGCAGCTACCGGTAAATTTTGAAAATAAAAATAGGTACCAATAAAAGTAAAATTAATTGAGATATCAGTAGGTTAAGTGTTTTTGAATATCCATATTTAATCAGGAGCCCCATATAATGCTCCATAGAGTTCATGATGGGCCCCATAAGATGCTCCATACAAAATACACCCCATATAATTCTGCACAAAGGTTAGTAATATCCCCATAAGATGCTCTATAGACACATTTGCCCCATACAGTCCTGCATAAATGTTGATTATGGCCCCATAGGATGCTCCATAGAGATATTTGCCCCATATAATGCTGCACAAATGTTAATTATTTGCCCCAGAAGATGCTCCATAGAGATGTTTGCCCCATATAATGCTGCACAAATGCTGATTATGGCTCCATAAGATGCTCCATAGAGATATTTGCCCCATATATTGCTGCACAAATGTTGATTATGGCCCCATAAGATGCTCCATAGAGATATTTGCCCTATATAATGCTGCACAAATGCTGATTATTGCCCCATAAGATGCTCCATAGAGATATTTGCCCCATATGCTGTTGCTGCGATTAAAAAAAATATGGCATACTCACCTCTCGTCGCTCAGGCCCCCAGCACATGCAATATTCACCTGTTCTCGTTCCACCGCCAGCAGCCGCTGTGTCTTCAGCATCCTCTGCACTGACGTTCAGGCAGAGGGCGTGCACTAACCACATCATCGCGCCTTCTGACCTGAGCATCACAGCAGAGGACGTGGAAGACGTAGCCCGGCGGTGGATCGAGGACAGGTGAACCCGGCGTGGTCCTTCGCAGCTTCCCTGATGGTCTCCGGGTGCTGACAGCTTCTTTCAGTGTTGAGTGGTCACCGGTACTGCTCATTACAGTAATGAATATGCGTCTCCACCCCTATGGGAGTGGAGTCACGTCTATATATATTACTGTAATGAGCGGTACCATGCGACCGCTCAACACAGGAAGAAGCTGTCAGCGCCCGAAGACCATCGGAGATACAGGGACTGCGCCAGGAGCAGGTGAGTATGTCTCAGCTGCCACTCCCCCGCCGACCCCTCTGGGACAATGACTTGAGTATAAGCCGAGAGGGGCACTTTCAGCCTAAAAAAATGGGCTGAAAATCTCGGCTTATACTCAAGTATATAATGTAAATAAATAATAGGCCGAAGGCCTCTGATGTTCTAGAGCCTTTATCTTCCTAATCTGCCATACATACTTTAGGGGACACACATTACATTTCAACACACAAACATTTAATGGACAGTTCAAGTTCATCGGATTGTAGCACGCAGTTTCAGGCACAACACTTTTTTATTTCTATCACTTCCATTTATCTATTTATCACTTCTTATTACAATTTGTGTTATGATAAGGTAATTCAGTACCACAATGGACATAGAAGTCAGAGCACATACAGTGATCTGACAATAACCCAAAAACATAGAACGAGCTCTGAGACGTGGGAACTCTGCTGACCGCAATCCCTAATCCTCTCCAACCACACTAGAGGCAGCCGTGGATTGCGCCTAACGCTCCCTATTCAACTCGGCACAGCCTGAGAAACTAGCTAGCCTGAAGATAGAAAATAAGCCTACCTTGCCTCAGAGAAATACCCCAAAGGAAAAGGCAGCCCCCACATATAATGACTGTGAGTTAAGATGAAAAGACAAACTTAGAGATGAAATAGATTTAGCAAAGCGAGGCCCAACTTTCTGAACAGAGCGAGGATAGGAAAGGTAACTTTGCGGTCAACACAAAACCCTACAAACAACCACGCAAAGGGGGCAAAAAGACCCTCCGTACCGAACTAACGGCACGGAGGTATACCCTCTGCGTCCCAGAGCTTCCAACAAGCAAGAAAAAAACAAACAAGCAAGCTGGACAGAAAAAACAGCAAACAAAATAACAAAAGCAGAACTTAGCTATGCAGAGCAGCAGGCCACAGGAACGATCCAGGGGGAAACAGGTCCAATACTAGAACATTGACTGGAGGCCAGGATCAGAGCACCAGGTGGAGTTAAATAGAGCAGCACCTAACAACTTCACCACATCACCTGAGGAAGGAAACTCAGAAGCCGCAGTACCACTCTCCTCCACCAACGGAAGCTCACAGACAGAATCAGCCGAAGTACCACTTGTGACCACAGGAGGGAGCTCTGCCACAGAATTCACAACAGTACCCCCCCTTGAGGAGGGGTAACCGAACCCTCACCAGAGCCCCCAGGACGACCAGGATGAGCCATATGAAAGGCACAAACAAGATCGGGAGCATGGACATCAGAGGCAAAGACCCAGGAATTATCTTCCTGAGCATAACCCTTCCACTTAACCAGATACTGGAGTTTCCGTCTCGAAACACGAGAATCCAAAATCTTCTCCACAATATACTCCAACTCCCCCTCCACCAAAACCGGGGCAGGAGGATCAACAGATGGAACCATAGGTGCCACGTATCTCCACAACAATGACCTATGGAATACGTTATGGATGGAAAAAGAATCTGGAAGGGTCAAACGAAAAGACACAGGATTAAGAACCTCAGAAATCCTATATGGACCAATGAAACGAGGCTTAAATTTAGGAGAGGAAACCTTCATAGGAATATGACGAGATGACAACCAAACCAAATCCCCAACACGAAGTCGGGGACCCACACAGCGTCTGCGATTAGCAAAACGTTGAGCCTTCTCCTGGGACAAGGTCAAATTGTCCACTACATGAGTCCAGATCTGCTCCATCCGGTCCACCACAGTATCCACACCAGGACAGTCCGAAGACTCAACCTGCCCTGAAGAGAAACGAGGATGGAACCCAGAGTTGCAGAAAAACGGCGAAACCAAGGTAGCCGAGCTGGCCCGATTATTAAGGGCGAACTCAGCCAAAGGCAAAAAGGACACCCAGTCATCCTGATCAGCAGAAACAAAGCATCTGATATGTTTCCAAGGTCTGATTGGTTCGTTCGGTCTGGCCATTAGTCTGAGGATGGAAAGCCGAGGAAAAAGACAAGTCAATGCCCATCCTAGCACAAAAGGCTCGCCAAAACCTCGAAACAAACTGGGAACCTCTGTCAGAAACAATATTCTCCGGAATGCCATGTAAACGAACCACATGCTGGAAGAACAATGGCACCAAATCAGAGGAGGAAGGTAATTTAGACAAGGGTACCAAATGGACCATCTTAGAGAAGCGATCACAAAAAACCCAAATGACTGACATTTTTTGAGAGACGGGAAGATCTGAAATAAAATCCATAGAGATATGTGTCCAAGGCCTCTTCGGGACCGGCAAGGGCAAAAGCAACCCACTGGCATGAGAGCAGCAGGGCTTAGCCCGAGCACAAATCCCACAGGACTGCACAAAAGAACGCACATCCCGTGACAGAGATGGCCACCAAAAGGATCTAGCCACTAACTCTCTGGTACCAAAGATTCCAGGATGACCAGCCAACACCGAACAATGAACTTCAGAGATAACTCTATTCGTCCACCTATCAGGGACAAACAGTTTCTCCGCTGGGCAACGATCAGGTTTATTAGCCTGAAATTTTTGCAGCACCCGCCGCAAATCAGGGGAGATGGCAGACACAATTACTCCCTCTTTGAGAATACCCGCCGGCTCAGATAAACCCGGAGAGTCGGGCACAAAACTCCTAGACAGGGCATCCGCCTTCTCATTTTTAGAGCCCGGAAGGTACGAAACCACAAAGTCAAAACGGGAGAAAAACAGCGACCAGCGAGCCTGTCTAGGATTCAACCGTTTGGCAGACTCGAGATAAGTCAAGTTCTTATGATCAGTCAAGACCACCACGCGATGCTTAGCTCCTTCAAGCCAATGACGCCACTCCTCGAATGCCCACTTCATGGCCAGCAACTCTCGATTGCCAACATCATAATTTCGCTCAGCAGGCGAAAACTTCCTGGAAAAGAAGGCGCATGGTTTCTTCACCGAGCAATCAGAACTTCTCTGCGACAAAACAGCCCCCGCTCCAATTTCAGAAGCATCAACCTCGACATGGAACGGAAGCGAAACATCTGGCTGACATAACACAGGGGCAGAAGAAAAACGACGCTTCAATTCTTGAAAAGCTTCCACAGCAGCAGAAGACCAATTGACCACATCAGCACCCTTCTTGGTCAAATCGGTCAATGGTTTAGCAATACTAGAAAAATTGCAGATGAAGCGACGATAAAAATTAGCAAAGCCCAGGAACTTTTGCAGACTTTTCAGAGATGTCGGCTGAGTCCAATCATGGATGGCTTGGACCTTAACAGGGTCCATCTCGATAGTAGAAGGGGAAAAAATGAACCCCAAAAATGAAACCTTCTGAACACCAAAGAGACACTTTGATCCCTTCACAAACAAAGAATTAGCACGCAGGACCTGGAACACCATTCTGACCTGCTTCACATGAGACTCCCAATCATCCGAGAAGACCAAAATATCATCCAAGTACACAATCAGGAATTTATCCAGGTACTCTTGGAAGATGTCATGCATAAAGGACTGAAACACTGATGGAGCATTGGCAAGTCCGAATTTCATAACTAGGTATTCAAAATGGCCCTCGGGCGTATTAAATGCAGTTTTCCATTCATCGCCTCGCTTTATACGCACAAGATTATATGCACCATGAAGATCTATCTTGGTGAACCAACTAGCCCCCTTAATCCGAGCAAACAAATCAGATAACAGCAGCAAGGGGTACTGAAATTTGACCGTGATCTTATTTAGAAGGTGGTAATCTATACAAGGTCTCAGCGAACCATCCTTCTTGGCCACAAAAAAGAACCCCGCTCCCAATGGCGACGATGACGGGCGAATATGCCCCTTCTCCAAGGACTCCTTCACGTAACTCTACATAGCGGCGTGCTCAGGTACAGATAAATTAAACAGTCGACCTTTTGGAAATTTACTACCAGGAATCAAATCGATAGCACAATCACAATCCCTATGCGGAGGTAGGGCATCGGACTTGGGCTCATCAAATACATCCCGGTAATCAGACAAGAACTCTGGGACCTCAGAAGGGGTGGATGATGAAATAGACAGGAATGGGACATCACCATGTACCCCCTGACAACCCCAGCTGGACACAGACATGGATTTCCAATCTAATACTGGATTATGGACCTGTAGCCATGGCAACCCCAACACGACCACATCATGCAGATTATGCAACACCAGAAAGCGAATATCCTCCTGCTGTGCAGGAGCCATGCACATGGTCAGCTGGGTCCAGTACTGAGGCTTATTCTTGGCCAAAGGCGTAGCATCAATTCCTCTCAGTGGAATAGGACACTGCAAGGGCTCCAAGAAAAACCCACAACGCCTGGCATACTCCAAGTCCATCAAATTCAGGGCAGCGCCTGAATCCACAAATGCCATGACAGAATAGGATGACAAAGAGCAGATCAAGGTAACGGACAAAAGAAATTTTGACTGTACCGTACCAATGATGGCAGACCTAGCGAACCGCTTAGTGCGCTTAGGACAATCAGAGATAGCATGAGTGGAATCACCACAGTAGAAACACAGCCCATTCTGACGTCTGTATTCTTGCCGTTCAACTCTGGTCAAAGTCCTATCGCACTGCATAGGCTCAGGTTTATGCTTAGATAATACTGCCAAATGGTGCACAGATTTACGCTCACGCAAGCGTCGACCGATCTGAATGGCCAAAGACATAGACTCATTAAGACCAGCAGGCATAGGAAATCCCACCATGACATCCTTAAGGGCTTCAGAGAGACCCTTTCTGAAAATAGCTGCGAGCGCACCTTCATTCCATTGAGTGAGCACGGACCACCTTCTAAATTTCTGACAGCAAATCTCAATCTCATCCTGACCCTGACACAGAGCCAGCAAATTTTTCTCTGCCTGATCCACCGAATTAGGTTCATCATACAGCAATCCGAGCGCCAGGAAAAATGCATCAATATTACTTAATGCAGGATCTCCTGGCGCAAGGGAAAATGCCCAGTCTTGAGGGTCGCCACGCAAAAAAGAAATAATAATTCTCACTTGTTGAACTGGTTCACCAGAGGAGCGAGGTTTCAAGGCCAGAAACAGTTTGCAATCATTTTTGAAATTCACAAACTTGGCTCTATCACCATAAAACAAATCAGGAATAGGAATTCTTGGTTCTAACAGGGGATTCTGAACCACCAAATCCTGAATCTTTTGTACATTTATAACGAGATTATCCATTGAAGAGCACAGACCCTGAATGTCCATGTCCACACCTGAGTCCTGAACCACCCAAATGTCTAGGGGAAAAAAAAGGCAAAACACAGTGCAAAGAAAAAAAAATGGTCTCAGAACTTCTTTTTTCCCTCTATTGGGACTCATTAGTACTTTTGGCCTCCAGTACTGTTATGATAAGGTAATTCAGTACCACAATGGACATAGAAGTCAGAGCACATACAGTGATCTGACAATAACCCAAAAACATAGAACGAGCTCTGAGACGTGGGAACTCTGCTGACCGCAATCCCTAATCCTCTCCAACCACACTAGAGGCAGCCGTGGATTGCGCCTAACGCTCCCTATTCAACTCGGCACAGCCTGAGAAACTAGCTAGCCTGAAGATAGAAAATAAGCCTACCTTGCCTCAGAGAAATACCCCAAAGGAAAAGGCAGCCCCCACATATAATGACTGTGAGTTAAGATGAAAAGACAAACGTAGAGATGAAATAGATTTAGCAAAGCGAGGCCCGACTTTCTGAACAGAGCGAGGATAGGAAAGGTAACTTTGCGGTCAACACAAAACCCTACAAACAACCATGCAAAGGGGGCAAAAAGACCCTCCGTACCGAACTAACGGCACGGAGGTACACCCTCTGCGTCCCAGAGCTTCCAGCAAGCAAGAAAAAAACAAACAAGCAAGCTGGACAGAAAAAACAGCAAACAAAATAACAAAAGCAGAACTTAGCTATGCAGAGCAGCAGGCCACAGGAACGATCCAGGAGGAAACAGGTCCAATACTAGAACATTGACTGGAGGCCAGGATCAGAGCACCAGGTGAAGTTAAATAGAGCAGCACCTCACAACTTCACCACATCACCTGAGGAAGGAAACTCAGAAGCCGCAGTACCACTCTCCTCCACCAACGGAAGCTCACAGACAGAATCAGCCGAAGTACCACTTGTGACCACAGGAGGGAGCTCTGCCACTGAATTCACAAAAAATTTGTTTATCCTGGACTATCCCACGTTTACTCGGTCAGTCAGCCCCAGGGATTTGAGGTCCAGTTCTGCAGTACACCCGGGATGCTTTGCCTACCCTTAATTCCACATCCAATTTCCTATGTACCAAAGAGGATAAAGCACTCTACATAGTACCTGTCCTTGATTTCTCGACGTTGTAGGAATGTCCACAAGGGATCCCAGTAAGGCATTCCACTGCCCCAAACAATAGTTTCTAGCCTACTGCAACTTGAACTTGACTTTGGTTAGCAAACTTCCCAATCTCAGGAAGCAGTTCTATTTTACTGGGGCTTGTCCATCCCACTATGAGCTAGTCCCAAATGTTTAACTGTGTCGTATCTTATCCTGCACTATACACTAAGCAACTGCATGACACTATTCACATTATAATACATGGCACAGTGTGATTGGTGTCTACAGGGGCAAAGACACGAAAGTACAGTCCACCAGTTCTACATTCTAAGAACACATCATTTCACATGCTCTGTTGTGCAGTAACCCGAAAAGCAGTGTCTGCAAATTGAGATTCTGGTTTTGCTTTTATCATAAGCCATGTGACAAGGCTCATTAAAGGGTCGACATTGACTATTAGGATTGCTACTTCCAATAGGTGGCACTAGAGTTCTAGTCCTCTTCCTCTCTGAAGAGACAATTTGCATATTTCCCAGAGGAGCATTGCGGCTTTTAGTCTCCTCATCTTGACATCCTTAACATGTCACTCTCAGCAAGGAGAAACGATACTTCTTGGATCCTGGACGGCTCTCACTTAGGGAAACCAGATCTCCAGTTTGCACTGACGAGGGGCAGTACCCCGAAACACAGTGTCTGCAAGTTGAGATTCTGGTTTGGCTTTTATCCTAAGTCATGTGACAAAGCTCTTTATAGGGTCAACATTGACTGCTAGGATTGCTACTTCCAATAGGTGGCACTAGAGTTCTAGTCCTCTTCCTCTCTGAAGAGACAATTTGCACATGCTCAGTTGAATTTTGAGCAATCGTTTTTTTCAAGACTACCCCTTTAATAGTCATTTCCTTTCAAATGCTGATAGATGGATAAATGAACACAGTATTTACAACCAGGAGAAACAAGAAATGCCATTTCCAAAAATGGTGTTTATTTGCTTGACTTTTTAAAAATATATTTTTCTTTGTTTTATCATAATGTGTTTAATCATAGAATATTAGAGTTGGTATGGACCTCAGGGGTCATCGTGTCCAAACTCCTGACAATTCAGCACAGGATTCAGTAAACCATCTCAGAATGATGTCTTTCCATCCTCTGAAGAATTCCATTGAAGAAGAACTCACCACCTCCTGTGGCAACTTGTTCCACTCATTGATTAATCTCACTGTCAAAAGTTCTTTTTCTAATATCTAATCTGTATCTTCTCCTTTTCAGTTTAATTCCATTGCTTTTCATGCTTCAATGTGTAAATTAGAATACGGATGATCCCTCTACACTGTGACACCCCTTTAGATATTTGTAGACAGCTATTAAGTCTCATCTTGCCCTCCTTTTTTGCAAGCTGAACATTCCCAGTTTCTTAAACTGTTCCTCACAGGATATACTTTAAGGTTCTGCTCCCCATCCGCGTAGCTCTTCTCTGAACTTGCTCCAGTTTTTCAATGTCTTTTTTTTAAATGTGGTGTCCAGAACTGTAACAAAGGATCTTCGTGAGTCGTGATCTAGACTCTATGCCTTTCTTATTACATCCTAGAATATGTTTGCTTTTTATATCCCTGCACCACACTGTTGACTCATGTGCACTCTGTGATCTGTTAGTAAACCCAAGTCTTTTTCACACATGCTGTTGCTTAATTCTATTTCTTCCATTCTGTAGATGTAATTTTCATTTTTCTTCCCCAGATGTAGAATTTTGCATTTCCCCCTCTTAAATACCATTCTATTAGTTGCTGCCCATTGTTCAAGCTTATCTAGATTCTTCTGAATCTTTTCTATTTCTTCTCTAGTGTTAGCTATCCCTCCTTGCTTTGCATCATCTGCAAATTTGATTAGTTTATCTTTATTCCCTTATCTAGATTATTTATTAAAAATGTTGAACAACACTGGTGACTGGACCTTTTGGTACCCCACTTGAAACACTTTTCCAGTTGGATGTGCAACCATTTATTATTATTATGCTAGTTGTGAATCCACCTAATTGTAGCCTAGTTAATCCCATACTTAGCCATTTTTTCAATAAGGATAGACTTGGCTGAAGATTTACTATATCTACTGAATTCTCTTCTGATTCCATCATAGAAGGACATTAGATTAGTCTAGCATGACTTGTTTGCTACAAACCCATGCTGGCTCTAGTTAACTACTGTATTCTTATCCAATGACTTACATACATGCTGCTTAATAAATTGCTCAAAAATCTTTCCCAATATATTCCTGTGTGTCTCAATGTAAGCTATTTCTCCTAACATTTTTGGGTGACATTTTGACCTTTACATATTGTTGACATCTGAGGTTGTGAGTTGTAATAATCACCACGGTAGGATAACAATGTAACTATTTTGTATTCCTTACATCAACGGTCTTATAGCAACTCTGTGTAGATGGCCACAATGCAATTCCCCCAGTCAAAAGATCCCAACCCGGGGACTGGTAGTTCCACTCCCCCCATATCAGGCGATAGCCACTGTCTCCCATCTTTTGGCTGGTCCACTGATTTTGCATCTTTAGTTTGCAGTTATAGCTTATGCTCCTCCAGATGATTGATATCTTGATCATAGGACATGTATCCAGCTCCAGTCGACAACGACAGTCCTTAGGATAGTTCCTCAAATCCAGAGGGCAGATACCCCAACCGTAGCTTCAGCTTGGAGCCTTGTTCCATCCAATCTCAAAAATCCATCCATACATGTGCATCAGGACCTAGCCAAAGCAACATATCCTCGTCCCTCAACGTCACCACATCAACTCATTAATTAAGCATGTGGCTTATTGTTCTATGTGTCCTGGGATCAGTCCTGTGGTTGGGCTAAGATACTATAATAATAATAATCTTTATTTTTATATAGCGCTAACATATTCCACAGCGCTTTACAGTTTGCACACATTATCATCGCTGTCCCCGCTGGGGCTCACAATCTAAATTCCCTATCAGTATGTCTTTGGAATGTGGGAGGAAACCGGAGTACCCGAAGGAAACCCACGCAAACACGGAGAGAACATACAATCTCTTTGCAGATGTTGTCCTTGCTGGGGTTTGAACCCAGGACTCCAGCGATGCAAGGCTGCTGTACTAACCACTGCACCACCGTGCTGCCATACTATCACCATAACCCTTTAAAAATTTGCTACAGGTAGCTCAAAGGATGTAGAATTTTACAGAAGCCCAGTCATTAGCCTCTCTACAGGGTTGTGTATTACAGTTTCCCCCAGAGAGACAAAAATACACATGCCCCCAGCAAGTGCAAGCCAGACATGCTAATGTAGCCCTTATGAATACATGTGTTCCCGCCTGAACGTCATCCTCTGCTTACTGTCACTGAATGGAAACATTGATTCCTGATGCCGAACACTTTCCAGGAGAGATTTGTGCACCTTAAACTAACAAACAAGCAAATCTCTAATAAAACACAACAATAAGATTAACATAACCGATGCTCCATGCTGGAAAAAGTCTGCAACCCTTTGAGCCATGGACGCTGCTCTACGTCCATTGGTCCAATTTCCTTTAGTACATTGCCAGCTCCTCACACATGTACTTACATTTTTATTTTTTGGAATTTCTTTCCACAAATTTTGAAGGCTGTTTGCAATTTTTGTTATTTCTTGCAAAACCAGTGGATCCAATTTGTGGATATATATATATATATATATATATATATATATATATATATATATATATATGTTTAGGAACAAATAGTATTGTGATTATTTTATGTATATACAATTAGTAATAATCATCCCAGGTTGTTCCCTACAGGTTTTTCATTTAGCATATTGAAGCACGCAAGAACTAATAAGCAATAATTTAGTGTACAGATTATACACAATTAGACCTTGTGGATAAGTTAATCACATTCCATGGAAGAGTACATTGCAATTGCTAAATAGAAAAACACTCCTCTTTACAATTTTTAAACTATAAATAACAATATATGCCACCCAACAAATCAAAATTATTAGGAATTCAGTTAAAAAGAATCACACATCAAATGCAAATCTTTTTCTTAGAACGTCTCAACCAACATAACTTTCACAATAAACTGTGCTGAAAAGTAGCTATTAGAAACAAATAAGTTCAGTGCTTGAATTGTTGGTGCTTGCCCTCCATAAATCACACCATTAGTAAATCTGTCCTAAGGTGAAAAACATAAAAGACTTTATTGTTTCAATAGCCCACTGAAGACACACATATTAACCATGCCTATTGTCCTCAATGCGTGGGACTCACCAATGTTAACACTCATTCATTGCTTAACCATTAACTATGTATTTTAAGATGAATCACTGAAACCATTCAGGCCCGTAGCTATCTAGAAAGCTATGCAACCATATGAATCAGTTACTCCCCTTTATTGCAATTATACTACTTTATAATGATAATTGTAACATATGCTCCTGAATGATTTACTGTTGTCAGTAAAAGGCAGGGCATTGACATTGTGCCAGAAAGCATAAACTATTGTTATCATATGCATATAAAAATGAATGATGACAAACTATTTCTAGTCACCTAATGACTATGTGTTACTATAAGTTGTACCTCTTGTGTTTTGTGTAAGTGTTCTGAACATTCCTACCGGATGAATATGTTTAGGAAGGTGTCTTCTTACATGTTCCTTAATGCCAAGCATTAATTTTCAGACAATGTCATATCTCACATTTCAGAGACTTACTCATATACAGAGGCTTATGCACAATCTTCATATCTACAGAATCAAACCAACCAGTTTCTCATTTGGTTCTTAGTTTTGAGTAATTAGATGAAAGATTACAATTTCCAAATATACCTTCATGTATTGAAAGTTTTAATTAACAGTGGCAGCTCTGCACTTTAATTGTATTGTTAATGCAAATCTTTCTTTTACAATGACATCCCTCGAATTGAATGATGACAGCGATTCATTCGAGAATGGAATGCCCAATAAAAAAATGAAACCGTGTTTGGGTTTATGGGATAATAGCAATGACTCATATGATGAGCCTGCTATCATGCTATGATCACTCCCTGGGACAATGGTACAAGCTCTTTGTCTAATTACTTTTCATAATAGAAAAATTCCAACTTTTTTCATAGTATTTATTACATATGTATAGTGCAAACCACAAATTCTTGACATGACACAGTTTTGAGGTGAAGGAATATGAGTCAATTGTCGGCATGATGCACTGCACATACTTTGATAGACATGACGGTGACATGTATCTGTGGTTTTGTACACTAATTTTTCCCTCCAACATACCGATCCTACAGAAATTGCAATTGGCTGCATTTACCATTTACACACAGAGATAAGTGATTAAAGTTTGCTCAAATTTTAATTTTCTTATTTTTATGACATTCCTAAAATAAAATATACCATTCTCCATAATACATATGAATGTAAATTTATTTCAGATATTTCTCACATGGTAATGATTGCCAGATTTTAAGATTTTAGGAAGTATCAAAATGTATCAGAAAGTGCCATAGAGCATATGCATTGGTAGTTCAGATTCCCATTCAGACATTAATTAAGCAAAAAAGTAGTCAAAATCTCCAAAAGTTTCTCTATACGTTTCACCATTTTTTGTATGCCATGCATACTTTCCAGCATAAGACATTATATGAGGCTTAAGAATTCTTGTCTTTAAAAGCATATATGCTGATGTTTTGGGACATACAGTTGTGCTTAAAAGTTTACATACCCCGGCAGAATTTTAGCTTTCTTGTCCTTATTCAGGGAATATGAATGATAATATCAAAACTTTTTCTCCACTCATGGTTAGTGGTTAGGTGAAGCCATTTATTGTCATACTATTGTGTTTTCTTTTTAAATCATAATGACAACCCAAAACATCCAAATGACCCTAATCAAAAGTTTACATACCCTGGTGATTTTTGCCTAATAACATGCACAGAATTTGGCACAAATGGCTTTGAATGGCTACTAAAAGTAACATCCTCACCTGTGACCTGATTGCTTGCAATCAGTGTGTGTACATAAAAGCTGAATGAGTTTCTGGGATCCAGACAGACTCTTGCATCTTTCATCCAGCCACTGATATTTCTGGATTGTGAGTCATGGGGAAAGCAAAAGAATTATCAATGGATCTATGGAAAAGGTTGTTGAACTGTATAAAACGGGAAAGAGATGCAAAATGATACCCAAGGAATTGATAATGCTAGTCAGCAGCCATCAAACTGTGATTAACAAATTGAAAGTCATGGGCTCCAAAAAAAAAAAAAACATGGTCAGGTAGACCAACAAAAATGGAAGAAAACACAAATAACATCAGCTGAAATACAGGACTGTCTGAAAACTAGTGGTGTGGCTGTTTCAAGATGCACAATAAGGAGGCACTTGAAGAAAAATGGACTGCATGGTCGAGTCGCCAGAAGAAAGCCATTACTGCGCAATTGCCACAAAGTATATCGCCTACAATATGCAAAACAGCATAGAGACAAGCCTCAAAACTTCTGAAGCAAGGTAATTTGGATTGATGAGACCAAAAATTAACTTTTTGGCCACAACCATAAACGTAACGTTTGGAAAGAGGTCAACAAGGCCTATGATGAAAGGAGAACCATTCATACTGTAAAGTATGGAGGTGGATCGCTGATGTTTTTGGGATGTGTGAGCGACAAAAACACATAAAACTTTGTCAAAGTTGAAGGAAATGAATGCAGCACGTTATCAGCCAATACTGGAGGCAAATTTGCTCTCATCAGCCCAGAAGCTTGGACGTTCCAACATGACAACGATCCAAAACACAAGGCCAAGTCGACCTGTCATTGGCTACAGGAGAACAAAGTGAAGGTTCTGGAGTGGCAATCTCAGTCTCCTGACCTCAATACCATTGAGCCACTCTGGAGAGATCTCAAGCGCTCAGTTCTTACTAGACAGCCAATGAATTTACAGGAACTGGAGGCTTTTGCCATGAAGAGTGGGCAAACATAAAATATAGAACCTCATCAACAACTACCACAAAAGACTTCTGGCTGTTATTGATGTTAGAGGGGACAATACACTGTATTAGAAATGGGGCATGTGAATTTTTGATCAGGGTCATTTGAATTTATTGGTTTGTCATTATGGTTTAAAATGTGAAAACACAATAGTTTGACAATAAATGGCTTCACCCAACCACTAACCATGAGCAGAGAAAAAGTTTTGGTGTTATCATTCATACGCTCTGAAAAAACATCAAGAAAACTAAAATTCTGCTTGGGTATGTAAACTTTTGAGCACAACTGTATATATTTTGCAAAAACAGCAGCATTCCTGTTTGAGAAAAGTTCCAGGAGCAATTGAAATGTTGCTATTTTGATATGCAGTAATATAGACATCCTATTTTTTATGCTTCAATGGAGGAATTCTATAGTTTTTGGGCTATACTTATTATGGACCAGGTTGAGGTTTGAATTGCATTTGAATTGCATTTCATTTCATTTCATTATTGTTATGGTGCTACTTCATATATATAGTTTATATAGTATAGTATATATAGTTTATACTCCCTCATTATCTGTTGTCTTTAATTAGTGCTTCATATAACAGTAATGCCATTAAAATTTCATATATTAATTTCATATTCATACATCTTAGTGCTAATAGTGTACTGCATTCTTTTGTTTGCACATACAGTATATGTGTGTATATATATATATATATATATATATATATATACAGTACAGACAAAAAGTTTGGACACACCTTCTCATTTAAACCCCATTTATAAGGCAAGAAATCCCACTTATTAAACCTGACAGGGCACACTTGTGAAGTGAAAACCATTCCCGGTTTCTACCTCTTGAAGCTCATCAAGAGAATTCCAAGAGTGTGCAAAGCAGTCATCAAACCAAAAGGTGGCTACTTTGAAGAACCTAGAATATAAGACATTATTTCAGTTGTTTCACACTTTTTTGTTAAGTATGTAATTCCACATGTGTTAATTCATAGTATTGATGCCTTCAGTGTGAATGCACAATTTTCATAGTCATGAAAATACAGAAAAATCATTAAATGAGATGTGTGTCCAAACCTTTGGACTGTACTGTATATACATACATATTATATATATATATCTCATGAAATTCTCACCAGATGTCAGTAGCAACCCATTTAATCCACTCAGGCAAAGCTTTCAATCCATAGATGTCCATAAATTAGGTTGTGTGTTATAATGAAAAATTACACAAGGAAAAAGAATTGAACACACAAAGAAAGAGGTAGAAAGAGCCATGGAAACTAATGACGCAAGCTTAAATCTATCAGTATTTAGAAAGAAATCCCACCACTAAGTGGAAAATAATATCAGCTAGTTCAACTGATGGCCTATAAAACTTGTCTCATTACTAAGGTACCACATAAGAAACATCTCATGATGGGTAAAGCCAGTGAGCTGTCTTAAGACCTTTGCAACCTTATTGTTGCAAAACATAATTATGGTTACAGAACAGTTTCTAATCTCCTATATTTTCCAGTGAGCACTGTTGGGGGTCATAATCTGGAAGTGGAAAGAACATAATTTCATCAAAAAGATGAAGACAAGGTGCTCAGCAAAAGATTTCAGACAGAGGAGTAAAAAGAATTTTCATAAGAGTTGTAAAGGATCCAGGGACCACCGGTGGAGAGCTACAGAAAGTCCTGGAGTCTGCAGTTGCAATTGTTTCAATGAAAGCTATAAGTGATGCACTCAACTTTCATGGCCTCTATGCATGCTCACCACACAAGATTTTATTGCTGAGCAAAAAGCATGTTCCAGGGCATTTAAAGTTTGCTCAACAAAATTTAGACAAGCCTGTGAAATAAAAAAAAAACACAAAATTGAGCATAAATTGAGTTGGTACACATGCAGAGGTTAAACGCATGTTCACATTGGCCACAAAACATTGAAACCTACAAGAGAAAAAAGTTAACGAAAACCCTGATGTAACTAAGTTAAAAACTGAGTTACCGTGACGATGTGGGATGGCTTTTGTGCTATTTTTTTTATCAAAAAACAGTATTACTAAAAACTCTGTGTTATTTAAATGCACTTTTGCTTTTTTACTTAGTTACATCAGGGTTTTCATTTACTTCTTTCTCTTGTAGGTTTCAAGCCTGTGAAATACTGGGAAAATATTTTCTGGTCAAATGACACCTAAATTTAACTATTTGGATGTTATAATACACACCATGTTTCGAGGACAAAAGGCACTGCATTTCACCCCAAAAATACCATACCAACAGGGAAGTTTGGAGGTGGGAACATCATGGTGTGGTGTTGTTTTTCAGCATGCTACACTAGAAAGCTTCATATAATTGAAGAAAGGATGAATAGACAAATGTAACTAGACATTCTTGATAAACATCTACTGCCATGATTGATTATTAAGATGAAATGAGAGTGGTCATTTCATCAAGATACTGATACCAAGCACACAGCCAAGGTATACTTTTTAAAGAATTAAATTGCATTTTATTGCATTAAATAAATATTTGATCACCTACCAACAAGCAAGAGTTCTGGCTCTCACAGACCTGTTAAGAAGCCCTCCTACTCTGCACTCATGACTAGGGTTGAGCGAAACGGGTCGGCCAGATTCAGAAGTCACCGACTTTTGGCAAAGTCGGGTTTCATGAAACCCGACCCGACCCCTGTGTGGGGTCGGCCATGAGGTTGGCGATCTTCTGATCTGGAATCGGAATTCCGATACCGATTCCCGATATGTTTAAGATATCGGGAATCAGTATCGGAATTCATATTTAAGTGTAAAATAAAGAATAAAAAAAAATATATTGATATACTCACCCTCGGACGCGCCCTGGTTCTCACCGGCAGCCTTCCTTCCTAAGAATGAGCGCCTGAAGGGCATTCGATGACGTCGCGGCTTGTGATTGGTCGCATGAGCGGTCACATGGGCGTTCACGCGGCCAATCACAAGCCGTGACGTCATCGAAGGTCCTTCAGGCGCTCATTCTTAGGAAGGAAGGCTGCCGGTAAGAACCAGGGCGCGTCCGAGGGTGAGTATAGCAATATTTTTTATTTTTATTCTGTATTTTACACTTAAATTATGGATCCCAGGGCCAGAAGGAGACTGCACTGCATTGGGTTTCGTGTTTCGGCCGACCCCGACCCCGACTTTCTATAGGATCGGCCGATTTCACTCGACCCGACTTTTGAAAAAGTCGGGTTCCGTGAAATCCGACCCGATCCTATAAAAAGAAAAGTTGCTCAACTCTACTCATGACCTGTGTTAATTGCACTTGGTTGAACTTGTTACCTGTATAAAAGACACCTATTAACACACTCAATCACACACATTCCAGCCTCTCCACCATGGCCAAGACAAAAGTGATGTCTAATGCAAAAAAATGGGATGAGATACAGGACAATAGGCAAACAGCTTAATGAGAAGGCAACAACTGTTGGCACAATTATTGGAAAATGGAAGAAACACAAGATGACTATCTGGGGTGTTGTGAATTCTGTTGTCGAGCTCCCTCCTGTGGTTGTGAATGGTACTTCGGCGAGTTCTGTCTATGGGCTCCCTCTGGTGGCTATGAGTGAAGCTGCTGCTTCTGAGGTTCCTTACACAGGTGACGTGGTTTATCCTTTGGTTGGCTGCTCTATTTAACTCCTCTCAAATTGTTACTCCATGCCAGCTGTCAATGTTTTTTGCATTGCTTCAGTTCGCTCCTGGATCTCTCTGGTGACCTGCCTTCTCCTGCAGAAGCTAAGTTCCTGATAGTCTTTATTTGTTCACTGTTTTCTTGTCCAGCTGGTTATCGTGATTTTGTCTTGCTAGCTGGAAGCTCTGGGATGCAGAGTGGCCCCTCCGCACCGTGAGTCGGTGCGGAGGTCCTTTTTGCACACAATGCGTGGTCTTTTGTAGGTTTTTGTGCTGATCGCAAAGTTACCTTTCCTATCCTCTGTCTATTTAGTAAGTCTGGCCTCCCTTTGCTGAAACTTGTTTCATTTCTGCGTTTGTGACTTTCATCTTTACTCACAGTCAATATATGTGGGGGGCTTCCTTTACCTTTGGGGAATTTCTCTGAGGCAAGGTAGGCTTTATTTTCTATCTCTAGGGCTAGATAGTTCTTAGGCTGTGATGAGGCACATAGGTCTGGTCAGGAGCGCTCCACGGCTATTTCTAGTGTGTGTGATAGGATTAGGGCTTGCGGTCAGCAGAGCTCCCACATCCCAGAGCTCGTCCTGTATGAGGTTTAACTATCAGGTCATTCTGGGTGCTCCTAACCACCAGGTCATAACACTGGGGTCAGTCCTCAGTCTGAGGCTGCATGCAATATGGTAACAATGTTTTGAACTTTTGACTTTCAAACTCCATATCTCACCATCTACTACAGCTTCAAATGTGAGACTACCATCATGTTATAGACAATCATCTTGACTATCTCATACATAAATTTGACTTGCAACTATGTAGCATATGGATAGTTATTCAGATCATTGTCATGTTATTGCATTGTTATGTTTTTTCACCAAAGAAATCAAAATTTAAATTTGTATTATTTTTATTAACACTGCCTGAATCCTTTTGGGCATGCTCTTGATCAGATTCAAACATGTTGCAAGTGACATCTGATCCCAGATCTCTTCTGTGGGAACACTATGTCATCCTTTTCATACACATTGTACTGTAGTGTATGGAGTAACTCATCTTGTAGGACACTTGCATGTAGCTTAATATTGAAACCATCATCAATTGTGGTCAAGTATCCAATGTCTTTGGCTGTGAAACAACCTAATATAATCAGGCTTCCTCCACCGAACTTCATAGTTCCTTCAATTTCTCGATCCGTTTGAATCTTTTTCCCTTGTTTCTCCTAGACCTATTTGCACCAGTATGAGCATAGTCTATTAACTTATGCCTTCCTCGATATCACCCGTTTTCAATCTTCTGCTGTCCACTTTCACATGTTTTTGCAAACTTGAGCTGACAATTGTTATGACGATATTGAAGTCGAGGCTTCTTCACCATTTTTTGAGCCACTATTTCAAACTTGTGTAACATGAATAGCACAATGCTTGCATGGACATCTGTGATCTCACTATTACTAAGCATATGAGCCACCTCCATTGCTGCGTTTGTCACCCCAGAACTGATAGACCTAGTGATGAGCCGACTTGTTGACTCCTATATTTTGCCTGGACGTCTTCTTGACTTTTCAATGGAGAGACGGACTTTATTTTGTATTCTTGCAATTGTCATGGCACTCGGATGATACAGTTTTTCAATTTTCTTGCCTGAGAGACTGGTATTTATGAGCTAGATGATGCTGTTTCTCTTTTCTTGGGAAATCTTCTTCATGGCTGCTCATTGATTTGAACCAGTGATCTTTCGCTTGGTAATCTACTCAATAATATACTGAGCTATTAGGGAATGTGAGAACAGATTGTATTTTGTAGCATGCAGTAAGAAAATTATTTTTTCACCACCAAAGCAGTAACAATGCAGGGACCTGACAACAATATGTATATCCAATCAAATGCTAAATAGTTGCAAGTAAAATTTATTTTTGAGATAGCCAAGATGATTGTCTATAAAATTATGGCAGCCTCACGTTCGAAGGAGTAGTGGATGGTGAGATATGGAACCTGAAAGTCAAAATTTCAAAACATTGCATCCTTTTGCTTTTCTCTATACATCCACACCCACAAACTTAAATTTATTTTTAACTAAACCAATATGTCACAATGGCGCTGAGCATGTGTGCCAGGAAAACAAAGCAGCAGGAAATCAGGCTGGTGTGGCGTGAACACCGGCCTGTGTGTCAGTAAAAATACAATGCAAAGAAAAAGAAGATTACCGCGCTGAGAGGCACTTGCAGATGTCCAAATGATCCTGTGTGTGATGGGCAAGATGGCGTAGGAACTTCCTCCCCACTGTCCATTCGTGCCTGATGCGGGAGCGTCCTCCTCAAGGTTGAAGAATTCACGACCACTCACTGCTGGAACCACCGCGGTGCGCCTCGGCTGATGGCGCCACTGTCAGGGTAGCGTGGTGAGCAGGGGGCGTGATGGATGAGAGGCGTGGGGCATGGTTGTGTGGTGACATCACCTGTCTGTGTGTAACGGACGTGTGTGTAGGCCAGCCCGACGCGTTTCGAGGGAACCGTCCCTCTTTCTCAAGGTATGGCTCTTACACTGCTGTTACTCCCTTTAAACCTATCCACGCCTCCCCTGCCTTCCACCAACCAATCACACAATATGCTCAATCGCACTGAATCAGATCAAGTTATTTTGATCCCTATATGCCACTATTACTCCGGAAATATAAAATCTTACTTATATCAGTCACTTCTTACTAGGAACTGCTCCCACAACACCCTGTTTTCATATTATTAAAAAATACAGAAATACATTCAATACATCCCTAAAACCTTTTACAAGAAGAAAAAAGACCCCTACATAAATATCCCCTAAAATAAGATGAAAATGGTCAATTAAATATTTAAAACCTATAAAAGAGTTTCTTTAAAAAATGTAGGCTAGAGACAATTATCTATCAATTCCCCATAAATCCTTAGAGAGCGTACAATTCAATTTCTTGATTCAGTCCCTTAGGGGCTAGACTATCCATTTAGATTCAATGCGGGACATACTCTTATCGTAGTCCCCCCTCTTGGATTTTTCGGGACAGTTTGGATTCCGCAAAATGAGATTCCTTCAAATGATCGCTTGTGCTTAACTGCAAAGTGTCGTAAGAGGGGGTGCCCCTCAAATCCCTTTGCAATATTGTCCAGATGCTCCTTAATTCTGTCCCTAAGTCGTCTTTTAGTACGACCTACATATATTTTGCCACAGGGACATCTGATCATATAAATGACTCCCGTGGAGTAACAGGAAATACGAATGGAAAATGGTATTCTCTGGTTTTATCCATATCCCAAAAAGATTCTTGTATTGCCTTTGGGCATTTAATTTGTGTACAGCATGGACAATTGCCACAGTGGGTAAAACTCCCCCTACTAGGGTTCATACTATTTTTGCCCTTAAGGGTCTGAGAATCAGACCCATTTTTGTAGTGGGTGCTACGATATTTCCAATATTTTTGACCTTTTTATAAACAAATCTTGGTTTAGCGGGCAGTAATTCCCCCACAACCTTATCCTTCTGTAAAATAGGCCAATATTTTCTAATAATCCTTGAAAATTTACCATGATCTGCGTGGTATTGAGTAATTAAAGGGATTTTGCCAATTTCCTGTGCCACAGATGAAGGGTTACACATGGGTTTCTCCATTCCATGAATCAAATTATTCCTTGGTATAGCTCTAGTTCCCTGACTGGCTTGTTCAAGGGATAAATGCTCATAGCCTCTCTCTGCAAATTGTTTCTGCAGCACCGGCAATTCTATCTCAAAATCCCTCTCTCTTGTACAGTTTTGTCTAATATGACTAAATTGACTTTTTGGGATGTTGCGAAGCCATGAGGGAAGTTCCTATGCAATCTTGCACAATCTCACACACAGGATTATTTGGACATCTGCAAGTGCCTCTCAGCGCGGTAATCTTCTTTTTCTTTGCATTAAATTTATTTTTATTTGGCTTTTATGTGGTATACCAACACAAAGTAGCAAGTATTTGTAAAGTGTACTGGAATGATAAATGGTTTTCTAAATATTTTAAAAATATAAATCTGAAAATTGTGAGTTATATTCAGCCCCACCTGTGTCAATACTTTGTAGGTCCATATTTCGCGGTTATTACTGCTGCAAGTCTTTAGGAGGTATGTCTCATCCAGTTTTGCACATATAGAGGCTGAAATTTTAACCCATTCTTCATTGCAAATTAGCTCTACCTCAATGAGATTGGATGTAGTGCATCTGTGACCATCAATTACCAAGTATTGCCACAGACTCTCAATGTGATTTAGGTCTGATCTTTTACAGGGCCATTCAAACAAATGAATATGCTTTGATTTACACTTTCAGTATATCGCTGAGTGTATGTTTAGGATTATTGTACTGCTGAAAGGTAAACTTATGCCCCAGCCTCAGGCCTTTTACAGTCTTAAACAGCTTTTTCTTCAAGATTTTCCTATATTAACTCCATTCTTATTTACATCAACTCTGACCAGCTTCCCTATCCCAGCTGAAAAAGAGTATCCCCCCAGCATGATGCTGTCACCACCATGTTTGAAAAAAGGGATGATTCTTTCAGTGACGCGCAGTGTTTGTTTTCCACAACACATAGCATTTTGTATTTAGCTCAAAATGTTCTACTTCAATGTCATTTGACCAGAGCACCTTCTTCCACATGCAAGCTGTGTCTTTTGCAAACTGCACATGGTACTTCTAATGGATCGCTTTAATACATGGGTTTCTTCTTGCCACGCTTTCATAAAGGCTAGATTTATGGAGTATATGACTCATAGTTGTCCTGAGGACAGATTTTCCCTCCAAAACCTGCAGATCTTTGCAGTTGCTGCACAGTTCCATGGGCCTAATGGCTGCTTCTCCAACTAGTGCTCTCCTTGCTTGGGATGTCAGTTTAGGTGGACGACTATGTCTGGGTAGGTTTACAGTTTTGCCATACTCCTTCCATTTTTGGATGATGGTGTTATGGACTGACATGAGTTGGAGTTGTGATATTACAACCACTAGTTGGTACACGGATCAGCAGTTGGATCTTGAAGATAAGCAGGAATCAAGGTCAGGATATAGCCAGAGGTTGGTACACGAAGCAGCAGTTTAGTTGGGAGGATAAGCAGGTAATGTAGTCAGGATATAGCCATAGGTGGGTACACAGATCTGCAGTAGGATCTTGACGATAAGCAGCAGGTGGTAAGAAGCTAAAGTCTGAGAGCTTAATAACATCACAATGAAGAAAGTGCAATGCCAGGTTTAAGTAAAGTGCTCAATCAAGAACTTGGGGTTGGGATATCAGGAACTCAGGTTGGAGACATCAGAAACAACACAGGTAATAACATCTGATTTAGTGAGGAACTGTCCAGCAAGCTGAATAGCTCAGAGGGAAGAGCTGCTGCATGGTGCACAAGAGTTGCTGGGTTCAAATCCCGACAGATGGGTTGAATAGTGCTCTGTGACAAACTCAGAGCTCGGGCTATTTTTTTACTCTTTTCCACAAATCGCTGACCTGTCTGGTGTTTTTCTTGGTTTTCACTATGCTGTTTGATCCCTAATGCTTTCAAACAAATCTCTGAGACCTTCACAGAACAGCTGCAGTTGTACTGATAATAAATCATACACAGGTGGATTTACTAATTATGAGCCTTCTGGAGGGAATTGGTCACTCAGAATTTTATTTAAGGATATAAGACTACAGGGAGCAGAATACAAATGCACCTCACAATTTCAGATGTATATTTTTTAAATAATCGGAAGACCAAGTATTCTCTTTACACTTTACAAATACTTGCTACTTTGTGTTGTGTGGTGGCACTGGCATCACCTAAAATCCCAATATAATAGGTAAGTTTGGGAGTGTATCTTGAAAAAATGTGGAAAATCTCACAGTATATAAAAAACTTTATAAAGTCAAGGCAACATTTATATTAATATACTCTATCTATCTATCTATCTATCTATCTATCTATCTATCTATCTATCTATCTATCTATCTATCTATCTATATATATATACTAGATGGGTGCCCGATTCTAACGCATCGGGTATTCTACAATATGTATGTAGTTTATTTATGAAGATTTCAGAACAATGCAACAAATACACAGGATTTGGCCAGCTGGGCGAGACCGATCAGCAAGCGTAGTTCAAATCCCGCATCAATTCGCGGCCGGACTACGTCTCTTGCTGATTATTCCTGGCTGGCCGGACGCGACCAATTAGTAAAGCCAGGGCCAGCTCCAGGTTTTTGAGGGCCCCGGGCGAAAGAGTCTGACAACCCTCGTAGCATATAACACAGCCCACATAGTATATAGCACAGCCATGTAGTACATAGCACAGCCACATAGTATATAGCACAGCCCACATAGTACATAGCATAACCCACGCAGTATGTAACACAGGCCACGCAGTATGTAACACAGGCCACGCTGTATATAACACAACCCACATAGTAAAGAGCACAGCCCACATAGTATATAGCACAGCCCACATAGTATATAACACAGGCCACATAGTATATTACAGAGCCACATAGTATATAGCACAGCCATGTAGTATATAGCACAGCCATGTAGTATGTTGCACAGCCACATAGTATATAGCACAGCCCACGTAGTTTATAGCACAGCCCACGTAGTATATAGCACAGCCCATGTAGTATGTAGCACAGCGAGGTAGTATATAACACAACACACACAGTATATAACACAGGCCACGCAGTACATAACAAAGCCCACAAAGAATATTACACAGCTCACATAGTATATAACACAGCCCACGTAGTATATAGCAATGTGGGCACAATATCCCTGTGAAAAAAAAATAATTAAAAGAAAAATTAGTTGTATATTCACCTTCCGGGGGCCCCGGATCCAGCCCAGGCCTTTAGCGATGCTCCTTGCGACGCTCCATTCCCAGTAATGCCTTGCAGCAATAACCCGTGATAATACAACGGTCTCGTGAGACCGCTGAGTGATCTGGGGTCATTGTCGCAATGCATTCTTGGGACCGGAGCATCGCGAGAAGCGGGAAAGGCTGGCGCGGATGCCGGAAGGTGAGAATATAATTTTTTATTATTATTATTATTATTATTATTATTTTTAACATTATATCTTTTCACTATTGATGCTGCATAGGTAACATCAATAGTAAAAAGTGAAGTGGTGTTTAAATCCCGCCCCAATATTGCTGATTGGTCGCGGCCGGCCGGGCGCGACCAATCAGCGACACAGGATTTCTGTTGCAGATGAAAGTTACAGATAAACAGACGGAAGTGGACTTAAGACAATTATATATATATACTAGCTATTGAACCGGTTCTACGCCCGGGTGGCGAGCATTTATATTGGTATATGGTCTCCATCATGTGCTGCTGCCATCCTGCGCCCGTTCTGTCATGCGCTGCTGCCATCCTGCGCCCGTTCTGTCATGCGCTGCTGCCATCCTGCGCCCGTTCTGTCATGCGCTGCTGCCATCCTGCACCCGTAATGTCATGTGCTGCTCCCATCCTGCGCCAGTTCTGTCATGTGCTGCTCCCATCCTGCGCCCGTTCTGTCATGTGCTGCTCCCATCCTGCGCCCGTTCTGTCATGCGCTGCTGCCATCCTGCGCCCGTTCTGTCATGTGCTGCTCCCATCCTGCGCCCGTTCTGTCATGCGCTGCTGCCATCCTGCACCCGTTCTGTCATGTGCTGCTGCCATCCTGCGCCCGTTCTGTCATGTGCTGCTGCCATCCTGCACCCGTTCTGTCATGCGCTGCTGCCATCCTGCGCCCGTTCTGTCATGTGCTGCTCCTATCCTGCGCCCGTTCTGTCATGTGCTGCTCCCATCCTGCGCCCGTTCTGTCATGTGCTGCTGCCATCCTGCGCCCGTTCTGTCATGCGCTGCTGCCATCCTGCGCCCGTTCTGTCATGCGCTGCTGCCATCCTGCGCCCGTTCTTTCATGTGCTGCTCCCATCCTGCCCCGTTCTGTCATGCGCTGCTGCCATCCTGCGCCCGTTTTGTCATGTGCTGCTCCCATCCTGCTGCCATCCTGCGCCCGTTATGTCATGCGCTGCTGCCATCCTGCGCCCCTTCTGTCATGTGCTGCTCCCATCCTGCCCCCGTTCTGTCATGCGCTGCTGCCATCCTGCGCCCGTTCTGTCATGTGCTGCTCCTATCCTGCGCTCGTTCTGTCATGTGCTGCTCCCATCCTGCGCCCGTTCTGTCATGTGCTGCTGCCATCCTGCGCCCGTTCTGTCATGCGCTGCTGCCATTCTGCGCCCGTTCTGTCATGCGCTGCTGCCATCCTGCGCCCGTTCTTTCATGTGCTGCTCCCATCCTGCCCCCGTTCTGTCATGCGCTGCTGCCATCCTGCGCCCGTTCTGTCATGTGCTGCTCCCATCCTGCTGCCATCCTGCGCCCGTTATGTCATGCGCTGCTGCCATCCTGCGCCCGTTCTGTCATGTGCTGCTCCCATCCTGCCCCCGTTCTGTCATGCGCTGCTGCCATCCTGCGCCCGTTGTCATGTGCTGCTCCCATCCTGCTGCCATCCTGCGCCCGTTATGTCATACGCTGCTGCCATCCTGCGCCCATTCTGTCATGTGCTGCTGCCATCCTGCGCCCGTTCTGTCATGTGCTGCTGCCATCCTGCGCCCGTTCTGTCATGTGCTGCTGCCATCCTGCGCCCGTTCTGTCATGTGCTGCTCCCATCCTGCCCCCGTTCTGTCATGCGCTGCTGCCATCCTGCGCCCGTTCTGTCATGTACTGCTCCCATCCTGCTGCCATCCTGCGCCCGTTCTGTCATGCGCTGCTGCCATCCTGCGCCCGTTCTGTCATGTGCTGCTGCCATCCTGCGCCCGTTCTGTCATGGGCTGCTGCCATCCTGCGCCCGTTCTGTCATGTGCTGCTGCCATCCTGCGCCCGTTCTGTCATGGGCTGCTGCCATCCTGCGCCCGTTCTGTCATGTGCTGCTCCCTTCCTGCGCCACTATTGTATTACATGCCCCCGTATGCTGCTGCGATATTAAAAAAAAAAATACCATACTCACCTATCGTCCGGCTCCACTGCAGGTGTGTCTTCAAGAAAATGGCGCCGGAAAGCGCGGACTGCGCAGGCGCCGATTCCTGCTGCCGGAATCGGCGCCTGCGCAGTCCACGCTCTCCGGCGCCATTTTCTTGAAGACACACCTGCAGTGGAGCCGGAGTGTGTCTTCAAGAAAATGGCGCCGGAAAGCGCGGACTGCGCAGGCGACGATTCCGGCAGCAGGAATCGGCGCCTGCGCAGTCCGCGCTTTCCGGCGCCATTCTCTTGAACACACACTCCGGCTCCTCTGCCTGTGACTGGACTCTGTCACAGCAGAGGAGCCGGGAGACGGAGCCGCACGCAGCGCTGGAACGGAGGACAGGTGAATATACTTACCCTCCCTCCTGGCGCGTCCACGGTCCCTGACTCTCCGGTGGAGATCGCGGTATGCGTTCAGTGCTTACGCATACCGCGATCTCCTGGGAGCGTCACTCTGTGGGGGCCAGACTGCGCCGGCGCTTGCGCCTGCGCAGTCTATAAAGGCTTCGGACAGAGTGACGCTCCCAGCGTTATATTATAGATATAGATATACAGTATATATATATATATATATATATATATACACATGAAAAAACAGCTTTTAAAATGAAATGTCAAATAATTTCATGACAAAAAAAGGAAATGTTTGAAGGTTTATAGGACATCTGTGTAGCTAGAGTATGCAAAATGAGAATAATCATACAATATAAGTATAGCAAAAAATATACAATCGATTAAAATACATTATCGGTCCCAGATATTTTTGTTTGGAGAGTACAAGCTTTCTTGCACCATACTTAGCATTCATTGACAAAAATATATTACTAAATTTTACACAATTCTCATGAACTTCAGCTTGTGACTACTTTATAATTCACATTTTATTTGATGGATCTGTTTTTACCATTAAATGCATGTAATACCAAGCTTAAAGATGAGTCTTAAAGTACAGCAAAGAATACACACTAAAAAATGTGTAACAAATTGCAATGACAAGGTTGTAGCAGTAGATTGTCATGTACTGAAATGAAATACCTGCCCAGACATTATAAATTGTAATGGGCGCCTATAAGGATAAGAGGGAGGTAAAAGGAGACAGTGAGAAGCAACAAGTCTTATCAAATGGATTTGCTGACTTATCATGGGATACCTTTCATGCTTTATTTAGGCATTTCTTATGTTTTCATTTTAAGTGACCTATGTTCAAGTTGTTTAACATATCTAGATTTTACATTTTTGCACTGTGCACAGTATTTGGCTTTAATTATGATTAACATAATTGTCAAGTTCTCCTTCATCAGGCCTGCTTTAGTTACTGTCTCTAAAACTTACACATATTAGATCAATTCACACCAAGTATGTGATGTTCTGGTCAAAATATCTCAATTAATTTTCCAATATGACTATAGACTTTAATACTTAAAATACACTGCTCAAAAAAATAAAAGAGAACACTAAAATCCCACGTGCTAGATATCACTGAATTAAATATTCCAGTTGCAAATCTTTAGTCATTATATAGTGAAATGCATTGAGAAGAATAAAACATAAAAATGATCAATGTAAATCAAAATTAATATCCCATGGAGGTCTAAATTAGGAGTAATACTCAAAATCAAAGTGGAAAATCAAATTACAGGCTGATCCAACTTGAGTAGAAATGCCTCAAGACAAGGAAATGATGCTCAGTAGTGTGTGTGGCCACCAAGTGCCTGTATGACCTCCCTACAATGCCTGAGCATGCTTCTGATGAGGCGGTGGATGGTCTCTTGAGGGATCTCCTCCCAGACCTGGACTAAAGCATCCGCCAACTCCTGGACAGTCTGTGGTGCAACGTGACGTTGGTTGATGGTGCGAGACATGATATCCCAGATGTATTAAATCGATTCAGGTCTGGGGAACAGGCGGGCCATAGCTTCAATGCCTTCATCTTGCAGGAACTGCTGACACATTCCAGCCACATGGGGTATGGTATTGTCCTGCATTAAAAGGAACGCAGGGCCGACCGCACCAGCATACGGTCTCACAAGGGGTCTGAGGATCTCATCTTGGTACCTAATGACAGTCAGGCTACGTCTAGCGAGCACATGGAGGGCTGTACAGCCCTCCAAAGAAATGCCACCCCACACCATTACTGACCCACTGCCAAACCGGTCATGCTGAAGGAAGTTGCAGGCAACAGATCGCTCTCCATGGTGTCTCCTGACTCTGTCACGTCTGTCACATGTGCTCAATGTGAACCCGCTTTCATCTGTGAATTGCACAGAGTGCCACTGGCGAATTTGCCAATCCTGGTGTTCTGTCGAAAATGTCAAGCATCCTGAATGGTGTTGGGCTGTGAGCACAATCCCCATCTCTGGATGTCGGGCACTCAGACCATCCTCATGGAGTCGGTTTCTAACTGTTTGTGCAGACTCATTCACATTTGCAGGCTGCTGATGTGCCTTCCTGGATGAGCTGCACTACCAAAGCCACTTGTGTGGGTTGTATAGTTCATCTCATGCTACCTCAAGTGTGAAAGCACAACCAACATTCAAAAGTGACCAAAACATCAGCCAGATAGCATTGGTACTGAGATGTGGTCTGTGGTTCCCAAATGCAGAACCACTCCTTCATTGAGTGTGTCTTGATAATTGCCAATAATTTCCATCTGTTGTCTATTCCATTTGCACAACAGCATGTGAAATTGAATGTCAAACAGTGTTGCTTCCAAAGTGGACAGTTTGATTTCACAGAAGTTTGATTTACTTGGAGTTATATGTTATATTCTGTTGTGTAAGTGCTCCCTTTATTTTTTTGAGCAGTGTATATTCTTTTGCCATATTTTTGGCATGGATGTATTGGAGTCTGCTACTCACAAATATATTAATAATACAATTAACTCTGCATTTCTATTACAGTAGCTATTACTGCTCAAGTAAATCGAATTTTGAATGATTAAATAAATACATCACTAGGACCATCATTAATGCATAAATACATCATCATGACCACCATTAGTACATTAATACATCACCAGGACCAATATTTGTGCATGAATTCAGCACCAGAACTGCCATCAGTATAGAAATACATCACCAGAACCACCATCATTAATTGAATAAATCTCCTGAACCATGATCAATGCATGAATAAATCACCACAGCCATCATCAGTTTATGGTACATTAATTGGAAAGTCAGGTCAGGCCCATATACATTTGTATTGCATGAATCTACAACTCCCAGCATGTCTTTAACAATGGTAAGAAGATGCTGGGAGTTGATATGAGTCATCATCAAACTGCAAACCATACAGGAACCACAGTACTGATGATAATTTGTCTGTATCACAAATAATTATATACATCTAGGTACCTAATAAATCATGTTTTCTCTGATTAGAGCCATTCTCTATCTTTTCTTTATTTGTCAAGATTCCACATTTACATCCACATCTCATTTTTGCACACCTCCATTGTCTACGTCCTTCTGCAGCACATCCCAACATGATGCCCTTAAGAATATCAGAATGTTTGCAATGCTCCTGAATAAAAAGGTTTGCCCTACAATGAACCCCTGAAAAAATAATTGTCTTTCCCTTTGTTTCCTGCATAAACTATGACTTCCACACACTGTTCTTCTTATGGTACATGCCCTCCACACTACCCTTTCCATTCCATCCTGGGCCCCATCTTCACAATGTTCTCTTACACTATGTCCACTATATAGTGCTCAGTCTCTATACTGTGCCCCCTCATCATATTCCCCTCCTTGGAATACTGTCCCCCCCATACTGCCCCTACTCTATACCACGTTACCACACTACCCAACCTCTATTCTCTGCCCCTCACACTTTTCTCTCCAATACTATCTCCTAACTCTATTCCTCCCAATAGTTTCCACACACATTTCCCACTCACAATATGTCTCCTCACATATTTACCCCCTCAATGTCTAGATGTCTACTATGAATCTGCACTCAACCCATCCCCCTAGCTTCTTATACTATGTCTGCACTCAACCCTTCCCCTTGCTCCCAATACAGTGTATGCACCCATCCTCCCTCACTCCCTATCCTTTTTCTGCACCCACCCCTTTTGCTCCTCATATTGTGTCCACACCCATCCTCTCCTTGATCCTCATACTGTGTCCACATCATCCCACTTCACTTCTTATATTTTGTCAACATCCAACTCCCTTGCTGCCAACACGCTATCTGCATCAATTCACCCCTAATTCCCAATGTAGTGTCTGCACTCACCCCTTTACTCCCTATACTGTGTCTGCAACCCTCCCTCACACCCAATTTGGTTTCTGCACCCATTCATCCTTTGCTAACCATACTGTGTTTGCACCCATTCACCCTTATTAATGCCAATATGTTGTCTGCACCCATCCCTCTCCTCTCCCAATACTGTGCCTATACTGATCCCCACTCAGTCCCAAGACTGTTTCTGTAACCAACCCCCTTCCCTCACTCCCCATACTGCATCTGCACCCATCCCCTCTTGTTCCCCATACTGTGTGTGCACTCATCATTTATCTCGCTCTGCATACGTCGTCATCAAATCCCTTCCCTCTCTGTTACATGTAACCAACTCTCTTCCCTCACTCCCCATACTGCATTTGCACCAATCCCCCTTGCTCCCCATACTGTGTGTGCACTTATCCTTTATCTCGCTCTCCATACTTTATCATCAAATCCCTTCCCTCTCTATTATAATAGTGCCAGCAACATGATTAGATGATCTGATCATGCTATTCTGTTGTCACCCTGACGTGGAAGTGCCGACTGTCAGGGCTTCAATTGTAATCAAATCTGAAACACGCAAGTGCAATTGATTGCTGGGATCCGGTGCTCTGCACCTTCTGTGTGTTGGCTGTCAATGTAACAGCCGGCTCAGAGAACTGCCTACTCTCTCTATGGGGAGAATGTTATGACCTGGTGGTCAGGACAATAATGGACCTGGTGGTTAAGAGCACACAGAATGACCTGATAGTTACTGATAATATAGGACGAGCTCTGGGACGTGGGAAATCTGCTGACCGCAATCCCTAATCCTATCACACACACTAGAAATAGCCGTGGATTGCTCCTAACGCTCCCTATGCAACTCGGCACAGCCTAAGGAACTAGCTAGCCCTGAAGATAGAAAAATAAAGCCTACCTTGCCTCAGAGAAATTCCCCAAAGGAAAAGGCAGACCCCCACATATAATGACTGTGAGTAAAGATGAAAATACAAACACAGAGATGAAATAGATTTAGCAAAGTGAGGCCCGACTTACTGAACAGACAGAGGATAGGAAAGGTAGCTTTGCGGTCAGCACAAAAACCTACAAAAAGACCACGCAGAGGGCGCAAAAGACCCTCCGCACCGACTCACGGTGCGGAGGCGCTCCCTCTGCGTCCCAGAGCTTCCAGCAAGCAAGACAACAAACAAAATAGCAAGCTGGACAGAAAAATAGCAAAACAGAGAAATACAAGCAGGCACTTAGCTTCTGCTGGGAAGACAGGTCACAAGAACGGTCCAGGAGAGAACAACACCAATACTGGAACATTGACAGGTGGCATGGAGCAAAGATCTAAGTGGAGTTAAATAGAGCAGCCAGCTAACGAATTAACCTCGTCACCTGTGGAAGGAAACTCAGAAACACGCACAGCCACCAGAGGAAGTCCATGGATAGAACCAGCCGAAGTACCATTCATGACCACAGGAGGGAGCCCGACAACAGAATTCACAACAGTACCCCCCCTTGAGGAGGGGTCACCGAACCCTCACCAGAGCCCCCAGGCCGACCAGGATGAGCCAAATGAAAGGCACGAACCAGATCGGCAGATTTGAACATCAGAGGCAAAAACCCAGGAATTATCTTCCTGACCATAACCCTTCCACTTGACCAGGTACTGGAGTTTCCGTCTCGAAATACGAGAATCCAAAATCTTCTCCACCACATACTCCAACTCCCCCTCAACCAACATCGGGGCAGGAGGATCAACGGATGGAACCACAGGCGCCACGTATCTCCGCAATAACGACCTATGGAACACATTATGGATGGCAAAAGAAGCAGGAAGGGCCAAACGAAATGACACAGGATTGATAACCTCAGAAATCTTATACGGACCAATGAACTGAGGCTTAAACTTAGGAGAGGAAACCTTCATAGGAACATAACGAGACGACAACCAAACCAAATCCCCAACACGAAGTCGGGGACCCACACAGCGCCAGCGGTTAGCAAAACGTTGAGCCTTCTCCCGGGACAATGTCAAATTGTCCACCACATGAGTCCAAATCTGCTGCAACCTATCCACCACAGTATCTACACCAGGACAGTCCGAAGACTCAACCTGCCCTGAAGAGAAACGCGGATGGAAACCAGAATTGCAGAAAAACGGCGAAACCAAAATAGCCGAGCTGGCCTGATTATTAAGGGCGAACTCAGCCAACGGCAAAAAGGACACCCAATCATCCTGATCAGCAGAAACAAAGCATCTCAGATATGTTTCCAAAGTCTGATTAGTTCGTTCGGTTTGGCCATTTGTCTGAGGATGGAAAGCCGAGGAAAAAGACAAATCAATGCCCATCCTAGCACAAAAAGATCGCCAAAACCTCGAAACAAACTGGGAACCTCTGTCAGAAACGATGTTCTCTGGGATACTATGTAAACGAACCACATGCTGGAAAAATAATGGCACCAAATCAGAGGAGGAAGGCAATTTAGACAAAGGTACCAAATGGACCATCTTAGAAAAGCGATCACAAACCACCCAAATGACCGACATCTTTTGAGAGACGGGGAGATCCGAAATAAAATCCATAGAAATATGCGTCCAGGGCCTCTTCGGGACCGGCAAGGGCAAAAGCAACCCACTGGCACGAGGACAGCAGGGCTTAGCCCGAGCACAAGTCCCACAGGACTGCACAAAAGAACACACATCCCGTGACAAAGACGGCCACCAAAAGGATCTAGCCACCAAATCTCTGGTACCAAAGATTCCAGGATGCCCAGCCAACACTGAACAATGAATCTCAGAGATAACTAGTCCATCTATCAGGGACAAACAGTTTCTCCGCTGGGCAACGGTCAGGTCTATCAGCCTGAAATTTTTGCAGCACCCGCCACAAATCAGGGGAGATGGCAGACAAAATTACCCCCTCTTTGAGAATACCAGCCGGCTCAGGAGCACCCAGAGAGTCAGGCACAAAACTCCTTGACAGGGCATCAGCCTTCACATTCTTAGAGCCCGGAAGGTATGAAACCACAAAATCAAAACGGGAGAAAAATAATGACCATCGAGCCTGTCTCGGATTCAACTGTTTGGCAGACTCAAGATAAGTCAAATTCTTGTGATCTGTCAAGACCACCACGCGATGCTTGGCTCCTTCAAGCCAATGACGCCACTCCTCGAATGCCCACTTCATGACCAACAACTCTCGATTACCAACATCATAATTGCGCTCAGCAGGCGAAAACTTTCTAGAAAAGAAAGCACATGGCTTCATCACCGAGCCATCAGAACGTCTTTGCGACAAATCAGCCCCAGCTCCAATCTCAGAAGCATCAACCTCAACCTGAAACGGGAGCGAAACATCTGGCTGGCACAACACAGGGGCAGAAGAAAAACAACGCTTCAACTCCTGAAAAGCCTCTACTGCTGCAGAAGACCAATTGACCACATCAGCACCCTTCTTGGTCAAATCAGTCAACGGTTTAGCAACACTAGAAAAATTAGCGATGAAGCTCCGATAAAAATTAGCAAAGCCCAGGAACTTTTGCAGGCTCTTCACAGATGTCGGCTGAGTCCAATCGTAAATGGCCTGGACTTTAACAGGGTCCATCTCGATAGTAGAAGGGGAAAAAATGAACCCCAAAAATGAAACCTTCTGAACTCCAAAGAGACACTTTGACCCCTTCACAAACAAGGAATTCGCACGAAGGACCTGGAACACCATTCTGACCTGCCTCAAGTGAGACTCCCAATCATCCGAAAAGACCAAAATATCATCCAAATACACAATCAGGAATTTATCCAGGTACTCTCGGAAGATGTCATGCATAAAGGACTGAAATACTGATGGAGCATTGGAAAGCCCGAATGGCATAACCAGGTACTCAAAATGGCCCTCGGGCGTATTAAATGCTGTTTTCCATTCATCGCCTTGTTTAATACGCACAAGATTATACGCCCCTCGAAGATCTATCTTGGTGAACCAACTAGCCCCTTTAATATGAGCAAACAAATCAGACAGCAACGGCAAAGGATACTGAAATTTGACTGTAATTTTATTGAGAAGGCGGTAATCAATACAAGGTCTCAAAGAACCATCCTTCTTGGCCACAAAAAAGAACCCTGCTTCTAACGGCGATGACGATGGGCGAATATGGCCTTTCTCCAAGGATTCCTTTATATAACTCCGCATAGCGGCGTGTTCTGGCACAGATAAATTGAACAATCGGCCCTTAGGAAACTTACTACCAGGAATCAAATTAATTGCACAATCGCAATCCCTATGAGGAGGTAGGGCACTGGCTTTGGGCTCATCAAATACATCCCGATAATCTGACAAAAACTCTGGAACTTCAGGAGGAGTGGAAGACGAGATAGACAAAAATGGAACATCACCATGTACCCCCTGGCAACCTCAGCTGGACACAGACATAGATTTCCAGTCCAATACTGGATTATGAACCTGTAGCCATGGCAACCCCAAAACGACCACATCATGCAGATTATGCAACACCAGAAAGCGGATATACTCCTGATGTGCAGGAGCCATGCACATGGTCAACTGGGTCCAGTACTGAGGCTTATTCTTGGCCAAAGGCGTAGTATCAATTCCTCTCAATGGAATAGGATACTGCAAGGGCTCCAAGAAGAAACCACAGCGCCTAGCATACTCCAAGTCCATCCAATTCAGGGCAGCGCCTTAATCCACAAATGCCATAACAGAATAGGATGACAAAGAGCAAATCAGAGTAACGGACAATAGAAATTTAGACTGTACCGTACCAATGGTGGCAGACCTAGCGAACCGCTTAGTGCGCTTAGGACAATCGGAGATAGCATGAGTGGAATCACCACAGTAAAAACATAGCCCATTCCGACGTCTGTGTTCTTGCCGTTCAGCTCTGGTCAAAGTCCTATCACATTGCATAGGCTCAGGCCCATGCTCAGATAGTACCACCAATTGATGCACAGCTTTACGCTCACGCAAGCGTCGATCGATCTGAATGGCCAAAGACATAGACTCATTCAGACCAGCAGGCATGGGAAATCCCACCATGACATCCTTAAGGGCTTCAGAGAGACCCTTTCTGAAGATTGCTGCCAGGGCACATTCATTCCACTGAGTGAGCACAGACCACTTTTTAAACTTCTGACAATATATCTCCGCTTCATCCTGACCCTGACACAGAGCCAGCAAGATTTTCTCTGCCTGATCCACTGAATTAGGTTCGTCATAAAGCAATCCAAGCGCCAGGAAAAAAGCATCAACATCACGCAATGCCGGATCTCCTGGCGCAAGGGAAAATGCCCAGTCTTGAGGGTCACCACGTAACAAAGAAATAATGGTCTTTACTTGTTGAACAGGGTCACCTGAGGAGCGAGGTTTCAAGGCAAGAAACAATTTACAATTATTTTTGAAATTCAAGAACTTAGATCTATCACCAAAAAACAAATCAGGAATTGGAATCCTAGGCTCTGACATTGGATTCTGAACCACAAAATCTTGAATGTTTTGTACACTTATAGTGAGATTATCCATCAAAGAGGACAGACCTTGAATGTCCATGTCTACACCTGTGTTCTGAAGCACCCAGATGTAAAGGGGAAAAGAGAGACAAAACACACTGCAAAGAAAAAAAAATGGTCTCAGAACTTCTCTTATCCCTCTATTGAGATGCATTAGTACTTTGACCCACCTGTACTGTTATGACCTGGTGGTCAGGACAATAATGGACCTGGTGGTTAAGAGCACACGGAATGACCTGATAGTTACTGATAATATAGGACGAGCTCTGGGACGTGGGAACTCTGCTGACCGCAATCCCTAATCCTATCACACACACTAGAAATAGCCATGGATTGCTCCTAACGCTTCATATGCAACTCGGCACAGCCTAAGGAACTAGCTAGCCCTGAAGATAGAAAAATAAAGCCTACCTTGCCTCAGAGAAATTCCCCAAAGGAAAAGGCAGACCCCCACATATAATGACTGTGAGTAAAGATGACAATACAAACACAGAGATGAAATAGATTTAGCAAAGTGAGGCCCGACTTACTGAACAGACTGAGGATAGGAAAGGTAGCTTTGCGGTCAGCACAAAAACCTACAAAAAGACCACGCAGAGGGCGCAAAAAGACCCTCCGCACCGACTCACGGTGCGGAGGCGCTCCCTCTGCGTCCCAGAGCTTCCAGCAAGCAAGACAACAAACAAAATAGCAAGCTGGACAGAAAAATAGCAAACCAGAGAAATACAAGCAGGCACTTAGCTTCTGCTGGGAAGACAGGTCACAAGAAAGATCCAAGAGATAACAAGACCAATACTGGAACATTGACAGGTGGCATGGAGCAAAGATCTAAGTGGAGTTAAATAGAGCAGCCAGGTAACGAATTAACCTCGTCACCTGTGGAAGGAAACTCAGAAACACGCACAGCCACCAGAGGAAGTCCATGGATAGAACCAGCCGAAGTACCATTCATGACCACAGGAGGGAGCCCGACAACAGAATTCACAACAGGAGAAGCAAAATGCAGCCACTGGGGAGGCACCTCGGACCCCTGTATTGGGTGACCCGATGATGCCTCCCTGCTGGCTGTACATGGTGAAAATGCCCCTCCTTAATCCCCCTAGAAATGCCCCTGCTGGATACATACTGTCACAGAGATTTTCAATTGGAATCAAATCTGGAAAAAGTGAGGACCAGTCTATGGCAACAATGCTTCTGCTTAGACACTCTGGCCACATGAAACCAGGCATACTCTTGCATCAAGAGGAGCCCAGGGCCTCCTGCAGCAGCAATATTTCTGACAGGGGCACGGAGAATTTCATCATGGTACAACTAGCAGTCAGGGCACCATTGACTATCATGTGGAGGTTTATGCCTTCCCAGACTATCACTGACCCACGACCGAACCAATTCTGTTGGATGATGTGGCAAGCCACTTAATATTTACCATAGCAGTCAATTATATTTCCTATCTGGATAGATTGGTATTCCTGAAGTTTATTTGACTTGGGATTATTGTGTAATTTTAGTATTTTGAGAAGTGTACATTTCTTTAATTTAACCCCTTTCTGCCATCGGAAGGAATAGTATGTCCGATGGCAGATCCCCTGCTTTGATGCGGGTTCTGGTGGTGAGCCCGCATCAAAGCCAAGACATATCAGCTGTTTTGTACAGCTGACATATGCCCACAATGGCCATTGGTGGAATCGCGATCCACCTGCCACTAGTAACTAGTTAAATGCCGCTGCCAAACGCTGACAGCGGCATTTAACGTGCGCTTCCGGCCATCCAGCTGGAAATGCGCGCACCAGTGACCCCCCATCATGTGATCAGGGGTCATCGGTGCATTGGCATAACAACCAGAGGTCTCCTGAAGACCTCTATGGCTGTTGATGCCTGATTGCTGTGAGCGCCACCCATTGGTCGGCACTTTTAGCAATGCTGTAATTCTACTACATAGGAGCGATCTGAGCATCGTTCCTATGTAGCAAAGACGATCAGGCTATGCCAGCTTCTAGAATCCCATGGAGGCTATTGAAGCATGGCAAAAGTAAAAAAAAATGTTTTAAACAATATGAAAAAAAAATAAATAAAAGTTTAAATAACTCCCTTTTTGCCCCATTAAAAATAAAACAATTAAAAAAAAAATCAAAAAATCAAACATACACATATTTTGTGTCTCCGCACTCAGAATTTCCCGATCTATCAATAAAAAAATGGTATAATTAAAAACGTCAGCTCGGCGTGCAAAAAATAAGCCCTCACCTGACCCAAGATACCGAAAAATGGAGACGCCACAGGTATCGGAAAATTGAGCAATTTTTTTTTTTTTAATCAAACTTTGGAATTTTTTTCACCACTTATATAAAAAGAACTTGTTGGGTGTTTATGAACTCGTAAAGACCTGGAGAATCATAACAGTTTATTTTAGCATTTAGCGAACCTAGATAAAAAGCCAAACAAAAAATATATGTGGGATTGCACTTTTTTTGCAATTTCACTGCACTTGGAATTTTTATTCCTGCTTTCTAGTACACCACATGGTAAAACCAAAGTACAACTTGTCTCACAAAAAAAAGCCTTCACATGGCCATATTGACTTTAAAATAAAAAAAACAATGGCTCGTGAAGGACGGGAGCGAAAAGCGAAAACACAAAACCAAAAAAAGCTCCAGAGGTTAAGGGGTATAAATAGTTTTCCCACAAACAAAAGTTTATTTTAATCAGTAGTTCCTGGAATAAGAATAATGATAATTAAATGTGTTTAAAGAAAATCTTATAAATGTGTCCCTGCTGTGTACTGCTGTGTAATAACTGTATCATACAGGGACAGGGTCTGGTCATACCACAGGTCCTGCGCTGGAGAGGGATGCAAAAGAATATAAAGTACTACAGCATGGAATTGTAGTTTATTCAACATATTATTACATATTATGTAATAATAAGCATATTATGTTTATTAAACATATCTTTCATTCTCTGAACTGAAATACCCTGCATGTCTATTGCTCCACTCCCTGACAGCAAGCAGCCCGAATGGTATCTGAGTCATTCTATCTTCGGCATTGAATCCTGCATATATCTACATTTGTTAGCCATCTTAGTAAGCAATTGTTTTTGTTTATAGATATTTAACTCACTTCTGCTTGTCTTCATGCAGAGAGATCACATAACTGTTTCAAAGCGGTTTATGATCTATCTAGACCGGGACATTTGTTTATCTGTTCACTACATTTATTGTGTCCTGCTGTCTCAACTGAGCTAGATTGAAAAAAGGGGGAAAAAAAGTGAGATCTAAGAGCTAGCCTTCTATAAATGAAGACATACTTTGGGGACACATTCGTGCAGGGGTGCATTTGTGCACTATTATTAGTATACATGTATTCAAAGTACTTTCTCTAAGTACTCGCAGTTATAACATTGCAGTTAGACAGGGCAGGAGACAGATAAGACAATCTAAATCTATTCCCTGTTCATTTGGAACAGAACAAATATTCACCATATGTATTTGTATATTCTATATCCTGGCTGCCGCATTCACTCACATTCACCGCCCTTGCATTAACTCTTCACACTCCATCCATATCGGCCCCTCTGTCCTTGCCTCTCCTATGTATAGCACTCATGCTCTGTTCACACTGCTTAACAGCGCAGATTCATTCAGCCCCACCATCCAAAACAAGTGACGCTCTCACAAATCACTTAACCATCTGCTCACTCTTTCTATCCTCCTTCTGCTAGTCGCTGGAGACATCTCTCCCAACCCCGGCCCCCCATATTATAACCAGTCAAACCTCCCAACTGCTACACTCAGAAACCCCTCTAACCTTATTATTATTCCCTGCATGCCTTCTGTCTCTTTGAATTGTGTCCTTTGGAATTCTCGCTCTGTGTGTAATAAACTCTTCTTCATCCATGACTTCTTCCTTTCTAATTCTCTTAATCTCCTGGCTCTTACTGAAACCTGGATCCAGCAGTCAGACACCACCGCTGCTGCTGGTCTTTAATATGGTGGACTACACTTTTCTCATACCCCAAGATCGGACAACAGAGCAGGTGGAGGCGTTGGACGTGACTGGAGCTCCATCACTATGACTAAAGCAGTACATGGACTCACAGGAGCAGGAAACAAATGTAGATACCCCGGAAGTGATTGCCTGATTGGCTACATTAGTGTTTTATTAAGATGTTTACATTTATCATTTATCTATCTTTATATATTAGATGTTTTGGACAATGCGTCTGTGGTTTGCATATCTCATAAAGGTCTTTTTTGGGGTATAGTATTAGAGAGTCAATGTGCCTCTCTGTCATTGGCCAATGACAACCATAAAAGGGCCTCCTTTCCAGTTACCCACCACCCCTGGACGAAGCTTTCCTGAGCGAAACGTGCGTTGGGTGTCGTGGATCCCTGGCTGGTGGTTTATACTGGGTAAATATGTTCCCTTTACTTGCTTCTTTCTAATGCTGTTATTATATCCTCTGATGCTTCGGCTTACAATGATCCTGAACCCTTAAAAACTTTACTATTTGTTGATACTTATATTTATTCCTAGCTGGTACTTTGCACCTTATCTTTATATAAACTATTATTTTATCATCATTTATATGCACTGGCTTTGGGTTCATTGTCATTGATGGCTGTGGTATCAGGTGTATTATTAATGTTTTATATATAGTCCTTTGAACATGTGATTACTTTGCTGTCATTATGATGATGCTGATATTGTGAAGGTTACTCCATATTGACTGTTACCACTTTTTCCAGCCATACCTTGTGGTTTTTCTGTATTTTTTGGTTCCCCTTGGTTATGTATGGTATTTACTTGATTGATTTTATAGGTGTTATAATAAAATTTATATATTTTGTTACTTTTCGCTTAGTGCTTTTTCTTTGGTGTATTAATCACTATCATGAAGTACAATATGCTCGAGAAAACAATGTCAGAATCACCAGGATCAGCTGAAGCGTTCCAGAGTTATAACCTCTTAAAGGGACAGTGGTCAGAATTGTTAAAATTGGCCCGGTCATTATTGTGCAAACCACCCTCGGGGCTTAAGGGGTTAAAAGAAAATGGTTATGGTTTTGTAATACTTATGACATACAACTTTCTAAAAAGTGTTTCACAGAATTTTGCAAAATCACTCCAGAAGAGAGGTGTCGTTAAAAGTGTAAAATCATTTCTAAGCATTAGCATTACATCTAAAGATGCCATAAATTTATCAGGCATCTAAAGATGCACCAAATTAATGAACCATCTGTGATGTTTTATCAAATCTGGGGCAAAAAATGACAATGCAGCCAAAAGCAAAATAGACTTAAAAAAGTCCTCAAGTAATAAGTTCATCCCTAATTTTTACTGTGCAAATTTTGCTTCATGTCTTTACACTAGAATTTAAAATGTAATTGTAAGAACCTTTTGTTAAATTTGATGAGTAAAAGGATAAAAATATACTGTGATTTGCACTGTTAATTTTTCATAAAAATGTATCAATATTTAGTGTAGTTTTAAATTGAGTCTAATTATTTAGTTGATACATTCTAGATTGGTTACACAATTTGAGGTCACACTCCCCTTCTTCAATCTAAATTACACAGACACAGTACCAGTGAACAATTTGGGCACACCTGTTTATGCAATGATGTTCCTTGTTCTTATTAGAATGTGCACTTCCAGATTCAAACTGAAAGCAGCAAAACTATAAATGAATACACAGCTCTGGCAAAAATTAAGAGACCATTGCAAATTGTTCAGTTTGTCTGATTTTTCTCTTTATAGGTATATGTTTGAGTAAAATGTAAATTTTTGTATTATTCTTCAAACTACTGACAACTAAAGTTGAGCGACTTTAACTTTTTTATCATCTGGAAGGAGTCTGAGCCACAGCTAAAGATGTTCCATGAACAGTTTAATCAATTTCATCCTACCATCAACTTGACACTCAACTACTCCTGCACTGAAATTAACTTTTTGGATACCATCATTAGGCTGCAGAACAATATAATAGAGACAGTTACTAGGCCCAAGTAAGTAAGTAGGCTAAATGCAGTTCAAATTTGGTAAGAGGAGTACACAGACGGCATAGCTTTGTTCAGTGGAGGAGGACAACTGTAATGAGAGGCTCACACAGACTTAGTAGGCCTAAAATAAAAAAGTAGGCTAAATGCAGTTCAAAATTGGTAAGAGGAGTACACAGGCAGCATAGCTTTGTTCAGCGGAGGAGGACAACTGTAGTGAGATGCTCACACAGTTACTAGGCCCAAATAAGTAAGTAGGCTAAATGCAGTTCAAAATTGATAACAGGAGTACACAGGTGGCATTGCTTTGTTCATTGGAGGACAACTGTAATAAGTGGCTGACACAGTTAATAAGCCAAAATAATAAAGTGGGCTAAATGTCAGCCCAAAAATTGTTCATAAATAAACTGGTGGCATAGCTAGGTACAGGGGTGGGCTCCTCTGCTGAGTAGCAGACAGTGGTAGTTGGCGCAAAGTATTAACTGGTCTAAATGGAGGCCAGGGCCCCTGTATATTTTTACTATCATCTATCATTTCAACAAATTTGTATTGGCAGTGCCATTGAAGGATTTAACAGCACAGACTACACAGTGGTGGAGCAGGGAGAGGTAAGTTTTGCAAGTGGTAGAGCACTGTTCGAGTTGGGGGGAACACCCTCTCGTGGGCGGTGGTACTGGCACAGGGCCCCTCATATTACGACGGTGTGTCTGACGTTGGTTGTGCACCACCACCATCAGAGACACTTCATTGTACTATGAGGGACCCTGTGCCAGTGCCGTCGCCCAAGAGTGGGCACACCCACCTGTCCAGGCAAACGGCACTCGCACGGGTGCTTGCGCCAAGTAGCGACCACGGCCCTGTGGGGGGAGTCAGCCCATTTAGGGAGGTATAAAAATGGTCTATGGTGGACATTCAGCAGCTGCAAATGGAGGAATTGGAGCAGTCAGTAAGAGGAGGCCAAAAGCAAGACATTTTTCAGGCAAGCTATGTGTCAGCAGGGGAAGGTGGGGCAAAATAATTTGAAATCCATGATTGGTTCATTTTAATGAAGTTTAGATCATCAACATTTCGGGTAGCAAGACGTGTCCTTTTTTCAGTCAGTATTGAACTAGCAGCAGTTTAGACTCTTTCTGATAGCACACTAGCAGCTGGGCAAGCGAGCTCCTTTAATGCATATTCTGCCAATTCAGGCCAGGTGTCTATTTTAGGTGCCCAGTAATCAAAGGGGAATGACCTGTGAGGGAGAACATCGATAAGGGAGGAAAAATAGTTAGTAACCATACTGGATAAATGCTGTCTCCTGTCACTTTGAATCGATGCAGCAGTACCTGTCGTGTCTGCGGTCATTGCAAAATCACTCCACAACCTGGTCATAAAACCCCTCTGTCCAACGCCACTTCGGATTTGTGCACCTCTAGCACCTCTGACATGTTGCCCTCTACAGCTCGTGTGAGAACCATCACCGCCTCTGTGTGCTGGGAATGCCTGAATGGTCTACAAGAGTTGCTTGTTTGGTAGCCAATATTTGCTCAAGGTTCTCATGTGGCATGATATTTTGTAATTTTCCTTTGTATCGTGGATCCAGGAGGCAGGCCAACCAGTAATCGTCATTGTCATCATTATGATAATGCAGGGGGCCCCTTTTTAGGATATGCAAGGCATACTCTGCCATGTGGGCCAATGTTCCAGGTGTCAATTCACTGCTTGTGCTGGGTTGAGGAGCACTTTCTTGCAAATCATCATCACTTGTGGCCCGCAAAAACCCTGTACCTGTCCTTGCAATGCCACCAGTTTCAATTGCCCCCTGAAAAGCATCCTCTTCCCATAAATATTCATCCCCATCTTCCTCCTACTCCTCCTCTTCATCCCCCACCTCGTCCAGGAGAGTTCCCTGAGCAGACAATGGCTGACTGTCATCAAGGCTTCCCTCCTCCTCGGCTGCAGACGCCTGCTCCTTGATGTCCGTCAAACTTTGCATCAGTAGACGCATTAGTGGGATGCTCATGCTTATGATGGCGTCTTCTGCACTTACCAGCCGTGTGCATTCCTCAAAACACTGAATGACTTGACAGAGGTCTTGGAGCTTCGACCACTGCACACCAGACAACTCCATGTCTGCCATCCAACTGCCTGCCCGTGTATGTGTATCCTCCCACAAATAAATGACAGCATGCCTCTGTTTGCACAGCCTCTGAAGCATGTGCAGTTTGGAGTTCCACCCTGTTGCAATGTCGATTATTAGGCAGTGCTGGGGAAGATTCAGCGATCGCTCTTATTCAGCATACAGCTGGAGTGTACGGGTGACTGGCGGATGTGCGAGCAAAGTCTTCGCATATTCAGGAGCAGGGCTGGTAACTCTGGATAATTTTTCAGGAAGCACTGCACCACCAGGTTCAAGGTGTTGTGAATTCTGTTGTCAAGCTCCCTCCTGTGGTCATGAATGGTACTTCGGCTGGTTCTGTCCATGGGCTTCCTCTGGTGGTGGTGAGTGGGGCTGCGGCTTCTGAGGTTCCTTCCACAGGTGACGAGGTTAATTCGTTAGCTGGCTGCTGTATTTAACCCCACCTAGATCATTGCTCCATGCCACCTGTCAATGTTCCAGTATTGGTCTAGTTCACTCCTGGATCGTTCTTGTGACCTGTCTTCCCAGCAGAAGCTAAGTTCCTGCTTGTTTTTCTCTGGTTTGCTATTTTTCTGTCCAGCTTGCTATTTTGATTGTTGTCTTGCTTGCTGGAAGCTCTGGGACGCAGAGGGAGCGCCTCCGCACCGTGAGTCGGTGCGGAGGGTCTTTTTGCGCCCTCTGCGTGGTCTTTTTGTAGTTTTTTGTGCTGACCGCAAAGCTACCTTTCCTATGCTCTGTCTGTTCAGTAAGTTGGGCCTCACTTTGCTAAATCTATTTCATCTCTGTGTTTGTAATTTTCATCTTTACTCACAGTCATTATATGTGGGGGGCTGCCTTTTCCTATGGGGAATTTCTCTGAGGCAAGGTAGGCTTTATTTTTCTATCTTTAGGGCTAGCTAGTTCCTTAGGCTGTGTCGAGTTGCATAGGGAGCGTTAGGAGCAATCCACGGCTATTTCTAATGTGTGTGATAGGATTAGGGATTGCGGTCAGCAGAGTTCCCACGTCTCAGAGCTCGTCCTATATTATCAGTAACTATCAGGTCATTCCATGTGCTCTTAACCACCAAGTCCATTATTGTCCTGACCACCAGGTCATAACAGTACAGGTGGCCCAAAGTACTAATGCATCTCAGTAGAGGGATAAGAGAAGTTCTGAGACCATTTTTTTTCTTTGCAGTGTGTTTTGTCTCTCTTTTCCCCTTTACCTCTGGGTGGTTCAGGATACAGGTGTAGATATGGACATTCAAGGTCTGTCCTCTTGTATGGATAATCTCACTGCAAGGGTACCAAACATTCAAGATTTTGTGGTTCAGAATCCAATGTTAGAGCCTAGGATTCCAATTCCTGATTTGTTTTTTGGGGATAGATCTAAGTTTCTGAATTTCAAAAATAATTGTAAATTGTTTCTTGCTTTGAAACCTCGCTCCTCAGGTGACCCTGTTCAACAAGTGAAAATCATTATTTCTTTGTTGCGTGGTGACCCTCAAGACTGGGCATTTTCCCTTGCGCCAGGAGATCCGGCATTGCGTGATGTTGATGTGTTTTTTCTGGCGCTCGGACTGCTTTATGATGAACCTAATTCAGTGGATCAGGCAGAGAAAATCTTGCTGGCTCTGTGTCAGGGTCAGGATGAGGTAGAGATATATTGTCAGAAGTTTAGGAAGTGGTCTGTACTCACTCAGTGGAATGAATGTGCCCTGGCAGCTATTTTCAGAAAGGGTCTCTCTGAAGCCCTAATGGATGTCATGGTGGGATTTCCCATGCCTGCTGGTCTGAATGAGTCTATGTCTTTGGCCATTCAGATCGATCGACGCTTACGTGAGCGTAAAGCTGTGCACCATTTGGCGGTATTATCTGAGCATAGACCAGAGCCTATGCAATGTGATAGGACTTTGACCAGAGCTGAACGGCAAGAACACAGACGTCGGAATGGGCTGTGTTTTTACTGTGGTGATTCCACTCATGCTATCTCCGATTGTCCTAAGCGCACTAAGCGTTTCGCTAGGTCTGCCACCATTGGTACGGTACAGTCGAAATTTCTTTTGTCCGTTACTCTGATCTGCTCTTTGTCATCCTATTCTGTTATGGCATTTGTGGATTCAGGTGCTGCCCTGAATTTGATGGACTTGGAGTTTGCTAGGCGCTGTGGTTTTTTCTTGGAGCCCTTGCAGTATCCTATTCCATTGAGAGGAATTGATGCTACACCTTTGGCCAAGAATAAGCCTCAGTACTGGACCCAATTGACCATGTGCATGGCTCCTGCACATCAGGAGGATATTCGCTTTTTGGTGTTGCATAATCTGCATGATGTGGTCGTTTTGGGGTTGCCATGGCTACAGGTCCATAATCCAGTATTGGATTGGAAATCTATGTCTGTGTCCAGCTGGGGTTGTCAGGGAGTACATGGTGATGTTCCATTTTTGTCTATTTCGTCATCCACCCCTTCTGAAGTCCCGGAGTTTTTGTCGGATTACCGAGATGTATTTGATGAGCCCAAATCCAGTGCCCTTCCTCCTTATAGGGATTGCGATTGTGCTATCAATTTGATTCCTGGTAGTAAGTTTCCTAAGGGCTGACTGTTCAATTTATCTGTGCCAGAGCACGCCGCTATGTGGAGTTCTGTAAAGGAATCCTTGGAGAAGGGTCATATTCGCCCGTCGTCGTCACCATTGGGAGCAGGGTTTTTTTTGTGGCCAAGAAGGATGGTTCTTTGAGACCTTGTATTGATTACCGCCTTCTTAATAAGATCACAGTCAAATTTCAGTACCCTTTGCCGCTGCTGTCTGATTTATTTGCTCGGATTAAGGGGGCTAGTTGTTTCACCAAGATAGATATTCGTGGTTCGTATAATCTTCTGCGTATTAAACAGGGCGATGAATGGAAAACAGCATTTAATACGCCCGAGGGCCATTTTGAGTACCTGGTTATGCCATTCGGGCTTTCCAATGCTCCATCAGTATTTCAGTCCTTTATGCATGACATCTTCCGAGAGTACCTGGATAAATTCCTGATTGTATATTTGGATGATATTTTGGTCTTCTCGGATGATTGGGAGTCTCACGTGAAGCAGGTCAGAATGGTGTTCCAGGTCCTTCGTGCAAATTCTTTTTTTGTGAAGGGGTCAAAGTGTCTCTTTGGAGTTCAGAAGGTTTCATTTTTGGGTTTCATTTTTTCCCTTTCTACTATCGAGATGGACCCTGTTAAAGTCCAGGCCATTTATGATTGGACTCAGCCGACATCTGTGAAGAGTCTGCAAAAGTTCCTGGGCTTTGCTAATTTTTATCAAAAAATCATCTCTCAAAAGATGTCGGTCATTTGGATGGTTTGTGATCGCTTCTCTAAGATGGTCCATTTGGTACCCTTGTCTAAGTTGCCTTCCTCCTCTGATTTGGTGCCATTGTTTTTCCAGCATGTGGTTCGTTTGCATGGCATTCCGGAGAACATCGTTTTGGACAGAGGTTCCCAGTAGGGTTGAGCGAAACGGGTCGAGATTTTTCAAAAGTCGCCGACTTTTGGCAAGGTCGGGTTTCATGAAACCCGACCCGACCCCAGTGTGGGGTCGGCCATGAAGTCGGCGATCTTTTGAATCTGGAATCGGAATTCCGATACCGATTCCCGATATGATTAAGATATCGGGAATTGGTATCGGAATTCAGATTAAAGTGTAAAATAAAGAATTAAAATAAAAAATATCGCAATACTTACCCTCTGACGCGCCCTGGTACTAACCGGCAGTCTTCCTTCCTTAGAATCAGCCTTCCAGGACCTGGCGGTGACGCCGCGGTGACGTCGCGGCTTGTGATTGGCCGCGCGGCCGCCCATGTGACCGCTCGCGCGACCAATCAGAAGCCGTGACGTCACCGAAGGTCCTTCAAGCGCTGATTCTTAGGAAGGAAGGCTGTCGGAAGGAAGCAGGGCGCTTCCGAGGGTGAGTATATTCCTATTAGGTATATACTCACCCTCGGAAGCGCCCTGCGCTTGAAGGACCTTCGGTGACGTCACGGCTTCTGATTGGTCGCGCGAGCGGTCACATGGGCGGCCGCGCGGCCAATCACAAGCCGCGACGTCACCGCGACGTCACCCGCCAGGTCCTGGAAGGCTGATTCTAAGGAAGGAAGACTGCCGGTTAGTACCAGGGGGCGTCTGAGGGTAAGTTTTGCGATATTTTTTATTTTAATTCTTTATTTTACACTAAAATATGGATCGCAGGGCCTGAAGGAGAGTTTCCGCTCCTTCAGACCCTGGGAACCATGGAAACCCAATGCACTGCATTGGGTTTCGAGTTTCGGACGACCCGACCCCGACTTTTTTATAGGATCGGCCGATTTCACTCGACCCGACTTTTGAAAAAGTCGGGTTTCGTGAAACCCGACCCGATCCTATAAAAGTAAAGGTCGCTCATCCCTAGTTCCCAGTTTGTTTCGAGGTTTTGGCGAGCCTTTTGTGCTAGGATGGGCATTGATTTGTCTTTTTCCTCGGCTTTCCATCCTCAGACAAATGGCCAAACCCAACGAACTAATCAGACTTTGGAAACATATCTGAGATGCTTTGTTTCTGCTGATCAGGATGATTGGGTGTCCTTTTTGCCTTTGGCTGAGTTCGCCCTTAATAATCGGGCCAGCTCAGCTACTTTGGTTTCGCCGTTTTTCTGCAATTCTGGTTTCCATCCTCGTTTCTCTTCAGGGCAGGTTGAGTTTTCAGACTGTCCTGGTGTAGATACTGTGGTGGATAGGTTGCAGCAGATTTGGACTCATGTGGTGGACAATTTGACATTGTCCCAGGAGAAGGCTCAACGTTTCGCTAACCGCCGGCGCTGTGTGGGTCCCCGACTTCGTGTTGGGGATTTGGTTTGGTTGTCGTCTCGTTATATTCCTATGAAGGTTTCCTCTCCTAAGTTTAAGCCTCGTTTCATTGGTCCGTTTAAGATTTCTGAGGTTCACAATCCTGTGTCGTTTCGTTTGACCCTTCCGGCTTCTTTTGCCATCCATAATGTATTCCATAGGTCATTGTTGCGGAGATACGTGGCGCCTGTGGTTCCATCCGTTGATCCTCCTGCCCCGGTATTGGTTGAGGGGGAGTTGGAGTATGTGGTGGAGAAGATTTTGGATTCTCGTATTTCGAGACGGAAACTCCAGTACCTGGTCAAATGGAAGGGTTATGGTCAGGAAGATAATTCCTGGGTCTTTGCCTCCGATGTTCATGCTGCCGATCTGGTTCGTGCCTTTCATTTGGCTCGTCCTGGTCGGCCTGGGGGCTCTGGTGAGGGTTCGGTGACCCCTCCTCAAGGGGGGGGGTACTGTTGTGAATTCTGTTGTCAAGCTCCCTCCTGTGGTCATGAATGGTACTTCAGCTGGTTCTGTCCATGGGCTTCCTCTGGTGGTGGTGAGTGGGGCTGCGGCTTCTGAGGTTCCTTCCACAGGTGACGAGGTTAATTCGTTAGCTGGCTGCTCTATTTAACACCACCTAGATCATTGCTCCATGCCACCTGTCAATGTTCCAGTATTGGTCTAGTTCACTTCAGGATCGTTCTTGTGACCTGTCTTCCCAGCAGAAGCTAAGTTCCTGCTTGTTTTTCTCTGGTTTGCTATTTTTCTGTCCAGCTTGCTATTTTGATTGTTGTCTTGCATGCTGGAAGCTCTGGGACGCAGAGGGAGCGCCTCCGCACCGTGAGTCGGTGCGGAGGGTCTTTTTGCGCCCTCTGCGTGGTCTTTTTGTAGTCTTTTGTGCTACTCGCAAAGCTACCTTTCCTATCCTCTGTCTGTTCAGTAAGTTGGGCCTCACTTTGCTAAATCTATTTCATCTCTGTGTTTGTAATTTTCATCTTTACTCACAGTCATTATATGTGGGGGGCTGCCTTTTCCTTTGGGGAATTTCTCTGAGGCAAGGTAGGCTTTATTTTTCTATCTTTAGGGCTAGCTAGTTCCTTAGGCTGTGTCGAGTTGCATAGGGAGCGTTAGGAGCAATCCACGGCTATTTCTAGTGTGTGTGATAGGATTAGGGATGGCGGTCAGCAGAGTTCCCACGTCTCAGAGCTCGTCCTATATTATCAGTAACTATCAGGTCATTCCGTGTGCTCTTAACCACCAGGTCCATTATTGTCCTGACCACCAGGTCATAACACAAGGTGTGAGCCAGGCAAGGTATGTGTTTCAGTTCTGAAAGGGCTATGGCAGCCATAAAATTCCTTCTGTTATCACTGACTACCTTGCCTGCCTCAAGATGTACACTGCCCAGCCATGACTTAGTTTCTTGCTGCAAGAAGTCGGACAGAAATTCCGCGGTGTGTCTGTTGTCACCCAAACACTTCATTTCCAACACAGCCTGCTGACGCTTCCCACAAGCTGTTCCATAACGGGATATCACGGTTGCAACACTGGCAGCTGCGGATGGAGTGGTCATGCGACTGCACTCTGTGAACGAGCTTTCGCTTCTGGAGGAGGAGGAGGGGCAAATGCCTACAGACAACTGTTTCCTAGACCGTGGGCTAGGCAGAACTGTCCCACTATGGCTGTCCCCTGTGGACCCTGCATCCACCACATTAACCCAGTGTGCAGTGATGGACACATAACGTCCCTGGCCATGCCTACTGGTCCATGCATCTGTTGTGAGGTGCACCTTTCTACTGACTGATTGCCTGAGTGCATGGACAATGCGGTCTTTGACATGCTGGTGGAGGGCTGGGATGGCTTTTCTCGCAAAGAATTGTCGACTGGGTAGGTCATAGCGTGGTAATGCGTAGGCCATCAGGGCTTTGAAAGCTTCGCTTTCAACCAACCAATAGGGCTTCATCTCTAACGAGATTAGTCTAGCAATGTGGGTGTTCAAACCCTGTGTACGTGGATGACAGGATGAGTACTTTCTTTTCCAAACGAGAGTCTCTTGTAGGGTGAGCTGGACTGGAGAGCTGCATATGGTGGAACTAGCGGGGGTGGTGGTGGACATGGCAGATTGAGAGAGGGTTGGTGATGGTATTCTTGATGTTGGTCTACATACAGTGTTTCCTACCAAGAACCTTGTGATTCCCTGACTGCTTTGGCCTTGTTACGATACCTCCACAATTGCTGCTGGTGGTGTCCTAACTGGTGGGCTTACAGTGAGGGAAGCAATGTAGCGTTGCTGACTACCTTCATTCTGAGCAGGTGCACCAACGGTACTGGACGTTTGGTAGTTAGTCCAGGTTTGCAAGTGAATGCTGGTTAAATGTCTATGCATGCACGTTGTATTTAAATTTAGGAGATTCTTCCCTCTGCTGAAGGTCTTTGAGCACTTCTTACAGATAACTTTGAACTGATCATTCGGATCTTGGTTAAAAAATTCCCACACTGCACTCTTCCTACTATGGATTACCTTTACAGGCATTGCACGCTGTGCTACTTTCACCGGATGGTCACGCTGTCCTAAAACTGTTTTTGGTTTTGACAAACATTTTTGGCCAGATACTGGCCTGCCAGATGAAAGCTGTTGCGATGTAGATGGTTGCTGCGGATCATCCTCCTCCGCTTCCGAGCTACTGGCAGCGGCACCCTCTTCCCCAATGGCTGCCAATCTGGGTCAACAACTGGGTCATCTATCACCTCCTCTTCAATGTCATGTGCACCTTCCTCTGTGTCACCGTGTATGGTGCTATAGCATTCGTGACGGGGCACCATAGTCTCATCAGGGTAAGATTCTGGCTCAGTACACTGCGAGGGCAATGTAGTGATCTGAGTCAATGGAACAGCATAATAATCTAGCTGTGGCTGTGCATCTGTGCACTCCATGTCCATCTTGTAATGGGCTTTTAACAATTTCCGAGCAAAAAAGGGGAGAAGCCAGCGCAGCCTAAGGTTAAGACGCAATACATAAAGTGCAAATGCACATATTAAATTTCTAACTGTATTATCAAAATGAGACATTTAGCAAACAATTGATCAATTCTTTGAGCCACCCCGCCTCTTCACGGCAATCTCATATTGGGGCAGTCCTACAATAATGTGGTCTTGATTTTAGTTCATTTAGGAGGCCTTTGTGGCACAGTGAATATAAAAAACGTAGTGTAGGACTGCCCCAATATGAGATTGCCGTGAAGAGGCGGGGTGGCTCAAAGAATTGATCAATTGTTTGCTAAATGTCTCATTTTGAAAATACAGTTAGAAATTAATATGTGCATTTGCACTTTATGTATTGCGTCTTAACCTAAGGCTGCGCTAGCTTCTCCCCTTTTTTGCTCTGTTATTGGTAAGTGGCTGACCACCACTGTTGACGTGCGCCGCGCCTGGTTATGTGCGCCATTCTTTCTGTGTCTCAGTGATTGATAGGCTGCTGTATACACACAGCAGCCCTGCCCTGCCTCAGGCTTTGTTTAATTATGCACCTGTGCCTCAGCCTGTCTCACTCTTCATCTGTGGCTCTGGATGGGCAGTGTGGAGGTTGGATCCGAAATGTCTGTCTGGACCTGGTCAACCTTTATCCTCGCTTGCCTACTCTGGCGCCATGGGGGTGACTCAGTAATGCTCCAGGTACAGCATGCTTTTAATGTGGTCTTGCTTTTAGTTCATTTAGGAGGCCTTTATGGCTGTTATGATAAGATAATTCAGTACCACAATGGACATAGAGGTCAGAGCACATACAGTGACCTGACAATAACCCAAAAACATAGAACGAGCTCTGAGATGTGGGAACTCTGCTGACCGCAATCCCTAATCCTCTCCAACCACACTAGAGGCAGCCGTGGATTGCGCCTAACGCTACCTATGCAACTCGGCACAGCCTGAGAAACTAGCTAGCCTGAAGATAGAAAATAAGCCTACCTTGCCTCAGAGAAATACCCCAAAGGAAAAGGCAGCCCCCACATATAATGACTGTGAGTTAAGATGAAAAGACAAACGTAGAGATGAAATAGATTTAGCAAAGTGAGGCCCGACTTTCTGAACAGAGCGAGGATAGGAAAGGTAACTTTGCGGTCAACACAAAACCCTACAAAAACCACGCAAAGGGGGCAAAAAGACCCTCCGTACTGAACTAACGGCACGGAGGTACACCCTCTGCGTCCCAGAGCTTCCAGCAAGCAGGAAAAAACAAATAGACAAGCTGGACAGAAAAAACAGCAAACAAAATAGCAAAGCAGAACTTAGCTATGCAGAGCAGCTGGCCACAGGAACGATCCAGGAGAAAACAGGTCCAATACTAGAACATTGACTGGAGGCCAGGATCAAAGCACTAGGTGGAGTTAAATAGAGCAGCACCTAACGACTTCACCACATCACCTGAGGAAGGAAACTCAGAAGCCGCAGTACCACTTTCCTCCACCAACGGAAGCTCACAGAGAGAATCAGCCGAAGTACCACTTGTTAACACAGGAGGGAGCTCTGCCACAGAATTCACAACAGTACCCCCCCCTTGAGTCACCGAACCCTCACCAGAGCCCCCAGGACGACCAGGATGAGCCATAGGAAAGGCACGAACAAGATCGGGAGCATGGACATCAGAGGCAAAGACCCAGGAATTATCTTCCTGAGCATAACCCTTCCACTTAACCAGATACTGGAGTATCCGTCTTGAAACACGAGAATCCAAAATCTTCTCCACAATATACTCCAACTCCCCCTCCACCAAAACCGGGGCAGGAGGATCAACAGATGGAACCATAGGTGCCGCGTATCTCTGCAACAATGACCTATGGAATACGTTATGTATGCAAAAAGAATCTGGAAGGGTCAGACGAAAAGACACAGGATTAAGAACCTCAGAAATCCTATACGGACCAATGAAACGAGGTTTAAACTTAGGAGAGGAAACCTTCATAGGAATATGACGAGAAGATAACCAAACCAAATCCCCAACACGAAGTCGGGGACCCACACAGCGTCTGCGATTAGCGAAACGTTGAGCCTTCTCCTGGGACAAGGTCAAATTGTCCACTACATGAGTCCAAATCTGCTGCAACCTGTCCACCACAGTATCCACACCAGGACAGTCCGAAGACTCAACCTGCCCTGAAGAGAAACGAGGATGGAACCCAGAGTTGCAGAAAAACAGCGAAACCAAGGTAGCCGAGCTGGCCCAATTATTAAGGGCGAACTCAGCCAAAGGCAAAAAGGACGCCCAGTCATCCTGATCAGCAGAAACAAAGCATCTCAGATATGTTTCCAAGGTCTGATTGGTTCGTTCGGTCTGGCCATTAGTCTGAGGATGGAAAGCCAAGGAAAAAGACAAGTCAATGCCCATCCTACAACAAAAGGCTCGCCAAAACCTCGAAACAAACTGGGAACCTCTGTCAGACACGATATTCTCTGGAATGCCATGTAAACGAACCACATGCTGGAAGAATAATGGCACCAAATCAGAGGAGGAAGGTAATTTAGACAAGGGTACCAAATGGACCATCTTAGAGAAGCGATCACAGACCACCCAAATGACTGACATCTTTTGAGAGACGGGAAGATCTGAAATAAAATCCATAGAGATATGTGTCCAAGGCCTCTTCGGGACCGGCAAGGGCAAAAGCAACCCACTGGCACGAGAACAGCAGGGCTTAGCCCAAGCACAAATCCCACAGGACTGCACAAAAGTACGCACATCCCGCGACAGAGATGGCCACCAAAAGGATCTAGCCACTAACTCTCTGGTACCAAAGATTCCAGGATGACCAGCCAACACCGAACAATGAACCTCAGAGATAACTTTATTCGTCCACCTATCAGGGACAAACAGATTCTCCGCTGGGCAACGATCAGGTTTATTAGCCTGAAAATTTTGCAGCACCCGCCGCAATTCAGGGGAGATGGCAGACACAATTACTCCCTCTTTGAGGATACCCGCTGGCTCAGATAAACCCGGAGAGTCGGACACAAAACTCCTAGACAGAACATCCGCCTTCACATTTTTAGAGCCCGGAAGGTACGAAATCACAAAGTCAAAACGGGCAAAAAACAGTGACCAACGAGCCTGTCTAGGATTCAACCGCTTGGCAGACTCGAGATAAGTCAAGTTCTTATGATCAGTCAAGACCACCACGCGATGCTTAGCTCCTTCAAGCCAATGACGCCACTCCTCGAATGCCCACTTCATGGCCAGCAACTCTCGATTGCCCACATCATAATTTCGCTCAGCAGGCGAAAACTTCCTGGAAAAGAAGGCGCATGGTTTCATCACCGAGCAATCAGAACTTCTCTGCGACAAAACAGCCCCTGCTCCAATCTCAGAAGCATCAACCTCGACCTGGAACGGAAGCGAAACATCTGGTTGACACAACACAGGGGCAGAAGAAAAACGACGCTTCAACTCTTGAAAAGCTTCCACAGCAGCAAAAGACCAATTGACCACATCAGCACCCTTCTTGGTCAAATCGGTCAATGGTTTAGCAATACTAGAAAAATTGCAGATGAAGCGACGATAAAAATTAGCAAAGCCCAGGAACTTTTGCAGACTTTTCAGAGATGTCGGCTGAGTCCAATCATGGATGGCTTGGACCTTAACAGGGTCCATCTCGATAGTAGAAGGGGAAAAGATGAACCCCAAAAATGAAACCTTCTGAACACCAAAGAGACACTTTGATCCCTTCACAAACAAAGAATTAGCACGCAGGACCTGAAACACCGTTCTGACCTGCTTCACATGAGACTCCCAATCATCCGAGAAGATCAAAATGTCATCCAAGTACACAATGAGGAATTTATCCAGGTACTCTCGGAAGATGTCATGCATAAAGGACTGAAACACTGATGGAGCATTGGCAAGTCCGAATGGCATTACTAGGTTCTCAAAATGGCCCTCGGGCGTATTAAATGCAGTTTTCCATTCATCGCCTCGCTTAATACGCACAAGATTATACGCACCACGAAGATCTATCTTGGTGAACCAACTAGCCCCCTTAATCCGAGCAAACAAATCAGATAACAACGGCAAGGGGTACTGAAATTTAATGTGATCTTATTTAGAAGGCGGTAATCTATACAAGGTCTCAGTGAACCATCCTTCTTGGCTACAAAAAAGAACCCTGGTCCTAATGGTGACGATGACGGGCGAATATGCCCCTTCTCCAAGGACTCCTTCACATAACTCCGCATAGCGGCGTGCTCAGGCACAGATAAATTAAACAGTCGACCTTTTGGGAATTTACTACCAGGAATCAAATCGATAGCACAATCACAATCCCTATGCGGAGGTAGGGTTTTGGGCTCATCAAATACATCCCGGTAATCAGACAAGAACTCTGGAACCTCAGAAGGGGTGGATGACGAAATAGTCAGAAATGGGACATCACCATGTACCCCCTGACAACCCCAGCTGGACACAGACATGGATTTCCTATCTAATACTGGATTATGGACTTGTAGCCATGGCAACCCCAACACGACCACATCATGCAGATTATGCAACACCAGAAAGCGAATAACCTCCTGATGTGCAGGAGCCATGCACATGGTCAGCTGGGTCCAGTACTGAGGCTTATTCTTGGCCAAAGGCGTAGCATCAATTCCTCTCAATGGAATAGGACACTGTAAGGGCTCCAAGAAAAACCCAAAACGCCTAGCATACTCTAAGTCCATCAAATTCAGGGCAGCGCCTGAATCCACAAATGCCATGACAGAATATGATGACAAAGAGCAGATCAAGGTAACGGACAGAAGAAATTTTGACTGTACCGTACCAATGGTGGCAGACCTAGCGAACCGCTTAGTGCGCTTAGGACAATCAGAGATAGCATGAGTGGAATCACCACAGTAGAAACACAGCCCATTCAGACGTCTGTGTTCTTGCCGTTCAACTCTGGTCAAAGTCCTATCGCACTGCATAGGCTCAGGTTTAAGCTCAGGTAATACCGCCAAATGGTGCACAGATTTACGGTCACGCAAGCTTCGACCGATCTGAATGGCCAGAGACATAGACTCATTCAGACCAGCAGGCATAGGAAATCCCACCATGACATCCTTAAGGGCTTCAGAGGGACCTTTTCTGAAAATAGCTGCAAGCGCACCTTCATTCCATTGAGTGAGTACGGACCACTTTCTAAATTTCTGACAATATACCTCTATCTCATCCTGACCCTGACACAGACCCAGCAAATTTTTCTCTGCCTGATCCACTGAATTAGGTTCATCGTACAGCAATCCGAGCGCCAGGAAAAACGCATCGATATTACTTAATGCAGGATCTCCTGACGCAAGAGAAAATGCCCAGTCCTGAGGGTCGCCACGTAAAAAAGAAATAACGATCCTAACTTGTTGAACTGGGTCACCAGAGGAGCGAGGTTTCAAAGCCAAAAATAGTTTACAATTATTTTTGAAACTCAGAAATTTTGTTCTATCTCCAAAAAACAAATCAGGAATAGGAATTCTCGGTTCTAACATAGAATTCTGAACCACAAAGTCTTGAATATTTTGTACTCTTGCCGTGAGCTGATCCACACATGAAGACAGACCTTTAATGTCCATCGCTACACCTGTGTCCTGAACCACCCAAATGTCTAGGGGAAAAAAAAGGCAAAACACAGTGCAGAGAAAAAAAAAATGGTCTCAGAACTTCTTTTTTCCCTCTATTGAGAATCATTAGTACTTTTGGCCTCCAGTACTGTTATGATAAGATAATTCAGTACCACAATGGACATAGAGGTCAGAGCACATACAGTGACCTGACAATAACCCAAAAACATAGAACGAGCTCTGAGACGTGGGAACTCTGCTGACCGCAATCCCTAATCCTCTCCAACCACACTAGAGGCAGCCGTGGATTGCGCCTAACGCTACCTATGCAACTCGGCACAGCCTGAGAAACTAGCTAGCCTGAAGATAGAAAATAAGCCTACCTTGCCTCAGAGAAATACCCCAAAGGAAAAGGCAGCCCCCACATATAATGACTGTGAGTTAAGATGAAAAGACAAACGTAGAGATGAAATAGATTTAGCAAAGTGAGGCCCGACTTTCTGAACAGAGCGAGGATAGGAAAGGTAACTTTGCGGTCAACACAAAACCCTACAAAAACCACGCAAAGGGGGCAAAAAGACCCTCCGTACCGAACTAACGGCACGGAGGTACACCCTCTGCGTCCCAGAGCTTCCAGCAAGCAGGAAAAAACAAATAGACAAGCTGGACAGAAAAAACAGCAAACAAAATAGCAAAGCAGAACTTAGCTATGCAGAGCAGCAGGCCACAGGAACGATCCAGGAGGAAACAGGTCCAATACTAGAACATTGACTGGAGGCCAGGATCAAAGCACTAGGTGGAGTTAAATAGAGCAGCACCTAACGACTTCACCACATCACCTGAGGAAGGAAACTCAGAAGCCGCAGTACCACTTTCCTCCACCAACGGAAGCTCACAGAGAGAATCAGCCGAAGTACCACTTGTGACCACAGGAGGGAGCTCTGCCACAGAATTCACAACATATGGCACAGCGAATATTAAAAACCTAGTGTAGGACTGCCCCAATATGAGATTGCCGTGAAGAGGCGGGGTGGCTCAAAGAATTGATCAATTGTTTGCTAAATGTCTCATTTTGAAAATACAGTTAGAAATTAATATGTGCATTTGCACTTTATGTATTGCGTCTTAACCTTAGGCTGCGCTGGCTTCTCCCCTTTTTTGCTCTTTAACAATTTACCTCTCTAACCCAGGCACGGTATGTGAAAACAGAGCTCCATGGAGTAAACTGTAGTGTCACCTGCTGCATTTTTCACTTTTGGTTTGGGTGAAGGACACAAGGAAGCGACTTGTTCCTGATCGGGAGCATCCACTGACAACTCGCTGCTTTTAAATTTTGAACCTTCTGAAGAAGAGGCGAAAGAGCTAGAGGCTGATTCAGCAAGGAAAGCCAAAACTTTTTCTGCTGCTCCGGCTTTAAAAGCTGTTTTCCTACTCCCAGGTAAGCGAGCCTTCGAGGCCTTGTGTAGCCAGACGATGACGCTGGCTCAACATTTCGAGCCTTTGGTGCTATTTTGCTTTTCCCACTACCACCAGATGCTCCACCACCACCATCAGTACCAGCTGGAAACGACCGCCCACGGCCTCTTCCACCAGAGTTCCTCATTTTTTGAAAAATCTAACCAAAATAACAACCGTTATATGGTACTGTGAAACAAGGTAGAAGGTGTATATAAACTTGTGGAGAATTTAAATCTCCCTTTTTTTTGGGGGGGAGACTGCAACAAAACTCAACCGTAGTGTATTACTCAACACAATGTAAGTGGCAGAACGTGGCTGGCTGATATACAACAAACTAACAGAACTGAGGTAGATCCACTTAGTGCGAATTTAAATCTCCCTTTTTTTGGGGGGAGACTGCAACAAAACTCAGACCCAGTGTATTACACTACACAATGTAAATGGCAGAATGTGGCTGGAAGATGTACGACAATCTAACAGAACTGTGACGTAGATCCACTTAGTGCCAATTTAAATCTCCCTTTTTGAGGGGGGGACTGCAACAAAACTCAGGCCCACTGAATTACACTACACAATGTAAGTGGCAGAACGTGGCTGGCTGATATACAACAAACTAACAAAACTGACGTAGATCCACTTAGTGCCAATTTAAATCTTCCTTTTTTAGGGTGGGAAGCCAGCAACAAAACTAAGGCCCAGTGTATTACACTACACAATGTAAGTGGCAGAACGTGGCTGGAAGACATACAACAAACTAACAGAACTGACATAGATCCACTTAGTGCCAATTTAAATCTCCCTTTTTTATGGGGGGGAAGCCAGCAACAAAACTCAGGCCCAGTGTATTACACTACACAATGTAAGTGGCAGAACGTGGCTGGCTGATATACGACAAACTAACAGAACTGACGGAGATCCACTGAGTGCCAATTTAAATCTCCCTTTTTTGGGGGGGAGACTGCAACAAAACTCAGGCCCAGTGTATTACACTACACAATGTAAGTGGCAGAACGTGGCTGGAAGATGTATGACAAACTAACAAAACTGACGTAGATCCACTTAGTGCCAATTTAAATCTCCCTTTTTTGGGAGGAGACTGCAACAAAACTCAGGCCCAGTGTATTACACTACACAATGTAAGTGGCAGAACGTGGCTGGCTGATATGTGAAAAACTACCAGAACTGTGACGTAGATCCACTTAGTGCCAATTTAAATCTTTTTTGGGGGGAGACTGCAACAAAAATCAGGCCCAGTTTATTACACTACACAATGTAAGTGGCAGAACGTGGCTGGCTGATATACGACAAACTAACAGAACTGTGACGTAGATCCATTTAGTGCCAATTTAAATCTCCCTTTTTTGGGGGGCAGACTGCACCAAAACTCAGGCCCAGTGTATTACACTACACAAAGTAAGTGGCAGAACGTGGCTGGAAGATATATGACAAACTAACAGAACTGACATAGATCCACTTCGTGCCAATTTAAATCTCCCTTTTTTATGGGGGGGAAGCCAGCAACAAAACTCAGGCCCAGTGTATTACACTACACAATGTAAGTGGCAGAACGTGGCTGGCTGATATACGACAAACTAACAGAACTGACGTAAATCCACTTAGTGCCAATTTAAATCTCCCTTTTTTGGGGGAGACTGCAACAAAACTCAGGCCCAGTGTATTACACTACACAATGTAAGTGGCAGAACGTGGCTGGCTGATATACGACAAACTAACAGAACTGACGGAGATCCACTGAGTGCCAATTTAAATCTCCCTTTTTTGGGGGGGAGACTGCAACAAAACTCAGGCCCAGTGTATTACACTACACAATGTAAGTGGCAGAACGTGGCTGGAAGATGTATGACAAACTAACAGAACTGACGTAGATCCACTTAGTGCCAATTTAAATTTCCCTTTTTTGGGAGGAGACTGCAACAAAACTCAGGCCCAGTGTATTACACTACACAATGTAAGTGGCAGAACGTGGCTGGCTGATATGTGAAAAACTACCAGAACTGTGACGTAGATCCACTTAGTGCCAATTTAAATCTTTTTTGGGGGGAGACTGCAACAAAAATCAGGCCCAGTTTATTACACTACACAATGTAAGTGGCAGAACGTAGCTGGCTGATATACGACAAACTAACAGAACTGTGACGTAGATCCATTTAGTGCCAATTTAAATCTCCCTTTTTTGGGGGCCAGACTGCACCAAAACTCAGGCCCAGTGTATTACACTACACAAAGTAAGTGGAAGAACGTGGCTGGAAGATATATGACAAACTAACAGAACTGACATAGATCCACTTCGTGCCAATTTAAATCTCCTTTTTTTGGGGGGGAGACTGCAACAAAACTCAGGCCCAGTGTATTACACTACACAAATATAAGTGGCAGAACGTGGCTGGAAGATATATCAAAAAATACAAAGGCTGTAGTACAATTTCAATCTCCCTACAACGATCTCAGGACAAGTATGGCAGCAATAAAAAGGACTGCTGCACACAAGTGTGGACAAATAAACAAGAGAACTGTGCAGAAAGGAGCAACAGGATTTTTGCTTTTAAAAAAGCTTTTGGTTTGCACAGCGGCGTACAAACAGCAATGCAGCTATCAGGGAGCCTTATAAGGCAGCTTAATAAGCTACAGCGCTGATGCAAAAAAAAATTAACTCCACTGTCCCTGCAAAGAAAAGGTGGTGTTGGACAGTGGAAATCGGTACAGCACAAGCATTTTTTTCCTGAAAAGGAGTAATGGTGGTTCATTGGGCTGCCCTAGAAGGCTCCCAGATAGCTGCATTGCTGTTTGTACACCGCTGTGCAAACCAACTGCTTTTTTCAAAGCACAAGTCCTGTTGCTCCTTCCTTTCTGCACAGCTTCCTTGTTTGTTTGTCCACACTGTTGACTTTTTTTTCGGCAGCAGTCCACTCCTTGTTATTGCTGCCTGCCATACATTGCTGTGATTACTGCAGGGAGATAGTAATTGTAGGACAGTCCCTTTTTTTTTGTTTTGTTATATCTCTTCAAGCCACTTTCTGCCACAGAAGATATACTCTAATACAGTGGCCCAGATTTATTCACTAGTCTCCCTGAAGAAGAAAAGAGTGCAGATTAAAATTGGCAAATCTGTATCAGTGTGTGTGGCACCTGCCTCAAATTGTGTGCCACATTAAACCTAGTGTGTAATACTGGGTCAGATTTCTTTTAAATTCTCCCTGAAAAAAAAAGTAGTGGGAGATTAAGATTGGCATTTCTGCTTCAGTGCCACTCCTGTGTGTGCCACCTGTCTCAAATTGTGTGCCACATTAAACCTAGTGTGTAATACTGGGTCAGATTTCTTTTAAATTCTCCCTGAAAAAAAAATAGTGGGAGATTAAGATTGGCATTTCTGCTTCAGTGCCACTCCTGTGTGTGCCACCTGTCTCAAATTGTGTGCCACATTAAACCTAGTGTGTAATACTGGGTCAGAATTCTTTTAAATTCTCCCTGAAAAAAAAAATAGTGGGAGATTAAGATTGGCATTTCTGCTTCAGTGCCACTCCTGTGTGTGCCACCTGTCTCAAATTGTGTGCCACATTAAACCTAGTGTGTAATACTGGGTCAGAATTCTTTTAAATTCTCCCTGAAAAAAAAATAGTGGGAGATTAAGATTGGCATTTCTGCTTCAGTGCCACTCCTGTGTGTGCCACCTGTCTCAAATTGTGTGCCACATTAAACCTAGTGTGTAATACTGGGCCAGGTTTCTTTTAAATTCTCCCTGAAAAAAAAAATAGTGGGAAATTAAGATTGGCATTTCTGCTTCAGAGCCACTCCTGTGTGTGCCACCTGTTTCAAATTGTGTGCCACATTAAACCTAGTGTGTAATACTGGGTCAGATTTCTTTTAAATTCTCCCTGAAAAAAAAAATAGTGGGAGATTAAGATTGGCATTTCTGCTTCAGTGCCACTCCTGTGTGTGCCACCTGTCTCAAATTGTGTGCCACATTAAACCTAGTGTGTAATACTGGGTCAGAATTCTTTTAAATTCTCCCTGAAAAAAAAAATAGTGGGAGATTAAGATTGGCATTTCTGCTTCAGTGCCACTCCTGTGTGTGCCACCTGTCTCAAATTGTGTGCCACGTTAAACCTAGTGTGTAATACTGGGTCAGAATTCTTTTAAATTCTCCCTGAAAAAAAAATAGTGGGAGATTAAGATTGGCATTTCTGCTTCAGTGCCACTCCTGTGTGCCACCTGTCTCAAATTTTGTGCCACAGAACATATACTGTATGAGAGTGGGCCACATTTCTTCAATATTCTCCCAGAAAAAATAAAAAAGGGGAGATTTGAATTGTTAGTGTCTGCATCAGCGTCATTCCTGTTAGTGGCATATCTGTTTGCCACTGAAGTTGTGTACTGTTATACATTGGGCCTGATTTTCCCTGCAGTCTGACCCACCTATAAAGGGATTTATAAATCCAACAGAAGTTTGAGTTCACCTTGTAACTGGTTTTACAGTAACAAATACCGTTCGTTTGGTTATGTTTTTCAAACAATGAGGAAGTCTGGTGGAAGAGGTCGTTGCCGTGGGCGGTCATTGCCAGCTGGTAATGATGGTAGTGGTGGTGGAGCATCAGGTGGTCGTGGGAAAAGCAATATAGCACCTAAGTATCAAGTTGTTGAGCCAGGTTCGTCATCTGGCTACATAAGGCCTCGAATGCTCCCTTTTCTGGGAGTATGAAAACCGCTTTTAAAGCCGGAGCAGCAAGAACAAGTTTTGGCTTTCCTTGCTGACTCAGCCTCTAGCTCTTTCGCCTCTTCTTCTGAAACTGCTAAATGTAAAAGCAGCGCGTCGTTAGTGGATGTTAACGGTCAGGGACAATTCGCTTCCTTGTCTTCTTCACCAAGAACAACAGAGAAGGATGCGTCAGGCGACACAACGGGTTACTCCATGGAGCTCTTTACACATACCGTTCCTGGGTTAGAAAGTGAAACAGTTAACAGGCCATGCCCATTACAAGTTAAATCGGACATGGAGTGCACAGATGCACAGCCACAGCCAGATTACTATGCTGTTCCTTTGACTCAGACCACAACATTGCCCTCGCAGTGTACTGATCCAGAATCAGACCCTGATGAGACTATGGTGCCCCATCACGAACGCTATACCACCGGCTTACATGGTGACACAGACGAAGTTGCACACGAGATAGAAGAGGAGGTCATAGATGACCCAGTTGTTGACCCCAATTTGCAGCCATTGGGGGAACAGGGTGCAGGCGGCAGTAGCTCTGAAGTGGAGGAGGAGGAGCCACAGAAGGCATCAACATCGCAACAGGTTCCATCTGCCAGGCCCCTATCTGGCCAAAAACGTGTGGCAAAAGCAGTTGTAGGACAGCGTGGACATCCGGTTAAAGAAGCTCAGTCTGCAATGCCTGAAAAGGTGTCTGATAGTAGAAAGAGTGCAGTCTGGCATTTTTTTTAAACAACATCCAAATGATCAGCGCAAAGTCATCTGTCAAAAATGTTCAACTACCTTAAGCAGAGGTCAGAATCTTAAAAGTCTAAATACAAGTTGCATGCGTAGACATTTAACCACCATGCATTTGCAAGCCTTAGCTACCAAACGTCCCTTAAGGTTGTAGCACCCTCGGCCAATGAAGCTAGTCAGCAACGCTACATCCCTTCCCTCACTGTAAGCCCACCAGTTCCCGCACCACCTGCAGCAAATGTGCAGATTTCGTCGCCAGGCCAAAGCAGTCAGGGAATCACCAGTTTCGTAGTAGGAAACACTGCATGTAGGGCACCAGCAAGAATACCATCTCCAACCCTCTCTCAGTCTGCCATGTCCACCGGCACCCCCGCTAGTTCCACGATCTGCAGCTCTCCAGTCCAGCTCACCCTACATGAGACTCTCGTTAGGAAAAGGAAGTACTCATCCTCGCATCCGCGTACACAGGGTTTGAACGCCCACATTGCTAGACTAATCTCATTAGAGATTATGCCCTACCGGTTAGTTGAAAGCGAAGCTTTCAAAGCCCTGATGGACTATGCAGAACCACGCTACGAGCTACCCAGCCGACACTTCTTTTTGAGAAAAGCCATCCCAGCCCTCCACCAGCATGTAAAAGACCGCATCGTCCATGCACTCAGGCAATCTGTGAGTACAAAGGTGCACCAGACAACAGATGCATGGACCAGTAGGCATGGCCAGGGACGTTACGTGTCCATCACGGCTCACTGGGTTAATGTGGTGGATGCAGGGTCCACAGGGGACAGCAATATTGGGACAGTTCTGCCTAGCCCACGGTCTAGGAAACAGTTGGCTGTAGGCGTTCGCCCCCCCCTCCTCCTCCTCCTCGTCCTCCTGCAGAAGCAAGAGCTCGTCCACAGACCGCAGTCGCACGAGCACTCCATCCGCAGCTGCCACTGTTGCACACGAGGTGTCCCATTATGGGACACCTAGTGGCAAGCGTCAGCAGGCTGTATTGGCAATGAAGTGTTTGGGCGACAACAGACACACCACGGAAGTTCTGTCCGAGTTCTTGCAGAAAGAAACTCAGTCATGGCTGGGCACTGTACATCTTGAGGCAGGCAAGGTAGTGAGTGATAACGGAAGGAATTTTATGGCTGCCATAGCCCTTTCACAACAGAAACACATTCCTTGCCTGGCTCACACCTTAAACCTGGTGGTGCAGTGCTTCCTGAAAAGTTATCCAGGGTTACCCGACCTGCTCCTCCAAGTGCGCAGACTTTGCTCGCATATCCGCTGTTCGCCCGTGCACTCCAGCCGTATGCAGAACCATCAGCGATCTTTGAACCTTCCCCAGCATCTTTATAATAATAATCTTTATTTTTTATATAGCGCTAACATATTCCGCAGCGCTTTACATTTTTGCACACATTATCATCACTGTCCCCGATGGGGCTCACAATCTAAATTCCCTATCAGTATGTCTTTGGAATGTGGGAGGAAACCGGAGTGCCCGGAGGAAACCCACGCAAACCCACATACAAACGCTTTGCAGATGTTGTCCTTGGCGGGGTTTGAACCCAGGACTCCAGCGCTGCAAGGCTGCTGTGCTAACCACTGTGCCACCGAGCATCGCCTAATCATCGACGTTGCAACAAGGTGGAACTCCACACTGCACATGCTTCAGAGGCTGTGCGAACAGAGGCGTGCTCTTATGTATTTGTGGGAGGATACACATACACGGGCAGGCAGTTGGATGGCAGACATGGAGTTGTCAGGTGTGCAGTGGTCGAAGGTACAAGACCTGTGTCAAGTCCTTCAGTGTTTTGAGGAATACACACGGCTGGTTAGTGCAGACAATGCCATAATAAGCATGAGCATCCCCCTAATGCGTCTGCTGATGCAAAGTTTGACGCACATAAAGGAGCAGGCATCTGCAGCCGAGGAAGAGGGAAGCCTTGATGACAGTCAGCCATTGTCTGGTCAGGGCAGTCTACAGGACGAGGTAGCGGGTGAAGAGGAGGAGGACGAGGGGGATGATGGGGATGAGTATTTTTTGTATGAGGAAGCTTCTCCAGGGCCAATAGCAACTGGTGGCGTTGCAAGGCCGGGTTCAGGGTTTTTTAGGGAAACAAGTGACGTACATTTGCCTGAAACTGCCCCTCAACCCAGCACAATCGCAGATTTGACAACTGGAACTTTGGCCCACATGGCGGATTATGCCTTATGTATCCTCAAAAGGGACCCACGCATTATTAAAATGATTACCAATGACAATTACTGGTTGGCCTGCCTCCTTGATCCTTGCTATAAAGGCAAATTGCAAAATATCATGCCACATGAGAACCTCGAACAAATATTAGCAACCAAACAAGCAACTCTTGTAGACCATTTGATTCAGGCATTCCCAGCACACAGCGCTGGTGATGGTTCTCACACGAGCTGCAGGGGGCAACAGGGCAGAGGTATTAGAGTTGCACAAATCAGAAGTGGCGTTGGGCAGAGGGGTTTTCTGACCAGGTTGTGGAGTGATTTCGCAATGACCGCAGACAGCATCAATTTAAAGTGACAGGAGACAACATTTGTCCAGTATGGTTACTAACTATTTTTCATCCCTTATCGATGTTCTCCCTCAACCGTCATTCTCATTTGATTACTGGGCATCCAAAATAGACACCTGGCCTGAATTGGCAGAATATGCATTGCAGGAGTTTGCTTGCCCAGCAGCTAGTGTGCTATCAGAAAGAGTATTCAGTGCTGCTGGTTCAATATTGACCGAAAAAAGGACTCGTCTGGCTACCCAAAATGTTGATGATCTAACCTTCATTAAAATGAACCACTCATGGATTTCGAATTATTTTGCCCCACCTTTCCCGGCTGACACCTAGCTTTCCTATATAAAGGTCTTGCTTGTGGACTCGTCTTCCTGACTGTTCCAATCTCTTAATTTGCAGCAGCTGTTTGTCCAGCATACAACATGTTTACACCTCCCTAAATGGGCTAACTCCCCCCACGGGGCCGTGGTCGCGCCACTTGGCGCAAGCACCCGTGAGAGTGCCGTTTGTCTGAAGAGGTGGGTGTGCCCGCTTTTGGTCGACGGCACTGCAACTGGGTCCCTCATAGTACAATAAAGTGTCTCTGGTGGTGGTGGTGCGCACCCAACGTCAGACACACCGTTGTAACATGAGGGGCCCTGGGCCTGTACCGCCTGCCACAAGAGAGTTCCCCCCAGCTCAAACAATGCTCTACCACTTGCAAAATTATCTCTCACAGCTCCACCAATGTTTAGTCTATGCGCTGACATCCTTCAATGCCTGGCACTGACAATACCAATTTGTTGACATGTATGATGCTAGTTAAAATAGTCAGTGTCAGTGTTCTATATTGACACCAGTAAATACTTAGCGCCAAATTACTATGTTTGAAACTCAGCAGAGGAGCCCACCCCTGTACCTAAGTATGCCACCCTTTTTTTTTTTGGTTTTGTTGTTTTGCGAGACATTAACATCTATTTATTTTTTGGGAGTACTAACTGTCAGACACTCCTTACAATCGGCCTCCGCTGACCACACCAATGCTGCCTGTGTACTTCTGCAAGATATTTCAAACTTCTTTGAGCCTAATTTTTTTATTTTAGGCCTACTAAGTCTGTCTGCGGTCGCTCCTTCCAATTGTCCTCCGCTGAACACAACAATGCTGCCTGTGTACCCCTGCAAGATAATTGAAACTGCCTTGAGCCTAATTTTTTTTTATTTTAGGGCCTACTAAGTCTGTCTGCGGTCCCTCCTTCCAATTGTCCTCCGCTGAACACAGCAATGCTGCCTGTGTACCCCTGCAAGATAATTGAAACTGCTTTGAGGCTAATTTTTTTTATTATAGGCCTACTAAGTCTGTCTGCGGTCCCTCCTTCCATTTGTCCTCCGCTGAGCACACCAATGCCGACCGTGTACCCATGTAACTTTTTGTCATCCTGCAGTGAGCCAACTTTGTGGTGTAAGGCCTACTAGCAGTGTCTGTCTGCGCCACTTAATACAGCTGTCCTCCTCTAAAAAAAAAAAAGTGGCGGATTTTCAGCTTGTCAGAATTATAAAACTGTATTGGGGCCACAAGTTTTATTGTGGTCTACATACTGAGTCTTCCGCTCCAAGGTGTTCTCTCTGTTGCCTCTCCTTCACTCCTATCGTGAAGCTCTTGTTAAGTAGTTGTTGAAACAACACTGCATTAGGCCTACAAGTTGGGTCTGGGTTGTAGAGACGGTGTCTCCCGCTCCAAGGTGTTCTCCAGGTTGCCTCTCCATAGCTTCAATCTTCATGCTCTTGTTAAGTAGTTGTTGAAACAACACTGCATTAGGCCTACAAGTTGGGTCTGGGTTGTAGAGACGGTGTCTCCCGCTCCAAGGTGTTCTCCAGGTTGCCTCTCCATAGCTTCAATCTTCATGCTCTTGTTAAGTAGTTGTTGAAACAACACTGCATTAGGCCTACAAGTTGGGTCTGGGTTGTAGAGACGGTGTCTGCCGCTCCAAGGTGTTCTCCAGGTTGCCTCTCCATGGTGTTCTCCAAGTTGCCTCTCCATAGCTTCTATCTTCTAGCTCTCGTTAAGTAGTTGTTGAAACAACACTGCATTAGGCCTACAAGTTGGGTCTGGCTTGTAGAGACGGTGTCTCCCGCTCCAAGGTGTTCTCCAGGTTGCCACATAATCAAAGCTGCATAGAGCCTATTTTGTTATTTTAGGCCTACTAAGTCTTTCTGCGGTCCCTCCTTCCAATTGTCCTCCACTGAGCACACCAATGAAGACCGTGTACCCATGTAACCTTTTTTAAACCTGCGTCGAGCCAACTGTGTGGTGTAAGACCTGTGGTGTCTGGCTGCGCCACTCAATACAGCTGTCCTCTTTAAAAAAATGACCTGCAATTATCAGGTTTTCAGCCTATCGGAATTTTAAAACTGCAGTGGGGCTACTAGTTTGGTTGGGGCCTACTAACAGTGTCTGCCGCTCCAAGGTGTTCTCCTGGTTGCCTTTCCTGAGCTTCTATCTTCAGGCTCTTGTTAAATAGTTGTTAAATGGAACAACTGCATTTGGCCTACTAGTTGGGATGGGGCCTACTAACAGTGTCTGCCGCTCCTTGCTGTTCTCCTGGTTTCCTGTCCTGAAATTCCATTTTCAGGCTCTCGTTAAGTAGTTGTTAAAGGGAACCTGTCACCCCGGTTTTTCAGTACGAGATAAAAAATACTGTTAAATAGGGCCTGAGCTGTGCGTTACTATAGTGTATTTTGTGTACCCTGATTCCACCCCTAAGCTGCCGAAATAACTTACCAAAGTCGCCGTTTTCACCTGTCAATCAGGCTGGTCAGGTCAGATGGGCGAGGCAAATCGCTGGTTCTTCCCCCAGATCTTGCATATCTTTCCGTTGGTGGCGTAGTGGTTTGCCCATGCCCATCTTCTGAATCCACTGGGCAGGAGAAGTAAAAACGCGCGATCGCCGCTATTTCCCTGGTGATCTGTGAGGGCGGCCATCTTCCTGAGGCCGCGCGTGCACATATGGAGTCCTCTGCTGCCCGGGGCTTCAGGAAAATGGCCACGGGATGCCGCGCGTGCGCAGATGGAGATCGCGGCGGCCATTTTCCTGAAGTTGAGATGCGAACCCGGCTTCAGGAAAATGGCTGCCGCGATCTCCATCTGCGCACGCGCGGCATCCCGCGTCCATTTTCCTTAGGACAAAGTCTCACTTTATGGCAATTGCTGTGTGGGAAAATTTCTTATACAGCAATGCCAGAAGTGAGACTAGGGACTATTTTTTTTTACAGCGGCGGAGGAATACAGTGCGGAAGGATACCTTCCTCCTGTCATTGTGTTCCTGGAGCCCCTAGAGAGCGGTCGCAACAGCTGATGCTGCCGTTCTCTACGGGAGATCGTCGTGGGACACTCATAGATTTTTGTGGACAGGGAGTATATTGGTTGTTTGTTATTTTAATCTTTTTTACAGATGACACTGGCTTCGGGGATCAAAGTGACAAGTAATGGTCAGTATGAACTCTATGTTTAATGTGCTGTATGAAATATGTATGTAGTATGTATGTAGTATTTTTTTTTTTACATTCAACACATTAGCCGGATGATGGGACTACTACTGTCCCATCATTGGCTAATGTGTCAATCACTGTCACTGTTGCAGGCATCATCCGATGGGACTTGTAGTCCCATCGGACGATGCCTGCACAGACCCCCGGCAGCCCGCAGAGAGCGCCGGCAAGCCCGCACAGAGCCCCCGCAAGCTGCACAGAGCCCCCGCAAGCCCCCAGACAACCCCGGCAAGCCCGCACAGAGCCCCGGAAAGCCCGCACAGAGCCCCCGCAAGCAGCAGAGAGCCCCGACAAGCCCGCACAGAGCCCCGGCAAGCCCGCACAGAGCCCCCGCAAGCTGCACAGAGCCCCCGCAAGCCCCCAGACAACCCCGGCAAGCCCGCACAGAGCCCCGGAAAGCCCGCACAGAGCCCCCGCAAGCAGCAGAGAGCCCCGACAAGCCCGCACAGAGCCCCGGCAAGCCCGCACAGAGCCCCCGCAAGCCGCATAGAGCCCCGACAAGCCCGCATAGAGCCCCGGCAAGCCCGCACAGAGCCCAGGCAAGCTCGCAAACAGCCCCCAGAAGCCGCACAGAGCCCCGGCAAGCCACACAGAGCCCCGGCAAGCCCGCACAAAGCCCCCGCAAGCCGCACAGAGTCCCGGCAAGCCCACACAGAGCCCCGGCAAGCCCGCCCAGAGCCCCGGCAAGCCCGCACAGAGCCCTGGCAAGCCCGCACAGAGCCCAGGCAAGCTCGTACAGAGCCCCCAGAAGCCGCACAGAGCCCCGGCAAGCCCGCACAGAGCCCCCGCAAGCCACACAGAGCCCCGGCAAGCCCGCACAAATCCCTCGCAAGCCGCACAGAGCCCCGGCAAGCCCGCACAGAGCCCTGGCAAGCCGCACAGAGCCACTGCAAGCCGCACAGAGCCCCGGCAAGCCCACACCGAGCCCCCGCAAGCCGCACAGAGCCCCGGCAAGCCCGCACAGAGCCCAGACAAGCACTGAAGGTAACTGGACACAGTCACTGTAAACAATGTTTCTGTTTGTTTTCACTTTCACTCCTATAATCCTTCACTTTCTGCTAACTCACCTAATCCCTACACCTAGTAAGGAACTGTTCATCTCTTCCTCAATCCTTCCATCTATCTAACCTCCTCCTCAGAACTGTTCCTCAACATACAATCTTCTGTCTCCAAGCACAGACAGCCACCTCATGCCCTCTCTTGCTCCCACCTGCTCACACTTTCTCTGCTCCTTCTCACTGCTGGTGATATCTTTCCAAATCCTGGTCCTCCTCACCACATCCCCACAGTCAGTTCTACCTTCCATCCACGCTCTATCACAAATTTCCGTAACCTCTCTAACCTTATACCCATTCTCCCAGCCCCCAGTTCCCCAGTCCCACTAACAGGAGGTCTATGGAACGCTCGCTCTGTCTGCAACAAGCTTTCCTACATCCATGACCTTTTTATTACTCACAAACTTTCCCTCCTTGACATCACCGAAACCTGGCTCACCCCTTCTGACACAGCCTCTCCTGCTGCAGTTTCGTATGGTGGCTTCCACCTTTCTCACACACCCCGCCCCAGCAGCAAGCATGGCGGAGGAGTTGGTTTTCTCCTGTCAGATTACTGCTCCTTCACCCCAATCCCACTGCCACCCTCTGTTACACTCCGTTCCTTTGAGGTGTACTCTGTGTGCATCTACTCCCTCTCCAACTTCCAACTGGCTGTAATTTACCACCCCCCAGGGCCAGCCACCACCTTCTTTGACCACTTCACCACCTGGCTGCTTCACTTCCTTTCTGCGGACAGCCCTACTATCATCATGGGTGACTTCAACATACCCATTGACACTTCCCTCTCAGTTGCCACTAATCTTCTATTTCTCACTTCCTCCTTCAGCCTCACTCAATGGTCTTCTGCAGCCACTCACAATGATGGTCACACACTGGAACTCATCTTCACCCGCCTCTGCTCCCTATATCTAACCTCTCTAACTCACTTCTTCCTCTTTCAGACCACAATCTACTCACATTCTCCTTCCTCTCCACTCCTTGTTCCCACCACACAAACTTACACACCCTCGCAGAAATCTTAAACACCTCGATCTACACTAACTCTCTGAATCCCTCATCCCTCTCACAGACATAAGTTCCCTACACAATGCGGATGACGCTGCCGCTCTATATAACACCACAAAAGCTGTAGCTTTTGAATTTCTTGCCCCTCTCACACACACCAAAGCTTGCAAAATCAACAGACAGCCCTGGAACACCAGCCTGACCAAAGAACTGAAGCGAGCTTCCAGGGCTGCTGAGCGGAGATGGAAAACATGGAAAAGATCCCACTCCAATGAGCACTTCATGGCATTCAAACAGACCCTCACTACTTTAAAGACCACACTCGCCACAGCAAAACAAAACTTATTTCTCATCTCTCATATCTTCCCTGTCTCACAACCCTAAAAAGTTATTCAACACCGTCAACTCTCTCCTCCGTCCCCCTGCACCTCCTCCCTCCACACTCATCTCAGCTGAAGATTTTGCCTCATTTTTCAAGCAGAAGATTGAGAACTTCAGAGACAGTTTCAGTCGACAACCCCCAGAGCCCTTCCTCCCATCTACCCAGCCCTCCACCTCCAAAACCAGCTTCTCCACCATTACAGAAGATCGACTCTCCACTCTACTCTCAAGATCGCATCTCACCACCTGTGCACTTGACCCAATCCCTTCCCATTTCATCCCAAACCTCGAAACAGTCTTCATCCCAACCCTAACCCATCTCTTCAACCTATCACTAACAACTTGTGTTTCCCCTCAAGCTTTAAACATGCCTCAATCACACCTATCCTCAGAAAGCCCTCTCTTGACCCATCCTCTATATCGAGTTACCGCCCTATATCACTTCTCCCCAATGCTTCAAAACTACTGGAACAATACATCCATCTTGAACTGTCCTCTCATCTATCTTCCTGCTCCCCCTTCGACCGCTTACAATTAGGTTCCGGTCAAACCACTCCACTGAAACTGCCCTAATTAAGGTCACCAATGACGTATTAACTGCCAAGAGCAAGCAGCACTACTCTATCCTCTTCCTCCTGGACCTGCCCTCTGCCTTTGACACAGTGGACCATTCACTGTTGCTGCGGACCCTCTGATCCCTTGTCATCACAGACTTGGCCCTATCCTGGATCTCGTCATACCTAACTGACCGGACATTCAGTGTCTCCCACTCACACACAACCTCCTCACCTCGTCACCTATCCGTCGGAGTCCCACAAGGCTCAGTTCTAAGGCCCCTGCTCTTCTCCATTTACACTTTTGGCCTGGGACAGCTTATAGAATCTCACGGTTTTCAGTATCATCTCTATGCTGACGGCACACAGATCTACATCTCTGGACCAGATATCACCACCCTACTAACCAGAATCCCTCAATGTCTATCCGCTATTTCATCCTTCTTCTCCGCTAGATTTCTAAAACTTAACATGGACAAAGCAGAATTCATCGTCTTTCCCCCATCTCACGCGAGACCCCCAACGAACCTATCCATTACAGTAAACGGCTGCCCACTCTCCCCAGTCCCACAAGCTCGCTGTCTCAGGGTAATCCTTGACACTGATCTCTCCTTCAAACCGCATATCCAAGCCCTTTCCACTACCTGCCACCTTCAACTCAAAAATATTTCATGGATCTGTACATTCCTAAACCAAGAATCTGCAAAAACCCTAGTCCATGCCCTCATCATTTCCCACCTTGACTACTGTAACATTCTGCTATGTGGCCTCCCCTTTAACACTCTCGCACCCCTCCAATCTATTCTAAACTCAGCTGCCCGACTAATCCACCTGTTCCCCCGCTATTCCTCAGCCTCTCCCCTCTGTCAATCCTTTCACTGGCTCCCCATTACCCAGAGACTCCAGCACAAAAGCCTAACTATGACATGCAAAGCCATCCACAACCTGTCTCCTCCATACATCTGTGACCTTGTCTCCCGGTAGTTTCCTGCATGCAACCTCTGATCCTCACAAGATCTTCTTCTCTACTCCCCTCTTATCTCCTCTTCCCACAATCACTACTCTGGAACTCTCTACCACAACATATCAGATTCTCTCCTACCATTGAAACTTTCAAAAAGAATCTGAAGACCTACCTCTTCTGGCAAGCCTACAACCTGCAGTAACCACCGATCGACCAAACCACTGCATGACCTGCTCTATCCTCGCCTACTGTATCCTCACCCATCCCTTGTAGATTGTGAGCCCTCGCGGGCAGGGTCCTCTCTCCTTCTCTACCAGTTGTGACTTGTATTGTTCAAGATTATTGTACTTGTTTTTATTATGCATACCCCTCCTCACATATAAAGCGCCATGGAATAAATGGCGCCATAATAATAATAATAATCTACTATATAAAGCTGAATGTGTGTGTGTGTGTATGTGTGTGTGTATGTCCGGGATTGGCATCTGCACCGTCGTAGCTACAGCCACAAAATTTTGCACAGTCACACGTCTGGACCCCGAGAGCGTCATAGGCTATATTGTGAGGCGAAATTTTAACCCCGCGCGTTCCAATTCACCAAACAATTTTGCCCCTATCTACATAATGGGGAAAAAAGTGAAAGGAAAAGTGTTGGAAGCGTCGCAGCTACAGCAACAATATTTTGCACAGTCACACGTCTGGACCCCGAAAGCGTCATAGGCTATGTTGTGAGGTGAAATTTTAACCCCGCGCTTTCCAATTCACCAAACAATTTTGCCCCTATCTACATAATGGGAAAAAATGAAAGGAAAAGTGTAGAAGGCAAATTGACAGCTGCCAGATGTGAACAAGGGGGACTTAAAGAATGAGAGCGATGGCGCCAAAGAGTATATACCGTACAGTTGCTAAGGTGGGGCCTCGACATGGGATACTCACCACACACGGGGATATGAACACACACAAAATGCGCCACACACTACCACGTGCTTGAACACATATTACCCTCAGCACACATTTAACCACAAATACACCAACCTCGCCACATAAAAGTCAAAACACAAAAGTCGCCACTCAAAACTCGCCACGCGCAGATCTCGCCACATGCAAAAACTAGGCTCTTGCAAAACTCGCCACAAGTGCAAAATTCTCCTCATGAAAAACTCGCCACACGCAAAACTTGCACACGCGGAAAAATTGCCACATGCACAAAAGTTGCAACACATGCAAAAGTTGCCTCACACAAAACTTGCACATACTTAAAAGGCACCCCACATAATACTCGCAACGCGCAAAACTCGCCATGCGCAAAACTTGCTGCACACAACTTGCTACACTAACCTGTCACATGCAACTCGACACACAAAAAGTTGCTACACGCATGTTGCACACAAAACTCATCTCACAAAAGTCGCTACATGCATGTCGCCACACGCAACTCAACACACACAACTTGACAAACGAAACTCGCCCTAAAACACACACAAGTCTGGTATTATCCTTCAAAAATAAAAATCTGATTAATAAGCAGACAAACTACAACAATTGCACCATATAGGAAATACAGCAGCTGTCAGTCACATGACCTGTCTATTATGTGTATGTATGAGCTAATATATACTGCAAGGTGGAGGGCTTCCTGTTGGCTGGGGATTTATCAGGCTGCCAATTTAGCTTACAAATACTGAGGTAAAAATACTGAGCAAATAACGTGTGAACGAGGTCTAATACAGGAGGAGATGACACACAGGTATATACTATATACAGGGGAGATGACACACAGATATATACTATATACAGGAGAGATGACACACAGGTATATACTATATAGAGGAGGAGATGACATATAGGTACATATATATACAGGAGAAGATGACATACAGGTATATACTATATACAGGAGGAGATGACATACAGGTATATGCTATATATAGAAGATGACATGCAGGTATATACTATATGCAGGAGGAGATGACACTCAGATATATACTATATACAGGGGAGATGACACACAGGTATATACTATATACAGGAGGAGATGACATACAGGTATATACTATATATAGAAGGAGATGACATTCAGGTATATACTATATATAGGGGAGATGACACACAGCAGGTATATACTATATACAGGGGAGATGACATACAGGTATATACTATATACAGGAGATGACATACAGATGTATACTATATATAAGGGAGATGACAAACATGTATATACTGAGGTGATGAGGTGAAAATGAGAGGTGTGAGGTGAAAATGAAAAGGTGTGAGTGCAAAATGAGAGGAGTGAGGAAAAATAGTGGAGTGATCAGAAAATGACAGATGTGAGGTTGAAATGACAAGTGTTAAGGGGGAATGAGAGGAGTGAGGGAGAAAATGAGAGGTGTGAGGGGGGAAAATGAAAGATGTGATTGGGAAAATGAGAGGCGTGATGGGAAAATAAGAGAAGTGAGGTGCTATAACTAACCACAGATATTTACTATGCCCAGGCAACGCCGGGCTCTTCAGCTAGTTTATATATATTTATATATATACAGGGTGGGCCATTTATATGGATACACCTAAATAAAATGGGAATGGTTGGTGATATCAACTTCCTCTTTGTGGCACAATAGTATATGGGAGGGGGAAAACTTTTCAAGATGGATGGTAACCATGGTGGCCATTTATTTTGAAGTCAGCCATTTTGGATCCAAATTTTTTTTTAATGGGAAGAGGGTCATGTGACACATCAAACATATTGAGAATTTCACAAGAAAAACAATGGTGTGCTTTGTTTTAATGTAACTTTATTTTTTCATGTTTTTCATGAGTTATTTACAAGTTTATGGCCACTTTAAGATGTGGTTAAAGTGCTGCCCATTGTGTTGGATTGTCAATGCAACCCTCTTCTCCCACTCTTGACACACTGATAGCAGCACTGCAGAAGAAATGCTAGCACAGGCTTCCTGTATCCATTGTTTCAGATGCTTCACATCTCGTATCTTCACAACATAGACAATTGCCTTCAGATGACCCCAAAGATAAAAGTCTAAGAGGGTCAAATTGGGCAACCTTGGTGTCCATTCAACTGGACCACGATGATCAATCCACTTTCCAGGAAACTGTTCATGTAGGAATGCTCAAAACTGACATTCATACATGATGGTATAGTGTGGTATATGGGGTGCAAAGATATTGGGGTCAATCTTCAATGGAAACCTAAATGCCATTGGATAACTGAAATTGTTACATGATGATGTGTTGCCCTCTTTATGCACTGAAGATGGCACATTCCCTGAGTTTTTCCAGCAACATGGTGAACCACCACATTATGGGTGTCAGGTCCGAGCATTCCTATAAGAAATCTGACCCCGTTAGACTAGCATTTCTTCTGCGGTGTTGCTATCAGTGTGCTATCATTGTTTTACTTGTGAAATTCTCAATAAGTTTGTTGTGTCACATGACCTTCTTCCCATTGGAAAAAATAAGGTTGGATCCAAAATGGCCAACTTCAAAATGGCCGCCATGGTTACCACCCATCTTGAAAATTTTCCCCCTCCCATATACTAATGTGCCACAAACAGGAAGTTGATATCGCCAACCATTCCCATTTTATTTAGGTGCGTCCATATAAATGTCCCACCCTGTATATACATATACAGTATATACAGCTATATGAAAAAGTTTGGGCACCCCTATTAATCTTAAGCTTAATGTTTTATAAAAATTGTTTTTTTTGCAACAGCTATTTCATTTAATATATTTAATAACTATTGGACACAGTAATGCTTCTGCCTTGAGATGAGGTTTATTGTACTAACAGAAAATGTGCAATCTATTTAAGATTATTGTACTTGTTTTCATTATGTATACCCCTCCTCACATGTAAAGCGCCATGGAATAAATGGCGCTATAACAATAACAATAAATAATAATAATAATAATAAATCTGCATTCAAACAAAATTTGGCAGGTGCATAAGTATGGGCACCCTTATCATTTTCTTGTTTTAAATACTCCTACCTACTTTTTACTGACTTACTAAAGCACTTTATTTTGTTTTCTAACCTCATTGAGCTTTGAGTTTCATAGCCAGGTGTATGCAATCATGAGAAAAGCTACTTAAAGTGGCCACTTGCAAGTTGTTCTCCTGTTTGAATCTCCTCTGAAGAATGGCATCATGAGCTCTGTTGTGAATTCTGTTGTCGGGCTCCCTCCTGTGGTCATGAATGGTACTTCAGCTGGTTCTGTCCATGGACTTCCTCTGGTGGGTGTTTCTGAGTTTCACAGGTGACTAGGTTAATTCGTTAGCTGCTGCTCTATTTAACTCCACTTAGATCTTTGCTCTATGCCACCTGTCAATGTTCCAGTATTGGTCTAGTTCACTCCTGGATCGTTCTTGTGACCTGTCTTCCCATCAGAAGCTAAGTTCCAGCTTGTATTTCTTTGGTTTTCTATTTTTCTGTCCAGCTTGCTATTTAATTTGTTGTCTTGCTTGCTGGAAGCTCTGGGACGCAGAGGGAGCGCCTCCGCACCGTGAGTCGGTGCGGAGGGTCTTTTTGTGCCCTCTGCGTGGTCTTTTTGTAGGTTTTTGTGCTGACCGCAAAGTAACCTTTCCTATCCTCAGTCTGTTCAGTAAGTCGGGCCTCACTTTGCTAAATCTATTTCATCTCTGTGTTTGTATTTTCATCTTTACTCACAGTCATTATATGTGGGGGGCTGCCTTTTCCTTTGGGGAATTTCTCTGAGGCAAGGTAGGCTTTATTTTTCTATCTTCAGGGCTAGCTAGTTTCTTAGGCTGTGCCGAGTTGCATAGGGAGCGTTAGGCGCAATCCACAGCTATTTCTAGTGTGTTTGATAGGCTTAGGGATTGCGGTCAGCAGAGTTCCCACGTTCTAGAGCTTGTCCTTATTATCTGTAACTATCAGGTCATTCCGTGTGCTCTTAACCACCAGGTCCATTATTGTCCTGACCACCAGGTCATAACAGAGTTCCTCAAAACAACTGTCTAATGATCTGAAAACAAAGATTATTCAACATAGTAATTCAGGGGAAGGATACAAATGCTGTCTCAGAGATTTAACCTGTCAATTTCCACTGTGAAGAACATAGTAAGGAAATGGAAGAACACAGGTACAGTTCTTGTTAAGGCCAGAAGTGGCAGGCCAAGAAAAACATCAGAAAGGCAGAGAAGAAGAATGGTGAGATCAGTCAAGGACAATCCTCAGACCACCTCCAGAGAGCTGCAGCATCAACTTGCTGCAGATGGTGTCACTGTGCATCAGTTAACTATATAACACACTTTGCACATGGAGAAGCTGTATGGGAGAGTGATGCGAAAGAAGCCATTTCTGCAAGCACACCACAAACAGAGTTGGCTGAGGTATGCAAAAGCACATTTGGAGAAGCCAATTTCTTTTTGGAAGAAGGTCCTGTGGTCATACAAAAGGGCATTATGCATTGCGGCCAAAAAACACAGCATTCCAAGAAAAACACTTGCTGCCCACAGTAAAATTTGGTGGAGGTTCCATCATGCTTTGGGGCTGTGTGGCCAATGCCGGCACTGGGAATCTTGTTAAAGTTCAGGGACGCATGGATTCCTCTCATTATCAGCAGATTCTTGACAATAATGTTCATGAATCAGTGACAAAGTTGAAGTTACGCAGGGGATGGATCTTCCAGCACGACAATGATCCAAAACACCGCTCCAAATCTACTCAGGCATTCATGCAGAGGAACAATTACACTGTTCTGGAATGGCCATCCCAGTCCCCAGACCTGAATATCATTGAACATCTGTTGGATCATTTAAAGAGGGCTGTCCATGCTCGGCGACCATCAAACTTAACTGAACTAGAATTATTTTGTAAAGAGGAATGGTCAAAAATACCTTCATCCAGGATCCAAGAACTCATTAAAAGCTACAGGAAGCGACTAGAGGCTGCTATTTTTGCAAAAGGAGGATCTACTAAATATTAATGTCACTTTTCTGGTGGGGTGCCCATACTTATGCACCTGTCAAATTTTGTTTGAATGCAGATTGCACATTTTCTGTTAGTACAATAAGCCTCGTTTCAAGGCAGAAACGTTACTGTGTCCAACAGTTATTAGATATCTGAAACTGAAATAGCTGTTGCAAAAAAAAAACAATTTTTATAAAACATTAAGCTTAAGATTAATAGGAGTGCCCAAACTTTTTCATATAACTGTATAATGTTATTCTTAATAGTGTAAACTTCTGTGCCTTCTAAAATGTTAATGTTGGTCCTACCTACTCTATTTATAGAGAATTGTTTATAGCAGGAGCAAATCCCACATGGAAAAAAAACCTCGTTAGTGTGACCAATGTTCCCCTTTAATTGTCAGCGTGCTATTGCCTTTGCTGGTGGGAGCAATTCTTAGCCTCAGAGTTGGTTCGCGTCTATAGACAAAATTTGGGTGTGATGGCAAAAGTTCTCAATCGTGTTGTCTTGTTTGTGGATGCACCAATATTAATCTATGATATATTTGCCTGTAGTCGGTGTTTGTCAAAATCACTCAAGTTAGAAAAGATTGGCAGAAATCAGTTGAAACCTGCCTTTTAAGCCTTCCAAAATTTGTAGCGTATGATTAATTTGCACCTGGATTAAAGCGGAAAGACTACATGTACAGCACCATGGAATTAATGGTGCTATATAAATTAATAATAATAATAATAATAAATAATACTGGAAAAGTGTTAAAATCTGACATAACTAATATGAGGATGGTTTTAATTCATTAGTCAAAAGTCGATAGACAGCATTAGCAGTACCTTTTACATGCTGAGCCATATTTCGCTTGGTGCCACGTGCAAAACTCTATGCAACTTGCAAATATTATTTCAGCTTAATGTAAAGTGAAAGGATAGAAGCAGTTGTTAAATTACAGAGTGACGCATAAAACATATTCTTAAGTTTTTGCAGTTAGAAAATATTTCTTTCCTAACATCATGCAATTCCATAGTGATTCTCAGTAAAAAAAAAAAAAAAAAGAATCCTGGGTAATATGCCAAGCTATTGTGCAAAGATAGGCAGCATAATTTAGTGCATGTCAGTCTGCAATAATTCAAGGTATGTCAGTCTGATTATTCTCTAACCAAGGAACTAAAAACTATTTGACATTTGCCCTGCAATGTGTAATAGAATTACCACCTCTAGATTTATATGTTTTCGACACTAATGGGAAAATAGAAAAACACGAAGCACTTTTAGACATCCTGCAGGCCCTCAATTTGTCTGCTTGCAGACTTATGATTTATTTTTTTTCTAGATTCCAATGTCATTGATTTCAGTTGCACCCTCCTGAATTCTGCTGTGACACCAAAGATAGTGAGGGCATAAGCAGTTTCCTTTCAGCTGCTGAAGGTCAGGTAGAGTGTTACAAGGGCAGACTAGGGTCACAATAATACAGTAGAAGTACCGGGGATGTAGTTAGTCCAGCATATTGTTCCTTTTTGGAGAGCCTTTTTTAAACCCTGATCCATCTTCATCCTGATAATTAGACTACCCTGACTTTGAAAGAAAGTGTTGCTATGGAACACATTGGCAAATGAAGGCAAATTTGAGGTCTAGTCATCTAAGTATTAGACCTATTGTCCCTGGTTGTGTAATTGGTGATCAAGAAAGCCATAAAACGGCATGGCCATTAAATGTCCAGGGCTGGAATTGAAAGGAGAGCTTTACGCAGTGATGGCCTGTGTGTGGAGGCAGAAACCTTCACCCTCATATGAACCACAGTTTATGAAAAAGCTTAATGCGCTGGCTCTTGTTTAACCTTTAGAAGGAGGGAAGCGAGATGTTAAAAAAAAAAATCAAAACTAAATAGAATTAATGAGCCTTCACGTATTGTCCTATCCTCATTGTTGTAACAAAGATGGGGGAAAGCTGAGTAGGACGGAGACGGAGGGTGAAAAGGAAACACCATTAATATCAGGTTGTAAATTCTACAAAACATTAACTTCATTACATGGCAATTACTATCTGTAATTGGCATAACGGAAGTTTCTACTTTCTCATCACTTACTAGTTGTGTTATACTCAGCACTTTTTTTTTTGCAGAGGTCACTCAATTGAAAGGAAGACCACAAGTTAATGTGAACAGGGAATACAGCAGGCTTCTTTCCAACATGAAAGGAAGTAATAATTAATTGCAACAGAGCATCTATTAATTCTTTTGTGGCAACGCGTTTTACAGTACGTAGAAAAATGACAGCGCTGGGGCTATTAATGGAAGGTCTCAGCGCACTTTGACCTTTGTTTAGAGGTCCCTGAAGTAAAAAGGAGAACTGTAAGGTAGATACGTTTGCAACAATGTGCAATGACAATGATCTACTACAGTCGTATAGGAGGCACTGACTACCGTTCTTCTGTACTATTTCTTTTGATCACAGCTATTTGTAGCATGTGTTTATTAGGAGCGTATACATTACATAAAAGATATTGCTATTTGTTTAGCTTATGAATCAACCCAATTGTTTAATGTTCTCATTAAACGTTTCAGTAATTATACATAATGCGCACTCTGTAAACCACTGCAGCATATTTTATCTAGTGATTGAAGCTATATTTTTATCACTATAAAAAGAATACAATGACTAATACTTGTATTCTGAGAGGTTTCATAATATCTAAAAGGAATTTTAATTTGATCACTGCTACACTTCCTGTGTTATTACTTGCAAAGTATGTTAAAACTATTTATTGCAGTCACCAATCTATAGAAGTAAATGTTTATTAATATGTGTGTTACAAATTACTAATTAAGGTATAGATACAAAGGGCTACATATTTGTATTCAGTGTTGTTTCATATTATGAACTGTTGATATTGTTGTTTAGACTTTATTATTAACTGAAATTAAAACATTATTATGTTGTTGCTGTTGTTAATATTGTGTGCTATGTGTATTATATTTAATCTACACAATGATATAAAAATAATTTGAACAGTTTTTGTTGCTGTAAATACATAAAATATCTGTACATAAGAAAATGTTACAGGACTAATCTTTTTGTGTTACGCCCTGTTCTATCTTCAGTGCCTACCCTTGCTCACCTATTTATGTCTGCCTACCTTTGCTTTTTTCCACACCATGTTTCACAAGTTTCCCAGTAAATCACAGTAACTTCATCACCCCAGGTTGTAGAGTGTTTGACAAACCAAGTCATATCCACTAAGCCACTGATTCCAAACACTGCCTTAGGGCAGTCTCACACGTCCAGATAATTCCGGTACCGGAAAAATCGGTACCGGAATTATCTGTGTCCATGTGCCGGTGCGTTTCTGTGGCACATCAGTGTGGCACACGTGCGGCACACGTGTGCCGCCCGTGTGCCCACTGGGTACCACCCGCACCGTGCTAAAGTTTAGTGCTGTCCCCTGCATCGTGCTGAAACCTCATTCATATCTTCCCTGCAGCAGCATTTGCTGTAGAGAAGATATGAATAATAGTGTGTAAAATCCAGATCCAGCTCCCCAAACCCCCTCCCACCGCCTGTGCGCCCCCCCACTGTAATTAAAATACTCACCCAGCTCCCGGCTCCCTCGCTGCTTCCTGTCCTGGCCGCACCTTGTATTGTATAAGCGGTCACGTGGGGCTGCTCATTTACAGTAATGAATATGCAGCTCCACCCCTATGGGAGCTGGGTGAGTATTTTAATCACAGCTGGGGGCGCACAGGGGGTGGGTGGGGGTTGGGGACCTGGATCTGGATTTTACACACTATTATTCATATCTTCTCTACAGCAAACGCTGCTGCAGGGAAGATATGAATGGCGGCTTCAGCACCAGTGGGGGGGACAGTGCTTAATGTAGCGCTGTCTCCTGCATGGCACACGGACTGCACACGGACAACGTCCGTGTGCGGTATGTGTTTTACACGGACCCATTGACTTTAATGGGTCCGTGTAATCCGTGCGCTTCCACGAACACTGACATGTCTCCATGTTTGGCACACGGAGACACGGTCCGCAAAAAATCAATGACATCTGCACAGATGCATTGATTTTAATGTGTGTACGTGTGTCAGTGGCTCCGGTACATGAGGAAACTGTCACCTCACGTACCGGAGCCACTGATGTGTGAATCCAGCCTTATATAAGGAACTAACTCTCTGGGGTGTCCTGCCATCAAGTTCCATGCCCTGACTGCTGAAGTGATCTTGAGTAATATTGCTCTCATGGCCAATTTTCAATCCAGTTGGATCAAAGAGAAACTTACTGGAAGGTAATTTCCATCTTCCTTCAACCCCTTTACCCACAAGAGTGGTTTGCACGGTAATGACCGGGCCAATTTTTACAATTCTGACCACTGTCCCTTTATGAGGTTATAACTCTGGAACGCTTCAACAGATTCCAGGCATTCTGACATTGTTTTCTCATGATATATTGTACTTCATGATAGTGGTAACATTTATTTGATATTATCTGCGCTTATTTGTAAAAAAAAACTGAAATTTTACGAAAATTTTGAAAATTTCGCAATTTTCCAACTTTGAATTTTTATGCCCTTAAATCACAGAGATATGTCACACAAAATACTTAATTAGTAACATTTTCCACATGTTTACTTCACATCAACACAATTTTGGAACCAACATTCTTTTTGTTTGGGAGTTATAAGGGTTAAAACTTGACCAGCAGTTTCTCATTTTTACAACACCATTTTTGTTAGGGACTACATCACATTTGAAGTCACTTTGAGGAATCTACATGATAGAGTATACCCAAGTGTGACACCATTCTAAACCTGCACCCCTCAAGGTGCTCAAAACCACATTCAAGAAGTTTATTAACCCTTCAGGTATTTTACAGGAATTTTTGGAATGTTTTTAAAAAAATTAACATGGTAACTTTTTTTCACTAAAAATTTAATTTAGCTCCAATTTGTTTTATTTTACCAAGGGTAACAGAAGAAATTGGAACCCAAAAGTTGTACGATTTGTTCTGAGTATGATGATACCCAATATGTGGGCGTTAACTACTGTTTGGGTGCATGGCAGAGCTCAGAAGGGAAGGAGCGCCGTTTGACTTTTCAATGCAAAATTGACTGGAATTGAGATGGGATGCCATGTCACGTTTGGAGAGCCCCTGATGTGCCTAAACATTGAAACCCCCCACAAGTGACACCATTTTGGAAAGTTGACCCCCTATGGAACTTCTCTAGATGTGTAGTGAGCACTTTGACCCACCACGTGCTTCACAGAAGTTTATAATGCAGAGCCATAAAAATAAAAAATTCATATTTGTTCACAAAAATGCTATTTTGGCCCCTATTTTAACCCCTAACCCGAACATGCCCCTAACCCTAATCCTAACCACACCCCTAACCCTAACACACTCCTTACCCCAACACACCCCTAACCCCAATCCCAACCCTAACCAAACTCCTAACTCCAACACACCTCTAAACCTAATCCCAACCATAACCCTAACCAGACATCTAACCCTGACACACCCCTAACCGTAATCCCAACCCTAATCCCAACTGTAAATGTAATCCAAACCCTAATCCTAACTTTAGCCCCAACCCTAACTTTAGCCCCAAAAACCTAACTCTAACTTTAGCCCCAGCCTTAACTGTAGCCCCAACTCTAACTGTAGCCCTAACCCTAACTTTAGCCCATTCCTAAATTAAGCCCCAACCCTAACCCTTACTTTAGCCCCAACCCTAACCCTACCTTTAACCCCAACCCTAACCCTAACTTTAGCCCCAACCCTAACCCTAACTTTAGCCCCAAACCTAATCCTAACTGTAGCCCCAACCCTGACCTTAATTGTAGACCCAACCCTAACTTTAGCCCCAACCCTAACCATAACTTTAGCCCCAACCCTAACCCTAACTGTAGCCCCAAACCTAATCCTAACTGTAGCCCCAACCCAAACCTTAACTGTAGACCCAACCCTAACCCTAACTTTAGCCCCAACCCTAACCCTATCTTTAGCCCCAACCCTAACCCTAATGGGAAAATGGAAATAAATACATTTTTTAAATTTTATTATATTTCCCTAACTAAGGGGGTGATGAAGGGGGGTTTGATTTACTTTTATAGCGGATTTTTTTAGTGGATTTTCATTATTGGCAGCTGTCACACACTAAAAGATGCTTTTCATTGCAAAAAATAGTTTTTGCGTCTCCACATTTTGAGACCTATAATTTTTCCATATTTTGGCCCACAGAATCATGTGAGGTCTTGTTTTTTGCAGGACAAGTTGACATTTTTTATTGGTACCATTTTCGGGCACGTGACTTTTTTGATCGCTTTTTATTCCGATTTTTGGGAGGCAGAATGAACAAAAAACAGCAATTCGTGAATTTCTTTTGGGGGGCCATTTATACCATTCCACTTATGATAAAATTGATAAAGCAGTTTTATTCTTCAGGTCAGTACGATTACAGCGATACCTCATTTATATCTTTTTTATGATTTGGCGCCTTTATTCGATAAAATCTATTTTATGTAAAAAATAATTATTTTTGCATCACTTTATTCTGAGGACTATAACTTTTTTATTTTTTTGCTGGTGATGCTGTAAGGCAGCTCGTTTTTTGCGAGACAAGATGATGTTTTCAGCGGTACCATGCTTATTTTTATCTGTTTTTTAGGTCAGGTTGTTACGGACGCAGTGATACTAAATATATGTACTTTTATTGTTTTTTATATTTAGATAAATAAATATATTTATTGGAAAAATATTTTTTTTTTCATTACTTAGGAAATTTTTTTTTTACACATGTAATTTTTTTTTTTTTACATTGTCCCAGTGTGGGACATCATGTTATAGGGTCAGATCTCTGATCTGACACTTTGCGGTGCACTGTGTCAGATCAGTGATCAGACAGGCACTGCAGGAGGCTTGCTGGCGCCTGCTCTGAGCAGGCGCTTGGAAGTCACCTCCCTGCAGGACCCGGAAGGAGCACCGCAACCATTTTGGATCCGGGGCCTGAAGGGAGGAGGAGGTAGAAGACCCTCTGAACAACGCTATCACATCGCGTTGTTCCGAGGGTCTCAGGGAAGCACGCAGGGGGCTCCCTCCCTGCACGATGCTTCCCTATGTCGCCGTAACACTGTGATCATGTTTGACCTCAGTGTTCCGGGGGTTAATGTGCCAGGAGCGGTCTGTGACCACTCCTGGCACATAGTGCCGGATATCAGATGTAATAATTAGCTGACAACCAGCAGCGATTGGCCGCGACCCCCCCCCCCCCCCCCCGTGAAGTAGGGCCCGGGTCACATGGACGGCATAGTACGTCTAATGGCAGATAGGGGTTAAGGATTTAATTTCTCCTGCCACCCGAGTGGACTTACATTTTAAAGACCGGCAAGGTAAAAAAATCATTCAGACTGAGGTAATGTCCCCTTACATTTAAGAGAAAATGGAAAGAGGGTTTATTAAAAATATATATATCCTGTGGTAGATGCAGGCTTATGCTTCTTAACTCCTTTACCCCGCAAGCCTGTCTTCACCTTCATGGCAAGGCCAAATTTTACAGTGTCACTTATGTCTAATCACTGTCACTTTATGTGGCAATAACTCTAGAACACTTCAACGGATCCCACTGATTGTGAAATTTTTTTCGTCACATATTGTACTACATGATATTGGTGAAATTTGTTCGATATAGCATTTATTTGAATAAATATAGGAAATTTGGTGAAAATTTTGAAACTTTAGCAATTTTCTTTTTTTTTATGCCCTTAAATCAGACAGCTATGTAACACACAATAATGAATAAATAATAAATTCCTCATATCTACTCAACATCAGCACAATTTTTGAAAAACAATTTTTTTAAAAGAACTTAGAAGGGTTAAAATTTGATCAGCAATTTCTCATTTTGCAAACAAAATTTACAAAACCATTTTTTTAGGAACCATATCACATTTGAAGTGACGTTTGGGGGCCTATATGAAAGACAATATCCAAAACTGACACCATTCTAAAAACTGCACCCGTCAAAGTCCTAAAAGCCACATTTACAAAGTTTATTAATCCTTCAGGTGCTTCAAAGGAATTAATGGAATGTGGAAGGGAAAAATAAACATTTTACTTTTTTTTTCACACAAATTTTACTTTAGCCCCAAACTTTTAAGTTTTAAAAGGGTAACAGAAGAAAATGCTTTAGAAATTTCTCCTGAGTACACCGATACCCAATATCTGGAGGGAAACTACTGTTAAAGCGAATGGCAGAGCTTTGAAGGGAAAGAGCACCATTTGACTTTTTGACTGCAAAATTTGCTGGAATCATTAGCGGGTGCCATGTCTCATTTGGAGAGTCACTGATGTACCTAAACAGTGGAAAGTTCCCACAAGTGACCTTATTTGGGAAACTAGGATTTTGAAGTAATGTATCTAGATGTGTGGTGAGCACCTTGAATCCCCAGCTGCTTCACAAAAGTTTATAACTCAGTGCTGTGAAAATAAAAATATCAGAATTTTCCCACAAAAATGTGTTTTAGTCCCAAATTTTGCATTTTAACAAGGGTAACAGGATATAATTCATCATACAATTTGTAGTGCAGCTTCTCATGATTACATCAATACCAGATATGTGGAGGGAAACTACTGTTTGAGGGCATGGCAGGGCTCAGAAAGGATAGAGCACCATTTGACTTTTTTAACACAACATTTGCTGGAATCATTAGTTTACATTATGTAATGCTTGGAGAGCCTCTGATGTGCCTAAACAGTGCAATCCCCACAAGTGAATCAATTTTGGAAACAGAACCCTTCAAGGAATTTGTGTAGACATTTGTTGAGCACCTTGAACCCACAGCTGCATTACACAAAATGTTTTATCCCCCAATGTTTTCATTTTCATAAGGATAGCAGAAGAAAATTAACCCCAAAAATTGTTGTGCAATTTCTCTTGAGTACAGCAATACCACATACTTGGTTGAAAACTACTTTTGAGGCACAGACGGTCATGCCTGTGTGAGGCGGCGGCCATCTCTAAAGTGCGCTCTCTGTCAGGAGGAGAAATGGCGCTACTCACCACTATTGCAGCGCTGTTCAGGAGGTGAGCACACATTCTGAAAAATATTACAGGGACGGGTGGTGTGTGCTCTGGAAGATTGGGCCCTGCGTTCCCCTATCATGATGACACTTAACCTGCCAGTACTATTACTTTGGAGGGTTTACCCCCCTCCTTGCTGCTGCCTTTGCGGGCGCTGTGGGTCCTCCCTGGTGCATGGAGCTCTGGTGCAGACCCCGACCTGCTACAGTTATAACTCTAAGCACCCCACATATTTAGAGCTGTTTCATGGTGTTACGGTTGATGGAATGCACCGAGTATATATATGTAATAATGGATGCGTTCACAACCCTGGGTCCACTGTGAAGGAGAGAAACCTGCTACTAGCAAAAGGCGGCACTATATGGCGGTATAAGTGAAGTCTGTTACTTCACAGAATCGCAAGGTAGGAAAAAGTTGTGCCCTGTTAACCTCACAGAGTATCACAGCTACTTAATGGAGCGTAAAGCAAACTGTGGTCATGCAGTCAGCATAGCACACAACTACTCCTCTCCGGTGGAGCCGGAATTCTAGTGGCTATACGCCAGCCCTGAATTCACACACACAAAACTCCTCAGGCGCTTATTTCAGCCAACCCTGACCACATGCAGCCATGACCACAAGGTAGCAAAGCTCATAACATAGGTTAATACTAGCGCATGGCCATGCGGCCATGCAAACTTTTTATAGTTGCAGCTCTTCAGGACCTTCCTAGAGAACCAATGGGAGCTGCTACAGGGCCTGAGCATGTGACCCCCGACCTCCAATGAGAGGTCCTCCCGTGGGCATGCTCAGTGTGTGCAAAGCAGGTCTTAGACCCAGAAAAACCTGCTCGCCGCTGAACAGTGCTGGTCACAAAAGCAGAGCCTGGAAAGGCAGGAGTAACCCTTTGCACAGTATCAGACTGAGCGAGACTCTGGGACCGATGTCTCCCCTGAGCAGGATCCACTGTGGCTGATGTAGAATGGGAGACTGCAGCAGACATGGTTCGAGATTCCCCCTGTGCAACAGTGGGAACTCAACACCTAACACATGGAATGAATTATTTACATTTACCCTGCTGTCTCTGTGACTGGAACGTGGAACTTTTATACAATATAATTTGAATTATCCTACTGTGTCTCACGACTGTTAGTCATGCATCACTCCAAAGGATCAGAAGCTGCTGAAAAATTAAAAAGATATGCCAGGGATGACCCCTCGGATAGTGTACGAACCCTAAGAAGTAACCCCTCACAAGTTCAACGCAAAAAAAGCCTTTCTGATAGCAATGAGGAGGGTGAACAAGAAGAACTGACTCTTAAGCAGGCATCTATTATTATTTATATTATTATTATTATTTATTGTTATAGCCCCATTTATTCCATGGCGCTTTACATGTGAGGAGGGGTATATATAATATAAACAAGTACAATAATCTTAAACAATACAAGTCATAACTGGTACAGGAGGAGTGAGGACCCTGCCCGCGAAGGGTCACAATCTACAAGGGATGGGTGAGGATACAGTAGGCGAGGGTAGAGCTGGTCATGCAGCGGTTTGGTTGATCGGTGGTTATGGCAGGTTGTAGGCTTGTCAGAAAAGGTAGGTCTTCAGGTTCTTTTTGAAGGTTTCGATGGTAGGCGAGAGTCTGATGTGTTGTGGTAGAGGGTTCCAGAGTAGGGGTGATGCGCGAGATAAATCTTGTATACGATTGTGGGAAGAGGAGATAAGAGAGGAGTAGAGAAGGAGATCTTGCGAGGATCGGAGGTTGCGTGTAGGTAAGTACCGGGAGACGAGGTCACGGATGTATGAAGGAGACAGGTTGTGGATGGCTTTGTACGTCATGGTTAGGGTTTTGTACTGGAGTCTCTGGGCAATGGGGAGCCAGTGAAGGGATTGACTGAGGGAAGAGGCCAGGGAATAGCGGGGGGACAGGTGGATTAGTCGGGCAGCAGAGTTTAGAATAGATTGGAGGGGTGTGATAGTGTTAGAGGGGAGGCCACAGAGCAGGAGGTTGCAGCAGTCAAGGCGAGAGATGATGAGGGCATGGACTAGGGTTTTTGCAGATTCTTGGTTGAGGAATGAACGGACTCTTGAAATATTTTTGAGTTGAAGTCAGCAGGAAGTGGAAAGGGCTTGGATATATGGTTTGAAGGAGAGATCAGCGTCAAGGATTACCCTGAGGCAGCGAGCTTGTGGGACTGGGGAGAGTGGGCAGCCATTTACTGTAATGGATAGGTTCGTTGGGGGGTCGCGTGAGATGGGGGAAAGATGATAAATTCTGTTTTGTCCATGTTAAGTTTGAGAAATCTAGCGGAGAAGAAGAATGAAATAGTGGACAGACATTGAGAGATTCTTGTCAGTAGGGAGGTGATATCTGGTCCAGAGATGTAGATTTGTGTGTCATCAGCATAGAGGTGATACTGAAAACCATGAGATTCTATGAGCTGTCCCAGGCCAAAGGTGTAAATGGAGAAGAGCAGGGGCCCAAGGACTGAACCTTGTGGGACTCCGACAGATAGGGGGCGAGGTGAGGAGGTGGGGTGTGAGTGGGAGACGCTGAATGTCCGGTCTGTTAGGTATGATGAGATCCAGGATAGGGCCAAGTCTGTGATGCCAAGGGATGAGAGGGTCTGTAATAATAGGCAATGGTCCACTGTGTCAAAGGCAGCCGACAGGTCCAGGAGGACGAGGAGGACAGAGTAGTGTCGCTTGCTCTTGGCGGTTAAGAGGTCATTGGTGACCTTAGTTAGGGCAGTTTCAGTGGAATGTTGTGACCGGAAGCCAGATTGTAAGCGGTCAAAGAGGGAGCAAGAAGAGAGATGGGAGGACAGTTCAAGGTAAACGTGTTGTTCCAGTAGTTTGGAGGCATAAGGGAGAAGTGATATAGGGCGATAGCTAGATCCAGAGGATGGGTCAAGAGAGGGCTTTTTGAGGATAGGTGTGATGGAGGCATGTTTAAAGCATGAGGGGAAAACACCAGTTGTTAGTGATAGGTTGAAGAGATGGGTTAGGGTTGTGTTATGATAAGGTAATTCAGTACCACAATGGACATAGAGGTCAGAGCACATACAGTGACCTGACAATAACCCAAAAACATAGAACGAGCTCTGAGACGTGGGAACTCTGCTGACCGCAATCCCTAATCCTCTCCAACCACACTAGAGGCAGCCGTGGATTGCGCCTAACGCTCCCTATGCAACTCGGCACAGCCTGAGAAACTAGCTAGCCTGAAGATAGAAAATAAGCCTACCTTGCCTCAGAGAAATACCCCAAAGGAAAAGGCAGCCCCCCACATATAATGACTGTGAGTTAAGATGAAAAGACAAACGTAGAGATGAAATAGATTTAGCAAAGTGAGGCCCGACTTTCTGAACAGAGCGAGGATAGGAAAGGTAACTTTGCGGTCAACACAAAACCCTACAAAAACCACGCAAAGGGGGCAAAAAGACCCTCCGTACCGAACTAACAGCACGGAGGTACACCCTCTGCGTCCCAGAGCTTCCAGCAAGCAGGAAAAAACAAATAGACAAGCTGGACAGAAAAAAACAGCAAACAAAATTGCAAAGCAGAACTTAGCTATGCAGAGCAGCAGGCCACAGGAACGATCCAGGAGGAAACAGGTCCAATACTAGAACATTGACTGGAGGCCAGGATCAAAGCACTAGGTGGAGTTAAATAGAGCAGCACCTAACGACTTCACCACATCACCTGAGGAAGGAAACTCAGAAGCCGCAGTACCACTTTCCTCCACCAACGGAAGCTCACAGAGAGAATCAGCCGAAGTACCACTTGTGACCACAGGAGGGAGCTCTGCCACAGAATTCACAACAGGGTTGGGATGAAGACTGTTGTGGTGAGGTTTGGGATGAGGTGGGATGGGAGCGGGTCAAGTGCACAGGTGGTGAGATGCAATATTGAGAGTAGAGTGGAGAGCTGATCTTCTGTAATGGTGGAGAAGTTGGTTTTTAAGGTGGAGGGCTGGGAAATCGGGAGGAAGGGCTCTGGGGTTTGTTGACCAAAACTGTCTCTGATGCTATCAATCTTCTGCTTGAAAAATCAGGCAAAGTCTTCATCTGAACAATTAATGCAAGCTATATCCTTAACCAGATTATCTCTTACTAAAAAAATAGAGGATGTGCACACTGAGGTGGGATGTCCAAGGCAGGATATGCAGGCCATGAGAGGGCACATTACAGGGGTGGAAACGCATGGAGGCTGTAATGCGCTGCTGCAGTGCAGTATAGAGCAACCTCCACCAGGGGGTGCTGGTTAAGGAAAGGAGGTTGCAGACACAGCGCAGCAGCACAGAACAACAACACAGGTGTCACAGGTAATGAAAGGGACATGAAACAAGCCAAGGTCATACACGGAGATAGCAATGCGGTACAGAAAGGGCGAGCAGAGAATAGTCAGGAACAAGCAAGACGTCAGCACCTACCGGTAACGTGGTAACCAAAACGTAAGACGGAGTCGGGGTACAGGCCAAAGGTCAGAACAAGTAATAAACGGGTGCAGGCAGACAGAGGCAAAGAGGAACACTAGTACAGGGATCCAGGTCAGGAGCTCAATCAGTGCAGGATGAACTATAGCTTACACTGGCCCACAGGCTGCAGAGGACTTAAATAGCTCAGCCAGCTTCAGAGTGAGGCAGAGAGGATTAACTCCCTCATGACGAGTCCAGAGACAAGAGAGCTGAACATAATCTCAGAACTGGATCATGACAGAGGCTAAATTGACAAAGGTAGCTGGCTCTATATATGCCTGGAAACAAAAAGCAGACGACTTGAAGAACAGACTACGTCGGAATAATATCCGAATTATTAGTCTGCCGGAACGCTCAGAAGGCCAGCAACCCGAACATTTTTAAGAAGGCTGGCTTAAGGCCTCTCTGGGAGATGAATTCTCCTCAACATTCTCTGAGGAAAGGGCCCACAGAGTCCTAATGAGACCTCTCCCTCCTGGAGCTCCACCGAGACCTTTTCTGGCACGTCTCCTCAACTGCAAGGATAGAGACGCTATATTACGTTTGGCACAGCAAAAAAGCCCTATCAAATTCAATAATGCCAAAATTTGGATTTTTCCGGATTTTTCTATGGAGCTTGAGAAACAGTGAGTGTGGTTCATGGAAATAAAGAAACAACTCAGAGACCAAAATGTCATGTACTCCATGATCTATCCAGCTCGACTCCGAATTGTCCACGAGGGTTCTTCTATATTTTTCACTGACCCAGAGGAAGTAGCTGAATGGCTGAGGTCCAACAAGGTGTCTAATGCAAAGAAATCCTAATGTATTCATAATTCAGCCAAATTTTCTAATAACTATATGAATGGTGCTCTCTCTATGGGCGCCCGATCCATCAACAACAGCAGACGCTGAATCCAGCGAGGGTATCCCCGTATTCACTTAGAAATAGGAACACATGACTTCACTTCACTCCTATATTGTTCATTTTTTGACCTGTTTTTTCTCTTATGTTTGTTCTATTTGTTATTTAGGTAGAAGCTGCCACCAACAGCTTTCTTGTTTTTTCTGTGATGTCCCTGAACTTTGCCCGAGTAATAATGCATACCATATTTTGATATGTAAGTATGGGATCTGAAATAGTATGTATGACCTGGAATGTGCGAGGCATCAAATCTCCCTGGAAGTAAATTAAGGTATTTTCACAAATCAAGCGCTATCACCCTCATATTGTAGCTTTGGTAGAGACATATTTGACCAGGGATACGGCCCGATGTGTACAGAAACCATGGGTACAATGGTCCATCCACGCGATTCACACTAGCTTCTCAAGAGGGGTCTCACTGCTAATTCGTAGAGATGTTTGATGGGAAACCAAGGACGCTCGGAGGGATCCTGAAGGCCGTTTTGTTTTTGTATATGCACTAATTAACTCTCGTGAATACGTAATACTGTGTGTTTATAACCCTCCCCCGGCCAATATATCAGTTCTACGAATGGCAATGAGTTTTGCCTTAAACTATCCAGACACAAATGTCATTTGTATGGGAGATTTTAATTTAGTTATGGATAATCGCCTCGATTGACTGAGATTAAGTGATGAGGTATCTGGTGAGCTCCCTTCTCTGGCTCCATCCAATTAGCATTATTTATGGAGGGTAGTGGATGGCTGGATCTGTGGAGGATACGCCACCCTGAGATAAAAGTGCCACTCATCCACTAGACGTTCTCTTTCCTGCATAGATTATATATTTGGATCCGAGGGATTAGCAATGTGGGTGGATAGTATTGAACATGGTAATAGGGGAATTTCAGATCACAGCCCAGTCATTCTTACATTTAAACATGGGCAATCAAATAATGGTATGGTCTGGAAGTTGAACCCATTCTGGCTCAAACTAATAGACTCTAATGATAGGACTGTTGATCAGTTAAATTGCTTCATTTCATCCCACCCGGAGCCTCAGAATACCGACTTATTTTTGAATGCCCTTAAAGCATACTTAAAGGGAACCTGTCACCCCGTTTTTTCAGTAGGAGATTAAAATACCGTTAAATAGGGCCTGAGCTGTGCATTACAATAGGGTATTTTTTGACCCCGATTCCCTACCTATGCTGCCGAAATACCTTACAAAAGTGGCCTTTTTCGCCTGTCAATCAGGCTGGTCAGGTCGGATGGGCGTGGTCACAGCGCTGTTTCTTCCCCCACATCTTGCTTATGTTCCCGTTGGTGGCGTAGTGCTTCTGGCATGCGCAAGTGCCGAATGCACTGCGCAGCTGTAGAAAAAGAGCGCGCTCGCTGCTATTCAGCGGTTTCTCGGTGGGCGCGGCCATCTTCCTGAGGCCGCGCGTGCACAGATAGAGTCTCCTGCTTCCCGGGGCTTCAGGAAAATGGCCACGGGGTGCCGCGCGTGCGCAGATGGACATCGCGGTGGCCATTTTCCTGAAGCCGAGTTCGAATCTCGAAGTCTGAAAGACTCAGAGAATACATATATATCTAATCCAACTAATGGTAACAGAATTGAATGGCTAACTTCCCAGAGGTTATATGCTCAGTATACAGACAGTCTAAGCGTAAATTATTTTTCACCCGTCAGTCCTATTTTGAACTAGGAAATCAAGCAAGTAAATTTTTGGCCTTCTTGGTGTGCCACATAATATATCTAATACAATACTACAGATCCGTGCACCAGACGGCTCATTGGTATCCTCGACTGAAGAAATACTCCATTGTTTTCATGACTATTATAAGTCGCTATATAAATCTAAGAGCTACCTTGATATTTTGGAGTGTTTAGATTATTTATCAGATGTAACATTTCCCACACTGAGTCCAGTCTATCTATATCAACTGGCCGGTCAGGCTGGGACAATAAGTAAATGGATGCCCAATAATTATCTCCCTAACTCTGAAAACCACATGCTTCATTCTGCCCAGGTTCACTGTCCACTAAGCTTCCTGGAACAGGAAAAAATTTGTGTCCTCATTTGCTGCCCTTACTTCGACCACGATCAGTTTGGAGGCAAATTAAAAAAGTTTAGTATAAAGAAAATTGGTGGCGCTTGCTACACTATTTCCTTGCAGCAGATATTGTCACAGTACCACTTTACTGCGTCGTGTACTAAAGGTAATATAGATAATAATATATCCGCGCTAGGAGCAATACCCTTTCATTAAACAATGGACCAATGAATAGCCTGTCAAGTCTTAATTACCTATCAGCCCCACTTTTATCTATGGTTGTACCTGAAGAAGGAATACGTTTATTCCGAAACGCGTCGGCTTTTGGTCTATTGTGCTATCCGTAGCCGGTCACGTGTGTGCTCACGTGACTGTGACGTCACGCTAGGTCCTGCACTGTCGGGATACCTAGCGGCTAACTTTCACAGCGCGCAGCTATTTCACGCTGCATAAACACAAATAGCGGCCGTGTTAGAGCGCTGCTTCCGGCCGGAGCAGCGTTCACCGCCCGCCGAAGCTCCCGAACTCACTTGAAGGTCCGACCATAGGAGGAGGACTTCATTAAGCAACGCAATAGAGAGAAAGTAACCGGATCACAGGAGGTAACGTTGTTCGGGTTAGTTTCTTCGGTGTAACTTTATTGTTCCATATACAGTTCCTTGCATTTTTCTTTTATATAGATTTCATATATCCTCTTGGTAGGATTTGTTTAGCAAGTGCGCCCTTATAATATTGAAATATTCTTTATATTATAGTATCCATATTGGGACGGCAATTTACATTAAAATACACCCAGTGGGTAAAACTGAATGAAAAAGACTGAAGGTCTATATGGTGCTTGAAAGGTACAACCATAGATAAAAGTGGGGCTGATAGGTAATTAAGACTTGACAGGCTATTCATTGGTCCATTGTTTAATGAAAGGGTATTGCTCCTAGCGCGGATATATTATTATCTAAATTAAAAAAGTTATTGGATTTATTGATGTTATAGCTGAAATGCTCTTGTGGAAAAACAATTATTTTCCAGGTCTGTTGAATCACCCATCCACTGACTTTTGGATTGTACATGGTGTCTCCTCAATAGGTAATTTATATGTCCGGGGGTCTTTTGTGCCTTTTGAGCAATTGCAAACTAAGCACGATATACCGAGATCCCAATTTTTCCGATACCTACAGCTAAGATGAGCCTTTCAATCACATATGAGAAATATGGTTGCAGGCCAAGCTATCTCATCTCTCCCTTTAATAGGTATTCTCTATATACCTATATGCTGTCAACGGGAACTGAATCCACCATAAGATCTATTAAGCGGAAATGGGGGGGAATTCTTTCTGATATGCAATAAGAGGAATGGGAAGAGATTCTAGACTTTCCAATTAAGGTATCCCCATCAGTTAACAACAGGATGACCCAGTCATACATAATCAATCTTACTTAACCCCGACACGACTTTTTAAAATGGGTCAATTCCAAACATCAGAGTGTCTGCAATGTCACTCATTAGATGCAGACTTAATCCACATGATATGGAAGTGCCCTATCATTCTTCATTACTGGAAATAGGTGATGTCACTATTAACATCTTTGCTGTCAATTCCCGTTCCTCTTGATCCATTTAATTGCATATTTGGAGTATGGGATGAGGAGACTTGGGATCATTATACCGGTATTTTCCTATGAGAGATGCTTTTTATGGCACTCAAGGTATTGGCACTGCGGTGGATGGGGGGGGCTCATGTCCATCTCTCAGAACTTGGACTGAATTAGTAAACTCAGTTATTCCATATGACCGCACATTATATCAAAACAGAGGCTGTCCGGGTAAATTTGATAAAATCTAGGGTAGATGGAATTCTTCCCATCTTACTTTATAGATACACAATGATCGGGCACTGGTACTGGGAGCTGGATCTTCTTATCTTGTCTTGGGGGCATCACATGAGGGACAAGTACAATGCAAAAAATTTTTCTTGTGCAGTGAACTAGTAGTTATTGTAGTTGTAGTTATAGTTTAGGACCTATTATTCCATGTTTCTACTTATATAATTTACATGATGTAGGTGATTTGACATACACAATTTGCTATTCATGTGAAAATGTTCTATTGATCATAAAAAATAACACTTTGGGTATAAATAAAGGTACTCATTTCATTGTATTCTTAACAATACGTATAAATATATGTACTTTATGTTGTGTTCAACAATAATGGATATAAATGTGTATGTAAAACGGTTTATCCTGTTGTTAATAAACTAATTAAAAAAAAGCAATATCAAACATGTGGATGATAAATGTGGTTTAGGCATACTGGGGCTCAGAACAGAGGGAGGCATTGGGATTTGGGAGTTCAGAATTTGTTGAATTTTTTGAGGGGCGAGGAGCGATTTCACTTTTCCAGAGCCTTTGTACTACCAGTTAATTGGAAGCCCCCTATATTTCCAATAACAGATGACAGACCTAAGTGTGGACTTTATCCGGTGATTACTATGGGGTTTCTATCTACAGTGATGGCCAAAAGTATTGACACCACTGCAATTCTGTCAGATAATACTTATTTTCTATCTGAAAATGATTGCAAACACAATTTGTTTGGTATTATTATCTTCATTTAATTTGTCTTAAATGAAAAAACACAAAAAGAATTGTCCTAAAGCCAAATTGGATATAATTCCACACCAAACATAAAAAAGGGGGTGGACAAAAGTATTGGCACTGTTCAAAAAATCATGTGATGCTTCTCTAATTTGTGTAATTAAGAGCACCTGTAACTTACCTGTGGCACCTAACAGGTGTTGGCAATAACTAAATCACACTTGCAGCCAGTTAACATGGATTAAAGTTGACTCAACCTCTGTCCTGTGTTCTTGTGTGCACCACATTGAGCATGGAGAAAAGAAAGACGACATAAGAACTGTCTGAGGACTTGCAAACCAAATTGTGAGGAAGCATGAGCAATCTCAAGGCTACAAGTCCATTTCCAAAGACCTGAATGTTCCTGTGTCTACCGTGCGCAGTGTCATCAAGAAGTTTAAAACCCATGGCACTGTGGCTAACCTCCCTAGATGTGGACGGAAAAGAAAAATTGACAAGAGATTTCAAAGCAAGATTGTCCGGATGTTGGATAAAGAACCTAGACTAACATCTAAACAAGTTCAAGCTGCCCTGCAGTCCGAGGGTACAACAGTGTCAACCCGTACTATCCGTCGGCGTCTGAATGAAAAGGGACTGTATGGTAGGAGACCCAGGAAGACCCCACTTCTTACCCGAGACATAAAAAAGCCAGGCTGGAGTTTGCCAAAACTTACTTGATAAAGCCTAAAACATTTTGGAAGAATGTTCTCTTGTCAGATGAGACAAAAGTAGAGTATTTTGGGCAAAGGCATCAACATAGAGTTGACAGGAGAAGAAAAGAGGCATTCAAAGAATAGAACACGGTCCCTACAGTCAAACATGGTGGAGGTTCCCTGATGTTTTGGGGTTGCTTTGCTGCCTCTGGCACTGGACTGCTTGACCGTGTGTATGGCATTATGAAGTCTGAAGACTACCAACAAATTTTGCAGCATAATGTAGGGCCCAGTGTGAGAAAGCTGGGTCTTCCTCAGAGGTCATGGGTCTTCCAGCAGGCCAATGACCCAAAACACACTTCAAAAAGCACTAGAAAATGGTTTGAGAGAAAGCACTGGAGACTTCTAAGGTGGCCAGCAATGAGTCCAGACCTGAACCCAATAGAACACCTGTGGAGAGATCTAAAAATGGCAGTTTGGAGAAGGCACCCTTCAAATATCGGGGACCTGGAGCAGTTTGCCAAAGAGGAATGGTCTCAAATTCCAACAGAGCATTGCAAGAAACTTATTGATGGTTACCGGAAGCGGTTGGTCGCAGTTATTTTGGCTAAAGGTTGTGCAACCAAGTATTAGGCTGAGGGTGCCAATACTTTTGTCTGGTCCATTTTTGGAGTTTTGTGTGAAATGATCAATGTCTTGCTTTTTGCTTCATCCTCTTTTGTGTTTTTTCATTTAAGACAAATTAAATGAAGATAATAATACCAAAGAATTTGTGTTTGCAATCATTTTCAGGAAGAAACTGAGTATTATCTGACAGAATTGCAGGGGTGTCAATACTTTTGGCCATGACTGTAAATCTTGGACGACGGGCAGTACCCTGAAACATAGTATCTACAAATTAAGATTCTGGATTGGTTTTTATCCTAAGTCTTGTGACAAGGCTCTTTAAAGGGTCGACATTGGCAGTTAGGATTGCTGCTTCCAATAGGTGGCACTCATATCATCCTAGACCAGATAATGTCCATATTTTTCCCTTCTGTCTCACCATAGGGAATCTTCTGCCATGTGAATCACGTATTTCAGAGATTTATATGGAAAACCCAGTGTAAGTGCTCGGCGTAGAGCATAAGATAAGTGTGAGATGAGCCTTAGTGCGACCTTTAAGAGGCAAAATGAACACCGTTCCTCATGTGGTATAAGTAATTAGATGACTGTATTCCTCGGGTCAGTGCAATTAAAGTGATACCAGATTTACATAGTTTTTTATGCTTGGCTTTTTTGCATCTCTATATTTTGAAAGATATAATTTTGCCAAATGTTGGCTGACAGAGTCATGTGAGGGTTTGTTTTTTGTGGGACAAGTTCTTGTTTTGATTGGTACCATTTTTGGGTAAAGAAAGCTTTTTTATCACTTCCTAATGCAAATTTTGAGAGGAATAATAATTAGAAACAATCAATTCAGGAATTAGTTTTGTTTGCTTTTTTTATGCTGTTCCGCGTGTGGTAAAATTGATGATAAGGCAGCTATATTGTTAGGGTCAGTATGATTACAGTTTCGAAGCAAGAAAGGGGATAAGCCAGCGCTACTTATGGTCAGAACGCAATACATGAAGTGCAAATGCACATATTGATTTCTAACTGTATTTAAAATGAGACATTTAGCAAACAATTGATCAATAATGGGGCTGTCCTACTCTACATTTTTTATATTCGCTGTGCCATAAAAGCCTCCTAAATAAATTAAAAGCAAGACCACATTAAATGCAGACTGTACAGATTTAAACTGATCCTCAGAAGCAGAGGTGACTCTGGGTCTTCCTTTCCTGGGGCGGTCCTCATGTGAGCCAGTTTCTTTACAGCGCTTGATGTTTTTTGCCACTGCACTTGGGGACACTTTCAAAGTTTTCCCAATTTTTCAGACTGACTGACCTTCATTTCTTAAAGTAATGATGGCCACTCGTTTTTCTTTACTTAGCTGCTTTTTTCTTGCCATAATATAAATTCTAACAGTCTATTCAGTAGGACTATCAGCTGTGTATCCACCAGACTTCTGCACAACACAACTGATGGTCCCAACCCCATTTATAAGGCAAGAAATCTCACTTATTAAACCTGACAGGGCACATCTGTGAAGTGAAAACCATTCCTGGTGACTACCTCTTGAAGCTCATCAAGAGAATGCCAAGAGTGTGCAAAGCAGTCATTAAAGCAAAAGATGGCTACTTTGAAGAAACTAGAATATAAGACATATTTTCATTTGTTTCACACTTTTTTGTTAAGTATATAAATCCACATGTGTTAGTTAATAGTTTTGATGCCTTCAGTGTGAATGTACATTTTTCATAATCATGAAAATACAGAAAAATGTTTAAATGAGTGCCCAAAGTGCCCCAGAGAGGGGAAGCAGGGGGGGTGGGGGTCAGTGGCACAGGTTTTAAGTGTGAGGGGTTGCGAAAGTTTCTCATAGTGTGAGAAGGATAGGGTGAGGGTTAGTAATGTATGACGTGGGGGGCAGGATTGGGTGATGTGTTGCCAGCAGTGAGAATAAGCAGAGAAAGGGAAACAGGTGGGTGAAGGAAAGTGATGATTAGTGGAGCAAAAACGGTGGGGGAAATGTGAGCATGGTTAAAGAGCAGGGGAGGAAAAGACAGTCAAGTAAATTTAGAAGATAGTGATTAGTCTCACCGTCTGGCAGATTTCTGGTATATTTCAGATGACACTTAAAAGATGTCACTTGAAATGATGTCACATCTGACCGAGGCCATATCTGACCGGACCATGCAACTTATACCATTTGAAGAGTCCATGAAATGAAGCCAGGTGAGAGAGGAAGAGGGAGGAGTTCACAGCAGGGAGCAAATTCACAGATTGCGGTTAATAGTACATTTGATTAGCATTAAGGTTGGTGAAGGATACGATAAGATGGGAGGATAGAGCTAGGTGTGAGGAACATGTGCATATCAATATGCATTCAGCAAGCTTGAATTATGATACATGGAATTTAAGTCAGGGAAAAAGCGGCAACATACCAGCAGTTAGAAGAGGGATAGAAGTACATGGGATTCAGGGGGTGCAGTGGCTAGTTCAGACTAGGAGACAGTTCGCACATACCAGCAGTTAGAAGAGGGATAGAAGTACATGGGATTCAGGGGGTGCACTCACCCAAGTTGGCCACAGGTATCATTAGAAATATTGTTCTGGTGCTTGGGGACGGGGACAACATGGGCCTGGGTAATTTTAAATGCCAGGGCTGAATTTCAGCCCCAGCCGGTACCTGCTTATCTGTGTTACAGGTACATAAGCTTGATCTCTAGAAAGAGACATGTCCTTTGTAGCCTATACTGTACATTCAAATTTCTTAGTGAGACATTTGAAAACATGTTTTGTCTTTTATATTTGTAAAACATACAACTGATTCATTTAACAAGAATCTTTTGTCATTTACTTTTCCCACTTTATGTAGGTAGTACATAAGAGACCAGACAGAGCTATCAAGGGGAACCCCTACAGAAACAGCAATGGTCATTTGCAATAAAAATGCAAAATAAAGCTTGACTAAAGGTTTTCAGTGTGTGACAGTTTGCACTAAAGGCTGCTTACCTTTCACACATTGTAAAGTTGATGTATTTCATGCATCAGTTTCTTAATCCATTCCATTCATTTACTTATCAAAAATAAGTAAAGAAAATAATTTTTAGAAAACATATGCTTTTGCATAATAATTGTTTGGAAAATGAATGCAAATAAATGGCATCTCGTGCAAATAAAAACACAATTGTGAATCTACGATTAATGTGACTAAAAATCTGATTTGATAAAATATTTGTTGACTACCATGTTGCTACAACTTCAGAACAAAATAAAAGAACAACCAAATTGTTAATAAAAGAGTCATTTATTATATAAAGAAGTAAGATATTTTAAGTGAATGTTCTCAAACCTTGAGCGTATCAAGCAGCTTATCAGGTAACAGATGTTTAGCCATCATTTTGTATCAAAGCTAATATTCAGTTCTTGGGTAGAATATCAGCAATAGCCAGGGATATACAGCAGGATTTAACAGACATCGATTGCTGATCTTTCTATCATTTTCACCTAGGTGCTATGTTGTTCACTGACAACACTGACCCATGGGAGCTTGGTATCTGGAGATCATTGCTGGGAATAAACTCAAAGGGTCTGCAAAAACTCAGATCTCCAGAGACTGTCTCTTGGGAATAAAAGTCCAATAGCTATCTAAACCTGAACTTTCACATTCTTTATCTATAAATGTCTTTGAAACATAACACCATAAACGTCAAGATCAGGCTTAAGAAGTTTTCCATAAAAACACCACAAGGCTTCTTTCAGACAGAGTTTCTGACAAATCTTAACCTTTCTTGTATGAGTGTTTTTTTATTCAGACCTGAGTTTTTTCATGCGTTTTCCTCTCCTGTAAAGAAGCTTATGGGAAAATGTCCCTAAAATGTCCCTATCTAATACAAAAAAAAAGTCCAAACAAAAAAAATAAAGTAAAGTATAAAATACCACAAAAATGAAGTTTTTAGAGTGCTTTTCTAATGCCTATTTTGACATGTCGTCAAAACCTGGCCACAACTTTTAATAGAAAAACATTGGGAAAAATATGTGTATAGAGACAAAAAAAACATATTAGATTGAAATTGTCGTAAATATTTTTTTTTTCAGTTGTGACTCGTGGATTAATGAACAGTAAATTCACTTTTTAAGGGTTTTTCTTATCTAATACACAAATCATGAACATAGTAGTGACTGTCTGGACATAGCCTTGCCCTCATCATTGCAATCATGTTAAACAATGGTAAGAAGAACTGTAGTAAGTTTATTTAATTTGTGTGGGCTAGAGATCAGTGTATCAATCTGAAAAGCATCGCGTTTGAGACATATTTCCTGAACTTTACGTTTTCATGGGAACTTGAACACTTTGGAACTTGATTCACTACTCACACACAAGAAACCCCTTGTCTGGCACCATTTCCCACCCTGCTGAAGGATGAGAGAGCAGGCTAATGTCTTTTTGTGTTGCCACACGGGCTTCCCTCTAATGCTGTACAGCTATGACAGCTTACAGATTATTTTACCTTGCACAGTGGTGGTCATACCTAGACCAGGGGTGTCAAACTGCATTCCTCGAGGGCTGCAACCACGTCATGTTTTCAGGATTTCCTTGTACTGCACAGGTGATAATTTAATCACCTACACACATAATGATTCCAGCACCTTGTGCAATGCTAAGGAAATCTTGAAAACACGCATGGTTTGCGGCCCTCGAGGAATGCAGTTTGACACCCCTGACCTAGACCATCTGATGTCACTGGTTCCCATTGGAGCACAGTTTGTTTGGTAATGTCAGTTTCCATCTGCAGAGTTACTGGGTAAGTCTCTCTCACCTGCAGAGTGTAAGCTCTTATGGTCAGCATTCACTCATCTGTAGTGTAGACTCATTAAATTGCCAAATATAAGAAAATTAATGGGAACAGATTTTATACTTCATTCTGTTAAAATATATTCATAATTCAACATACACATAATTCATTGATTGATATGTCATCAGAGCAATCCATTTAAAATGTGCATGACTTTGTAAATAGTATTTTTTTGTTACCGTCCCACTAAATTTGACCTGGACATTTTCCATAGTTTTAAAAAGAGCAATTTCAGCAACAGGCATTTAAGATTGAAAGAGCCACAGGGGCCAAATGAACACATTCTAATTGCTCAGAGTATATTGCTATGGTCTATAAACAGGCAGTATGATAAATACGTGCCTAATAATTCTTTGATACACTGTCAGACAGAAGGTCAACATGCCTACTTTTTTACTAGTAACTAATTTCCACATACCGTATGCTGTAGCTCTGTTTGCTTTGGTTAGCTTCTGTATATAAGCACAAGAAATGCACCATACACCAGAATGCACACATTAATATGATATTTCTAACAGGTAATTACCATGCATGCACAATTAATATTATTGCATTATTTACCACACTGCTTGGTAGTTAATCTTTAAGTAATGCTTAATATTAGAAATGTTGGTAAGCTTCTAATGCAGGTTTTAATAATAATTTTTTTTTTCATTTATCATTGACAGATAAAAAGTAACATGTTGTCCATAGAACTGTCATGTAGTCCATCATGTTTCATCCAAGAGTTGGCCAAGCTTGACTAAATTGCCACCATCTATTTATAGCTGAATAAAATCCCTTTAAACAATCAGCTTCAATACTTTTACCTTAAAAAAAGTTAACAGCTACAGACAAACTTAGTTGAAAGAGACTACTGTAAACACATTTAATTAAGCTGTCACTTTTGGCAAACTTTTAACAAATGGCTTATACTGCACCTGTCTAAACTGCTGTAGTTCTTCTATTTCTAATAGTACAGGGGATGGAGTTTCCCTACCCAGTTTCCTTACAGCAATATGCACAGAATGCTTCCGGGCATGAGAATAGTTGGATTCTGGCCACATAAATGAAAGAAACTGAAGCCACAGAACCTGGCTGGTTTTTCATCTATGGAGTCAAGTCTATGGAGTCAAGTGCTCTTAAATTGTATTTACACAATGACTTAAAACTTTAAATCCATAATAAAATAGTACTAAATTAATCAATTGTTATATACGTTTTGTAAAATTAGCTTGGATTATTTTTTATATTGTAGCTGTATTTCAGACAATACTGGATTTCATGGGTAAATTTGGCAGTGAAATTCTTAGGTGACATCTCCAGGAATGTTTCAAAGCAAGAACGTTATCAAGGAGAATTTGTTTTAGTCTTTGCCTGATGAAGAGACCTGTGTAGTCTCGAAAGCTTGCAATTTGTTACCATCTTTTCAGTTAGCCATTAAAAGGTATCAACCACTGAGGACTCTCAATTCTAAATATTTTTCTATCAAGGAGATTAAAAGCTTTGGTAGTCTGTATTTCACCCAGAAAATGTACATTTTATCCACTAGTTTAGTTTACAAATAGAAAAAAATTCTTCTAGAAAAAAACCATTAGAAGAAAAAACATTTGGAAATTATTTAGATAAACAATATGTGAAAATTTATTTATACTGCTGCCAAATGCTATGAAATGCAGGATGATCTGTGGAATGTAAGTTAACAATTTAGAGGGGTCAATAGTACTATGAATGGGTTGGTGTGCTGAATGCATAAAACAAGATACAATAACATGTAGCAGTATTTACAGGTTGAGCCATTGTACCTATGAAAGCAATAAAGGGGATATGGTGCTTTTACAAGTTAGTATTTCCACTTCTGGTAATGTCTGTAAGGCCTCAAAAGTAAAGATAAATTAAAAATATAATCTGTTTCAATATGATGTTCAATATAAGTAGAGTATGTTCTAATCCGTCCCGTAGGGGTACCACATAGCACAACACTCTTTTCAGTTTTTCTCATCACTGCACTTGTAGTCTAAGAATAAAATCAGTACTCATAAGTACCACTAGATGAAACCGTATATATACATTCAAGTCTCTGTTCTTCTTTACTTTGTTTTAAAGGGTTTGGTAACAATAAAGAATCGGATGAAGGATTCCAAGTTTTTTTTTGATGTTCAATAACAAATTGTATTGGGGTACCGTGTTAGTCAGAAAAATAGATGTGAATACTTTTCTTCCCAATGATTACAAAAGTATTCTAGGAGTGATACCTTTATTGTCTAACCAGAAAATAATATGTTTGCAAGCTTTCAGAGCACAGTGGCTCCTTCTTCAGGCAAGATTACAAATAGATTAATAAGAAAAAAACACAACATTTAAAGAATACTCCAGCAGAATATTTGTTCAGTGGGGTGGGAAGTGTGATGACTCCATAGATCATCCAAGGAAATCAAATTAGGCATTTTCTTACAAATGGAGAGGCAGTGGGAATAATGTTCTTAAGGTACCTTCACACATAACGATATTGTTAACGATATCGTTGCTATTTGTGACGTAGCAACGATATCGTTAATGAAATCGTTATGTGTGACAGCGACCAACGATCAGGCCCCTGCTGGGAGATCGTTGGTCGCTGAACAAAGTCCAGAACTTTATTTCGTCGCTGGACTCCCTGGAGACATCGCTGGATCGGCGTGTGTGACACCGATCCAGCGATGTCTTCACTGGTAACCAGGGTAAACATCGGGTAACTAAGCGCAGGGCCGCGCTTAGTAACCCGATGTTTACCCTGGTTACCATGCTAAAAGTAAAAAAAACAAACACTAGATACTTACCTACCGCTGTCTGTCCTCCAGCGCTGTGCTCTGCTCTCCTCCTGTACTGGCTGTGAGCCGGAAAGCAGAGCAGTGACGTCACCGCTCTGCTTTCCGGCTCCCAGCCAGTACAGGAGGAGAGCAGAGAAGCAGAGCGCAGCGCTGGAGGACAGACAGCGGTAGGTAAGTATGTAGTGTTTGTTTTTTTTTACTTTTAGGATGGTAACCAGGGTAAACATTGGGTTACTAAGCGCGGCCCTGCGCTTAGTTACCCGATGTTTACCCTGGTTACCGGCATCGTTGGTCGCTGGAGAGCGGTCTGTGTGACAGCTCTCCAGCGACCAAACAGCGACGCTGCAGCGATCCGGATCGTTGTCGGTATCGCTGCAGCGTCGCTTAATGTGAAGGGGCCTTTAGTTATCTGGAGTCCATCTGGTGGAGGTGTGAACTGTATCCATGTAGTGACTCATAAATCCAGGTGTTAAATTGAGTCCCAGTGTCAAAGAATTGAACGTCTTCATTAGCTTGAATTCCCAAATTTTTCTTTCGCTGTCATCCTTAAATTTACCTTTTAGTATTAAGACTTTTAAATCTGTCATACTGTGTCCAGGTCCAGAGAAATGTTTTCCCACAGGCGCGTCCATTTCATTCCTGATTGTGTCTGTGAAGATTCATCCTAGATTGTAGTTTTTGCATGGTTTCCCCAATATAGATACTTCCAGGGCACCTCGTACATTGTATCATGTACACCACGTTGGAGGATGTACTTGAAAATGAACCCATGACCTTATAGTCCTGATGTGTGTTTGGTATGTGGTCTGTATTTGTTGGTCACATGCTATATGTTTTACATTTTTATTGTTACAGGGGAATGTGCCAGTCACTGATGGTGATGAGAGGACATTTCTGACAAGGAGATTCCTTAAGTTAGGGGGCTGTTTGTAGGAGAGAAGTGGTAGTTCTGAGAATACGTCTTTCAGTTTGTGGTCTCTGTGGAATATGGGTTGGAGATCAGCACCAATTTTCCTTAGGATGCTCATGTGGGGGCTGTATGTGACCACAAGAGGCACCCTGTTGTTATCCTCTCTCAGTTTGTAATCCAGTAGGCTGTTTCTTGGGATCCTTGTAGCCCTGTGGATCTGTTCATCTATTACCAGTAGATGGTTGCTTATCCTTTGGAATAAATAACTGCAATCAATCACTTCCTTTAACCTTCATCAAGCTTCTTACACTTCTCAACTGGAATTTTGGACCACTCTTCTTTTGCAAACTGCTTCAGGGCTCTCATATTTGAAAGGTGCTTTCTCCCAACAGCAGTTTTAAGATCTCTCCACAGGTGATCAATGGGATGAAGATCTGGACTCATTGCTGGCCACTTTAGAACCATCCAGTACTTGGTTTCCATCCATTCCTGGGTGCTTCTTGAAGTATGTTTTGGGTCATTGTCCTGCTGGAAGACCCATGACCTAGGACACAATTCCAGCTTTCTGACCCTGGGTACCACATTGTGACCAAAAATCCGTCAGTAACCTTGAGATTTCTTGGTGGGTTTCACACAGTCAAGACACCAAACAACCTCAAAATGTCTTTGAACCTCCACCACATTTGACTGTAGGTGCTGTGTTCTTTTCTTTATAGAATTCATTCTGTGTTCAGTAAATGGTAGAATGATGTGCTTTACCAAAAAGCTCTATCTTGGTTTCATCTGTCCACAAGACATTTTCCTAGAAGGATTTTGGCTGACTAACGTAATATTTTGGCAAACTGCATTCTAGCTATTTTATGTTTTTATATCTATAGTGAGGTCCTCCTGAGTCTCCTGCCACAAAATTTAATTTCATTTAAATGTTGATAGACAGTTTGGTGTTGACATTGATGCACCTAGAGCCAACAGAACAGCTTGAAATTTTTGGGAATTTCACATGGACTGGTTTTCCACCATCTGGACTATCAAAATCTCTGGAGATAGATTTGTAGCCTTGAGATTGTTGATATTTTTTAACAATTTTAGTTTTCAAGTCCTCAGACAATTTTCTTCTCTTTCTGTTCTCCATGTTTAGTGTGGCACACATAGACACAATGCAAAGGTTTATTCAACTTTTTCACTCTTTATCTGGTTTCAGGTAGAATTTTCATATTGCCCAAACCTATTACTTGCCACAGGTGAGTTTAAACTATCATCACATGCTTGAAACAAAATTGTTTACCCACAATTTTGGAAAGGTGTATTCAATTTTGTCTGGACCATTTTGGGGGTTTTGTATTAAATTTTGTTCAGTTTGCCTTTTTTTTTCTCTGTGTTTTTGTGTTGTTCCAATGCACACAAATTAAATACACATGTATATACTAAAACATGTGTATTATTTGGAGAGATACATTTTCTGGAAAAATTTTAAGGGTGTTAACACTTTCAACCATGACTGTTTATGCATGGTTAATGAAAAATTTAGTTACCTGTTTTGATTAACAGGCTGTTTCCATGTATTGCACTCATTGCTTGTGTGGCTATATCACATCAAACTTTAGGCTCTATGAGGCACCTTTATGTTAATGTTTAAATTATTTATCTATTAAATATGTGTTTAATAAATATATGTATTGTTCGTAGATTTTCTAGTCGCTTCTTTTTTTCCTGGGGTTTAGTTTCCTTCCTCAGGTTAGGGTGATATGTTTGAAGTGCTCTCCTCAAATTGTTTAGCAATATCACTAGGGTCATTCACATTGTATGTAATGTTAACCACTGAGCCACCGTGGCCTGCTTGCAGTTATAATCATAGATTAGTGTGACCAACGTCAATGCCAATATCTGCATCATGAAAAAATAGGGATTTGGAAGTAAAATATAATTAGAGAAAGTATTCTAATGGGTGTATACTTACTGTTAGTGCTTAATACATTGGAGTGACATTACATGAGAACATGTGAATATATTAAAGTACAGTATAGGACTTAAAGTAGCACCAGAAGCATTTAGCTAAAAACTATTAGATTAAAGTTTTTTTCTAGGACTAATAAATATTGTAAAAGAAACAAAATGAATGAAAATTAAATGTATTTAAATGTTTAATAAAATATATCCTTGTTTAACCCCGTAATGATAAGGCCTAAAAAGACCGTAAATTAGGCTGGTAGGTAGTGAACAATTTTTCTTCAATGAGCCTAATTTGCCAATAAAAAAAAAGATAACATACTTACCTCTGGAAGCGGCATCGCTTCTCTAGTCTGAGCTAAGTGTTAATACAGGGTATTAGACAGGAAAAATATATCTTTGTACTGTGTTAGCCAGTAGATAGAAAAACATTACAATTTGAGAGTCCCCAGAGGATGATATGTTTTAATGGCTAACTGAAAAGATGGTAACAAACGGAAACTTTACAAGACTACTCAGGTCTCTTCATCATGCCTAGCGTAGCAAAAAAATTTGAAGACTCCCATACTTATACACAACAGGACACAGTATTAATGCACTTAATAAGATTGGTGACGAGAAGGGAGAGAAAACACAGTTATCACCATTTCAGTTAGAAAAAATGATTAACCCCTTCATGACCCAGCCTATTTTGACCTTAAAGACCTTGCCGTTTTTTGCAATTCTGACCAGTGTCCCTTTATGAGGTAATAACTCAGGAACGCTTCAACGGATCCTAGCGGTTCTGAGATTGTTTTTTCGTGACATATTGCGCTTCATGTTAGTGGTAAATTTAGGTCAATAAATTCTGCGTTTATTTGTGATAAAAACGGAAATTTGGCGAAAATTTTGAAAATTTCGCAATTTTCACATTTTGAATTTTTATTCTGTTAAACCAGAGAGTTATGTGGCACAAAATAGTTAATAAATAACATTTCCCACATGTTTACTTTACATCAGCACAATTTTGGAAACAAAATTTTTTTTTGTTAGGAAGTTATAAGGGTTAAAATTTGACCAGCGATTTGTCATTTTTACAACGAAATTTACAAAACCATTTTTTTTAGGGACCACCTCACATTTGAAGTCAGTTTGAGGGGTCTATATGGCTGAAAATACCCAAAAGTGACACCAATCTAAAAACTGCACCCCTCAAGGTACTCAAAGCCACATTCAAGAAGTTTATTAACCCTTCAGGTGCTTCACAGCAGCAGAAGCAACATGGAAGGAAAAAATGAACATTTAACTTTTTAGTCACAAAAATTATCTTTTAGCAACAATTTTTTTATTTTCCCAATGGTAAAAGGAGAAACTGAACCACGAAAGTTGTTGTCCAATTTGTCCTGAGTACGCTGATACCTCATATGTGGGGGTAAACCACTGTTTGGGCGCACGGCAGGGCTTGGAAGGGAAGGAGCGCCATTTGACTTTTTGAATTAAAAATTGGCTCCACTCTTTAGCGGACACCATGTCACGTTTAGAGAGCCCCCGTGTGCCTAAAAATTGGAGCTCCCCCACAAGTGACCCCATTTTGGAAACTAGACGCCCCAAGGAACTTATCTAGATGCATAGTGAGCACTTTGAACCCCCAGGTGCTTCACAAATTGATCCGTAAAAATGAAAAAGTACTTTTTTTTCACAAAAAAATTCTTTTAGCCTAAATTTTTTCATTTTTACATGGGCAACAGGATAAAATGGATCCTAAAATGTGTTGGGCAATTTCTCCAGAGTACACCAATACCTCACATGTGGGGGTAAACCACTGTTTGGGCACATCGTAAGGCTCGGAAGGGAAGGAGCGCCATTTGACTTTTTGAATGAAAAATTATTTCCATCGTTAGCGGACACCATGTCGCGTTTGGATAGCTCCTCTGTGCCTAAACATTGGCGCTCCCCCACAAGTTACCCCATTTTGGAAACTAGACCCCCCAAGGAACTTATTTAGATGCCTAGTGAGCACTTTAAACCATCAGGTGCTTCACAAATTGATCTGTAAAAATGAAAAAGTACTTTTTTGTCACAAAAAAATTCTTTTCGCCTCAATTTTTTCATTTTCACATGGGCAGTAGGATAAAATGGATCATAACATTTGTTGGGCAATTTCTCCCGAGTACGTCGATACCTCATATGTGGGGGTAAACCACTGTTTGGGCACATGGTAAGGCTCGGAAGGGAAGGCGCGCCATTTGACTTTTTGAATGGAAAATTAGCTCCAATTGTTAGCGGACACCATGTCGCGTTTGGAGAGCCCCTGTGTGCCTAAACATTGGAGCTACCCCACAAGTGACCCCATTTTGGAAACTAGACCCCCCAAGGAACTTATCTAGATGCATATTGAGCACTTTAAACCCCCAGGTGCTTCACAGAAGTTTATAACGCAGAGCCATGAAAATAAAAAATAATTTTTCTTTCCTCAAAAATGATTTTTTAGCCTGGAATTTCCTATTTTGCCAAAAATAATAGGAGAAATTGGACCACAAATATTGTTGTCCAGTTTGTCCTGAGTACGCTGATACCCCATATGTGGGGGTAAACCACTGTTTGGGCGCACGGCAGGGCTCGGAAGGGAAGGCACGCCATTTGGCTTTTTAAATGGAAAATTAGCTCCAATCATTAGCGGACACCATGTCACGTTTGGAGAGCCCCTGTGTGCCTAAACATTGGAGATCCCCCAGAAATGACCCCATTTTGGAAACTAGACCCCCAAAGGAACTAATCTAGATGTGTGGTGAGGAATTTGAACCCCCAAGCGCTTCATAGAAGTTTATAATGCAGAGCCGTGAAAATAATAAATACGTTTTCTTTCCTCAAAAATAATTATTTAGCCCAGAATTTTTTATTTTCCCAAGGGTAACAGTAGAAATTTGACCCCAATATTTGTTGTCCAGTTTCTCTTGAGTACGGTGATACCCCATATGTGGGGGTAAACTACTGTTTGGGCACATGCCGGGGCTTGGAATTGAAGTAGTGACGTTTTGAAATGCAGACTTTGATGGAATGCTCTGCGGGCGTCACGTTGCGTTTGCAGAGCCCCTGATGTGCCTAAACAGTAGAAAGCCCCCACAAGTGACCCCATTTTGGAAACTAGACCCCGAAAAGAACTTATCTAGATGTGTGGTGAGCACTTTGAACCCCCAAGTGCTTCATAGAAGTTTATAATGCAGAGCCGTGAAAATAATAAATACGTTTTCTTTCCTCAAAAATAATTATTTAGCCCAGAATTTTTTATTTTCCCAAGGGTTACAGGAAAAATTGGACCCCAAAAGTTGTTGTCCAGTTTCTCCTGAGTATGGTAATACCCCATATGTGGGGGTAAACCACTGTTTGGGCACACGTCGGGGCTCAGAAGGGAAGTAGTGACTTTTGAAATGCAGACTTTGATGGAATGGTCTGCGGGTGTCACGTTGCGTTTGCAGAGCCCCTGGTGTGCCTAAACAGTAGAAACCCCCACAAGTGACCCCATTTTAGAAACTAGACCCCCCAAGGAACTTATCTAGATATGTGGTGAGCACTTTGAACCCCCAAGTGCTTCACAGACGTTTACAACGCAGAGCCGTGAAAATAAAAAATCATTTTTCTTTCCTCAAAAATTATGTTTTAGCAAGCATTTTTTTAGATTCACAAGGGTAACAGGAGAAATTGGACCCCAGTAATTGTTGCGCAGTTTGTCCTGAGTATGCTGGTACCCCATATGTGGGGGTAAACCACTGTTTGGGCACACGTCAGGGCTCGGAAGTGAGGGAGCACCATTTGACTTTTTGAATACGAGATTGGCTGGAATCAATGGTGGCGCCATGTTGCGTTTGGAGACCCCTGATGTGCCTAAACAGTGGAAACCCCTCAATTCTACCTCCAACACTAACCCCCCCACACCCCTAACTCTAATTCCAACTGTAGACATAACCCTAATCACAACCCTAACCGCAACACACCCCTAACCACAACCCTAACCCCAACACACCCCTAACCCTAACCACAACCCTAATTCCAACCCTAACCCTAAGGCTATGTGCCCACGTTGCGGATTCATGTGAGATATTTCCGCACCATTTTTGAAAAATCCGCGGGTAAAAGGCACTGCGTTTTACCTGCGGATTTTTCGCGGATTTCTAGTGTTTTTTGTGCGGATTTCACCTGCGGATTCCTATTGAGGAACAGGTGTAAAACGCTGCGGAATCCGCACAAAGAATTGACATGCTGCGGAAAATACAACGCAGCGTTTCCGCGCGGTATTTTCCGCACCATGGGCACAGCGGATTTGGTTTTCCATAGGTTTACTTGGTACTGTAAACCTGATGGAACACTGCTGCGAATCCGCAGCCAAATCCGCACCGTGTGCACATAGCCTAATTCTAAAGATATGTGCACACGCTGCGGAAAACGCTGCGGATCCGCAGCAGTTTCCCATGAGTTTACAGTTCAATATAAACCTACGGGAAACAAAAATCGCTGTACACATGCTGCGGAAAAACTGCACGGAAACGCAGCGGTTTACATTCCGCAGCATGTCACTTCTTTGTGCGGATTCCGCAGCGGTTTTACAACTGCTCCAATAGAAAATCGCAGTTGTAAAACCGCAGTGAAATGCACAGAAAAAAACGCGGTAAATCCGCCATAAATCCGCAGCGGTTTAGCACTGCGGATTTATCAAATCCGCAGCGGAAAAATCCGCAGAGGACCAGAATACGTGTGCACATACCGAAACCCTAACCCTAACCCTACCCCTAACCCTACCCCTAGCCCTAACCCTAACCCTACCCCTAACCCTACCCCTAACCCTACCCCTAACCCTAACCCTACCCCTAACCCTAACCCTACCCCTAACCCTATTCTAACATTAGTGGAAAAAAAAATTTCTTTATTTTTTTATTGTCCCTACCTATGGGGGTGACAAAGGGGGGGGGGTCATTTATTATTTTTTTTATTTTGATCACTGAGATATAATCTATCTCAGTGATCAAAATGCACTTTGGAACAAATCTGCCGGCCGGCAGATTCGGCGGGCGCACTGCGCATGCGCCCGCCATTTTGGAAGATGGCGGCGCCCAGGGAGAAGACGGACGGGACCCCGGCTGGATCGGTAAGTATGATGGGGTGGGGGGAGACCACGGGGGGGGGGATCGGAGCATGGGGGGGATCGGAGCACGGGAGGGGTGGAACGGAGCACGGGGGGCGTGGAACGGAGCACGGGGGTTGGAACGGAGCACCGGGGGGGGGGTGGATCGGAGTGCAGGGGGGTGATTGCAGCACGGGGGGGTGATTGGAGCACGGGGGTGAGCGGACAAGAGCACGGGGGGGAGCGGAGCACAGGACGGAGGGGAGCGGGGCAGTGTACCGGGCAGATCGGAGGGCTGGGGGGGCGATCGGTGGGGTGGGGGCACATTAGCATTTCCAGCCATGGCCGATGATATTTCAGCATCGGCCATGGCTGGATTGTAATATTTCACCCGTTATAATAGGTGAAATATTACAAATCGCTCTGATTGGCAGTTTCACTTTCAACAGCCAATCAGAGCGATCGTAGCCACGAGGGGGTGAAGCCACCCCCCTGGGCTAAACTACCACTCCCCCTGTCCCTGCAGATCGGGTGAAATGGGAGTTAACCCTTTCACCCGGCCTGCAGGGATGCGATCTTTCCATGACGCCACATAGGCGTCATGGGTCGGATTGGCACCGACTTTCATGACGCCTACGTGGCGTCATGGGTCGGGAAGGGGTTAAAATGCCATTTTTACCCCAAACAGTTTTTAGCATCATTTTTTCTCTACAATTAAACTTGAGAAAAAAAAATGTCTGCAAAAATGATTGCAGTTTTTATGATGTTGTAGATGTATGATTAAGAGACTGATTTATCAAGTACCTTACACCAAAACTGTTCGAAAAATGTCTACAATTTTATGCAACTTGTAATTGCTTGGAAATTTTGTTAATTTAATACTAGTTCCAGCCAGTTTCACCAGCTTTATGAAAAGTGGAGGAGATGGCAGGGGAGGTAGCTCGATAAATTCATTATATTATAGCCAACAATGTGATATAAATTATGACAGAAATACACTTTGTCACTGAGTGGCTGATTTGTACAACATGTCAATCTCAATAAAACAAGGCCAAAGTTCCCATAAAGACAGCCAAAAACTGCCCTGAAGCAATATATTGCATATTTGCCAAGGTTTGCGTAAGGCTCAAGTAGCATGCGTCAGATGTACAGGCCAATATAACACATCTGGCCATGATGGTTTGGGGCTTTGAAAAAGGCCCAAAAATTATGTCATTGAAGCCGTTGTTTTCTAGAGTGTGTTTTTTTAAAAAGGTCCCATAAATATATGTGTGAAGTCATTGTTTCCGAGAGTGCGGCACAAGCAGAACAGAAGGGCCATAAAGCTTATAGGTGTCTATTTATTCCCAAGCTTTGCCTAATCTGTTTAGTGTTGACATAGATGATCACTTCTTCACTTCAGACAGTTACAGTGTGCAGCTGTTCACCTACAGGCAAGCAGGAGCTCATATTATCACTTAATTGCAGGTTGCCAATCAACCACTTAATTCCATAGGCTGCAGGTAATCAAATTAAAAACTTTCACATTGTTCATAGGAGAAAAATGTGGAGAAAACATTAGCGGTGCGCTAGTTATTTTTCGGCTTTGCTGCTGTTCACCGCTATTTTCACTTGTTCACCCAGCTTGTTTTCTGCGTGTATGAGACACAATTCATCCTGTTTCCTATGGTCGGAGTTACTAATATATGTGATTACGGTAGTTGTTATTTTAATTAGGAAAACATACCTATGGTTTTGTTTCCAGACCAGCAAGGAAGCTTGTGAGTTTTGTGTTCTAATTCCCACAGTGCAGGCTTTGCACAATATACAGTCACATAATGAGACAAGATAATTATAGCTTTGTAGAGGCTGAACACACCCTGCGTGCACATCAAAACCAGTTATTAAGAGTCTTGTAATTGGTTGTCAGATCCATAGGACTTTAAAATTATGAGATCAATCACCAAGTTTACAGGATTCTTTCAGGACACGACTTAGCCCTTCAAAAGTGTACAATACCTTCTTTATAGCTACACCAAGCAGACAGAGTATTTTCACCTCTTGTATGTCTTTGCTTGTCTTCAGCTAATTATAGAAATTAGAGTATTACTATAAATTTAAATATTTGGTATTATAACAGTCATAACAGTTTGTAGTCAATGGTGTAATTGAAATCTTTGTAGTTATTCTGTACTAAAGTGTGAAAATAAAAGGAAATAATAATACCAATAATACCTTTTTACTAAATAGAATTCTAAGATTTTTTTTTAAATACATCTACGGTATTTAATTTCAAAGGTTTTCATCCACACATTTATTGGTGACAAACGCCCAAACTTATACATTATCATCATTAATGTTAATAATATTATGATAAAATCTGCAGATCTGCGCTGCCTCATTAAATAACATTGGTCTGATTTTTTTATCGGATTCCACTCATCCGATTTATGCGCCAGTGTGAACAAGTCCTTAAAATAGTAATATTGATCTGTCTATGTTGTGTGTATCTAATAAATGTGTACACACAAGATATAACGTTCTACATTTGTAAATTGGATATTTAAACATACAGCTCTGGCAAAAAGTAAGAGACCACCACATCAAAACCCTGTCATGGGCAGCCCAATCTTCAGACCTGAACCCCATTGAAAACCTCTGGAATGTGATCAAGAGGATGATGGATAGTCACAAGCCATCAAACAAAGAAGAACTGCTTACATTTTTGCACCAGAAGCAACGTGAAAGACTGGTGGAAAGCATGCCAAGATGCATGAAAGCTGTGATTAAAAATCATGGTTATTCCAAAAAATATTGATTTCTGAACTCTTCCCGAGTTAAATCATTAGTATTATTGTTTCTAAATGATTATGAACTTGTTTTCTTTGCATTATTTGAGGTCTGAAAGCACTCTTTTTTGTTTTGTTTTTTTTCATTTTGACCATTTCTCTTTGTCAGAAAAAAACACAAAATTCATTGCTTGGAAATTTGGAGACATGTTGTCAGAAGTTTATAGAATAAAACAACAATTTACATTTTACTCACAAATATACCAATAAAGAGAAAAATCAGACAAACTGAACATTTTGCACTGGTCTATTAATTTTTTCCAGAGCTGTATGTATTTATATTTTTTGTTCTCCTTCATGCAACCTATTGTTAGGTGTCCAGTTCCTGCCATTACACAGGGGGATCTCGAAAGATCTCTGCTGTGGTCTCCCATTCTACTCCAGCCACAGTGGAGCCTGCACAGCAGAGATGTCGGTCCCAGCGTCTGGCTCAAGCTGATACTGCTGTCCTTCGAGGCTCAGCCATCGTAACCAGTACTGATCAGCGGCGAGCGGGTGCTCCTGGGACTAAGTCCTGCTTTTCTCCTTCTGAGCATGCCCAAGGGGCGACCTCCCATTGGAGATCGGGGTCACATGCTCATGTCCTGTTGCAGCTCCTATTGGACCACTAGGAAGGTCCCGGAGAGCTTCCACTACAAAAGGTTCCATGGCCGCACGGTCATGCCCTAGTATAAACCTGTTATCGTGTGTGTGTGGATGTATACCTGTTCTGGTGATTGCTACTTAATCATTCCCATTCCTAATGTTGTTGAATGCTTGTGAATGTTGGAGCTAACTTGCGCCTGACAGTGCTATCCTAGACACAAGAGTACGATCCTACTGCATCAAACCACCAGCGACCACCAGTGCGGCACTGTGCGCAATTAGTGCGCTTTCCTAGCCCTAGTTAGGGTGGTTAGTGGCATCTGCCAGAGCGGCGCTGTATGCACTCTGTGTGGTAATCTTTAATCAGTCCTGACTACCGGTCAGTGTAGGGAGGGAACTCCCGCTTGATCTCAGCATCTGACTCAGGGCACCCTCAGGCACGGGCTCAAAAGCCATCAAGGGTCAGAGCGAGATCAATCACCAGCATAGTGGGGGTGAATCTTAGGGATCCAACTAGCATCCATCTGCTGCACCCTGTGACTGCTAAACAGGGAACAGCATTTCCTTTGTTTCCCTGCGACTCTGTGAAGCAACAGTTCATACCGGGTGACGGAACCCGTGTTTATTCTGGCATAGTTCTGCCATATAGTGCCGCCATAGCCTAGCAGCAGGTTCCATCTCTGCATGGTGGAACCCGGGCTGCGAACGCACCTTTTGCTATCTTTATATTTATTCAGTGCGTTCCGCCAGCCCTAACACCTATATTTTTATTTATATTTACTATTTTTTTATACATGTTCATTCTCTACAATCTGTTGATGTCTATTCATAGGGTTAAACTGGTGCACATTCTATCCTTGATTGTTAAATTACATCATTTTCACTAAAGCCTATCTAATGGCTTTGAGACTTTGCTAAGAACCTTACAACTTTGAAACGCTTATGTAGATTTCTAGGATTCTTTGCCCTGTTATTATGTTTTTAATTTTAAGAATTAAAAAATAATGTTGTATCTTTCCCTGTTGATGCGTTGCCAGATATGGAGTGCCTTTTTGGAAGATGTCTGAACACACTAAATATAATATATGTTGTATATTCCATAGACATAATACTACTCTTTTCACTCACAGTTGTTCCCACACTGCAGGTTAGGCAGAGCTAAAGTATACCTGAAAGCAATTTCTCTACTTCTCACTCTTTCTAAATCTCTATTAATTACCTTTGTGGTGAAAATATACAGTTCAAGCAGAACCCCACCTCCTTGTATGCGAAGCCCAGGGCAAATCTCCCAGCCTTAACTTCCATCCCTGTAAAAATGTCCCTACAAGCACTACATCTGTTTGCTGATGTATTATTCTATTTAGCTTGTTGCTCTGTTTCAAGTAATCTCTTCACAAAGAATTGAGTGGCAAAAGCTACCCCTAAGGCCAGTGAAGGTTACATACACAGCATATTTAGTGTAACCTGAGAAACACCTGCACATTGACAGCATTTGATTCATGTGTTGTCAGTTTCGTGATTAGATCAAATATCTCCAGCCTATATCGCTGTTTCCTTATTTTTGCTATCTCTGCTTCATTATCTGTCCTTTTACTTATTTTCCCCTTACAGTAAATCTCTGTTCTTGTCTCTCGAACATTGTCTGTGTGGATGATGGCATGATTTTATATCCTTTCAAAACTATAGTGAAATGCTGCTTTTTTTTAAGCTGACAAATTTTTCATTAGTACTGTAGCTCAAAGCCTTGTTGTATTTGATGTTTCTTCCTTTAATCTAAAACAAAATATCAAGAATAATTGCAAGTAATCAGAAAGATAAAGTACAGTAAATTTCATTAAAAGGTTTGTAAATTGTTTACAATTTAGAAAAACAAATTATGGACCCAAAACTAAAGGTTTTTAGAGGCCAATTAAAAAACACATCAGAAGTCACAACCCAACAGCGGGGTTCAGTGTGATTAGTAGGATGAACCTTTCTTAGAAAACACACTAAAAAGACCACACTTTTTCTCTCTAAGCAATAATCCTACTTTTGACATGTTATATATGTGTATTTTGCCATAGATTTTTTTCAGAAATGGCAACAAATTTCCCCCATCCATTACAAAGTGTGAAATTCAAGCAAAGTTCAACTAAAATTTGACAAAAACAGAATTCAAAATCAGAACCTCAAGTTAATTTCTAAGCAGAAATTACTCAGCTGGTAATGTATTACATTAGAAAAAAGAAAAATCTGCCTCAATTACACAGCATGTGTATATACCCTTACACACATGTTACTGCAGGACTCCATAATGCAGTGCACAGAATTATAGTCAGTGATGGCCACAGTCATCGTTGTTGTCTCAGTCCACCACGAGACGCTCAATGAAGACCACAGTTAACTTCCCTGTTCCCAGCCATGGAAGAGCTTGTCAATAAAGGCTCTCATTGTGACAACACTTCTTTGTATCTTATTTGACACTAAACTTACCACAGATTTTAGGTTGTAACTGTCATTATACTTATCAGTGCTCTCAATTTTGTTAAAGTTGTTTCTAACATCACCATTTGTAGGGTAGTCATCACAAAGAGGTCTATACTACTTGCTACTTCCAGGGTCATTTCTTGGCAGAGGTGCTCCCTTCTGTAAGGGATTGTGGTTTTAAAGAGTTTTCCACTATATTTTTAAACTATCAAGGGAAATGCCTGGAGAAGGGAAAAAATATTAGGGATCTTCAGGGTCAGGTGACTGGTAGAGGGGACATTATCACCATTGGTCCAGCGAAGACTGTTGGAGCAACAGTACTTTAATATGGAGTGGATTCTGGTGGAATGTTTTCGTTGTTTCATTCTCCATGCTGGCTTCCCCTGTAAAGTTAATAAATATAGTGAAGAACCTCTTTTATGTTAAGGCTGATCAATATATATATAACATCACAATCCAAAAAGAAGAAAAAAATGGTTTGCACTCACCAAGCCCGATAAAACAGTCTTGTCTTTATTAGGACATGTGCGATACAGACAGGGAGAACATGTAACCAAAGGATGACAGCTGTTTCGCACACACCGCGCTTCCACATCACAATATATAAATAGTAGAGGCGAGCGAATCAATTCAATGCAAATCGAATTTATGTCAAATGTTTAGGAATTTGCAAGGCCTAGTGAATTCAATCAATTTGTGATTCAATGCTTGTGTATTGCCAAAATGACCACTGCCATTTTAAACAGTTATGCAAGAAAGTAATGGCAGGAGATGGCATCAGCAAGAGGAGGCTCAAATGACCTCGGTGCAGCCAGTTGGATTTCCCCATAATGCCTTGCAGCTATGACTTCGTGTAGCACAGCCAATCAGGAAGAGATGATCATAGCACCAATAAAAAATGAGGCAGAGAATGCAGGAGTCATATAATAATAGAGATAGGTATAAAAAGTAAAAAAAAGTCATCATATTCTACAGGTAATGTGGGGCAGCACAGATGTGAAGAAAGGTTGCCGCCCTTTTACCCACGGCCATATATGTTGAGGTTACGTTGACACTATGTTTCCATTAAAGGGCTTGAGAGGGGCCTGACACAGTCTTAGTAGACCTCATTGTGCGCTGTTTAGCAGCAAATCAATTTGATCTTTTTTTCAAAATATCTGAAGTTTGCGATACCAAACAAAAAAAAACATCATCTGCAATATATAGTTTAATATAAGTGATAAATTAAATATTATTTTTTACCAATACTACTTCCATCCATTTAGTGTGTTAATCGTAATCCTAGAACAAATAGAAAAAAAACATTTTGTACTTAAAGTGCAGTGCTTTCTTAGAGCCTGAAGGTGGCATTGTTGTTATACTACCCTCTTAATAGTGTATACTGCCTAAGGGTAACAAGAGGAAACTACTCTTTAAAACTGCTTTACTAAGAACTCATAACGTTCAAATACTGTAAAACCTGACAAACATAATTAGCCATATTATACACTAACTAATACACTGAGAAACTATCTATTGTAATTTAATTTGCCAAAATATTTAGCAGAGAATATGCTATGCCTAATAAAAACACACATAAAAATACCACGCAGAGGTGATAACATATTTATTATAGTAGACTGCAAATTTAAATTCCCTGACATTATTCCTAAATTACATCAGGTCTTTTAAATCATCAGCAGTATTCATTGGCAGTATTGCTAATTCACATATTATGAAAAAGGTTATTAATAACAATATAATGTATGTTGGTTCTCATGCCTTGATAAAAAAAGAGATTGTTAAATAACCCTGGAAATATAGGCAGGTCTACATAAACAGTGAAAGTATTCACCATCCTTGACTTTTTACCTATTTGTTTACATTACAACCTATGCTTAAATATTTTTGTAATCCAATTTGTGTGTGATACATCAGGTAGCCATTAAAAGGTATCAACCACTGAGGACTCTCAATCTACTATATAAAGCTGAATGTGTGTATGTGTGTGTGTGTGTATGTGTGTGTGTGTGTGTGTATGTCCGGGATTGGCATCTGCACCGTCGCAGCTACAGCCACAAAATTTTGCACAGTCACACGTCTGGACCCCGAGAGCGTCATAGGCTATATTGTGAGGCGAAATTTTAACCCCGCGCGTTCCAATTCACCAAACAATTTTGTCCCTATCTACATAATGGGGAAAAAAGTGAAAGGAAAAGTGTTGGAAGCGTCGCAGCTACAGCAACAAAATTTTGCACAGTCACACGTCTGGACCCTGAGAGCGTCATAGGCTATGTTGTGAGGTGAAATTTTAACCCCGCGCTTTCCAATTCACCAAACAATTTTGCCCCTATCTACATAATGGGGAAAAAGTGAAATGAAAAGTGTTGGAGGCGTCGCAGCTACAGAAACAAAATTTTGCACAGTCACACGACTGGACCCTGAGAGCGTCATAGGCTACGTTGTGAGGTGAAATTTTAACCCCGCGCTTTCCAATTCACCAAACAATTTTGCCCCTATCTACATAATGGGGAAAAAGTGAAATGAAAAGTGTTGGAGGCGTCGCAGCTACAGCCACAAAATTTTGCACAGTCACACGTCTGGACCCTGAGAGCGTCATAGGCTATGTTGTGAGGTGAAATTTTAACCCCGCGCTTTCCAATTCACCAAACTATTTTTCCCCTATCTACATAATGGGGAAAAGTGAAAGGAAAAGTGTTGGAGGCAAATTGACAGCTGCCAGATGTGAACAAGGGGGACTTAAAGAATGAGGGCGATGGCGCCAAAGAGTATATACCGATCAGTTGCTAAGGTGGGGCCCGACATGAGATACTCACCACACATGGGGATATGAACACACACACAAAATGCGCCACACACTACCACGTGCTTGAACACATATACCACCCTCAGCACACATTTCACCACACATACACCAACCTTGCCACATAAAAGTCGAAACACAAAAGTCGCCGCTCAAAACTCACCACACGCAAAACTCGCCACATGCAAAAACTAGGCTCACGCAAAACTCGCCACAAGTGCAAAACTCACCTCATGGAAAACTCGCCACACGCAAAACTTGCACACGCAGAAAAATTGCCACATGCACAAAATTTGCAACACATGCAAAAGTTGCCTCACACAAAACTTGCACATACTCAAAAGGCACCAGACATAAAACTCACCACGCGCAAAACTCGCCATGCGCAAAACTTGCTGCACACAACTTGCTACACTAACCTGTCACATGCAACTCGACACACAAAAAGTTGCTACACGCATGTTGCCACACAAAACTCATCTCACAAAAGTCGCTACATGCATGTCGCCACACACAACTCAACACACACAACTTGACAGACGAAACTCGCCCTAAAACACACACAAGTCTGGTATTAGCCTTCAAAAATAAAAATCTGATTAATAAGCAGATAAACTACAAGAGCAACAAATGTACCATATAGGAAAAACAGCAGCTGTCAGTCACATGACCTGTCTATTATGTGTATGTGTGAGCTAATATATACTGCCAGGGGGAGGGCTTCCTGTTGGCTGGGGATTTATCAGGCTGCCAATTTATCTTACAAATACTGAGGTAAAAATACTGAGCAAATAACGTGTTAACGAGGTCTAATACAGGAGATCACACAGGTATATACTATATACAGGGGAGATGACACACAGATATATACTATATACAGGAGAGATGACACACAGGTATATACTATATAGAGGAGGAGATGACATACAGGTACATACTATATACAGGAGGAGATGACATACAGGTATATACTATATACAGGAGGAGATGACACACAGGTATATACTATATACAGGAGCAGATTACATACAGGTATATACTATATACAGGAGGAGATGACATACAGGTATATGCTATATATAGAAGATGACATACAGGTATATACTATATACAGGAGGAGATGACACACAGATATATACTATATACAGGGGAGATGACACACAGGTATATACTATATACAGGAGGAGATGACATACAGGTATATACTATATATAGAAGGAGATGACATACAGGTATATACTATATATAGGAGGAGATGGCATACAGGTATATACTATATATAGGAGGAGATGACATACAGGTATATACTATATATAGGAGGAGATGTCATACCGGTATATACTATATACAGGGGAGATGACACACAGCAGGTATATACTATGTACAGGGGAGATGACATACAGGTATATACTATATACAGGAGATGACATACAGGTGTATACTATATATAAGGGAGATGACAAACATGTATATACTGAGGTGAAAATGAGAGGTGTGAGGTGAAAATGAAAAGGTGTGAGTGCAAAATGAGAGGAGTGAGGGAAAATAGTGTAGTGATCGGAAAATGACAGATGTGAGGTCGAAATGACAAGTGTTAGGCGGGAATGAGAGGAGTGAGGGAGAAAATGAGAGGTGTGAGGGAGAAAATGAGAGATGTGAGGGGGAAAATTAAAGATGTGATTGGGAAAATGAGAGGCGTGATGGGAAAATAAGAGAAGTGACGTGCTATAACTAACCACAGACATTTACTATGCCCAGGAAACGCCGGGCTCTTCAGCTAGTTCTAAATATTTTTCTATCTACTGGCTAACACGGTACCAAGATATACAGGTCCTTCTCAAAAAATTAGCATATAGTGTTAAATTTCATTATTTACCATAATGTAATGATTACAATTAAACTTTCATATATTATAGATTCATTATCCACCAACTGAAATTTGTCACGTCTTTTATTGTTTTAATACTGATGATTTTGGCATACAACTCCTGATAACCCAAAAAACCTGTCTCAATAAATTAGCATATTTCACCCATCCAATCAAATAAAAGTGTTTTTTAATAACAAACAAAAAAAACATCAAATAATAATGTTCAGTTATGCACTCAATACTTGGTCGGGAATCCTTTGGCAGAAATAACTGCTTCAATGCGGCGTGGCATGGAGGCAATCAGCCTGTGACACTGCTGAGATGTTATGGAGGCCCAGGATGCTTCAATAGCGGCCTTAAGCTCATCCAGAGTGTTGGGTCTTGCGTCTCTCAACTTTCTCTTCACAATATCCCACAGATTCTCTATGGGGTTCAGGTCAGGAGAGTTGGCAGGCCAATTGAGCACAGTAATACCATGGTCAGTAAACCATTTACCAGTGGTTTTGGCACTGTGAGCAGGTGCCAGGTCGTGCTGAAAAATGAAATCTTCATCTCCATAAAGCATTTCAGCCGATGGAAGCATGAAGTGCTCCAAAATCTCCTGATAGCTAGCTGCATTGACCCTGCCCTTGATGAAACACAGTGGACCAACACCAGCAGCTGACATGGCACCCCACACCATCACTGACTGTGGGTACTTGACACTGGACTTCAGGCATTTTGGCATTTCCTTCTCCCCAGTCTTCCTCCAGACTCTGGCACCTTGATTTCCGAATGACATGCAAAATTTGCTTTCATCAGAAAAAAGTACTTGGGACCACTTAGCAACAGTCCAGTGCTGCTTCTCTGTAGCCCATTTCGGCACCTGTAGCCCATTTCCTGCACACGCCTGTGCACGGTGGCTCTGGATGTTTCCACACCAGACTCAGTCCACTGCTTCCTCAGGTTCCCCAAGGTCTGGAATCGGTCCTTCTCCACAATCTTCCTCAGGGTCCGGTCTCCTCTTCTCGTTGTACAGCGTTTTCTGCCACATTGTTTCCTTCCAACAGACTTACCATTGAGGTGCCTTGATACAGCACTCTGGGAACAGCCTATTTGTTGAGAAATTTCTTTCTGGGTCTTACCTTCTTGCTTGAGGGTGTCAATGATGGCCTTCTTGACATCTGTCAGGTCGCAAGTCTTACCCATGATGGGGGTTTTGAGTAATGAACCAGGCAGGGAGTTTATAAAAGCCTCAGGTATCTTTTGCATGTGTTTAGAGTTAATTAGTTGATTCAGAAGATTAGGGTAATAGGTCGTTTAGAGAACCTTTTCTTGATATGCTAATTTATTGAGACAGGTTTTTTGGGTTATCAGGAGCTGTATGCCAAAACCATCAGTATTAAAACAATAAAAGACGTGACAAATTTCAGTTGGTGGATAATGAATCTATACTATATGAAAGTTTAATTGTAATCATTACATTATGGTAAATAATGAAATTTAACACTATATGCTAATTTTTTGAGAAGGACCTGTATATCTTTCCTGTGTGATACATTAGCACTAAACAGTCTAAATTGCTGAAATGATGTGAGAAAAATATAGGCAAAAATTAAATTTATGGGATAAAATAAATAAAAATTGTCATGTGCATATATATTCACCCCTTTGATATGAACGCTACCATATTTAAAAAAAATATATTGAAAAACTTGTGCAAGTACAGAGAAAAGCTACCGGGATGGTGAGTGGACTGCAAAGTATGTCCTATGAGAAATGGTTAAAGGATCTGGGAATGTTTATCTTGCAAAAAAGAAGGAGAAGAGGAGACTTAATAGCTGTCTACAAATATCTGAATGGGGTGTCACAGTTTAAAGGGATCACCCTTATTCTCATTTGCAAATGGAAACACAAGAAGCAATGGAATGAAACTGAAAGGGAGAAGATACAGCTTAAATATTAGAAAACAACTTTTGACAGTGAGGGTGATCAATGAGTGGATCAGGTGCCACAAGAGGTGGTGAGTTCTCCTTCAATGGAAGTCTTTAAACAGAGGTGGGACAGTCATCTGTCTGAGATGGTTTAGTAAATCCTGCGCTGCATTGAGCAGGGGGTTAGACATGATGACCTTTGAGGTCCCTTCCAACTGTAAAATTCTATGATTCAAAGATAAGTCACTAAAAACTTCTTGTTCAAGAAATTACTGTCATAAGTCACATGCTTAGTGAAAGGAAGTCTACCTGTGTGCAATCTAAATACCACAAGCAAGAGGCTCCAATAACCAAATAACACCATGAAGATCAAGGAGATCTACAAACACGTCAGGGACAAAGTTGTTGAGAAGTGCAAGTCGGGGTTGAGTTATAAAAAAACAACAATCTCTGATGATCCAACAATCTCTGATGATCTTCAAATGGAAAGAACATGGTACCACATCAAACCTGGCAATAGAGGGCCGCCCACCAAAACTCTTAGCCTGGCAAAGAGGGCATTAATCAGAGAGGCAGCACAGAGACCAAAGATAATCCTGAAGGAGCTGCAGAGCTCCCAAACCAAGACTGAAATATTTGTCCATATGACCACAACTATCCGTACACTCCATAGTGGTTGCCTTTATGTAAGAGTGGGCAGAAAACAGCCCCTACTTACACACAAAAATTGTAAGGCTCATTTTGAGTTTGCCAAAAGACATGTGGAAGACTCTTCAAATGTATGGTTGGAGGTGCTGTGGCCAGATAAGACCAAAATTTAACTTTTTGCCCACAAAAGTAAATGCTATGTCTGGCACCAAACCAACACTGCACATCAACCTAAGAACATCATACCCACAATGAAACATGGTAGTGGCAGCGTCATGCTGTGGGGATGTTTTTCGGCAATAATAACAGAGAAAATGGTTCGAGTTGAGAGAAAGATTGATGGTGCGAAATACAGGATATTCTAAAACAAGACTTCCATCCCAGTCTGTCAGAAATTTGAGACATGGATGGAGGTTTACCTTCCAACAAGACAATGACCCAAAGCACACTACTAAAGCCAAACTCGAGTGGTTTAAGGGGAAATGTGTAAATATTTTGGAGTGGCCTAGTCAAAGCCCAGACTTTAATCCAATTGAGAATCTGTGGTCCGAAGGAATATTGTGGAAAATTGCTGTTCACTGAAGGAAACCATCTAACTTGAGCTGGAGCAGTTTTGCTTGAGGAATGGGTGAAAATCCCAGTGGCAAGATGTGGAAAGTTCATAGAGATTTATTGAAAGTGACTTGCATCTCTAATAGGCGCAAAAGGAGGCTCTGCAAAGTACTAACTTTAGGGGGGGTGAATATTTGTGCACACTGAAATTTTCATGTAATTTTTTTCCTATTTGTTGTTTGCTTCACAATAAAAAGAAAACCAAATGTTCACAGTTGTAGGCATTTCAACATGAACTCATACAAAACCTCAACATAAACAGTGAAATTCCAGGTTGTGAGGTAGCAAATGCGAAAAATGTCTGGCTGCACTATTGAAGCCTGGGATGTTTTTCTCTGATATGTTCGGGTTTTTCAGATTTCAGAGAAATTTTTGTTAGGAGATACAGCCAGGGAATATCTGGAGTGATTAGATAATCTGGGCATCACCCCTGGCTGTCTTCTCTAGTTGAATGAGAGGTCTATATGTATACATAGGGAAATAACTGTCAATCACCTAGAGGAGTGCTGGGAGAAGCTGGTGCCAAAAAAAGCCTAATTTCTTCCAAAAATACTTGATCAGATCTTTAAACTATGCTGTTCCTGAAATGCCAGAGCAATCTAAAATGTGCAATCGTACAGGTAGGCTATGATTCATGCTGCCCATGTATTTGGCAGCATCAATCAACTGACAGGTTCTCTTTAACTTCACATAAGAGCAGAGTTATCCTTTAATTGATCCTATAGTTTCTATGCAATTAAGGTGTGGACAACCTCCCAAATGTGTACTTTCCTTCTAGTATTGTTTATTATATTAAGCTATGGTTTTGCTTTATTGCAGTTAATTTATAATGTCCAGTTATCAAGTAGCGCTACAAGTGCAGTGGTATATATGGCTCATAGTCATTGTTTCTTGAAAGCTATAGGAGATTGATAGGTGCAAAGCAGGAAGACTAGAAAAGAAGATTGAAACTTACTCCAAAAGTAAGCTAGTAGGCCTTTCTGCCATTTAAACTTTAGATTCAGAACATCAAATACTGAGACCAGCCACAAATTTGCCCCTCTACTACCTCCTTTATATTTCACAGAGCCTGTTTTCGTCCTGCAGTGAGCTGGTACTTTGTTATGTATAACCTTTTTTAAGTTAGGTGTTATGGTATTGATGTCAGTGAATAGATAATTTATTTTGACAGCAAAAGTTTCTTTTCAAATTAAACCAAGTGTTTCTAGTGCACAATTTTCCTATCACTAGTGTCTGCATTTCTGCTGGGAAAGTGTCCCATCTTCTTGTGTGCCACCCAGTGCATGCACATCTGAGAAAGGGAATCATTCATGGAAAGTCCATAATTGTATGAAACAAGGCAGTGATGATAACTTAGAAAAGACTTAGGGATATCTTTGCATTGGGAAGCCAATGATATGTAGACTGAATGGGAACATGCAAAAGTCTCAATAGAGTCTTTGGCCTCAATACCGAAACCAGAGGTTAAATCTTTGGATATCCTAATGCCAAGGTGATAAGAATATCAAAAGAGGGTAGATGATCCTTCTTGATGCCATATTAACAAAGAAGAGTTTTACATTCACCCAAACTATATCAAGTCTATGATACAGTATATGGATGCATCTATAATCAGATTATATAATATGAAGGAACATTGTGGGTATACTTTTACATAGTGACAATATTAGGCTATTGCCAAAGCATCTAGTTCTCATCTATAACATCTTTCATGTTTAATAGTTGTTACAAAGCTAGAAATTGGTATGACATTTTTTCTACTGATCAATTATATGAAACCTAAATTAAAGTTGTCCTTATTGGTAGACTTGAAACCATTGATTGAAAAAGTGAAAAGGTACAATCATGAGGGTTGGATATGTATTCACACTTATTGTACTTTTTAAAGTGCATCTGTCTTAAAACGGATATATGCTCACATAAGTCATAGGAAGCTGAAAAATGATACTTTAATATCTGTAATCTGATATTTTATTCCAGAGAAAAACACCTTTTCCTTATATGTAATTGACTGTTTCAGGCTATTGGCTAGACAATGATCTACTTGAGAATCTGCTACCAGGGCATATTTTACAATGAAATGCAAATGGGCTGGTTCCGTTTCTCACCATCCCCTACTGTTCGGAACGTGAGACTACAATTGTTATGGCTGGTGGAATGCACCAAATAATATTAAAGAGGATATAAGGTGCGCTCACAGCCCGGGGCCTATCGTGCAGAGATGACACCTGCTGCTTAGTAATGATGGACAGTATAATGTGGTATAACAAACACACGTGGGTTAACTTCACCCTGTATGTAGGGGGTAAACCCTGTTGCATTAGAAGGCTGCAATACTGCTGATTGAGCGCTAGTGATCGGTCACAGGACTCTCCCCCAAGGACATGTGATTAGAGTCCCTCTAGACCCACTAGCGTTCGGCACCGCAACTTTGGTGCCAGGGAAAAACAAACTAAAGATTTACCACACTATGTGTGTACAGCGCAGCTCTGGCGGATGCCACTAACCACCCTAAGCTTGGGTCAGGAAAGTACACTATTTGTGCATGGCGCCGCTCTGATGGAAATTATCTTTTAGCAACAATTTTTTTATTTTCCCAATGGTAAAAGGAGAAACTGAACAATGAAAGTTGTTGTCCAATTTGTCCTGAGTACGCTGATACCTCATATGTGGGGTAAACCACTGTTTGGGCGCATGGCAGGGCTTGGAAGGGAAGGAGCGCCATTTGACTTTTTGAATGAAAAATTGGCTCCACTCTTTAGCGGACACCATGTCACGTTTGGAGAGCCCCCGTGTGCCTAAAAATTGGAGCTCCCCCACAAGTGACCCCATTTTGGAAACTAGATGCCCCAAGGAACTTATCTAGATGCATAGTGAGCACTTTGAACCCCCAGGTGCTTCACAAATTGATCCGTAAAAATGAAAAAGTACTTTTTTTTAACAAAAAAATTATTTTAGCCTCAATTTTTTCATTTTCACATGGACAACAGGATAAAATGGATCCTAAAGTTTGTTGGGCAATTTCTCCTGAGTACACCAATACCTCACATGTGGGGGTAAACCACTGTTTGGGCACATGGTAAGGCTCGGAAGGGAAGGAGCGCCATTTGACTTTTTGAATGAAAAATTATCTCCATCGTTAGCGGACACCATGTCGCGTTTGGAGAGACCCTGTGTGCCTAAACATTGGCGCTCCCCCACAAGTGACCCCATTTTGGAAACTAGACCCCCCAAGGAACTTATCTAGATGCCTAGTGAGCACTTTAAACCCTCAGATGCTTCACAAATTGATCTGTAAAAATGAAAAAGTACTTTTTTTTCACAAAAAAAAATTTTCGCCTCAATTTTTTCATTTTCACATGGGCAATAGGATAAAATGGATCATAACATTTGTTGGGCAATTTCTCCCGAGTACGCCGATACCTCATATGTGGAGGTAAACTACTGTTTGGGCACACGGCAGGGTTCGGAAGGGAAGGCGTGCCATTTGACTTTTTGAATGGAAAATTAGCTCCAATTGTTAGCGGACACCATGTCGCGTTTGGAGAGCCCCTGTGTGCCTAAATATTGGAGCTTCCCCACAAGTGACCCCATTTTGGAAACTAGACCCCCCAAGGAACTTATCTAGATGCATATTGAGCACTTTAAACCCCCAGGTGCTTCACAGAAGTTTATAACGCAGAGCCATGAAAATAAAAAATAATTTTTCTTTCCTCAAAAATGATTTTTTAGCCTGGAATTTCCTATTTTGCCAAGGGTAGTAGGAGAAATTGGACCCCAAATGTTGTTGCCCAGTTTGTCTTGAGTACGCTGCTACCCCATATGTGGGGGTAAACCACTGTTTGGGCGCACGGCAGGGCTCGGAAGGGAAGGCACGCCATTTGGCTTTTTAAATGGAAAATTAGCTCCAATCATTAGCGGACACCATGTCACGTTTGGAGAGCCCCTGTGTTAGGACTGGCGGAACGCACCAAGACAGATGATAAAGGTGCGTTCGCAGTCTGGGGTCCACCGTGCAGGTGAGAACCTGCTGCTAGCAATTTGCAGACAATATGGCGGTACACTAAAGTATACACGCGTGGGTTAAACCTCACCCAGCGTGAAGAAAGCGATCCTGTTAATTCACAGGACCGCAGTACCGCACTAGTGCGCGAGCAAGTGGTCAGCGGACTTAACCCCAGAAGGGATTGGAGCCCGATTAGACCCTTGCTGGCGTAACACCGCAACTGGGTGTGTAGAGAACCTTAAGAAATCTAAGTGCACAAGAGTGCGAGCGATGCCGCACTAACGGACGCCACTAACCACCCAGACTCGGGTATGGAAAGCGCAAGGCAGGCGCACGGCGCCGTACTGGCAGGCACAGCTACAGGACGCTGTGATGTGTGTTTAGTGCTGTAGGCTAAGTCGGGCGCTAGGTAGCAGCCATACACCTTCCGCGAACAGACATTCAATAGGGTAGGGGTTTCCAAGGACGACTTGCACTCACAACATACACACATAAGCAATTGTAAGACAATACTAGCGCATGGCCGTGCGGTCATGCGCAGTTTATATAGCAGCAGCACAGGAAGTGGCCACAGCACTTTTGCCCTTCTAGGACCTGCCAAGAGGACCAATGGAATGTGCTGCAGAGCCTGAGCACATGACCCTCGATCTCCAACGGGAGACCTTACGCTGGGCATGCTCAGTACATGCAGACAAGGACTTAGTCCCAGAGAAGTCCGCTCGCTGCTGACCAGCACTGACTTTAATGGCAGAGACTGGAGAAGCAGCACTAACTCTCAGAACAGAGTGAGAATGAGCAAGACGCTGGGACCGACGTCCTTGCTGAGCAGGCTCCACTGCGGCTGGACAAGAATGGGAGACCACAGCGGAAGTGGCTCGAGATTCCCCCTGTGCAGAAGCGGGAACTCGACCCCTAACATTACCCCCCCTCCTGGGGCCCCCCCTCCTTGGGCCTCGCTACGTTCGAAGGCAGCAATGAGCTGCGGAGCCCGAATGTGCTCAACAGGCTCCCAGGACCTGTCCTCGGGGCCATAACCCTTCCAGTCCACCAAAACAAATTTTTTACCACGCACCACCTTGCACCCCAAAATAGCGTTCACCTCATAATCGTCCGTAGACGAACCCGATGTCCCAGCAGATGACTCGGAAAAGCGGGACATATACACGGGTTTCAAGAGGGACACATGAAAGGTGTCGGTGATACCCAGGCGTGGCGGAAGGGCCAAACGATAGACCACAGGATTAACCTGCTCGAGGACCTTGAATGGACCCAAGTAGCGAGGAGCAAATTTAGTGGACTCAACTCGCAGCCTGATGTTACGGGCGGAGAGCCACACCAAGTCGCCAGGAGCAAAGGTCGGGGCGGGGCGCCGATGAGCATCAGCGGAGGACCTCATTCTCTCCTTAGAGGCCCGAATGGCATCCTGAGTGCGGTCCCAAATATCCCGTGCCTCCACAGCCCAGTCTGCCACCCTGGAGTCGGCGGAAGACACGGGCATAGGCACAGGTACCCGTGGATGCTGACCATAGTTGAGGAGGAATGGGGTTTGTCCAGTGGAGTCGGCTACGGCGTTGTTCAGTGCAAACTCTGCCCATGATAGCAAGGATGCCCAGTCATCCTGCCTGGCTGAAACAAAATGTCGCAGGTATGTGACCAAGGTCTGGTTGGCCCTCTCTACCAACCCATTCGTCTCGGGATGATAAGCGGAAGAGAGATTCAACTCAATACTGAGAAGACGACAGAGCTCTCTCCAGAACCGATACGCAAACTGGGGACCCCGGTCACTGACAATTTTGTCTGGCATACCATGTAGGCGGAAGATATGTCTAATGAACAACGCTGCCAAGGCCCGTGCAGAAGGTAACCGCGGCAGCGGCACCAAATGCACCATTTTTGAGAAATGATCGGTGATGACCCAAATGATGGTACAGCCGCGAGACTTGGGCAAACCCACAACAAAGTCCATCCCGACCATCTCCCAGGGCCTATCTGCCACCGGCAAGGGATAGAGCAAACCAGCTGGCCTTTGACGCGGAGATTTATTTTTGGCGCAGGAGACACACGCCAGAACATAATCCCTGACATCCCGGACCATATGCGGCCACCAGTATGTCCTCGCCAGTAGCTCAGATGTCCTCTTTGTCCCAAAGTGTCCACCCACCCTGGACGAATGAGCCCGAGAGAGAACCTCCGGTCGCAAATTAATGGGCACAAAAGTCTTGCCCGGAGGCACAGACTCTAGCGAAACCGGCGCCACGGTTCTCAGGCTCTCGGAAGGGACAATAAGCCGAGGCTCCTCTTCCTCCTCCTCAGTTGACATAAGGGAGCGAGAGAGAGCGTCAGCACGGATATTCTTCTCCCCGGCGAGATAATGAAGGGAAAAGTGGAACCGGGAGAAGAACAGGGACCATCTGGCCTGGCGAGAATTTAGCCGCTGGGCTGTCTGCAAATAGACCAAATTTTTGTGGTCCGTGTAAACTTGGAAGGGAAACCGCGCACCTTCCAGAAGGTGTCTCCACTCCGAAAAGGCCAACTTCATTGCTAGCAACTCCCTGTCCCCGATGGAGTAGTTCCTCTCCGCTGGCGTGAAGGTCTTGGAGAAGAAGAAGCATGGATGCTTCCGACCTTGAGCATCCTTTTGGTAGAGGACTGCTCCAGCACCAACGGACGAGGCATCCACCTCCAGTAGGAATGGCTTATCCACATCGGGACGATGTAAGATGGGAGCGCTAGCAAAGTGGGACTTAATAGAAGTGAAGGCCTTGGAGACCTCTTCCGACCACAATTTGGGATTCGCTCCCTTCTTGGTGAGGGCTACCAAGGGAGCTACCAGAGTTGAGAAGTGGGGAATGAACTGGCGGTAATAGTTTATGAACCCCATAAAGCGCTGCACCGCTTTAAGAGAATGGGGCTCTTGCCAGTCCATCACAGCCTGTAGTTTGGCAGGATCCATAGCCAATCCCTGGGCGGAGATGATATAGCCCAGGAAAGGTAAGGACTCCTGCTCAAACACACACTTCTCCAACTTTGCGTAAAGAGAGTTTGCCCGTAGGAGGTCGAAGACTCTGCCAACATCTCTCCGGTGGGAGTCAATATCTGGAGAAAAGATGAGAATATCATCCAGATAGACTACAACCGAGGTGGAAAGCATATCCCGGAAGATGTCATTGACAAAGTCTTGAAAAACGGCAGGTGCATTACAGAGCCCGAAGGGCATCACCAGATACTCATAGTGCCCATCTCTGGTGTTAAATGCCGTTTTCCACTCGTCCCCCTCACGGATGCGAATCAGGTTGTAAGCACCCCGCAGATCTAGTTTCGTAAACACTCTAGCTCCCCGAAGCCTATCGAAAAGCTCAGAAATCAACGGCAAAGGGTACTTGTTCTTAACTGTGATAGCATTAAGACCCCTGTAGTCTATGCATGGACGTAGTTCTCCATTCTTCTTCTGCACGAAGAAGAACCCTGCCCCAGCAGGTGACACTGACTTCCTAATGAACCCTCTTGCCAGATTCTCTTGTATGTACTGAGACATTGCCTCCGTTTCCGGGAGAGATAATGGATAGACTCGACCCCGGGGAGGCTCAGCACCAGGCAAGAGATCGATAGGACAGTCATAGGGGCGATGGGGCGGAAGGGTCTCCGCCGCCTTCTTGGAGAACACGTCTGCATAAGACCAATATTGCTTGGGGAGAGAGGATAGATCTGCGGGTACCTCAGTAGTAGCACCCTGAACGCACTCTCGGTGACACCTACCCCCACATGATTCACCCCATTCCAGAATTCTGCCTGAGGACCACTCGATGTGAGGAGAGTGGTACCGTAGCCAAGGTATCCCCAACAGGACCTCATCAATACCCTCAGGAATGACGAGCAGAGAAATAATCTCCTGATGGGATGGCGACAGGGACAGAGTAACAGGGATGGTCTGATGTGTTATCTGTGCGGGGAGTGTCGACCCATTCACCACTCGTACCGTTACTGGTTGGGATAGCATAACCAGGGGTATTGCGTGACGTTGGGCGAAGGCAGAAGACATAAAATTGCCCTCCGCCCCAGAATCCACGCAGAGGTCTACCGAGTGGGAGGATGAGCCAAAGGTAATTGTCCCCTTAAAGGACAATTTGGAGGCAAACGTCGCAGTGCCTAGTGCACCTCCACCTACTACCACTAGACGCTGACGTTTCCTCGACCGCTGATGACATCTGGTGGCAAGATGTCCTGACTGTTGGCAAACATGGCAACCCTGGAGTGCACGAGCAGTCTGGGACTTAGATCCCGCTCGTGACACCACCTTAGGTTCCTGGAACTCAGGAGCCTGAACTGGAGATTCCAAAGGTTTGGCGAAGGTGGGAGCCAGCCGAAACCTCTGCCTACACTGGGCTCGCTCTAACCTCCGCTCGTGAAAACGGAGGTCAATGCGAGTAGATACTGCTATTAACTCCTCCAGTGTGGCGGGAATCTCCCTAGTGGCCAGAGCGTCCTTAACGTGGTCAGCCAGCCCCCTCCAAAATATAGGGATAAGGGCTTTATCCGACCACTCCAGCTCAGATGCCAGAGTGCGGAAATGGACGGCAAAAAGGCTGACCAAGGACGAGCCCTGAGTCAGTGCCAACAGTTGGAGCGCCGTGTCATGGGTGACACGAGGTCCTAGAAAGACCTGTTTCAGAGTGCTCAGGAATAACGGAGCACTCTGCACCACATGATCGCCACGCTCCCACAGCGGCGTAGCCCACTGCAACGCCCTGTCCGACAATAAGGAAATTATAAAGCCCACCTTAGCCCGCTCTGTAGGGAAACGAGAGGCCAGAAGCTCGAGATGTATTGAGCACTGACTCACGAAACCCCTACAGGACTTACTGTCACCAGAAAATTTCTCTGGTAGCGGGAGGCGAGATAGCGTCGGTACAGGAGCGGCAGTGGACAAGGTAGCTGCAGCCACACTTGCTGCCTGAACAGCGACAGCAGTAACATCCACAGCTGAGGTTGAACGCTCAAAAGCTGCCAACCTTCCCTCCAGCTGCTGGATGTACCGCTGTAAACGCTGATCGTCCGCCATTTTACTAGCCAGACCCTGGCGCTAGTATTCTGTTAGGACTGGCGGAACGCACCAAGACAGATGATAAAGGTGCGTTCGCAGTCCGGGGTCCACCGTGCAGGTGAGAACCTGCTGCTAGCAATTTGCAGACAATATGGTGGTACACTAAAGTATACACGCGTGGGTTAAACCTCACCCAGCGTGAAGAAAGCGATCCTGTTAATTCACAGGACCGCAGTACCGCACTAGTGCGCGAGCAAGTGGTCAGCGGACTTAACCCCAGAAGGGATTGGAGCCCGATTAGACCCTTGCTGGCGTAACACCGCAACTGGGTGTGTAGAGAACCTTAAGAAATCTAAGTGCACAAGAGTGCGAGCGATGCCGCACTAACGGACGCCACTAACCACCGAGACTCGGGTATGGAAAGCGCAAGGCAGGCGCACGGCGCCGTACTGGCAGGCACAGCTACAGGACGCTGTGATGTGTGTTTAGTGCTGTAGGCTAAGTCGGGCGCTAGGTAGCAGCCATACACCTTCCGCGAACAGACATTCAATAGGGTAGGGGTTTCCAAGGACGACTTGCACTCACAACATACACACATAAGCAATTGTAAGACAATACTAGCGCATGGCCGTGCGGTCATGCAAAGTTTATATAGCAGCAGCACAGGAAGTGGCCACAGCACTTTTGCCCTTCTAGGACCTGCCAAGAGGACCAATGGAATGTGCTGCAGAGCCTGAGCACATGACCCTCGATCTCCAACGGGAGACCTTACGCTGGGCATGCTCAGTACATGCAGACAAGGACTTAGTCCCAGAGAAGTCCGCTCGCTGCTGACCAGCACTGACTTTAATGGCAGAGACTGGAGAAGCAGCACTAACTCTCAGAACAGAGTGAGAATGAGCAAGACGCTGGGACCGACGTCCTTGCTGAGCAGGCTCCACTGCGGCTGGACAAGAATGGGAGACCGCAGCGGAAGTGGCTCGAGATTCCCCCTGTGCAGAAGCGGGAACTCGACCCCTAACACCCTGTGTGCCTAAACATTGGAGATCCCCCAGAAATGACCCCATTTTGGAAACTAGACCCCCAAAGGAACTAATCTAGATGTGTGGTGAGGACTTTGAACCCCCAAGTGCTTCACAGAAGTTTATAACGCAGAGCCATGAAAAAAATATATATATTTTCTCAAAAATGATCTTTTAGCCTGCAATTTTTTATTTTCCCAAGGGTAACAGGAGAAATTTGACCCCAAAAGTTGTTGTCCAGTTTCTCCTGAGTACGCTGATACCCCATATGTGGGGGTAAACCACTGTTTGGGCACATGCCGGGGCTCGGAAGTGAAGTAGTGACGTTTTGAAATGCAGACTTTGATGGAATGCTCTGTGGGCGTCACGTTGCGTTTGCAGAGCCCCTGATGTAGCTTAACAGTAGAAACCCCCCACAAGTGACCCCATTTTGGAAACTAGACCCCAAAAGGAACTTATCTAGATGTGTGGTGAGCACTTTGAACCCCCAAGTGCTTCATAGAAGTTTATAATGCAGAGCCGTGAAAATAATAAATACGTTTTCTTTCCTCAAAAATAATTATTTAGCCCAGAATTTTTTAATTTTCCCAAGGGTAACAGGAGAAATTTGACCCCAATATTTGTTGTCCAGTTTCTCCTGAGTACGGTGATACCCCATATGTGGGGGTAAACTACTGTTTGGGCACATGCCGGGGCTCGGAATTGAAGTAGTGACGTTTTGAAAAGCAGACTTTGATGGAATGCTCTGCGGGCGTCATGTTGCGTTTGCAGAGCCCCTGATGTGGCTAAACAGTAGAAACCTCCCACAAGTGACCCCATTTTGGAAACTAGACCCCGAAAGGAACTTATCTAGATGTGTGGTGAGCACTTTGAACCCCCAAGTGCTTCATAGAAGTTTATAATGCAGAACCGTGAAAATAATAAATACGTTTTCTTTCCTCAAAAATAATTATTTAGCCCAGAATTTTTTATTTTCCCAAGGGTTACAGGAGAAATTGGACCCCAAAAGTTGTTGTCCAGTTTCTCCTGAGTACGCTAATACCCCATGTGTGGAGGTAAACCACTGCTTGGGCACACGTCGGGGCTCAGAAAGGAAGTAGTGACTTTTGAAATGCAGACTTTGATGGAATGGTCTGCGGGCGTCACGTTGCGTTTGCAGAGCCCCTGGTGTGCCTAAACAGTAGAAACCCCCCACAAGTGACCCCATTTTAGAAGCTAGGCCCCCCAAGGAACTTATCTAGATATGTGGTGAGCACTTTGAACTCCCAAGTGCTTCACAGACGTTTACAACGCAGAGCCGTGAAAATAAAAATTCATTTTTCTTTCCTCAAAAATGATGTTTTAGCAAGCATTTTCTTATTTTCACAAGGGTAACAGGAGAAATTGGACCCCAGTAATTGTTGTGCAGTTTGTCCTGAGTATGCTGGTACCCCATATGTGGGGGTAAACCACTGTTTGGGCACACGTCGGGGCAAGGAATTGAGGGAGCACCATTTGACTTTTTGAATACGAGATTGGCTGGAATCAATGGTGGCACCATGTTGCGTTTGGAGACCCCTGATGTGCCTAAACAGTGATAACCCCTCAATTCTACCTCCAACATTAACCCCAACACACCCCTAACTCTAACCCCAACTGTAGCCATAACGCTAATCACACCCCTAACCACAACTCTAATTCCAACCCTAACCCTAAGGCTATGTGCCCACATTGCGGATTCGTGTGAGATTTTTCAGCATCATTTTTGAAAAATCCGCGGGTAAAAGGCACTGCGTTTTACCTGCGGATTTTCCACGGATTTCCAGTGTTTTTTGTGCGGATTTCACCTGCGGATTCCTATTGAGGAACAGGTGTAAAACGCTGCGGAATCCGCACAAAGAATTGACATGCTGTGGAAAATACAACGCAGCGTTTCCGCGTGGTATTTTCCGAACCATGGGCACAGCGGATTTGGTTTTTCATGGTACTGTAAACCTGATGGAACACTGCTGCGAATCCGCAGCGGCCAATCCGCTGCGGATCCGCAGCCAAATGCGCACCGTGTGCACATAGCCTAATTCTAAAGGTATGTGCACACACTGCGGAAAACGCTGCGGATCCGCAGCAGTTTCCCATGAGTTTACAGTTCAATGTAAACCTATGGGAAACAAAAATCGCTGTACACATGCTGCGGAAAAACTGCACGGAAACGCAGCGGTTTACATTCCGCAGCATGTCACTTTTTTGTGCGGATTCCGCAGCGGTTTTACAACTGCTCCAATAGAAAATTGCAGTTGTAAAACCGCAGTGAAATGCGCAGAAAAAACGCGGTAAATCCGCCATAAATCCGCAGCGGTTTAGCACTGCGGATTTATCAAATCCGAAGCGGAAAAATCCGCAAAGGACCAGAATACGTGTGCACATACCGAAACCCTAAGCCTAACCCTAGCCCTAACCCTAGCCCTAACCCTAGCCCTACCCCTAACCCTAACCCTAACCCTACCCCTAACCCTTCCCCTAACCCCAGCCCTAACCCTAACCCTAGCCCTACCCCTAACCCTACCCCTAACCCTACCCCTAACCCTAACCCTACCCCTAACCCTAGCGCTAACCCTAACCCTATTCTAACATTAGTGGAAAAAAAAATTCTTTATTTTTTTATTGTCCCTACCTATGGGGGTGTCAAAGGGGGGGGGTCATTTATTATTTTTTTATTTTGATATGTGAGATATAATCTATCTCAGTGATCAAAATGCACTTTGGAACGAATCTGCCGGCCGGCAGATTCGGCGGGTGCACTGCGCATGCGCCCGCCATTTTGGAAGATGGCGGCGCCCAGGGAGAAGACGGACGGACCCCGGCAGGATCGGTAAGTATGATGGGGTGGGGGGGGGGGAGCACGGGGGTGGTGGATCGGAATGCGGGAGGGGTGGAACGGAGCACCGGGGGGGTGGAACGGAGCACAGGGGGGTGGAACGGAGCACGGGGGGGGTGGATCCGAGTGCAGGGGGGGTGATTGGAGCACGGGGGGGTGATTGGAGCACGGGGGGGTGGACAAGAGCACGGGGGGAGCGGAGCACAGGACGGAGGGGAGCCGGAGCAGTGTACCGGACAGATCGGAGGGCTGGGGGGGCGATCGGTGGGGTGGGGGCACATTAGTGTTTCCAGCCATGGTCGATGATATTGCAGCATCGGCCATGGCTGGATTGTAATATTTCACCAGTTATAATAGGTGAAATATTACAAATCACTCTGATTGGCAGTTTCACTTTCAACAGCCAATCAGAGCGATCGTAGCCACGGGGGGAGGAGGGGTGAAGCCACCCCCCCCTGGGCTAAACTACCACTCCCCCTGTCCCTGCAGGTCAGGTGAAATGGGAGTTAACCCTTTCACCCGATCTGCAGGGACGCGATCTTTCCATGACGCCACATAGGCGTCATGGGTCGGATTGGCACCGACTTTCATGACGCCTACATGGCGTCATGGGTCGGGAAGGGGTTAAAGTAGAGATGCTAGATTGACACCCTAAGTCTCCACAACTCAATCCAATTGAACACTTGTGGGTAGAGTTGAAGAAAAAGCTGTATACATATCAAGTGAGTTGACCAGTATGCACCAACTTTAGGAAGATGTAGGAGAGAACAATAAAAATTAAAATTTAGATTTTTTGGGAGCAAAACAGTAACAATGTAACAATGCAGTGACATAACAACAATCTGCCTAACTAATCATATGCAAAATAGTTGAAAGTCAAAGTTAGGCATGAGATAGCCAAGATGACTGTATAAAATTATGGAAGTGTTAGGGTTGGCGGAATGCATCGAATATATATATGAGACCATTGGTGCGCTCGCAACCCGGGGTCCACCGTGCAGGAGAGAAACCTGCTGCTAGTAACAGGTGGTACTATATGGCGGTATTAGCGAACTCTGTTACTTCACAGATTTGCTAGAATAACAAGATGCTGTGCCCTGTTAACCTCACAGAGGAACACAGCTACCAAACAGAGCAAAACTGTGGTCATGCAGATAGAAAAGCAGACAAACAGCTCCTCAGCGGAGGTGCCAGTATTCTAGGGGCTTATTTCAGCCAAACCCTGACCATATACAAACATGACCACACTGGCACTGAGCTCTTTAACACTGGTTTGATACTAGCGCATTGCCATGCCTTTTTATAGTTTTGCACTCAAGGACCTTCCTAGTGGTCCAAGTGGTCCAACAGGAACCGCTTCAGGACCTGCGCATGTGACCCCCGACCTCCAATGGGAGGTGGTCCCGTGGGCATGCTCAGTATGGGAAAAGCGGGACTTAGTCCCAAAAAGACCTGCTCACTGCTGAACATTGCTGGCTACAATGACAGAGCCTGGTAGTAGTAACCAGTTGTCCAGTATCAGCCTGAGCCAGGTGCTGGGACCGATGTCTCAGCTGAGCAGGCTCCACTGCGGCTGAAGGAGAATGGAAGACTGCAGCAGACATGGTTAGAGATTCCCCCTGTGCAGCTGCAGGAACTCGACACCTAACAGGAAGTCTCACGTTCTAAGCAGTAGTGGATGGAGAGGTAAGGAACCTGAAAGTCAAAAGTTCAAAATATTGTTACTCTTATTTTTTTTTTGGAGTACATGAAGCGGGCATTACCAGTGTGGTATCTAATGGCCGCTCTCTGCTCTCCTGATCTCACTGTAGAGCTGTGTGTAATTTTAACCAACACATCTGCAGGTTCCTCTCAGTGCTTCAGCTTCCATCTTACAGGCAGACAGGCTATGTAATAATGCTTCAATACATCAGAGTTACAGAAAATGTGTTTGTAAGGAGACAAAGTTCAGGTCTACTGTTCTGTGTGAGTTACATGTCTCACACTGATAAAACCCCCTTATATTTAAAACTTTGGAGGCAGATTCTCATGCAGATCCGTGTTTGGCCCAGAGAGCTTAACAGCTCATTTACATACAAGAAATATATGGCTTTCTCTGGAAGACATCAGATCTCAGATATTAAAGTATCACTTTATTTAGCCTGTGTGTCCAAATGTAGTGTTGACAAATGACAAACTTAATAGTTGAATAGTTCTTAATAGTAAGTAGATAGGAAGCTTATTCTACAGGTTAGATGGTTAGAGCAAGTGAAAAAATCCCCCCCTACCGTAATATAAGAAAATATGGTTGAGTGTCCATTTCGGTAAGTCTTTGAAAAATGACACTGCATATTTATTTCAGGAAATCTGACTTTTTAAGTTAATGTATTGTATCTCTCAGTTAAATGTTCCATACTTCTGAAAGGCAAATGTGTAACATTGGCAGTGGGCATTAGTGTGAGAAAGGGGGATGTAAAACTAGTTACCCTACCAATAGAATGTTTATAAAATGTAAGGGAGAGAGAAACATAAGTATGGCTATAAGATCAGACTGCACAGAATTTGTTTATTGTCTGTTTCAATGGAGATGCATACGTTTGCATTTGTGGACCCCCAAAAATTGGACATTTTTAGTAAATGTTATTTTTTTTTATTTCCAATTCAGTTTAACAGTAAAGAAAAAAATTGTTACAAAGGTAGGTATATAATATAAAATGTTTGCATTTCACAATATCTTCTATATATTTATATCTTGGAAATAAGAGGACAGCTTTCTATTGAAGTATATTTGTTAGAAATACATTAGAAAAAGTGTACATTTTTCTTGTAACATGAGACAAATCTAACCTTTGGAAAACCTTCTTCATATTTGACTTTCCCTCAAGATTTATGAGTAATAATTTGGAAATGTGAAGATACTGCTTAGTTTCTGCAAACATCAAAGCTTAATTTCAACCATACAACCTTTAATTCTTTCTGCACAAACACTTCAACACAAGTGTTTGACAGAGCTGTACATAAAGTGCTGAAAAAGTGAAGCTGTCTATAGATCTCTGAAAGGGTTTTAATCTTTAAACCTTTAGACCATTTTAGATAAGTCTTAAACCACCTTTTTGACTAGAAACCACTTTGAAGTAGGAACAAGTGATGTACACCAGTACTCAAATGTTGGGTGCAATGTGTTTTAATGCTGTGTTTAACAGTCTTTTGGTTTCTGGAATTGCTCTTTAATATATGCTTAATGTGTAAGGTAAATAAAATGCTAAAGCAGTCACATAATGGTGGTAATTTAACTCTGGGAGTTTGCCATAATATATTTTACACATGCAATTGTTTTAACCTATCTACTAGAAACAGCTGTTTTTCACCTGATAATTCTAAGATAAAATTATATTATCAGGCTGGTGTGCAGTTTCATCCTTTCCGCATGTTTAAATTTGGGATCATGAGAAAGTAAAAAATAACCTTAAAAGATAACCTGTTATTAGATGAATTCTGTCCAAACCATACTGGTCAGAGTCCATCATCAGGGTTCTGGCATACAACTAAGTTAATTGCACCAAGCTGGTGCACCATCTGAACTTTAGCACTCCTAATTAATATCTTAAAAGTGTAATCATTAGGGATTAACAAACCCGAACTGAAAATTTAAGGGTTCATACAGGACTTATAGTGTCCGGTAACGGACCTCGAACATGGACTACTTATTGTATGTCCAGTTTCCTGTTCAGGTTCGGAAGTCTAATCAAGCTGCAGCGCAGCCAGTCAACAAGCTTTAAGGCTGGGGTCAACTCAGGTTCCATCACAGACATGTCAAGAAATGGCATGGCTGTGCTGGAATTGCACCAACTGGGTCCCATATTGACCACCGATTTCTTCATGGGCGATCATGTCAGTAGCATCATCGCCTTTCAGAAATTACTTTAATAACCTCTGTAGTCTCACTCTTGCGGTCATGGCTCACAGGCGATGACATTACTAATGTGAGGAAATTGGTGAATGATGTGAGACTTATATGGGGCATATTTTAATATGGAGCATCTTATGGGGCCCATCATAAACTGTATGGAGCATTATATGGGGCGTATTTTGTATGGAGCATCTTATGGGGCCCACCATGAACTGTATGGAACATTATATGGGGCTCCTGATTCAATATGGATATTCAAAAACACTTAACCTACTGATATCTCAATTAATTTTACTTTTATTGGTATCTATTTTTTTTAGATTTACCGGTAGCTGCTGCATTTTCCACCCTAGGCTTATACTCGAGTCAATAAGCTTTCCCAGTTTTTGTGGCAAAATTAGGGGCCTCGGCTTATACTCGGGTTGGCTTATACTCAAGTATATATGGTAAATCAAAATAAATATCCCATGGAGGCCTAGATTAGGAATGATACTCAAAATCAAAGCGGAAAATCAAATTACAGGCTGATCCAACTTCAGTGGAGAAGGAAATGATGTTCTGTTGTGTGTGTGGCCTCCATGTGCCTGCATGACCTCCCTACAATGCCTGGACATGCTCCTGATGAGGCAGCAGATGGTCTTCTGATATATAAATGTTAGGAGTCGAGTTCCCACCTCTGCCCAGGGGGAATCTCGAGCCATCTCCGCTGCGGTCTCCCATTCTTCTCCTGCTGCAGTGGAGCCTGCTCAGCGGAGGCGTCGGTCCCAGCGTCTTGCTCAGTCTGACACTGTGCAAAGGGTTACTGCTGCCTTTCCAGCTGCCATTGCAGCCAGTACTGGTCAGCAGTGAGCAGACATCTTTGTGATTAAGTCCTACTTTTCCCCTTCTGAGCATGCCCAGGGTAAGATCTCTCATTGGAGATCAAGGGTCACATGCTCAGGTACTGCATCAATTCCCATTGGTCCTCTAGGAAGGTCCTGAAGTTGCTCAAGTTCTGTGGCAGCCTCCTATTGGTCCTTCTAGGAAGGTCCTGTAGTTGCTGCAGCTATAAAAGGTTAGCATGACGGCACAGCCATGCGCTAGTATCAATCTAAGTTATGAGCTTTGCGCCAGTGTGGTTATGTGTGTATGTATTCAGGGACCCAGCTGAAATAAGCCCCTAGAATACCGACACCTCCGGTGAGGAGATTGTGTGTTTGCATGACCACTGAGACTGCTATCAGCTAGCTTGTGCTCCTGTGAGTCTAACAGTCCGCAGTGCTTTCCTTTCACGGCGACTCTGTGATGTAACAGAGCTAGCTTATACCGCCAGATAGTGCCACCATTCACTAGCAGTAGGTTCTTCCTGCACGGTGGACCTTGGGCTGTGAACGCACCAATAATAAACATCTACTGTATATTTACTCGGTGCGTTCCGCTAGCCCTAACATATATATATATATATATATACACACACACTGCTCAAAAAAATAAAGGAAACACTTAAACAACAGAATATAACTCCAACTAAATCAAACTTTTGTGAAATCAAATTGTCCACTTAGGAATCAATTTCTCATACTGTTGTGGAAATGGAAAAGATGGAAATTATTGGCAATTATCAAGACACACTCAATAAAGGAGTGGTTCTGCAGGTGGGAACCACAGACCACATCTCAGTACCAATGCTTTCTGACTGATGTTTTGGTCACTTTTGAATGTTGCTTGTGCTTTCACACTCGTGGTAGCATGAGACGGACTCTACAACCCACACAAGTGGATGAGAGAGTACAGCTCATCCAGGATGGCACATGAATGCGAGCTGTGGCAAGAAGGTTTGCTGTTTCTGTTAGTGTAGTGTCCAGAGGCTGGAGGCACTGCCAAGAGACAGGACAGTACACCAAGAGACAAGGATGGCAACAACCCAGCAGCTGGACCGCTACCTCAGCCTTTGTGCAAGGAGGAACAGGAGGAATACTGCCAGAGCCCTGCAAAATGTCCTCCAGCAGGCCCCAAGTGTGCATGTGTCTGCACAAACGGCGGTTAGAAACCGAATCCATGAGGATGGTCTGAGTGCTCAACGTCCACAGATAGGGGTTGTGCTCACAGCCCAACATTGTTCAAGATGCTTGACATTTGCCACAGAACACCACAGAACACCAGGATTGGCAAATTCGCCATTGTCACCCTGTGCTCTTCACAAATGAAAGCAGGTTCACACAGAGCACATGTGACAGACGCGACAGAGTCGGGAGATGATCTGCTGCCTTCAACATCCTTTAGCATGACCGGTTTGGCAGTGGGTCAGTAATGGTGTGGGGTGGAATTTCTTTGGAGGGCCGCACAGCCCTCCATGTGCACACCAGAGTTTGCCTGACTGCCATTAGGTACCGAGATGAGATCCTCAGACCCCTTGTGAGACCATATGCTGGTGCGGTTGGCCCTGGGTTCCTCCTAATGCAGGACCATGACAGACCTCATATATCGTTTGAGTGTGTCAGCAGTTCCTGCAAGATGAAGGCATTGAAGCTATGGACTGCCCCACCCATTCCCCAGACCTGAATCCAATTGAACACATCTGGGTCATCATGTCTCGCACCGTCCACAAACGTTACATTGCACCACAGACTGTCCAGGAGTTGGTGGATGATTTAGTCTAGGTCTGGGAGGAGAGCCCTCAGGAGACCATCTGCCGCCTCATCTGGAGCATGCTAGGCATTGTAGGGAAGTCATACAGGCATGTGGAGGCCACACACACTTTTGAACATCATTTTCTTGTCTTGAGGCATTTCCACTGAAGTTGGATCAGCCTGTAACTTGATTTTCCACTTTGATTTTGAGCATAATAATAATAACTTTTATTTATATAGCGCCATCATATTCCGCAGCACTTTACAATAAAGCGGGGACATGTACAGACAATTCATTCAATACAAGTTAAGACAATTTAAACAGTGGCAAGCTTACAATCTACAAGGAAATGGGGGGACACAATAGGTGAAAAGTGCTTGTTATTTCACGTCTGGCAATTATAGTAAATAGGGATTTTCATATAAAGCTGCATGATCCAGTCATCAGCCCGTGTGTTTAAGTGCAATAGTCAAGTATCAAGAGCAGTTATCGTGTGCATGGAGGGTGTGGAGACAGATGAATAGTAGGGTGCAGATTCAGAATAATATTTGGAAGGAGGGCACAGGGCAAAGTTAATTTACTGAGTAGTTGATGTGGTAGGCTTGTTTGAAGAGATGGGTTTTCAAAGCGCGCTTGAAAAGGTCGGGGCTACGTATCAGCCTGGGGAAGTGCATTCCAGGAAGCTGGTGCAGCACTAGAGAAGTCTTGGAGACGGAGGTGCGAGGTTCGGATTAAGGGGGATGTTAGTCTTAGGTCATTTGTAGAACAGAGGGCACAAGTAGGGCAATAGACAGAGATGAGAGAGGAGATATAAGGGGTGCAGAACTGTGGAGAGCTTTGTGGGTGAGAGATGAGTTTATACTGGGCCCTGTAGTGAATGGGTAGCCAGAGTAATGACTGGCACAAGATGAAGGCATCGGTGAAGCGACTGGAGGTAAATATGACCCTGACTGCCGCATTCAAGATGGATTGGAGAGGAGAAAGTTTGGTAAGAGGGAGACTGATCAGAAGAGAGTTGCAGTTGTCCAGACGAGAATGAATAAGAGCGACAGTAAGAGTCTTAGCAGTTTCAAAGGTGAGAAAAGGTCAGATTCTGGAGATGTTTTTATGATGCAGGGGACAAAAGCGAGTGAGTGATCGGATATAGGGAGTAAAGGAAAGTTTGTGGTCGAATATGACCCCAAGACAGCGGGCAGGCTGCTGGTTGAACCCTCCAGGGTTATTTCGATGTTAGGTAGAGTGAGGTTAGTAGAGGGGAGAAACACAAGAAGTTCAGTTTGCAGAGATTCAGTTTCAGATAGAGGGAGGACATGATGTTAGAGACAGCAGACAGACAATGCTTGGTATTTTGAATTAGGGCAAAGGTGATGTCAGGGGAAGAAGTGTATAATTTGGTGTCATCAGCATAGAGATGATAATTGAACCCAAAACTGCTGATTGTTTGTCCAATAGGGGCAGTGTATAGAGAGAAGAGGAGGGTTCTATGACTGAGCCCTGCAGAACCCTGATAGTAAGGTGACGAGGAGAGGAAGAGGAGCTGGCAAAAGATACAGTGAAGGAGCAGTCAGAGAGATAGGATGAGAACCAGGAGAGGGCTGAGTCCTTGAGGTCTATAGTGCAGAGCATATTGAGGAGGAGCTGGTGATCCCCAGTGTCATATGCTGCAGAGAAATCCAGGAGAATCAGCAAGGAGCAATGACCTTTGGATTTAGCTGTTATTAGATCATTAGAGACTTTACTGAGGGCAGTTTCAGTAGAGTGTAAAGAGCGGAAACCAGATTGTAAGGGGTCGAGAAGAGAGTTATCCGAGAGATAGCGGATTGGACCGGAGTGGACCAAGCGATCTAGGAGTTAAGAGATGAAGGAAAGGTTAGAGACAGGTCTGTAGTTAGCAGTGCAGTTCTGGTCCAGGGATGGCTTTTTAAGTAAAGGGGTTATGATGACATGTTTATATGAGGAGGGAAGGATACCTGAAATAACAAGCACTTTTCACTTATTGTGTCCCCCCATTTCCTTGTAGATTGTAAGCTTGTGAGCAGGGACCTCACCCCTAATGTCACTGTTTAAATTGTCTTAACTTGTACTGAATTTATTGTCTGTACATGTCCCCACTTATTGTAAAGTGCTGCGGAATTTGTTGGTGCTATATAAATAAAAATTATTATTATTATTATACCTGAAGAAAGAGAGAGTTTTAATATTTTAGTCAGGTGAGTGGTGACCACTGGTGAGAGACACTTCAAGAGATGTGAAGGAATGGGGTCAATCTTGCAAGTTGTAGACCGAGCAGAAGCGAGGAGCTTGGAAACGTCTTCTTCTGAAACAGGCTCAAAGATGTCTAGACAGCTTGAGGTGCTGCAGGGAAGGGGATCCAGGCACTGAGGAGATTGGGCTGAGATATCCTGATGGATGTGGTTGATTTTTTCTAGGAAATAAGTAGCCAGATCCTCACCGTTGAGGTTAGTGATGGGGGCCTGCACTTTAGGTTTCAGGAGGGAGTTTAAGATTTTAAAAAGTTGTTTTGGGCTGTTGGATAGTGAGGTGATGAGGGTGGTGAAGTAGGATTATTTGGCCAGATGAAGGGCAAAATTATAGGGTGTGAGCATGAACTTATAGTGGATGAAGTCTTTTGCTAAGAGAGATTTTCCCCACTGCTGCTCTGCACACCTTGAGCAGCACTGAAGAAAGCGTGTTTGCATTGTGTGCCAGGGCTGTCGTTGTCTGTGATGGGTCTTTCTGCTTGTAGAAGGTGCTGCTTCATCTAGGGCATTCTTCAGTGTATTATTAAAGTGTGACAATTAGTGATGAGCGAGTGTACTCGTTGCTCAGATTTTTCCGAGCACGCTCGGGTGACCTCCGAGTATTTGTTAGTGTTCAGAGATTTCGTTTTCATCACGGTAGCTGTATGATTCACAGATATTAGCCAGGCTGATTACATGTGGGGGTTGCCTGGTTGCTTGGTGATCCCCACATGTAATCAAGCTGGCTAACAGCTGTAAATCATGCTTCTGAGGCAATGAAAACTTAATCTCCGAGCAGTCATAAATACTCGGAGACCACCCAAGTGTGCTCGGGAAAACCCGAGCAACGAGTACACTCGCTCATCACTAGTGACAATGTTAAGTCTGGACAGGAGAGAGAGGAGATGGTGCTAAAGATGTGTGGAGATTGTCCATAAGCTGCTGGGTATTAATGGTACTTGTATTCTGATAAGTGTAATAAGTGTCCCGGGTGAGGAGACAATTCTTGACAGAGAAGGAAAGAATGTTGTGGTCAGAAAGTGGGAGAGGGAAGTTAGTAATATCGTGCAGCGAGCCGGGATGGGAGAAAACTAGGTCCAGAGAATCCCCTTCTTCATGGAGAATTAGTAAACTGTGAGAGGCCGGATGAAGATGTTGGAGAAAGAAGATGAGAGGCAGATTGGGAGAGTGGATCATTGATGGGGATGTTAACGTCTCCCATGATGAGGGTGGGGATGTAACAGGATAGAAAGTGAGTAAGCCAGGTAGCAAAGTGGTCTAGAAATTGATGGGAGGAGCCTGGAGGGCAATAAACAACCGCCACTCGCAAGGAGAAGGGCTTAAAGAGTCTGACGGTGTGGACTTCAAAGGAAAGAAATGTAAGTGAGGGAACTAAGGGAGATGACTTGGAAAGCACTTTGTGATAAAAGGAGCAAACCAACACCACCACCCTGTCTGTTCTCAGGTCTGGCGGTATGTGAAAATTTCAGCCCACCAAACGAGAGAGCGACAGTGGTAGTGGTGTCTGAATGCTGGATCCATATATTAAGAGAGTAATGTGGTACAACCTTTTGCTAGCTGCTCAAGTAGTGTCCCAGACCTTAGTAAGTTGAGGGAAGCCTTGGCACACAAATGAGCATTGGGTGAATTTTTCAATGTTCATCCAAAATTTAGTACAACAGTGTAAACGTTTCGGTTATATTATTATGACCTTCCTCAGTGTACTACAGAAGAAAATTAAATATATCATATTCATAAAAAAATATGTATCAACATATAAATTCCAAAAGCAAAATCAAAAATCATAAAATTGCTTTTAACAAGTGTTTTTAGCAAACATTAGTGTTGAGCATCCCGATACCGCAAGTATCGGGTATCGGCCGATACTTGCGGTATCGGGATTCCGATACCGAGATCCGATACTTTTGTGGTATCGGGTATTGGTATCGGATCCATAGTGAGGTGTAAAATAAAGAATTAAAATAAAAAATATTGATATATTCACCTCTCCGGCGGCCCCTGGACATCACCGCGGGTAACCGGCAGGCTTCTTTGTTTAAAATGCGCGCGTTTAGAACCTGAGGAATGACGTCGCGGCTTCTGATTGGTCGCGTGCCGCCCATGTGACCGCCACGCGACCAATCAGAAGCCGCAACGTCATTCCCCAGGTCCTAAATTCCTAGAATGAGCGCGTTTAGGACCTGAGGAATAACGTCGCAGCTTCTGATTGGTCGCGTGCCGCCCATGTGACGCCACGCGAACAATCAGAAGCCGCAACGTCATTCTCAGGCACTAAACTCCTCATTCTAGGAATTTAGGACCTGAGGAATGACGTCGCGGCTTCTGATTGGTCACGTGGCGGTCACATGGGCGGCACGCGACCAATCAGAAGCAGCGACGTCATTCCTCAGGTCCTAAACGCGCGCATTTTAAACAAAGAAGCCTGCCGGTTACCCGCTGTGATGTCCAGGGGCCGCCGGAGAGGTGAATATATCAATATTTTTTATTTTAATTCTTTATTTTACACATTAATATGGATCCCAGGGCCTGAAGGAGAGTTTCCTTTTTTCCCTTGTCCTTTTCCTATCCTTCACACATGCTATCTGCTATTGAATATTGAGTTATTTTATATTTAGTGTCACTAACTACAGTCACTAAATAGGATGACAATTCATCTCATTATATGCTTTGATGTTTCCTCTCCCTATTTGTGTGTATATATATATATATATATATATATATATATATATTATATATATATTTTTGGTAAAAACACCTCTTAAAAGCATTTTTTTGATTTTGCATTTGGAATTTACATGTTTATACATAATTTTTATAAATATAATATATTTAATTTTCTTCTGTAGTGCACTGAGGAAGGTCAGAATAATATGACCAAAACGTTTATACTGTTGTACTAAATTTTGGATGAACATTAAAACAAATCACCCAATACTCATTTGTGTGCCAAGTAGGCTTGAGCGAAACGGATCGGACAAATTCAAAAGTCGCCGACTTTTGGCAAAGTCGGGTTTCATGAAACCCGACCCGATCCTAGTGTGGGATCGGCCATGCGGTCGGCGATCTTCCCGCCAAAGTCGCGTTTTGTATGACGCGTCTGGCGCCATTTTTTCAGCCAATGAAGGAGCGTGGGCAGAGTGATGACATAGGTCTTAGGGGCGTGGACGCCTATCGCCATCTTGTCGCTTGTGCGCTGTAGCGATTTGCAATGTGTAACACCAGCTTTTCTGTTCAGGGACGGAGGGGAGAGAGAGAGAGAGAGAGAGAGAAGAAAAAAAAAGAGTTAGATTTCCCATTGACTTTGCATTGGTTTCGTGTTTCGGTCGATCCCCGACTTTTCGCCATATCGGCCGATTTCACTCGACTCGACTTTTGAGATAGTCGGGTTTCGTGAAACCCGACTCGACCCTAAAAAAGTAAAAGTCGCTCAACCCTAGTGCCAAGGCTTCATTTAACTGAATGCTGGATCCAGGTATCATTCCAACTCCAGACCTCCATGGGATATTAGTTGTGATTTACATTGATAATTTTTAGGTTGTATTGTTCTCAACACATTCCACTATGTAATTAATATAGATTTGCAACTGGAATATTTCATTCATTGATATCAAGGATGTGGATTAGTGTTCCCTTTCTTTTTATTTGAGCAGTGTGTATATATATATATATATATATATATATATACATATATATATATATATATTGTATTTAAATATCTATATATCTATCTATTTCTATCTATTTATCTATCTATATATCTATTGAGTCTGAGCACTTGTAGGTTTGTGGAGCCTCCAATGTTATTGGATTTTTCTTTTTGTATCCACTCTGTTATGGTAATGTTAGCCCCCCTGCGTGAACCCAGAAGAAATACAGCGGGGGTCTCATGGCCTCATAGACCCTATGGGTTTTAATATGGCAATTTTTCTATGGATCATTTAGAGGTCAGGTCAGTCAGATGAGGTGAGCAGACACTGGTTTTATCCAGTTTTTTCTGGTCTGCCTGGTGCCCTTTTTTAGCTGTTTTTATTGGTTGTTGGGGTGTTGGGCGCCCAAATATTTGTGTATAAAAACCCTGGTTTCAGGGGATTTTAGTCATTCTGCCGGTGAAGAAGAAAAGAAGAAGCCCGCCCTCCCTCCCCATTTTTTAATGCTTGTAATTCACTGTCGTGTAGTTTAATTGTGGGAAAATCACCCATGTATGGGTGGATTGGTTTACTGGAGTAATATGGAAATTGAGTTTTAATTGAAGTATTTATTTATTGGTATTTATTTAACTTATGTAACCCTAAATAAACTACACGGCCATTTTTATCCAAATCATTAGTGTTTGTGTTTTCTTTGTATGAATGGGTTTTGTGAGGCCATGTGTTAGCAGTATACTAGTTACCGGCACCTCCTGCACTTTATTGTCCTATTGAAGCACATTTATTATAGTATCAGCTGCATCACTATGTTTATGTGCTCAAGTGCAATTGAATCTATCTATATAACGCTGGGAGCGTCACTCTGTCCGAAGCCTTTATAGACTACGCAGGTGCGACGCTCCTAGCGTTACATTATAGAGTGTCAGGGAAAAAAAATGGCGCCGGAAGGCACGGACTGCCGGGAGCAGGGGGTCGGAAGCAGGGGGACACCGTGCACATATTTGTGCCCTGATTATGCTGTGGCACTTCATGCCACAGCAATTTGTTACTTACGCCATTCCTTTCCGCCCATTTTCTTTGTCCTCCTGCTGCCGGAATCGGCGCCTGCGCAGTCCGCGCTTTCCGGCGCCATTTTCTTGAAGACACACTGCTCCGGAAAGCGCGGACTGCGCAGCCGCCGATTCCGCCAGCAGGAGGACCAAGAAAATGGCGGCGGAAAGGAATCAGGTGGCGTAAGTAACAAATTGCTGTGGCATGTGTCATGCCACAGCTATTTGTTACTTACGCCACCTGATAAGGGGCATATACTATGGAGCATCTTATGGAGCAGCGTATGGGGCATATGGATGGGAGCAGCAAATTAAAGAACGGTGGCGCAGGATGGGAGCAGCACATGACAGAACGGGGGCGCAGGATGGGAGCAGCACATGACAGAATAGGGCAGCACATGACAGAACGGGGGTGCAGGATGGCTGCTGCACATGACAGAACGGGGTGCAGGATGTCTGCAGCACATGAGAGAACGGGGGTGCAGGATGGAAGCAGCACATGACAGAACGGGGGCGCAGGATGGGAGCAGCACATGACAGAACGGGGGAGCAGGATGGGAGCAGCACATGACAGAACGGGGGCGCAAGATAAGAGCAGCACATGACAGAACGGGGGCACAGGATGGGAGCAGCACATAACAGGATGGGGGCGCAGGATGGGTGCAGCAAATGACAGAATGGAGGCGCAGGATGGGAGAAGCACTTGACAGAACGGGGGCGCAGGATGGGAACAGCACATGACAGAATGGGGGTGCAGGATGGGTGCAGCAAATGACAGAATGGAGGCGCAGGATGGGAGCAGCACATGACAGAACGGGGGCGCAGGATGGGAGCAGCAAATGACAGAATGGAGGCGCAGGATGGGAGAAGCACTTGACAGAACGGGGGCGCAGGATGGGAACAGCACATGACAGAATGGGGGTGCAGGATGGAGCAGCACATGTCAGAATGGGGGCACAGGATGGGGGCGCAGGATGGAGCAGCACATACCAGGATAGAGACCATATACCAATATAAATGTTTGCCACCTGGGCGTAGAACGGGTTCAATAGCTAGTTTATTTATATTGTGCAATGTTGGCCTGCTAATGTTATTGCACTTTGCTATGTATTGATTACAGTTATAAAAATTCTTTTGCTCTTATTATTCAATAAATGTTGCACATTTTTATGGTGTTTTTTTGATTTTTTATTTGCTGTATTATCTATTGCACAGTTTTTTGCAATTGGTTTGCACATTTTTTGCACAATTTTGCACGTATTTTTTGCACTATGCAATTTTGAGTGGCCTTTATATATCGATTTCCTTTTTTTATCAACTTTTTTATCACAATTTTTGTGCATTTCTTGGAATAGTGCTAGGATATATCAGTGTGGAGGTTTATATATTATTTTGTATTATTTTGTAATATTTTGGTTAGTGTCCTTTCATACCATTATATTGTGCCCATATTTATCAGATATATTTTGTGATTATATTATTTTTTTATACTTTATATTACTTTCAATAAAATAATTTTATACGCTGTCTTTTTTTGCACTTTTTATTTGGGAGGATTTATGTATTTATTGGTGCATGACATAGTATTTTGCATACGAGTGGTTACCTATCTGATTAATATGTATACAGTAATATGAAAAAGTTTGGGCACCCCTATTAATCTTAAGCTTAATGTTTTATAAAAATGTTGTTTTTTTTTGCAATAGCTATTTCAGTTTCATATGTCTAATAACTGTTGGACACAGTAATGTTTCTGCCTTGAAATGAGTTTTATTGTACTAACAGAAAATGTGCAATCTGCATTCAAGCAAAATTTGACAGGTGCATAAGTATGGGCAGCCTTATCATTTTCTTGTTTTAAATACTCCTACCTACTTTTTGCTGACTTACTAAAGCACTTTTTTGGGTTTTCTAACCTCATTGAGCTTTGAACTTCATAGCCAGCTGTATGCAATCATGAGAAAAGCTACTTAAAGTGTCCACTTGCAAGTTGTTCTCCTGTTTGAATCTCCTCTGAAGAGTGGCATCATGGGCTCCTCAAAACAACTGTCTAATGATCTGAAAACAAAGATTATTCAACATAGTTGTTCAGGGGAAGGATACAAATAGCTGTTTCAGAGATTTAACCTGTCAATTTCCACTGTGAGGAACATTGTAAGGAAATGGAAGAACACAGGTACAGTTCTTGTTAAGGCCAGAAGTGGCAGGCCAAGAAAAACATCAGAAAAGCAGAGAAGTAGAATGGTGAGATCAGTCAAGGACAATCCCCAGACCACCTCCAGAGAGCTGCAGCATCAACTTGCTGCAGATGGTGTCCCTGTGCATCGGTCAACTATGCAACGCACTTTGCACATGGAGAAGCTGTATGGGAGAGCGATGCGAAAAAAGCCGTTTCTGCAAGCACGCCACAAACAGAGTCGGCTGAGGTATGCAAAAGCATATTTGGAGAAGCCAATTTCTTTTTGGAAGAAGGTCCTGTGGACTTATGAAACCAAGATTCAGTTGTTTGGTCATACAAAAAAGCATTATGCATGGCGGCCAAAAAACACAGCATTCCAAGAAAAACACTTGCTACCCACAGTAAAATTTGGTGGAGGTTCCATCATGCTTTGGGGCTGTGTGGCCAATGCCGACACCGGGAATCTTGTTAAAGTTGAGGGATGCATGGATTCCTCTCAGTATCAGCAGAGTCTTGACAATAATGTTCATGAATCAGTGACAAAGTTGAAGTTACGCAGGGGATGGATCTTTCAGCACGACAATGATCCAAAACACCGCTCCAAATCTACTCAGGCATTCATGCAGAGAAACAATTACACTGTTCTGGAATGGCCATCCCAGTCCCCAGACCTGAATATTATTGAACATCTGTGGGATAATTTGAAGAGGGCTGTCCATGCTCAGCGACCATCAAACTTAACTGAAATTGTTTTTAAAGAGGAATGGTCAAAAATACCTTCATCCAGGAACTCATTTAAAGCTACAGGAAGCGACTAGAGGCTGTTATTTTTGCAAAAGGAGGATCTACTAAATATTAATGTCACTTTTCTGGTGAGGTGCCCACACTTATGCACCTGTCAAATTTTGTTTGAATGCAGATTGCACATTTTCTGTTAGTACAATAAACCTCATTTCAAGGCAGAAACATTACTGTGTCCAACAGTTATTAGATATATGAAACTGAAATAGCTGATGCAAAAAAAACAATTTTTATAACACATTAAGCTTAAGATTAATAGGGGTGCCCAAACTTTTTCATATAACTGTATATATATATATATGTATATATATATATATATCAGTAGCGTAGCTACCGGGGGGCACAGGGGGCCATCACCCCGGGCCCAGCACTCTGAGGGGGCCCACCCAGAGCTATGCTACTCTAACTGCATCGGCGCGTGCATCAATCTCCCTGCTCTGCCGCTATGGGGCCCCTGAGCAGATGGGGGGCCCGGTGCTAGCAGTGGACCCCCCACCGTCATCGCATGGTGAGCTGTATTGGCAACTAGCCAATACAGCTCACAGCATTGATGAGGGAAGGAGCGCTGCACTGCACTCCTTCCCCCATCATCCCCCTGTAGACATCTGGCGTCACTCGCAGACGCCGACACTGACAGTGGGCGCGATGACGTCACCGCCCTGTGCCCGCTGTCAAGACAAGAGCAGGAGCAGGGAGCACCGCTGGAACAAAGAGGAATAGAGGTGAGTATTGTGTTTTTTTATGGGGGCTGCCTACACTACAGGATCTGACTATGGGGGCTGTTTACTACACTACAGGATCTGACTATGGGGGGCAGCTGCCTAATACACTGCAGGATCTGACTATGGGGGGCTTCTGCCTTATACACTAAAGGATCTGCCTATGGGGGGCTGCTGCCTAATACACTACAGGATCTGCCTTCTGGGAGGCTGCTGCCTAATACACTACAGGATCTGACTATGGGGGGCACTGCCTAATACGCTACAGGATCTGACTATGGGGGGCTGCTGCCTAATACACTACAGGATCTGACTATGGGGGCTGCTGCCTAATACACTACAGGATCTGACTATGGGGGGCTGCTGCCTAATACACTACAGGATCTGACTATGGGGGGGGCTTCTACCTAATACACTATAGGATCTGACTATGGGGGGCTGCCTTATACATTACAGGATCTGACTATGGGGGGTGCTGCCTTATATTACAGGATCTGACTATTGGGGGGCTGCTGCCTAATACACTACAGGATCTGACATGGGGGGCTGCTGCCTAATACACTACAGGATCTGCCTATGGGGGGCTGCCTTATACACTACAGGATCTGCCTATGGGGGCTGCTTCGTTATATTACAGGATCTGCCTATGGGGGGCTGCTGCCTAATACACTACAGGATCTGCCTGTAGGGGGTGTGCTGCCTAATACACTACAGGATCTGCCTGTAGGGGGGTGCTGCCTAATACACTACAGGATCTGCCTTTGGGGGCGTGCTGCCTAATACACTACAGGATCTGCCTATGGTGGGGGTGCTGCCTAATACTACAGGATCTGCTTAAGGGGGGGAGCTGCCTTATACACTACAGGATCTGCCTATGGGGGAGCTGCCTTATACCACAGGGTCTGCCTATAGGGGTACTGCCTTATACTACAGGGTCTGCCTATAGGGTTGCTGTCTTGTACTATATTGAGGACTATCTGGCACATTATACTATATGGAGGTTATCTATGGGGCCATCATACAGTGTGGGGATTACAGTGAAGGGGCCATAATACAGTGTTGGAGCCATCAAACAGTTTGGAGACTACTAAGGGGTCAGTATACTGTGTGTGTGGTACTCTACAGTGAGGGAGCATCATGCTGTGTATAGGGAAGCTGTACAGGGGGAAACTCAGGACATTATTAAATGTAAAATGGGCACTTATTGTTATAGGGGAACTCGGGTTACTGTGACTATCAAAGGGGCACACAGGGCAATATTACTTTCTAGGGGGCAAAATATGGGCAGTTTTCTAGGGCACTTGCACCTGGCATTAGTATATTATAGATGGGGTGCTTTAGAAGTTACACAGCAGTGTAAATGCAGTAATAGGGACACATACGGCAGCAGCGGCTCAGTATTGGGATATCAGGTGCAGTAATATGGACACATACGGCAGCAGCGGCTCAGTATTGGGGTATCAGGGGCAGTAATAGGGACACATATGGCAGCAGCGGCTCAGTATTGGGGTATCAGCAGGATGAGGAGTTTGTGCAGGTTGAAAATAGATGATGATGGGGCTGGAATGTGAGAAGTGAAATGTGTCTTTGTTATATTCTCTGCAGACGAGTCCTGGCTGGAAGAAGTTGTCATGTCGGTCTGGGCCAGATGGAAAAGACTGGAAAAGTGAACAACTCCATCAGAAAGAAAGTCAGAGGTAAGTCATTATCTGTAACTGTGCTGTGATCTCTTATATGTTCTGTAGGACTGTATTTACCCCTGATCGTATGGTGGTAATATCTATAGAAAAAAGAAAAATAAGCCAGCTCACCCGTGATGCATAAACCAATCTTCGGGAGCATGGACCCGCTGTGTCCAGGCATATAAAGTCAAAAAAAGAAAGGAATGTCCAGCTTCACCGAATCTGTAAAAAAGAGTTTTATTTATTCACAAACTTTAAACATGGAGGATACAGACTTCAGCACGAACCATATGAGGGAGATTCTTACCCATATGGCTCGTGCTGAAGTCTGTATCCTCCATGTTTAAAGTTTGTGAATAAAGAATACTCTTTTTTACGGATTCGGTGAAGCTGGACATTCCTTTCTTTTTTTGGAAATATATATGTTGGTTCTCTTCCACTGAATTACCGAATTGTAATCAAGGTTACCTGGTTAGGGGCCCACTCAGAAACTTCGCCTCCCCGAACCAAAACCCTAGCTACTAGAGTTGAGCGACCTTGACCTTTTTAGAGTCGAGCCGGGTTTCGCGAAACCCGACTATCTCAAAAGTCGGGTCGAGTGAAATCGGCCGATTATGACGTAAAGTCGGGATCAACCGAAACACGAAACCCAATGCAAGTCAATGGGGCAGCATAGTCGGCAGTGAGTGGGGGCCAGGAAAACACCTAGAGTGCCCATTTTAATGTCAAAACCATCCATTCTTCTTAATGAAGCTTGTCAAGCGTAATTTACCTTATAATAATTGTAAGGCATTTGAAATTGGGGGTCATTTGGCTAAAGTTGTGGTGGGTAGGGCTGGTTCAAGTAATTAGTGGGCCCAGGAAATCTGGACCACGTCACGGCAGTGGAGCAGGGAGAGGTAAGTATTTCAACTTTGCAAGTGCTGTGAACCTGAGCAAGCAGGGGGGGCCCACTCGTTGGCATTGGCACTGACACAGGGCCCCTCAAAGTACAGCGGTGTGTTTGCACGGCGGGGGCAGCAACACTTTTGCGTACTATGAGAGGCCCTGTGCCAGTGACGTCACCAACTAGTATTCCTCCCCCAACCTGATGAAGGAACCTGCACTTTCATCTGCACCTTCCTCTTTGTCCCCGTGTAAGGTGGTATGGTATGCGGGAAGAGCAACCTGACTTTCAGCAGGGTCACAATGTTGTTGTGTAGCGTGCACGGGGAATGTTGCGTTATGGGTCAATGTACCAGCAGACTCATCTATCACTGGCTGGGCAATGGGCAGGATGAGGAGGAAACACAGATATAGGCCCAAAGAATAAACTTGGCTAAATGCAGTTCAAAATTGGTAACACAGGAATAACCAGGGGGCATTGCAGTGGAGGACAACTGGAATGAGAGGCTGACACAGAGAGTAGGCCCAAATCAGTAAGTAGTCGAAATGCAGTTCAAAATTGGCAACCGTAGTAAACAGGCGGCACAGCTTTGTTCAGTGGAGGAGAACAGCAAGGAGTGGCAGACACCGATAGTAGGCCCCAACCCAACTAGTAGGCCAAATGCAGTCTAACATTAACAACTACTTAACGAGCGCCTGAAAACGGAATTTCAGGACAGGAAACCAGGAGAACAGCAAGGAGTGGCAGACACCGATAGTAGGCCCCAAACCAACTAGTACGCCAAATGCAGTTGTTCCGTTTAACCACAATTTAATGAGAGCCTGAAGATAGAAGTTCAGGAAAGGCAACCTGGAGAACACCTTGGAGTGGAACACACCATCTCTCTACACCCCATACCCAATTTGTAGGCCTAATGCAGTGTAGTTTCCAAGAACTACTAAACGAGAGCCGGAAGATCGAAGCTCAGGAAAGGCAACCTGGAGAACACCTTGGAGTGGAACACACCATCTCTCTACACCCCATACCCAATTTGTAGGCCTAATGAAGTGTAGTTTCCAACAACTACTAAACGAGAGCCGGAAGATCGAAGCTCAGGAAAGGCAACCTGGAGAACACCTTGGAGTGGAACACACCATCTCTCTACACCCCATACCCAATTTGTAGGCCTAATGCAGCGTAGTTTCCAACAACTACTAAACGAGAGCCGGAAGATCGAAGCTCAGGAAAGGCAACCTGGAGAACACCTTGGAGTGGAACACACCATCTCTCTACACCCCATACCCAATTTGTAGGCCTAATGCAGCGTAGTTTCCAACAACTACTAAACGAGAGCCGGAAGATCGAAGCTCAGGAAAGGCAACCTGGAGAACACCTTGGAGTGGAACACACCATCTCTCTACACCCCATACCCAATTTGTAGACCTAATGCAGTGTAGTTTCCAAGAACTACTAAATGAGAGCCGGAAGATCGAAGCTCAGGAAAGGCAACCTGGAGAACACCTTGGAGTGGAACACACCATCTCTCTACACCCCATACCCAATTTGTAGGCCTAATGCAGCGTAGTTTCCAACAACTACTAAACGAGAGCATGAAGATCGAAGCATTGGCGAGGAAACCAGGGGAACACCTTGGAGTGGAACACACCATCTCTCTACACCCCATACCCAATTTGTAGGCCTAATGCAGCGTAGTTTCCAACAACTACTAAACGAGAGCCGGAAGATCGAAGCTCAGGAAAGGCAACCTGGAGAACACCTTGGAGTGGAACACACCATCTCTCTACACCCCATACCCAATTTGTAGGCCTAATGCAGTGTAGTTTCCAAGAACTACTAAACGAGAGCCGGAAGATCGAAGCTCAGGAAAGGCAACCTGGAGAACACCTTGGAGTGGAACACACCATCTCTCTACACCCCATACCCAATTTGTAGGCCTAATGCAGCGTAGTTTCCAACAACTACTAAACGAGAGCCGGAAGATTGAAGCTCAGGAAAGGCAACCTGGAGAACACCTTGGAGTGGAACACACCATCTCTCTACACCCCATACCCAATTTGTAGGCCTAATGCAGTGTAGTTTCCAAGAACTACTAAACGAGAGCCGGAAGATCGAAGCTCAGGAAAGGCAACCTGGAGAACACCTTGGAGTGGAACACACCATCTCTCTACACCCCATACCCAATTTGTAGGCCTAATGCAGCGTAGTTCCAACAACTACTAAACGAGAGCCGGAAGATCGAAGCTCAGGAAAGGCAACCTGGAAAACACCTTGGAGTGGAACACACCATCTCTCTACACCCCATACCCAATTTGTAGGCCTAATGCAGTGTAGTTTCCAAGAACTACTAAACGAGAGCCGAAAGATCGAAGCTCAGGAAAGGCAACCTGGAGAACACCTTGGAGTGGAACACACCATCTCTCTACACCCCATACCCAATTTGTAGGCCTAATGCAGCGTAGTTTCCAACAACTACTAAACGAGAGCCGGAAGATCGAAGCTCAGGAAAGGCAACCTGGAGAACACCTTGGAGTGGAACACACCATCTCTCTACACCCTATACCCAATTTGTAGGCCTAATGCAGTGTAGTTTCCAACAACTACTAAACGAGAGCCGGAAGATCGAAGCTCAGGAAAGGCAACCTGGGGAACACCTTGGAGTGTAACACACCATCTCTCTCCACCCGATACCCATTTTGTAGGCCTAATGCAGTGTAGTTTTCTACAACTACTAAACGAGAGTCGGAAGACCGAAGCAATGGCAAGGAAACCTGGGGAACACCTTGGAGTGTAACACACCATCTCTCTCCACCCCATACCCAATTTGTAGGCCTAATGCAGCCTACTTTCCGACAACTACTAAACGAGAGCATGAAGATCGAAGCTCAGGAAAGGCAACCTGGGGAACACCTTGGAGTGTAACAAACCCTCTCTCTACACCACGGAAGGGCTGATTCTTAGGAAGGAAGGCTGTCGGAAAGAAGCAGGGCGCGTCCGAGGGTGATTATATTCTTATTAGGTATATACTCACCCTCGGACGCGCCCTGCTTCTTTATTTGTAATGAATGTTTATTTGCAATGTGGTTTTGACTTACTCTATTTTTTTGGTAAATAATGATTTTTTTATTTTCATTGTTTTGCATCTTCTTGGCAATAATATAAAGAAAACGCGACAGGACAACACTCGGTGGATGCCATATCTGTGTTTTAAATTGAAAAAAACTTTCAGTTAACCATTTGCAGGAGAAAGTTATTGTAGCTGGTGGCCATTTTTAGTACTGTACCAGATTTTTGTTGTATGTGTTTGTTTTTAATGATAAAATGTCTGCATTTGATATCTCTCCAGTATTTTCTTTTTTATAAGCAAAATACTTATTTTTATATTTTCTGATGTTGGTTCAAGGGGTACACGGGCAGCAGTAGACAGGTCAGTGGAGGCCTAGTGGAAGGAGGGACCGCAGACAGGCTTCGAAGCCCTAACATAATAAATTGGGCTGGCTGTAGGCAATTTAAAATTGGTTCCAGGGGAACACGGGCGGCAGTAGACAGGTCAGTGGAGGCCTAGTGGAAGGAGGGACCGCAGACAGGCTTCGAAGCCCTAACATAATCAATTGGGCTGGCTGTAGGCAATTTAAAATTGGTTCCAGGGGAACACGGGCAGCAGTAGACAGGTCAGTGGAGGCCTAGTGGAAGGAGGGACCGCAGACAGGCTTCGAAGCCCTAACATAATAAATTGGGCTGGCTGTAGGGCAATTTAAAATTGGTTCCAGGGGAACACGGGTGGCAGTAGACAGGTCAGTGGAGGCCTAGTGGAAGGAGGGACCGCAGACAGGCTTCGAAGCCCTAACATAATAAATTGGGCTGGCTGTAGGCAATTTAAAATTGGTTCCAGGGGAACACGGGCGGCAGTAGACAGGTCAGTGGAGGCCTAGTGGAAGGAGGGACCGCAGACAGGCTTCGAAGCCCTAACATAATCAATTGGGCTGGCTGTAGGCAATTTAAAATTGGTTGCAGGGGAACACGGGCAGCAGTAGACAGGTCAGTGGAGGCCTAGTGGAAGGAGGGACCGCAGACAGGCTTCGAAGGCCTAACATAAGAAAAATGTCAATACAATGGTATTGACAGTGCCAGGCATTGAAGGATGTCAGCGCATAGAATAAACATTGGTGGAGCTGTGAGAGAAAATTTTGCAAGTCGTAGAGCACTGTTTGACCTGGGGGGGGACTGTCTTGTGGCCGGCGGTACAGGCCCAGGGCCCCTCATATTACAACGGTGTGTCTGACGTTGGGTGCGCACCACCACCGCCAGACACTTTATTGTACTATGAGGGACCTAGTGGCAGTGCCGTCGACCAAAAGCGGGCACACCCACCTCTTCAGACAAACAGTACTCTCACGGGTGCTGGCGCCAAGTGGCGATACCACGGCCCCATGTGGGGACTTTGGCCATTTAGGGAGGTGTTAACATGTCGGATGTTGGACAATCAGGTGCTGCAAATTACGAGATTGGAAAAGTCGTTCAGAATAGTCCACAGGCAAGACCTTTACATAGGAAAGCTAGGTGTCAGCCGGGCAAGGTGGGGCAAAAGATTTCGAAATCCAGTTGTGGTTCATTTTAATGAAGGTTAGATCATCTACATTTTGGGTAGCCAGACGAGTCCTTTTTTCTGTTAGTATTGAACCTGCAGCACTGAATACTCTTTCTGATAGGACACTAGCTGCCGGGCAAGCAAGCTCCTGCAATGCATATTCTGCCAATTCTGGCCAGGTGTCTAATTTTGATGCCCAGTAATCAAATGGGAATGACGGTTGAGGGAGAACATCGATAAGGGATGAAAAATAGTTTGTAACCATACTGGACAAATGTTGTCTCCTGTCACTTTGAATTGATGCTGCAGTACCTGTCCTGTCTGCGGTCATAGCAAAATCACTCCACAACCTGGTCAGAAAACCCCTCTGGCCAACGCCACTTCTGATTTCTGCCCCTCTAACTCCTCTGGTCTGCTGGCCCCTGCAGCTCGTGTGAGAACGATCACGGGCGCTGTGTGCAGGGAATGCCAGAAGCAAACGGTCAACAAGAGTTGATTGTTTGGTTGCTAATATTAGTTCCAAGTTCTCATGTGGCATTATATTTTGCAATTTGCCTTTAAAGCGAGGATCAAGGAGGCAGGCCAACCAGTAATCGTCATTGTTCATCATTTTAGTTATGCGTGTGTCCCTTTTGAGGATACGTAAGGCATAATCCGCCATGTGGACCAAAGTTCCAGTTCTCAAATCTCCGGTTGTGCTTGGTTGAGGGGCAGTTTCAGGCAAATCCACGTCACTTGTGTCCCTCCAAAAACCAGAACCCGGCCTTGCCGCGCCACCAATTTCCAGTGGCCCCGGAAAAGCTTCCTCATTACAAATATAATCATCCCTATCATCCTCCTCGTCCTCCTCCTCCTCTTTGCCCGCTAACTCGTCCTGTACACTGCCCTGGCCAGACAATGGCTGACTGTCATCAAGGCTTTCATCTTCCTCAGCTGCAGACGCCTGATCCTTTATGTGCGTCAAACTTTGCATCAGCAGACGCATTAGGGGGATGCTCATGCTTATTATGGTGTTGTCTGCACTAACCAGCCGTGTGCATTCCTCAAAACACTGAAGGACTTGACACATGTCTTGAATCTTCGACCACTGCACACCTGACAACTCCATGTCTGCCATCCTACTGCCTGCCCGTGTATGTGTATCCTCCCACAAAAACATAACAGCCCGCCTCTGTTCGCACAGTCTCTGAAGCATGTGCAGTGTTGAGTTCCACCTTGTTGCAACGTCTATGATTAGGCGATGCTGGGCAAGGTTCAAAGAACGCTGATAGGCCTGCATACGGCTCGAGTGTACGGGGGCGAACGGCGGATATGTGAGCAAAGTCCACGCACTTTGAGGAGCAGGTCGGATAACCCCGGATAACTTTTCAGGAAGCACTGCACCACCAGGTTTAAGGTGTGAGCCAGGCAAGGAATGTATTTCAGTTGGGAAAGGGAGATGGCAGCCATGAAATTCCTTCCGTTATCACTCACTACCTTGCCTGCCTCAAGATCTACAGTGCCCAGCCACGACTGCGTTTCTTTCTGCAAGAACTCGGACAGAACTTCCGCGGTGTGTCTGTTGTCGCCCAAACACTTCATAGCCAATACAGCCTGCTGACGTTTGCCAGTAGCTGCCCCATAATGGGAGACCTGGTGTGCAACAGTGGCAGCTGCGGATGGAGTGGTTGTGCGACTGCGGTCTGTGGACGAGCTCTCGCTTCTGCAGGAGGATGAAGAGGAGGAGGAGGGGGTGCGAACGGCTACAGCCAACTGTTTCCTAGACCGTTGGCTAGGCAGAACTGTCCCAAACTTGCTGTCCCCTGTGGACCCTGCATCCACCACATTTACCCAGTGTGCCGTGATGGACACGTAACGTCCCTGGCCATGCCTACTGGTCCATGCATCTGTTGTCAGGTGCACCTTTGTGCTCACAGATTGCCTGAGTGCATGGACGATGCGCTCTTTAACATGCTGGTGGAGGGCTGGGATGGCTTTTCTGGAAAAAAAGTGTCGACTGGGTAGCTCGTAGCGTGGTACAGCGTAGTCCATCAGGGCTTTGAAAGCTTCGCTTTCAACTAACCGGTAGGGCATCATCTCTAACGAGATTAGTCTAGCTATGTGGGCGTTCAAACCCTGTGTACGCGGATGCGAGGCTAAGTACTTCCTTTTTCTAACCATAGTCTCATGTAGGGTGAGCTGGACTGGAGAGCTGGAGATCGTGGAACTAGCGGGGGTGCCGGTGGACATGGCAGACTGAGAGACGGTGGGAGATGGTATTGTTGCCGCCGGTGTCCTAGATGCAGTGTTTCCTACTACGAAACTGGTGATTCCCTGACCCTGACTGCTTTGGCCTGGCAAAGAAACCTGCACAGATACTGCAGGTGGTGCGGAAAATGGTGGCCCTACACTGCCGGAAGGGATGTTGCGTTGCTGACTAGCTTCATTGGCCGAGGGTGCTACAACCTTAAGGGACGTTTGGTAGTTAGTCCAGGCTTGCAAATGCATGGTGGTTAAATGTCTATGCATGCAACTTGTATTGAGACTTTTCAGATTCTGTCCTCTGCTTAAGGTAGTTGAACATTTTTGACAGATGACTTTGCGCTGATCAATTGGATGTTGTTTAAAAAAATGCCAGACTGCACTCTTTCTAGCATGGGATACCTTTTCAGGCATTGCAGACTGAGCTTTAACCGGATGGCCACGCTGTCCTCCAACAGGTTTTGGCTTTGCCACGCGTTTTGGGCAAGATACGGGCCCGGCAGATGGAACCTGTTGCGATGTTGATGCCTGCTGCGGCCCCTCCTCCTCCGCTTCAGAACTGCTGCCGCCTGCACCCTGTTCCGCCAATGGCTGCCAATCGGGGTCAAGAACTGGGTCATCTATTACCTCTTCTTGTAGCTCGTGTGCAACTTCGTCTGTGTCACCGTGTCGGTCGGTGGTATAGCGTTCGTGATGGGGCAACATAGTCTCATCAGGGTCTGATTCTTGATCATTACCCTGCGAGGGCAATGTTGTGGTCTGAGTCAAAGGACCAGCATAGTAGTCTGGCTGTCGCTGTGCATCAGTGCACTCCATGTCAGATTCAACTTGTAATGGGCATGGACTGTTAACTGCTTCACTTTCTAAGCCAGGGACGGTATGTGTAAAGAGCTCCATGGAGTAACCCGTTGTGTCGCCTGCTGCATTCTTCTCTGTTGTTGTTTTTGCTGAAGAGGACAAGGAAGCGACTTGTCCCTGACCGTGAACATCCACTAACGACGCGCTGCTTTGAAATTTACCAGTTTCACGAGAGGAGGCAAAAGAGCTAGAGGCTGAGTCAGCAAGATAAGCCAAAACTTGCTCTTGCTGCTCCGGCTTTAAAAGCGGTTTTCCTACTCCCAGAAAAGGGAGCGTTCGAGGCCTTGTGTAGCCAGACGACGAACCTGGCTCCACAGCTCCAGACTTAGGTGCAATATTTTTTTTCCCACGACCAGCTGATGCTCCACCACTACCACTACCCTCATTACCAGCTGACAATGAACGCCCCCGGCCACGACCTCTTCCAGCAGACTTCCTCATTGTTTTAAAAACATAAACAAACTAACGGTATTTGTTGCTGTCACACAAATTACACGGTGAGCTATAACTTCAGTATGATTTAGCTACCCCTTTACAGGTGAGTGAGACCACAACGAAAATCAGGCACAATGTTACACACTCTGTTGTTGGTGGCAACAAATGAGAGAGATGCCACACACGCAGGACTGTCACTGAAGCACAAATGTAAATATTAATCTCCCACTGATTTGATTTTTTTTTTTTTTCAGGGAGACTTTAGGAAAAAAAAAATAATAGAATAAAATGATTTTTTCAGGAAGAATTTAGAAACCAAATAAAATAAAATGATTTTTTCAGGGAGAATTTAGAAAACAAATAAAACAAAAAAAAGGCTTTCTATGGCCCACTGAGTGAGAGATGACGCACACAGGAGTCAGGAGTGGCACACAAGCCCAGAGGCCAATATTTATCTCCCACTGATTGATGTAGTGATTTTTTCAGGTAGATTTTGGAACCCAAATCAAGCAAAAAAAAAATAGGCTTTCTATGGCCCACAATTGGAGAGAGAGAGAGAGAGATGGCACACCCAGGAGTCAAGACTGGCACACAAGCAGAAAGGGCAATATTAATCTCCCACTGATTTGTTTTTTGTTTTTTTTTCAGGGAGACTTTAGGAAAAAAAAATAATAGAATAAAATGATTTTTTCAGGAAGAATTTAGAAACCAAATAAAATAAAATGATTTTTTCAGGGAGAATTTAGAAAACAAATAAAACAAAAAAAGGCTTTCTATGGCCCACTGAGTGAGAGATGACGCACACAGGAGTCAGGAGTGGCACACAAGCCCAGAGGCCAATATTTATCTCCCACTGATTGATGTAGTGATTTTTTCCGGTAGATTTTGGAACCCAAATCAAGCAAAAAAAATAATAGGCTTTCTATGGCCCACAATTGGAGAGAGAGAGAGAGATGGCACACCCAGGAGTCAAGACTGGCACACAAGCAGAAAGGGCAATATTAATCTCCCACTGATTTGATTTTTTTTTTTTTCAGGGAGACTTTAGGAAAAAAACTAATAGAATAAAATGATTTTTTCAGGAAGAATTTAGAAACCAAATAAAATAAAATGATTTTTTCAGGGAGAATTTAGAAAACAAATAAAACAAAAAAAAGGCTTTCTATGGCCCACTGAGTGAGAGATGACGCACACAGGAGTCAGGAGTGGCACACAAGCCCAGAGGCCAATATTTATCTCCCACTGATTGATGTAGTGATTTTTTCAGGTAGATTTTGGAACCCAAATCAAGCAAAAAAAAAATAGGCTTTCTATGGCCCACAATTGGAGAGAGAGAGAGAGAGAGATGGCACACCCAGGAGTCAAGACTGGCACACAAGCAGAAAGGGCAATATTAATCTCCCACTGATATGTTTTTTTTTTTTTTTTCAGGGAGACTTTAGGAAAAAAAAATAATAGAATAAAATGATTTTTTCAGGAAGAATTTAGAAACCAAATAAAATAAAATGATTTTTTCAGGGAGAATTTAGAAAACAAATAAAACAAAAAAAGGCTTTCTATGGCCCACTGAGTGAGAGATGACGCACACAGGAGTCAGGAGTGGCACACAAGCCCAGAGGCCAATATTTATCTCCCACTGATTGATGTAGTGATTTTTTCAGGTAGATTTTGGAACCCAAATCAAGCTAAAAAAATAATAGGCTTTCTATGGCCGACAATTGGAGAGAGAGAGAGAGAGAGATGGCACACCCAGGAGTCAAGACTGGCACACAAGCAGAAAGGGCAATATTAATCTCCCACTGATTTGTTTTTTGTTTTTTTTTCAGGGAGACTTTAGGAAAAAAAAATAATAGAATAAAATGATTTTTTCAGGAAGAATTTAGAAACCAAATAAAATAAAATGATTTTTTCAGGGAGAATTTAGAAAACAAATAAAACAAAAAAAGGCTTTCTATGGCCCACTGAGTGAGAGATGACGCACACAGGAGTCAGGAGTGGCACACAAGCCCAGAGGCCAATATTTATCTCCCACTGATTGATGTAGTGATTTTTTCAGGTAGATTTTGGAACCCAAATCAAGCTAAAAAAATAATAGGCTTTCTATTGCCCACAATTGGAGAGAGAGAGAGAGAGATGGCACACCCAGGAGTCAAGACTGGCACACAAGCAGAATCGCAATATTAATCTCCCACTGATTTGTTTTTTTTGTTTTTTTCAGGGAGACTTTAGGAAAAAAAAATAATAGAATAAAATGATTTTTTCAGGAAGAATTTAGAAACCAAATAAAATAAAATGATTTTTTCAGGGAGAATTTAGAAAACAAATAAAACAAAAAAAGGCTTTCTATGGCCCACTGAGTGAGAGATGACGCACACAGGAGTCAGGAGTGGCACACAAGCCCAGAGGCCAATATTTATCTCCCACTGATTGATGTAGTGATTTTTTCAGGTAGATTTTGGAACCCAAATCAAGCAAAAAAAATAATAGGCTTTCTATGGCCCACAATTGGAGAGAGAGAGAGAGAGATGGCACACCCAGGAGTCAAGACTGGCACACAAGCAGAAAGGGCAATATTAATCTCCCACTGATTTGTTTTATTTATTTTTTTTTTTTTTCAGGGAGACTTTAGGAAAAAAAAATAATAGAATAAAATGATTTTTTCAGGAAGAATTTAGAAACCAAATAAAATAAAATGATTTTTTCAGGGAGAATTTAGAAAACAAATAAAACAAAAAAAGGCTTTCTATGGCCCACTGAGTGAGAGATGACGCACACAGGAGTCAGGAGCGGCACACAAGCCCAGAGGCCAATATTTATCTCCCACTGATAGATGTAGTGATTTTTTCAGGTAGATTTGGGAACCCAAATCAAGCTAAAAAAATAATAGGCTTTCTATGGCCCACAATTGGAGAGAGAGAGAGAGAGATGGCACACCCAGGAGTCAAGACTGGCACACATGCAGAAAGGGCAATATTAATCTCCCACTGATTTGTTTTTGTTTTTTTTTTCAGGGAGACTTTAGGAAAAAAAAATAATAGAATAAAATGATTTTTTCAGGAAGAATTTAGAAACCAAATAAAATAAAATGATTTTTTCAGGGAGAATTTAGAAAACACATAAAACAAAAAAAGGCTTTCTATGGCCCACTGAGTGAGAGATGACGCACACAGGAGTCAGTAGTGGCACACAAGCCCAGGGGCCAATATTTATCTCCCACTTTTTTTTTTTTGTTCCAGGGAAAATTTATAAACCCAATAAAAAAAATAATAAATAGGCTTTCTATGGCCCACTATCTGAGAGAGAGAGAGAGAGAGATGGCACGCTTAGGACTGGCACACAAGCCCAAAGGCCAATATTAATCTCCCTTTTTTTTTTCAGGGAGAATTTATAAAACCCAAAAAAAATAAATAAATAGGCCTTCTATGGCCCACTATTTGTGAGAGAGATGGCACGGTCAGGACTGGCACACAAGCCCAGAGGCCAATGTTAATCTCCCACTTTTTTTTTTTTGTTCCAGGGAAAATTTATAAACCCAATAAAAAAAATAATAAATAGGCTTTCTATGGCCCACTATCTGAGAGAGAGAGATGGCACGCTTAGGACTGGCACACAAGCCCAAAGGCCAATATTAATCTCCCACTGATTGATTTATTGATTTTTTCAGGTAGAATTTAGAACCCAAATAAAGCAAAAAAAAAAAAATGGGCTTTCTATGGCCCACTGAGTGAGTGATGATGCACACAGGAGTCAGGAGTGGCACACAAGCCCTGAGGCCAATATTTTTCTCCCACTGATTGATGTAGTGATTTTTTCAGGTAGATTTTAGAACCCAAATCAAGCAAAAAAATAAATAGGCTTTCTATGGCCCACTATTTGTGAGAGAGATGGCACGCTCAGGACTGGCACACAAGCCCAGAGGCCAATATTAATCTCCCACTTTTTTTTTTTTGTTCCAGGGAAAATTTATAAACCCAATAAAAAAAATAATAAATAGGCTTTCTATGGCCCACTATCTGAGAGATGGCACACACAGGAGTCAAGAGTGGCACACAAGCCCTGAGGCCAATATTTTTCTCCCACTGATTGATGTAGTGATATTTTCAGGTAGATTTTAGAACCCAAATCAAGCAAAAAAATAAATAGGCTTTCTATGGCCCACTGAGTGAGAGATGGCACACACAGGGATGGCACTCTAGCAGAAATGTCAATCTTAATCTCCCACAAAAAAAAAAAAAACAGGGAGTGTCCTTCAATTACTATCTCCCTGCAGTAATCTCAGCCAGGTATGGCAGGCAGCAATAAGGAGTGGACTGATGCACAAATTAAATAAAAAGTGTGGACAAACAAAAAAGATAGCTGTGCAGAAAGGAAGGAACAAGAGGATTTGTGCTTTGAAAAAAGCATTTGGTTTGCACAGCGGCGTACACACAGCAATGCAGCTATCAGGGAGCCTTCTAGGGCAGCCCAATGAGCTACAGCGCTGAGGGGAAAAAAAAAAAAAATGTAGCTTCCACTGTCCCTGCACACCGAAGGTGGTGTTGGGCAGTGGAAATCGCTACAGCACAAGCGGTTTGGTGGTTAATGGACCCTGCCTAACGCTATCCCTGCTTCTGACGAAGCAGCAGCAACCTCTCCCTAAGCTCAGATCAGCAGCAGTAACATGGCGGTCGGCGGGAACGCCCCTTTATAGCCCCTGTGACGCCGCAGACAGCAAGCCAATCACTGCAATGCCCTTCTCTAAGATGGTGGGGACCAGGACCTATGTCATCACGCTGCCCACACTCTGCGTTTACCTTCATTGGCTGAGAAATGGCGCTTTTCGCGTCATTGAAATGCGACTTTGGCGCGAAAGTCGCGTACCGCATGGCCGACCCCGCACAGGGGTCGGATCGGGTTTCATGAAACCCGACTTTGCCAAAAGTCGGCGACTTTTGAAAATGAACGACCCGTTTCGCTCAACCCTACTAGCTACGCCTCATATATATATACATATATATATATATATACATATGTTTATATACACAGCATGATAACATAAATACAGACAAATTATAATTGCTACAAATATATCACAGATCTATAGACAGCTTTTGTCTAATGTATAATGTTTCTTACTTGGCTTACTTTAAACTATTTCTGCTAAAGATTTATGTGTTTTTAGTGTATTTTTTACATTCATTTTTCATGCAAAATGTAGATTGAAATAGACTTTAAGGCAAATAAAGCAAAATCAAATAAAACCATTACAAAGTCAAAGAGTCCTAGTGTACAAGGCAAAGACCCAGAAATATAACAAAGGCTAACTCTTTCGCTATATGAGGCCAAGGGATTCCTAATTGGTGGCCATGCCATGACATATGATTATGTATTTTAGCTAAATCTATAAAATTTCCTGTAGGCAGTGGTTGGTAAATAAGAAAAGTGCTAAATGAACCTAAGATGGCCGAAGGCAGTTAGAATTAAGTTGCAAGTCATATATACAGTAAGCTTAGTATGCTTTCTTGCCTATATCTGCAAGTGCTTAGCCATGTTAACATAAACCCTCATTAGACAGGATTATGCAGGCAACACTGACAAACAAGATGGACACTAACCCTCAAAGGAGTGTATTCAGACACTGCACACTAATTATCCTTTTAAAATTAATTTAAGATTTGCAGAATTAATATCAGTGTATATGCGTATGATTACATGGGGAATTGTGTTTTACATATTACAACCTGTTTGTATTCTGCAACAGTTTCTCTCTGTTGTTTCTCTACCCTTTTCACTGTATGAATACAGCAAGACAACATAAAAATGTAATACTGCATGTTAAAATGTTTTTCTGCCTGCTTTGAGTCTTGAGTGCTTGTCAAATTAGTTATCAAGCCTGTCCATCTTACAAATTAATAAGTTTAGTACTGATTCCTTGTAGTTGAAGAACAGTGCTCGATCATGCATAGCAAAATAATGTTATACACATAACCTAAGCTTCTCATGTGTGTGTAACATGCATAGATATTTAAAACATTAGTTTGATATATGCATCCACTTAATGACCAGGGCAAATTTTTTAAATCTCACATGTGTCACTTTATGTGGTAATAACTTGGGAATGTTTCATCATATCCAGGTAACATAGTAACATAGTTATTGAGGTTGAAGGAAGACTTTAAGTCCATCTAGTTCAACCCATAGCCTAACCTAACATGCCCTAACATGTTGATCCAGAGGAAGGCAAAAAAAAACCCATGTGGCACACAGTAAGCTCCACATTGGGGAAAAAAATTCCTTCCCGACTCCACAGACGGCAATCAGACTAGTTCCCTGGATCAACGCCCTATCAAGGAATCTAGTATATATATATACCCTGTAACATTATACTTTTCAAGAAAGGCATCCAGTCCTCTCTTAAATTTAAGTAATGAATCACTCATTACAACATCATACGCCAGAGAGTTCCATAGTCTCACTGCTCTTACAGTAAAGAACCCACGTCTGTTACTATGCTTAAACCTTCTTTCCTCCAGACGTAGAGGATGACCCCTTGTCCCTGTCTCAGGTTATTCTGAGATTTTTTTTTCTGACACATAAAACTTATTAAAATGGTAAATTTAGGTTGATATGCTTTGCTTTCATTTAAAAAAAACATCAGACAGTTGACAAAAATGTTAAAAATGATCAATTTTCAAACTTTTATTGTTTATACTGAATAATTATTACAGTTAGTCATACCACTTAAATTAGTTAATAAAATACATTTACCAAATGTCTATCTTACATCAACGCAAGTAGTAAAATACTTAAAAAATATAAACCCTCACTCTATTCAAAATTGTTGTCAAGTAGTTTATTAACCTTTCAGGAGCTTTCAAGAATTAATGAAAACTGGAATTGCAGAAATGTGAAATTTTATTTTTACCATTAAAATGTTACTAACATCAGAAAAGGCCACTACAGTGCATATACAGTGGCATGTAAAATTTTGGGCAACCCTGCTCAATATTGCTGCTATTGTGAACAGTTAAGCAAGTTGAAGAAGAAATCATCTCTAAAAGGCCTGACGATAAAGATGACAGATTTCTTTTGTACATTCATTCTTCCTTGGAACATTCCCCCAGTTCTATGAGATCCCTGGGTCATCTTGAATGTCTGATCTATTGAGCTGTAGCCACAGATTTTCAATGATGTTCAGATCAAGGGACTGTGAGGACCATTGCAGGCAAAATCTTTCACTTTTTGAGGTAGTCTATTGTGGATTTTTATTAATTTGTAGAAGCCATCCTCTTTTCAGCTACAGCTATTTTTTCAGATAGTATTATGTTTTAATGAAGAACTTATTGAAATTTCATTAAATCCACTCTCCTCTCTATCCATGAAATGTTCCCCATACAATTGGCACAACATAGTTGTTGTGAATTCTGTGGCTGAATTCACTCCTGTGGTCACAAGTGGTACTGCAGCTTCTGAGCTTCCTCCCTCAGGTGTTCTGGTGAGCTCGTTAACTGCTTCATTACTTAACTCCGCCTGATGCTGCTATCCTTGCTCCTTGTCAATGTTTCAGTGTTGGATCTGAGCTTCTCCTGATTGTTCCTGTGACCTGCTGCTCTGTATAGCTAAGTGCTTTTTGCTTTTTTGTTGCTTTTTTTCTGTCCAGCTTGTCTTTTGTTTTGCTGGAAGCTCTGAGACGCAAAGGGTGTACCGCCGTGCCGTTAGTTCGGCACGGTGGGTTTTTTTTTGCCCCCTTTGCGTGGTTTTGCTTTAGGGTTTTTTGTAGACTGCAAAGTTCGCTTTACTGTCCTCGCTCTGTCCTAGAATATCGGGCCCCACTTTGCTGAATCTATTTCATCCCTACGTTTTGTCTTTTCATCTTACTCACAGTCATTATATGTGGGGGGCTGCCTTTTCCTTTGGGGAATTTCTCTGGGGCAAGTCAGGCCTATTTTTCTATCTTCAGGCTAGCTAGTTTCTTAGGCTGTGCCGAGTTGCCTAGGTAGTTGTTAGGCGCAATCCACAGCCGCTTTTAGTTGTGTTTAGGATAGGATCAGGTGTGCAGTCTACAGAGTTTCCACGTCTCAGAGCTCGTTCTTGTATTTTTGGGTATTTGTCAGATCACTGTGTGCGCTCTGATCGCTAAGCACACTGTGTTTCTGGATTGCCTTCATAACACCTGTCATTAGCAAACATAACAGTACAAGGAGCCTAACTAATGATTCTCAATAGAGGGAAAGAAAAAGTTCTGACATCATTTTTTTTTTTTTTTTCTGCTCTGTGTTCACTTTTTTTTTTTCCCCTAGACATTTGGGTGATTCTGGACACAGGTGTGGACATGGATATTCAGGGTCTGTGCTCTTCAATGGATAATCTCGTTATAAATGTACAAAAAATTCAAGATACTATTGATCAGAAATCTATGTTAGAACCAAGAATTCCTATTCCTGATTTGTTTTTTGGAGATAGAACTAAGTTTCTAAGTTTCAAAAATAATTGTAAGCTATTTCTGGCCTTGAAACCTCATTCTTCTGGTAATCCTATTCAACAGGTTTTGATTATTATTTCTTTTTTGCGCGGCGACCCTCAAGACTGGGCATTTTCTCTTGCGCCAGGAGACCCTGCATTGAGTAGTGTCGATGCGTTTTTCCTGGCGCTCGGATTGCTGTACGATGAGCCTAATTCAGTGGATCAGGCTGAGAAAAATTTGCTGGCTTTGTGCCAGGGTCAGGATGATATAGAAGTATATTGTCAGAAATTTAGGAAATGGTCAGTACTCACTCAGTGGAATGAATCTGCGCTGGCAGCTTTGTTCAGAAAGGGTCTCTCTGAGGCTCTTAAGGATGTCATGGTGGGATTTCCTATGCCTGCTGGTTTGAATGAGTCTTTGTCTTTGGCCATTCAGATCGGTAGACGCTTGCGCGAGCGTAAATCTGTGCACCATTTGGCGGTACTGCCTGAGGTTAAACCTGAGCCTATGTAGTGCGATAGGACTATGACTAGAGTTGAACGGCAGGAATACAGACGTCTGAATGGTCTGTGTTTCTACTGTGGTGATTCCACTCATGCTATTTCTGATTGTCCTAAGCGCACTAAGCGGTCCGCTAGGTCTGCCGTCATTGGTACTGTACAGTCCAAATTCCTTCTGTCCATTACCTTGATATGCTCTTTGTCGTCGTTTTCTGTCATGGCGTTTGTGGATTCGGGCGCTGCCCTGAATCTGATGGATTTGGATTATGCTAAACGTTGTGGGTTTTTCTTGGAGCCTTTGCGGTGTCCTATTCCATTGAGAGGAATTGATGCTACACCTTTGGCCAAGAATAAACCTCAATACTGGGCCCAGCTGACCATGTGCATGGCTCCTGCACATCAGGAAGTTATTCGCTTTCTGGTGTTGCATAATCTGCATGATGTGGTCGTGTTGGGGTTGCCATGGCTACAAACCCATAATCCAGTATTGGATTGGAATTCCATGTCGGTATCCAACTGGGGTTGTCAGGGGGTACATGGTGATGTTCCATTTTTGTCGATTTCGTCATCCACCCCTTCTGAGGTCCCAGAGTTCTTGTCTGATTATCAGGATGTATTTGAAGAGCCCAAGTCCGATGCTCTACCTCCGCATAGGGATTGTGATTGTGCTATCAATTTGATTCCTGGTAGTAAATTCCCTAAAGGTCGATTATTTAATTTATCCGTGCCCGAACACGCCGCTATGCGCAGTTATGTGAAGGAATCCCTGGAGAAGGGACATATTCGCCCATCGTCATCACCACTGGGAGCAGGGTTCTTCTTTGTAGCCAAGAAGGATGGTTCGCTGAGACCGTGTATTGATTACTGCCTTCTTAATAAGATCACTGTTAAATTTCAGTATCCCTTGCCATTGTTATCTGACTTGTTTGCTCGGATTAAGGGGGCTAGTTGGTTCACTAAGATAGATCTTCGTGGTGCGTATAATCTGGTGAGAATCAGGCAAGGAGATGAATGGAAAACTGCATTCAATACGCCCGAGGGTCATTTTGAGTATCTAGTGATGCCGTTCGGACTTGCCAATGCTCCATCTGTGTTTCAGTCTTTTATGCATGACATCTTCCGTGAGTATCTGGATAAATTCCTGATTGTTTACTTGGATGACATTTTGATCTTCTCAGATGATTGGGAGTCTCATGTGAAGCAGGTCAGAATGGTTTTTCAGGTCCTGCGTGCTAACTCTTTGTTTGTGAAGGGATCAAAGTGTCTCTTCGGTGTGCAGAAAGTTTCATTTTTGGGGTTCATCTTTACCCCTTCTACTATCGAGATGGATCCAGTTAAGGTCCAAGCCATCCAGGATTGGATTCAGCCGACATCTCTGAAAAGTCTGCAAAAGTTCCTGGGCTTTGCTAATTTTTATCGTCGCTTCATCTGTAATTTTTCTAGCATTGCCAAACCATTGACCGATTTGACCAAGAAGGGTGCTGATTTGGTTAATTGGTCTTCTGCTGCTGTGGAAGCTTTTCAGGAGTTGAAGCGTCGTTTTTGTTCTGCCCCTGTGTTGTGTCAGCCAGATGTTTCTCTTCCGTTCCAGGTCGAGGTTGATGCTTCTGAGATTGGAGCAGGGGCGGTTTTGCCACAGAGAGGTTCTGATTGCTCAGTGATGAAACCATGTGCTTTCTTTTCCAGGAAGTTTTCGCCCGCTGAGCGTAATTATGATGTGGGCAATCGAGAGTTGCTGGCCATGAAGTGGGCATTCGAGGAGTGGCGTCATTGGCTTGAAGGAGCTAAGCATCGCGTGGTGGTATTGACTGATCATAAGAACTTGACTTATCTCGAGTCTGCCAAGCGCTTGAATCCTAGACAGGCCCGTTGGTTGTTATTTTTTGCCTGCTTCGACTTTGTGATTTCGTACCTTCCGGGCTCTAAAAATGTGAAGGCGGATGCTCTGTCTAGGAGTTTTGTGCCCGACTCTCCGGGTTTATCTGAGCCAGCGGGTATCCTCAAGGAAGTAGTCATTGTGTCTGCCATCTCCCCTGATTTGCGGCGGGTGCTGCAAAAATTTCAGGCGAATAAACCTGATCGTTGTCCAGCAGAGAAACTGTTCGTCCCTGATAGGTGGACTAATAAACTTATCTCTGAACTTCATTGTTCGGTGTTGGCTGGTCATCCTGGAATCTTTGGTACCAGAGAGTTAGTGGCTAGATCCTTCTGGTGGCCATCTCTGTCACGGGATGTACGTACTTTTGTGCAGTCCTGTGGGATTTGTGCTAGGGCTAAGCCCTGCTGTTCTCGTGCCAGTGGGTTGCTTTTGCCCTTGCCGGTCCCAAAGAGGCCTTGGACACATATTTCGATGGATTTCATTTCTGACCTTCCCGTTTCTCAAAAGATGTCAGTCATTTGGGTGGTCTGTGATCGCTTTTCTAAAATGGTCCATCTGGTGCCCTTGGCTAAATTGCCTTCCTCCTCTGATTTGGTACCTTTGTTCTTTCAGCATGTGGTTCGGTTGCATGGCATTCCTGAGAATATTGTTTCTGACAGAGGTTCCCAGTTTGTTTCAAGGTTTTGGCGAGCCTTTTGTGGTAGGATGGGCATTGACCTATCCTTTTCCTCGGCTTTCCATCCTCAGACTAATGGCCAGACCGAACGAACCAATCAGACCTTGGAAACATATCTGAGATGTTTTGTTTCTGCAGACCAGGATGCTTGGGTGTCCTTTTTGCCGTTGGCTGAGTTCGCCCTTAATAATCGGGCCAGCTCGGCTACCTTGGTTTCTCCATTTTTTTGCAATTCTGGGTTCCATCCTCGTTTCTCTTCAGGACAGGTTGAGTCTTCGGACTGTCCTGGTGTGGATTCTGTGGTGGATAGGTTGCAGCAGATCTGGACTCAGGTAGTGGACAATTTGATCTTGTCCCAGGAGAAAGCTCAACTTTTCGCTAATTGCAGACGCCGTGTGGGTCCCCGACTTCGTGTTGGGGATCTGGTTTGGTTATCTTCTCGTCATATTCCTATGAAGGTTTCCTCTCCTAAATTTAAACCTCGTTTTATTGGTCCGTATAGGATTTCTGAGGTTCTCAATCCTGTGTCTTTTCGTTTGACCCTTCCAGACTCCTTTTCCATACATAATGTATTCCATAGGTCGTTGTTGCGGAGATACGTGGCACCTATGGTTCCATCTGTTGAGCCTCCTGCCCCGGTTTTGGTGGAGGGGGAATTGGAGTATATTGTGGAGAAGATTTTGGATTCTCGTGTTTCTAGACGGAAACTCCAGTATCTGGTTAAATGGAAGGGTTATGCTCAGGAAGATAATTCCTGGGTTTTTGCCTCTGATGTTCATGCTTCCGATCTTGTTCGTGCCTTTCATGCGGCTCATCCTGGTCGGCCTGGGGGCTCTGGTGAGGGTTCGGTGACCCCTCCTCAAGGGGGGGTACTGTTGTGAATTCTGTGGCTGAATTCACTCCTGTGGTCACAAGTGGTACTGCAGCTTCTGAGCTTCCTCCCTCAGGTGTTCTGGTGAGCTCGTTAACTGCTTCATTACTTAACTCCGCCTGATGCTGCTATCCTTGCTCCTTGTCAATGTTTCAGTGTTGGATCTGAGCTTCTCCTGATTGTTCCTGTGACCTGCTGCTCTGTATAGCTAAGTGCTTTTTGCTTTTTTGTTGCTTTTTTTCTGTCCAGCTTGTCTTTTGTTTTGCTGGAAGCTCTGAGACGCAAAGGGTGTACCGCCGTGCCGTTAGTTCGGCACGGTGGGTTTTTTTTTGCCCCCTTTGCGTGGTTTTGCTTTAGGGTTTTTTGTAGACTGCAAAGTTCGCTTTACTGTCCTCGCTCTGTCCTAGAATATCGGGCCCCACTTTGCTGAATCTATTTCATCCCTACGTTTTGTCTTTTCATCTTACTCACAGTCATTATATGTGGGGGGCTGCCTTTTCCTTTGGGGAATTTCTCTGGGGCAAGTCAGGCCTATTTTTCTATCTTCAGGCTAGCTAGTTTCTTAGGCTGTGCCGAGTTGCCTAGGTAGTTGTTAGGCGCAATCCACAGCCGCTTTTAGTTGTGTTTAGGATAGGATCAGGTGTGCAGTCTACAGAGTTTCCACGTCTCAGAGCTCGTTCTTGTATTTTTGGGTATTTGTCAGATCACTGTGTGCGCTCTGATCGCTAAGCACACTGTGTTTCTGGATTGCCTTCATAACACCTGTCATTAGCAAACATAACAATAGTACAGAAGCATGATTGACCACCCCAATGCTTAATGTTTGGTGAACTGAGGAAAGGGCAACTTCAAAACTTTTTGCTATCTTCTTATAGTCTTCTCTAGATTTTTGAGCCTCCCTCGTTTTTGTTTTCAGAGTGATAGGCAGGTGCTTAAAAAAAAACAATGACTGTTGCTTTTGGTGCAAGTTAGAGGAGGTTGAGTTTTTAAAGCATGGAAAATTGAAACACCTGGCCTTTCCTAAATATGACAGTGAACAAGCCATAACCATAACAGACTAATTAAGGTCTGAGACCTTGGTCAAAGTTATGTGAGCACACAAATGAAAAAAAAAAAAATATATATATATATATATATATATATATATTGTGGGAGTTCAACTCTTGAGGAGGTATATGGAGGTAGAAAATAGGAACACCGTCTCTTTAAATCTTCAGTTGGTTTATAATTATGCAGCATAAACCAACAAGAAGAGAAAATAAACACAGCCCTTCAGGCTAAAACAGGGAAGCAGCAACCCCCACCAAATTCAATACAGTCCATACGCACACACATGGTAAAAATTGTCAATACCCCTCATTTAATAACTGAAGAACCCACAATAGTGACAGAAATAACTTGAATCTGACAAAAGTAATAATTAATGAAAGATCTATGAAAATGAAGAAATGAAATTCAAATATTGCTTTTCAAACATGCTTCCACAGAATGTAAAAATAAATAAAAAATGAAATAGACCTGGACAGAAATGATGGTACCACTGAAAATTATGTGACCAAAAGGACATGTTAAATCAAGGTGTGTCCACTAACTAGCAAGTTGTGTCTACAATCTTGGAATCAGTGAGTGGGCCTGTTTATAGGGCTACAGATACTCACGGTGCTGTTTGATGACAAGGTGTGTATCACACTCAGGGCCGGCGTCAGCACCCGGCGTACCCGGGCAAATGCCGGGGCCCTGGCGAGACGTGGGGCCCATTTAAGGTAGTAGCAGTACAGACACGGACGATACTACACTGATGACCTGGAGCCGGGGGGCCCCCGCAGCCAGACTACATCCGGCTGTGCTGTGTGTGTATTAAAAGATCAGCTGAGCTCCGTGATCTCCGTCTCCCAGCCAGGACTCGGAGGCGGAGCCATCCCTGGCAGCAGGCGCGGCACAGAGCTCTCTCTGTGACTGAGTTTCGCTGCGCAGGTGCTGGAATACTCACCCGTCACCATGGATATGAAGAGTCACTTCCGGGCTGTCTGTGTCGTCACTTCCAGGTGAGCTCAGGCGCTCAGCGATCATCCACTGTCCAGCCAGGTCCAGCGCCAAGCAGGAAGACGATGACAAGCACGAGCAGCCAGCAGTCAGTGAACGGTGCACCCTGTACAACGTGAGTGACGGTGAAAGCAATCCTTCCAAGTTCCAGGCTGGTCCCAAAGCATTGCGGGGGATGCAGCCTGGGAGGACAAGGTGCGACTGTACGGGGCCACCACAGACCTACAGTATGGCATCTGAGTGATGCTAGGTGTGGGTGGGACTTATAGACTATATACTACATGACTGGCTGTGCTATATACTATATGGATGTGTTATATACTCCGTGGGCTGTGCTATACACTACGTGGCTGTGCTATACACTACGTGGCTGTGCTATACACTACGTGGGCTGTGCTATACACTACGTGGGCTGTGCTATACACTACGTGGGCTGTGCTATACACTACGTGGGCTGTGCTATACACTACGTGGGCTGTGCTATACACTACGTGGGCTGTGTTATATGCTATGTGGTCGGTTATACACTACAAGGCTGTGCTATATACTATGTGGGCTGTTATACACTACGTGGCTGTGCTATATACCACGTGGGCTGTGCTATATACTACGTGGGCTGTGCTATAATATGCTACGTGGCTGTGCTATATTTCTCTCCTGTATCTGTGCATTATGAATCATGGTATGTGTTAGAGGGGTGGGGGGGGGGCCCACTGAGACTCTTTCGCCCGGGGCCCTCAGAAACCTGGAGCCGGCCCTGATCACACTAATCATGGACCAGAAGAAGCGAAGGAAAGAGTTGTCTCAGGAGATTAGCAAGAAAATTATAGACAAACTTGTTAAAGGTAAAAGTTATAAAACCATCTCCAAGCAGCTTGATGTTCCTGTGACTAAAGTTGCACATATTATTCAGAAATTTAAGATACATGGGACTGTAGCCAACCACCCTGGACAGGGCCGCAGGAGGAAAAATGATGACAAATCAAAGAGATGGATAATAGGAATGATAACAAAAGAGCTCAGAAAAACTTCTAAATAGATTAAAGGTGAACTTCAAGCTCAAAGAACATCAGTGTCAGATAGCACCATCCGTCGTTGCATGAGCCAAAGTGGACTTCATGGGAGACAACCAAGGAGGACACCATTGTTGAAAAAAAATCATAGAAAATCCAGACTGAAATTTGCCAAACTACATGTTGACAAGCCACAAAGCTTCTGGGAGAATGTCCTATGGATAGAGGAGACAAAAATGGATCTTTTTGGCAAGGCAAATCAGCTCTATGTTCACAGACAGAAAAATGAAGCATATCAAGAAAAGAACATTGTCCCTACTGTGAAACATGGAGGAGGCTCTTTTATGTTCTTGGGTTACTTTGCTGCATCTGGCACAGGGTGTCAAGAATCTGTGCAGGGTACAATGCAATCTCAAGACTATCAAGGGATTTTAGAAAGAAATGTGCTGCCCAGTGTCAGAAAGCTTGGTCTTAGTCACAGGTCATAGGTCTTGCAACAGGGTAATGACCCAAAACACACAGATAAAAACACCCAAGAATGGCTAAGAGGAAAATATTGGACTATTCTGAAGTGGCCATCTAAGAGCCCTTGCCTAAATCCTATTGAGCATCTTTGGAAAAAGCTGAAATATGTCATCTGGAAAAGGTAACCTTCAAACATGAGGCAACTAGAGCAGTTTGCTCTTGAGAAGTGGGCCAAAATACCTGTGGAGAGGTGCATAGGTCTCATTGACAGTTACAGGAATCGCTTGATTGCAGTGATTGCCTCAAAAGGTTGTGTAATAAAACATTAAGTTAAGGATACCATCATTTCTGTCCAGGCCTATTTCATGAGTTTTATTTTTTTTTTTAAATTCTGCGGAAGCATGTTGAAAAGCAATGTCTGACTTTCATTTGTTAATTTCCATAGATTTTTTATTTACTTTTGTCAGAATCAAATTATTTCTGTGACCATTGTAGTTTTTCTGTCATTAAACGAGTGGTACCAGCCATTTTGACCACGTGTGTATGTGGATATCATCCCTCTCTGGAGCAACATAAGGTTCAATCATTCCTCCACAAGACAAAAAACCACTGGAGAATCCTCTCTCCAGTCTTGAAGACCAAAGACTGCCTCTAGAGCCCAGTTATTTAATCCCCAGACCATGTGACTCTTTCTATCATGTGACTGACCACATGATTATGACATCGCACAGGTCCTGCCAGCTATGCAGGTGGACATAAGGTGGACATTCTCCCACCCATTCTATGAATGTCCACATAAAACAAGCCCATTATGCAACTTTAACTTAACCCTCACAACACATAGTGTGCTGGAGGAAAATACTGTGCCATTAAGCACAGTGACACATACCTCTATTCTATTATATTAACAGTGGCTTTGTTACTATATATAATGCTCAAAAAATAAAGGGAACACTAAAATACTACATCCTAGACATCACTGAATTAAATATTTCAGTTGCAAATCTTTGTTCAGTACATAGTGGAATGTGTTGAGAACAATTAAACATAAAAATGATCAATGTAAATAAAAATGAATATCCCATGGATGGAGGTCTGGATTTGGAATGATACTCAAAGGCAAAGTGGAAAATCAAATTACAGTCTGGTTTAACTTCAGTGGAAATGTTGTGTGTTTGTGGCCTCCACGTGCCTGTATGACCTCCCTGCAATGCCTGGGGATGCTCCTGATGAGGCAGCCGATGGTCTCCTGAGGGATCTCCTCCCAGACCTACATTAAAGCATCTGCCAACTCCTAGACAGTCTGTGGTGTAATGTGACGTTGGCGGACGGTGTGAGACATGATGTTCCAGATGTGTTCAATTGGATTCAGGCCTGGGGAATTGGAGGGCCAGTCCATAGCTTCAATGCCTTCATCTTACCGGAACTGCTGACACACTCCAGCCACATGAAGTCTGTCATTATTCTGCATTAGGAGGAACCCAGAGCCCACTGCACCTGCATATTGTCTCACAAGGGGTCTGAGGATCTCATGTCAGTACCTAATGGCAGTCAGGCTAACACTGGCGAGCACATGGAGGGCTGTGCGGCCCTCCAAAGAAATGCGACCCCACACCATTACAGACCCACTGCCAAACCGGTCATGCTGAAGGATGTTTCAGGCAGCAGATTGCTCTCCGTAGCGTCTCCAGACTCTGTCACGTCTGTCACATGTGCTCTGTGTGAACCTGCTTTCATCTGTGAAGAGCACAGGGTGCCAGTGGTGAATTTGCCAATCCTGGTGTTCTGTGGCAAATGCCAAGCATCCTGCATGGTGTTGAGCTGTGAGCACAACCCCCATCTGTGGACGTCGGGCACTCAGACCATCCTCACGGAGTTGGTTTCTAACCGTTCGTGCAGACACATGAACATTTGTGGCCTGCTGGAGGTCGTTTTGCATGGCTCTGGCAGTGCTCCTCCTGTTTCTCTTTGCATAAAGGCTGAGTTAGCAGTCCTGCTGCTGGGTTGTTGCCCTCCTACGGCCCTGTCCACATCTCCTGGTGTACTGGTCTGTCTCCTGGTACCGCCTCCAGCCTCTGGACATTACGCTGACAGACACAGCAAACCTTCTTGCCACAGCATGCATTGATGTGCCATCCTGGATGAGCCGCACTACCTGAGTCACTTGTGTAAGTTGTAGAGTCCATCTCATGGTACCACGAGTGTAAAAGCATAGCCAACATTCAAAAGTGACCAAAACATCAGCCAGAAAGCATTGGTACTGAGATGTGATCTGTGGTCCCCACTTGCAGAACCACTCCTTTTTTGAGTGTGTCTTGATAATTGCCAACAATTTCAATCTGTTGTCTCTTCCATTTGCACCACAGCATGTGAAATTGATTGTCAAACAGTGTTTCTTTCTAAGTGAACAGTTTGATTTCACAGAAGTTTGATTTACTTGGAGTTATATTCTGTTGTTTAAGTGTTCCCTTTATTATTTTGAGCAGTGTATATATATATATATATATATATATGAACCTCTACCAGATTTTTTGTATCATTGTCAAAAGTATGGCACAATACTTCCTTTTGCACAGTACAAAACATTTACTGTGGCAGTTAAAGTTTTGACGCCCCTGGTCAAAATTACTATTTCTGCGAACAGTTAAGCAAGTTAAAGATGAATGAAATGATCTCAAAAAGGTCTTAAGTTAAAGATATCACAATTCCTTTGTATTTTTTGGAAAAAAATAAATGAAATTTTATATATACATATATACATATATACTGTATATATATATATATGTATATATAGTGAGAGTGCCATTTGCACCACAGCATGTGAAATTGATTGTCAAACAGTGTTTCTTTCTAAGTGAACAGTTTGATTTCACAGAAGTTTGATTTACTTGGAGTTATATTCTGTTGTTTAAGTGTTCCCTTTATTATTTTGAGCAGTGTATATATATATATATATATATATATATATATATATATATATATGAACCTCTACCAGATTTTTTGTATCATTGTCAAAAGTATGGCACAATACTTCCTTTTGCACAGTACAAAACATTTACTGTGGCAGTTAAAGTTTTGACGCCCCTGGTCAAAATTACTATTTCTGCGAACAGTTAAAGGGAACCTGTCACCTGAATTTGGCGGGACTGGTTTTGGGTCATATGGGCGGAGTTTTTGGGTGTTTGATTCACCCTTTCCTTACCCGCTGGCTGCATGCTGGCTGCAATATTGGATTGAAGTTCATTCTCTGTCCTCCATAGTACATGCCTGCACAAGGCAAGATTGCTTTGCGCAGGCGTGTACTATGGAAGACAGAGAATGAACTTCAATCCAATATTGCAGCCAGCATGCAGCCAGCGGGAAAGGAAAGGGTGAATCAAACACCCGAAAACTCCGCCCATATGACCCAAAACCAGTCCCGCCAAATTCAGGTGACAGAGTCCCTTTAAGCAAGTTAAAGATGAATGAAATGATCTCAAAAAGGTCTTAAGTTAAAGATATCACAATTCCTTTGTATTTTTTGGAAAAAAATAAATGAAATTTTATATATACATATATACATATATACTGCAAGTTAAAGATGAATGAAATGATCTCAAAAAGGTCTTAAGTTAAAGATATCACAATTCCTTTGTATTTTTTGGAAAAAAATAAATGAAATTTTATATATACATATATATATATATATATATATATATATACAGTATATATGTATATATGTAAATATAAAATTTCATTTATTTTTTTCCAAAAAATACAAAGGAATTGTGATATCTTTAACTTAAGACCTTTTTGAGATCATTTCATTCATCTTTAACTTGCTTAACTGTTCGCAGAAATAGTAATTTTGACCAGGGGCGTCAAAACTTTAACTGCCACAGTAAATGTTTTGTACTGTGCAAAAGGAAGTATTGTGCCATACTTTTTACAATGATACAAAAAATCTGGTAGAGGTTCATAGCAAATTTATGCTGGCATTTCAGCAAGGGGATTTGGGTATTTGATGAGAATTAAACAAATACTCAACCATTATGCAGTACCATTAAGGAGGCATATGATTGGCTCCAAATATATTCTACATTAAGAGAACAACTTCAAACATACATTCAAAGCTTTTAACCCCTTCACTCCTGGGCAGTTTTTGATTTGTTCACTTTCCTTCTTTCTACTCTTTTTCTACTCTTTTTCCAAGCTATAGCTTTTTTCCTTCTACACAACTGTATGGGTGCCTTTTTTGTGCAACATGTTTTAGTTTTGACCAAAACTATTCATTTTACAATACAATGTACTTAATAACTTGAAAAAAGAAGTGGGATTAAATATTGAAGAATAGGCAATTCTGTAATTGTTAGGTTTTGTTTTTACGTTGTTCATAATATTGTAAAAAATTACTTGGAAACATAATTCTCCAGGTCATCACAGTTAAATAGATAACAAATTTGCATTACAGTATTTATTTTTATTGAAGTAGTGTGAAGAAAATCAGAATTTTGTAAAAAAAAAAAAAGGGTTCATGACATTTTTTGAAACCTAGCAAAAGTAAATTAAAAGTAAAAGTATTTTACTTTTTCATCAATACAGCTATGTGAGGATGTGTTTTTTGCATGGCAAGCTAATATTTTCCCTAATTCAAGTTTGGAGTCCATAGGATGTTTTCAATGCTTTGCATTGTATTTTTCAGGGGAGGTGTAGAGACTAGGGTTGAGCGAAACGGGTCGTTCATTTTCAAAAGTCGCCGACTTTTGGCAAAGTCGGGTTTCATGAAACCCGATCCGACCCCTGTGCGGGGTCGGCCATGCGGTACGCGACTTTCGCGCCAAAGTCGCATTTCAATGACGCGAAAAGCGCCATTTCTCAGCCAATGAAGGTAAACGCAGAGTGTGGGCAGCGTGATGACATAGGTCCTGGTCCCCACCATCTTAGATAAGGGCATTGCAGTGATTGGCTTGCTGTCTGCGGCGTCACAGGGGCTATAAAGGGGCGTTCCCGCCGACCGCCATGTTACTGCTGCTGATCTGAGCTTAGGGAGAGGTTGCTGCCGCTTCGTCAGAAGCAGGGATAGTGTTAGGCAGGGTCCATTAACCACCAAACCGCTTGTGCTGTAGCGATTTCCACTGTCCAACACCACCTTCGGTGTGCAGGGACAGTGGAAGCTACTTTTTTTTTTTTTCCTCAGCGCTGTAGCTCATTGGGCTGCCCTAGAAGGCTCCCTGATAGCTGCATTGCTGTGTGTACGCCGCTGTGCAAACCAACTGCTTTTTTCAAAGCACAAATCCTCTTGTTCCTTCCTTTCTGCACAGCTATCTTGTTTGTTTGCCCACACTTTTTATTTAATTTGTGCATCAGTCCACTCCTTATTGCTGCCTGCCATACCTGGCTGAGATTACTGCAGGGAGATAGTAATTGAAGGACAGTTCCTTTTCTTTTTTTTTTTGTGGGAGATTAAGATTGGCATTTCTGCTAGAGTGCCATCCCTGTCTGTGCCATCTCTCACTCAGTGGGCCATAGAAAGCCTATTTATTTTTTTGCTTGATTTGGGTTCTAAAATCTACCTGAAAAAATCACTACATCAATCAGTGGGAGAAAAATATTGGCCTCAGGGCTTATGTGCCATTCCTGACTCCTGTGTGTGCCATCTCTCACTCAGTGGGCCATAGAAAGCCTATTTATTTTTGTTGCTTGATTTGGGTTCCAAAATCTACCTGAAAAAATCACTACATCAATCAGTGGGAGAAAAATATTGGCCTCAGGGCTTGTGTGCCACTCCTGACTCCTGTGTGCATCATCACTCACTCAGTGGGCCATAGAAAGTCTATTTATTTTATTTCTTTTGGTTTTATAAATTCTCCCTGAAAAAAAAAAGGGAGATTAATATTGGCCTTTGGGCTTGTGTGCCAGTCCTAAGCATGCCATCTCTCTCTCTCAGATAGTGGGCCATAGAAAGCCTATTTATTATTTTTTTTATTGGGTTTATAAATTTTCCCTGAAAAAAAAAAAAAGTGGGAGATTAATATTGGCCTCTGGGCTTGTGTGCCAGTCCTGAGCGTGCCATCTCTCTCACAAATAGTGGGCCATAGAAAGCCTATTTATTTTTTTGGTTGATTTGGGTTCTAAATTCTACCTGAAAAAATCAATAAATCAATCAGTGGGAGATAAATATTGGCCTCTGGGCTTGTGTGCCACTCCTGACTCCTGTGTGCGTCATCTCTCACTCAGTGGGCCATAGAAAGCCTATTTTTTGTTTTATTTGTTTTCTAAATTCTCCCTGAAAAAATCGTTTTATTTTATTTGGTTTCTAAATTCTTCCTGAAAAAATCATTTTTTTTTATTATTTTTTTTTTCTAAAGTCTCCCTGAAAAAAAAAAAAAAATCAAATCAGTGGGAGATTAATATTGCCCTTTCTGCTTGTGTGCCAGTCTTGACTCCTGGGTGTGCCATTTCTCTCTCTCTCTCCAATTGTGGGCCATAGAAAGCCTATTATTTTTTTAGCTTGATTTGGGTTCCAAAATCTACCTGAAAAAATCACTACATCAATTATTGGGAGAACAATATTGGCCTCTGGGCTTGTGTGCCACTCCTGACTCCTGTGTGCGTCATCTCTCACTCAGTGGGCCATAGAATGCCTATTTTTTGTTTTATTTGTTTTCTAAATTCTCCCTGAAGAAATCATTTTATTTTATTTGGTTTCTAAATTCTTCCTTAAAAAATCATTTTATTCTATTTTTTTTTTCTAAAGTCTCCCTGAAAAAAAAAAAAAAATCAGTGGGAGATTAATATTTACATTTGTGCTTCAGTGACAGTCCTGCGTGTGTGGCATCTCTCTCATTTGTTGCCACCAAAAACAGAGTGTGTAACATTGTGCCTGATTTTCCTTGCGGTCTCACCCACCTGTAAAGGGGTAGCTAAATCATACTGAAGTTATAGCTCACCGTGTAAGTTGTGTGACAGCAACAAATACCGTTAGTTTGGTTACGTTTTTAAAACAATGAGGAAGTCTGGTGGAAGAGGTCGTGGCCGGGGGCGTTCATTGTCAGCTGGTAATGAGGGTAGTGGTAGTGGTGGAGCATCAGGTGGTCGTGGGAAAAAAAATATTGCACTTAAGTCTGGAGCTGTGGAGCCAGTTTCGTCGTCTGGCTACACAAGGCCTCGAGCGCTCCCTTTTCTGGGAGTAGGAAAACCGCTTTTAAAGCCGGAGCAGCAAGAGCAAGTTTTGGCTTATCTTGCTGACTCAGCCTCTAGCTGTAAAAGCAGCGCGTCGTTAGTGGATGTTCACGGTCAGGGACAAGTCGCTTCCTTGTCCTCTTCAGCAAAAACAACAACAGAGAAGAATGCAGCAGGCGACACAATGGGTTACTCCATGGAGCTCTTTACACATACCGTCCCTGGCTTAGAAAGTGAAGCAGTTAACAGTCCATGCCCATTACAAGTTGAATCTGACATGGAGTGCACTGATGCACAGCCACAGCCAGACTACTATGCTGGTCCTTTGACTCAGACCACAACATTGCCCTCGCAGGGTAATGATCAAGAATCAGACCCTGATGAGACTATGTTGCCCCATCACGAACGCTATACCACCGACCGACACGGTGACACAGACGAAGTTGCACACGAGCTACAAGAAGAGGTAATAGATGACCCAGTTCTTGACCCCGATTGGCAGCCATTGGGGGAACAGGGTGCAGGCGGCAGCAGTTCTGAAGCGGAGGAGGAGGGGCCGCAGCAGGCATCAACATCGCAACAGGTTCCATCTGCCGGGCCCGCATCTTGCCCAAAACGCGTGGCAAAGCCAAAACCTGTTGGAGGACAGCGTGGCCATCCGGTTAAAGCTCAGTCTGCAATGCCTGAAAAGGTATCCGATGCTAGAAAGAGTGCAGTCTGGCATTTTTTTAAACAACATCCAATTGATCAGCGCAAAGTCATCTGTCAAAAATGTTCAACTACCATAAGCAGAGGGCAGAATCTGAAAAGTCTCAATACAAGTTGCATGCATAGACATTTAACCACCATGCATTTGCAAGCTTGGACTAACTACCAAACATCCCTTAAGGTTGTAGCACCCTCGGCCAATGAAGCTAGTCATCAACACAACATCCCTTCCGGCAGTGTAGTGCCACCATTTTCCGCACCACCTGCAGTATCTGTGCAGGAATCTTTGCCAGGCCAAAGCAGTCAGGGTCAAGGAATCACCAGTTTCGTAGTAGGAAACACTGCATCTAGGGCACCGGCGGCAACAATACCATCTCCCACCGTCTCTCAGTCTGCCATGTCCACCGGCACCCCCGCTAGTTCCACGATCTCCAGTTCTCCAGTCCAGCTCACCCTACATGAGACTATGGTTAGAAAAAGGAAGTACTTAGCCTCGCATCCGCGTACACAGGGTTTGAACGCCCACATAGCTAGACTAATCTCGTTAGAGATGATGCCCTACCGGTTAGTTGAAAGCGAAGCTTTCAAAGCCCTGATGGACTACGCTGTACCACGCTACAAGCTACCCAGTCGACACTTTTTTTCCAGAAAAGCCATCCCAGCCCTCCACCAGCATGTTAAAGAGCGCATCGTCCATGCACTCAGGCAATCTGTGAGCACAAAGGTGCACCTGACAACAGATGCATGGACCAGTAGGCATGGCCAGGGACGTTACGTGTCCATCACGGCACACCGGGTGAATGTTGTGGATGCAGGGTCCACAGGGGACAGCAATTTTGGGACAGTTCTGCCTAGCCCATGGTCTAGGAAACAGTTGGCTGTAGCCGTTCGCACCCCCTCCTCCTCCTCCTCCTCCTGCAGAAGCGAGAGCTCGTCCACAGACCGCAGTCGCACAACCACTCCATCCGCAGCTGCCACTGTTGCACACCAGGTCTCCCATTATGGGGCAGCTACTGGCAAACGTCAGCAGGCTGTATTGGCTATGAAGTGTTTAGGCGACAACAGACACACCGCGGAAGTTCTGTCTGAGTTCTTGCAGAAAGAAACGCAGTCGTGGCTGGGCACTGTAGATCTTGAGGCAGGCAAGGTAGTGAGTGATAACGGAAGGAATTTCATGGCTGCCATCTCCCTTTCCCAACTGAAACACATTCCTTGCCTGGCTCACACCTTAAACCTGGTGGTGCAGTGCTTCCTGAAAAGTTATCCGGGGTTATCCGACCTGCTCCTCAAAGTGCGTGGACTTTGCTCACATATCCGCCGTTCGCCCGTACACTCCAGCCGTATGCAGACCTATCAGCGTTCTTTGAACCTTCCCCAGCATCGCCTAATCATAGACGTTGCAACAAGGTGGAACTCAACACTGCACATGCTTCAGAGACTGTGCGAACAGAGGCGGGCTGTTATGTTTTTGTGGGAGGATACACATACATGGGCAGGCAGTAGGATGGCAGACATGGAGTTGTCAGGTGTGCAGTGGTCGAAGATTCAAGACATGTGTCAAGTCCTTCAGTGTTTTGAGGAATGCACATGGCTGGTTAGTGCAGACAACGCCATAATAAGCATGAGCATCCCCCTAATGCATCTGCTGATGCAAAGTTTGACGCACATAAACGATCAGGCGTCTGCAGCTGAGGAAGAGGAAAGCCTTGATGGCAGTCAGCCATTGTCTGGCCAGGGCAGTGTACAGGACGAGGTAGCGGGCGAAGAGGAGGAGGAGGACGAGGAGGATGATGGGGATGATTATATTTTTAATGAGGAAGCTTTTCCGGGGCCACTGGAAATTGTTGGCGCGGCAAGACCGGGTTCTGGTTTTTGGAGGGACACAAGTGACGTGGATTTGCCTGAAACTGCCCCTCAACCAAGCACAACCGCAGATTTGAGAACTGGAACTTTGGCCCACATGGCGGATTATGCCTTACGTATCCTCAAAAGGGACACACGCATTACTAAAATGATGAACGATGACGATTACTGGTTGGCCTGCCTCCTTGATCCTCGCTATAAAGGCAAATTGCAAAATATAATGCCACATGAGAACTTGGAAATAATATTAGCAACCAAACAATCAACTCTTGTTGACCGTTTGCTTCTGGCATTCCCTGCACACAGCGCCCGTGATCGTTCTCACACGAGCTGCAGGGGCCAGCAGACCAGAGGTGTTAGAGGGGCAGAAATCAGAAGTGGCGTTGGCCAGAGGGGTTTTCTGACCAGGTTGTGGAGTGATTTTGCTATGACCGCAGACAGGACAGGTACTGCAGCATCAATTCAAAGTGACAGGAGACAACATTTGTCCAGTATGGTTACAAACTATTTTTCATCCCTTATCGATGTTCTCCCTCAACCGTCATTCCCATTTGATTACTGGGCATCCAAATTAGACACCTGGCCAGAATGAGCAGAATATGCATTGCAGGAGCTTGCTTGCCCGGCAGCTAGTGTCCTATCAGAAAGAGTATTCAGTGCTGCAGGTTCAATACTAACAGAAAAAAGGACTCGTCTGGCTACCCAAAATGTAGATGATCTAACCTTCATTAAAATGAACCACAACTGGATTTCGAAATCTTTTGCCCCACCTTGCCCGGCTGACACCTAGCTTTCCTATGAAAAGGTCTTGCCTGTGGACTATTATGAATGACTTTTCCAATATCGTAATTTGCTGCACCTGATTGTCCAGCATACGACATGTTTACACCTCCCTAAATGGCCAAACTCCCCACACGGGGCCGTGGTATCGCCACTTGGCGCCAGCACCCGTGAGAGTGCTGTTTTTTTTCTGAAGAGGTGGGTGTGCCCGCTTTTGGTCGACGGCACTGCCACTGGGTCCCTCATAGTACAATAAAGTGTCTCTGGCGGTGGAGGTGCGCACCCAACGTCAGACACACCGTTGTAATATGTGGGGCCCTGGGCCTGTACCGCCGGCCACAAGACAGTTCCCCCCCCAGCTCAAACAGTGCTCTACCACTTGCAAAATTATCTCTCACAGCTCCACCAATGTTTAGTCTATGCGCTGACATCCTTCAATGCCTGGCACTGACAATACCATTGTATTGACATTTTTGTTATGTTAGGCCTTCGAAGCCTGTCTGCGGTCCCTCCTTCCACTAGGCCTCCACTGACCATTGTACTGCTGCCCGTGTACCCCTGGAACCAATTTTAAATTGCCAACAGCCCAATTTTGTTATGTTAGGCCTTCGAAGCCTGTCTGCAGTCCCTTCTTTCTACTACTACTACACTGACCAGACCACTGCTGCCCGTGTACCCCTGGAACCAATTTTAAATTGCCAAAAGCCCTATTTTTTTATGTTAGGCCTTCGAAGCCTGTCTGCGGTCCCTCCTTCCACTAGGCCTCCACTGACCACACCACTGCTGCACGTGTACCCACGGAACCAATTTAAAATTGCCTACAGCCAGCCCAATTTTTTTATTTTAGGCCTTCGATGCCTGTCTGCGGTCCGTTCTTTCTACTACTACTACACTGACCAGGCCACTGCTGCCCGTGTTCCACTGGAACCAATTTAAAATTGCCAACAGCAATGTGTTATTATGTTAGGCCTTCGATGCCTGTTTGCGGTCACTCATTCCACTAGGCCTCCACTGACCACACCACTGCTGCCCGTGTACCCACGGAACCAATTTAAAATTGCCTACAGCCATGTGTTATTATGTTAGGCCTTCGATGCCTGTCTGCGGTCACTCCTTCCACTAGGCCTCCACTGACCACACCACTGCTGCCCGTGTACCCCTGGAACCAATTTAAAATTGCCTACAGCCAGCCCAATTTTATTATGTTAGGCCTTCGAAGCCTGTCTGCGGTCCGTTCTTTCTACTACTACTACACTGACCAGGCCACTGCTGCCCGTGTTCCCCTGGAACCACTTTAAAATTGCCTACAGCCATGTGTTATTATGTTAGGCCTTCGATGCCTGTCTGCGGTCACTCCTTCCACTAGGCCTCCACTGACCACACCACTGCTGCCCGTGTACCCACGGAACCAATTTAAAATTGCCTACAGCCAGCCCAATTTTTTTATTTTAGGCCTTCGATGCCTGTCTGCGGTCCGTTCTTTCTACTACTACTACACTGACCAGGCCACTGCTGCCCGTGTTCCCCTGGAACCAATTTAAAATTGCCAACAGCAATGTGTTATTATGTTAGGCCTTCGATGCCTGTCTGCGGTCACTCCTTCCACTAGGCCTCCACTGACCACACCACTGCTGCCCGTGTTCCCCTGGAACCAATTTAAAATTGCCTACAGCCAGCCCAATTTTTTTATTTTAGGCCTTCGATGCCTGTCTGCGGTCCGTTCTTTCTACTACTACTACACTGACCAGGCCACTGCTGCCCGTGTTCCCCTGGAACCAATTTAAAATTGCCTACAGCCATGTGTTATTATGTTAGGCCTTCGATGCGTGTCTGCGGTCCTTCCTTCCAATAGTTCTCCACTGACCAGACCAATGCTGGCCGTGTACCCCTGGAACCCAGCTGAAAGTGCATGTAGCCTCCTTTTTTTCTTTGTTTTATATTTAGAAAGCCCAGATGAACTACGCTGTGCAACGGTTCAAGCTACCCAGTCGACATTTCTTTTGCGAGAAAAGCCATCCCAGCCCTCCACCGGCATGAAAAAGTCTGCATTGTCATAGCACTCAGGCAATCAAACAGTAGAAAGGTGCACCTGACAAGAGACGCATGGACCAGTAGGCATGTCCACAAAAAGTTACGTGTCCATTACGGCGCACTGGGTTAATGTGTTGGATGCATGGTCCACAGGGGACAGCCTACAAAGTCTGTCTGCAGTTCCTAATTCCAATTTTCCTCCGCTGACCACACCACTGCTGCCCGTGTACCCCTGGAACCAATTTTACAGTGTCTACAGCCTAATTTTGTTATGTTAGGCCTACTACGCCTGTCTGCGGTCCCTTCTTCCAATACTCGTCCACTGACCACACCACTGCTGCCCGTGGACCCCTGGAAACTATTTTTAATTGCATAGAGCATCCTTTTTTTAATAGTAGGCGTACAAAGTCTGTCTGCGGTTCACTATTGAAATTGTCCTCCACTGCCCAGAGCACTGCTGCTTGTGTACCCCTGTAACTTTTTTAAGCTGCAGTGAGCCACATTTTTGGGTTAAGTCCTACTACCTGTGTCTGTCTGCGCCACTCAATTCAGCTGTGTTCCTTTGAAAAAAGCTGAGCGTCAATAGTCTTGTTTTCAGCCTCTAGGAATTTTAACCCCTTAATGACCGCCAATACGTCTTTTAACTGACCTGAGATATAAGAGAATAGCCTCCCCATACAGGTGACAATCCAGCATCTGTCGGTTGTGCACTATAGCTGACAACTTGCTGTATCAGCCACGATCAGTATTTGCACCTTCTAAATCTGTTTAACCCCTTAGATGCTGCTGTCAATAGTGACTACATCATTATAAATGGTTAACAGAGTGTGGGGGCTTCCTCTTTATCCCAATTGGTGCCCTCAGATCATGATTGTGTGGTCCTGATGTTTGCCATGGCAATTCATGACCAAATATCTGCCCTAGAGTCAGACGGCTGTAGTAATCTGTTTAGAAGTTAGCAACATTTAGGTGGTAAAAATACACATTTTCATTTCTGTCATGCCACTTTGCATTAATTTCTGTAAAGCACCTGAAGGGTTAATAAACTACCTGACTGCAGTTTTCAATATGTTTAGGGGTGCTGTTTTTAAAATGGTATCACGTTTGTGGGTTTCCCAATATATGGGACCCCTAAAGTCACTTCAAACATGGATAAGTCCCTAAAAAAATAAATGTGGTAAATTTCTTTGAAAAAATGAAAAATTGCTGCTACAATTTTAAACCTCCTAAAATGCTAACAAAATAAAATAACATTTTACAAATGGTGCTGATGTAAAGCCGACATGTGGGAAATGTTATTTATTAATGGTTTGCTGTTGTATGACTATCTGGATTAAAGGGATAATCATTCAAATTTAGAAAATTGCTAATTTTTTTACATTTTTCTCAAATTTTTTATATTTTTTATAAATAAACAAAAAATATTGAACTAAATTTACCATTATCACAAAGTATAATGTGTCACGAAAAAACAGTCTCAAAATCACAGGGATTTGTTGAAGCGTTGCAGAGTTATTACCACATAAAGTGACACTGGTCAGATTTCAAAAATTTGGCTCGGTCACTAAGGGGTTAAAACTGCATTGGTACAACTTTGGTAGAGCCTACTAACGGTGTCTGCCTCCCCAAGGTGTGCCCCAGGTTTCCTCGCCATTGCTTCGATCTTAATGCTCTCGTTTAGTAGTTGTTGGAAACTACACTGCATTAGGCCTACAAATTGGGTATGGGGTGTAGAGAGATGGTGTGTTCCACTCCAAGGTGTTTCCCAGGTTTCCTCTCCATTGCTTCGATCTTCATGCTCTCGTTTAGAAGTTGTTGGAAACTGTTAGGAGTCGAGTTTCCTCTGCTGCACAGGGGGAATCTCGATCCGTCTCCGCTGCGGTCTCCCATTCTCCTCCAGCCGCAGTGGAGTCTGCTCAGCAGGGACGTCGCTCCCAGTGTCTTGCTCGCTCTCACTCTGTACAGAGAGTTACTGCTGCTTCTTCAGCTCCTGCCATTAAAGTCAGTGCTGGTCAGCGGCGAGCGGACTTCCCTGGGACTAAGTCCCTGTTTGCGCACACTGAGCATGCCCAGAGCAAGATCTCCCATTGGAGATCGAGGGTCATGTGCTCTGGCTCTGCAGCGCATTCCATTGGTCCTCTTGGCAGGCCCTGGAAGGGCAAAGTTTCTGTGGCCACTTCCTGTCCTGCAATTATATAAACTGCGCATGACCGCACGGCCATGCGCTAGTGTACAATTGAATACGTGTGTTTGTTGTGAGTGCAAGTCGTTCATTAAATACCCCTACCCTATTGTATGACTATTCGCGTATGGAGTATGGCTGCTATTTAGCGCCCGACAAATCACTCAACGTGTCACACACGTATCAGCGTCTATTGCTGTGACCGCCAGTGCGGCGCCACGCGCCAGTAGTGCGCTTCCTGACCCACGTCTGGGTGCTTAGTGGTGCCTGCCAGCACGGCACAGTTCGCACTTCGGTGCTCTAATTATAAGAGTTGCCTAACACACCCTGTTGCGGTGTTGTGTCAGCAAGTGGTCTAATCGGACTTCAATCCTAGTTGGGGTTAAGTTCGCTGACTGCTTGCTCGCCTTCTATGTGCGGTACCGCGATCCTGTGACGCAACAGGATCGCTTCCTTCACGTTGGGTGAAGTTTAACCCACGCGAGTATACTTATGAGTACCGCCATATAGTCCGTCATTACTCAACAGCAGGTTCCATCTCTGCATGGTGGACCCCGGGCTACGAACGCACCGTACACTATCAGTCTTATTATTTGGTGCGTTCCGCTAGCCCTAACAGAAACTACGCTGCATTAGACCTACAAATTGGGTATGGGGTGTAGAGAGATGGTGTGTTCCACTCCAAGGTGTTCTCCAGGTTGCCTTTCCTGAGCTTCGATCTTCCGGCTCTCGTTTAGTAGTTCTTGGAACCTACACTGCATTAGGCCTACAAATTGGGTATGGGGTGTAGAGAGATGGTGTGTTCCACTCCAAGGTGTTCTCCAGGTTGCCTTTCCTGAGCTTCAATCTTCTGGCTCTCGTTTAGTAGTTGTTGGAAACTACGCTGCATTAGGCCTACAAATTGGGTATGGGGTGTAGAGAGATGGTGTGTTCCACTCCAAGGTGTTCCCCAGGTTTCCTCGCCAATGCTTCGATCTTCATGCTCTCGTTTAGTAGTTGTTGGAAACTACACTGCATTAGGCCTACAAATTGGGTATGGGGTGTAGAGAGATGGTGTGTTCCACTCCAAGGTGTTCTCCAGGTTGCCTTTCCTGAGCTTCGATCTTCCGGCTCTCATTTAGTAGTTGTTGGAAACTACGCTGCATTAGGCCTACAAATTGGGTATGGGGTGTAGAGAGATGGTGTGTTACACTCCAAGGTGTTCTCCAGGTTGCCTTTCCTGAACTTCTATCTTCAGGCTCTCATTAAATTGTGGTTAAATGGAACAACTGCATTTGGCGTACTAGTTGGTTTGGGGCCTACTATCGGTGTCTGCCACTCCTTGCTGTTCTCCTGGTTTCCTGTCCTGAAATTCCATTTTCAGGCTCTCGTTAAGTAGTTGTTAATGTTAGACTGCATTTGGCCTACTAGTTGGGTTGGGGCCTACTATCGGTGTCTGCCACTCCTTGCTGTTCTCCTCCACTGAACAATGCTGTGCCGCCTGTTTACTACGGTTGCCAATTTTGAACTGCATTTCGACTACTTACTGATTTGGGCCTACTCTCTGTGTCAGCCTCTCATTCCAGTTGTCCTCCACTGCAATGGCCCCTGGTTAGTCCTGTGTTACCAATTTTGAACTGCATTTAGCCAACTTTATTCTTTGGGCCTATATCTGTGTTTCCTCCTCATCCTGCCCATTGCCCAGCCAGTGATAGATGAGTCTGCTGGTACATTGACCCATAACGCAAAATTCCCCGTGCACGCTACACAGCAAGATTGTGACCCTGCTGAAAGTCAGGTTCCTCTTCCCGCATACCATACCACCTTACACAGGGACAAAGAGGAAGGTGCAGATGAAAGTGCAGGTTCCTTCATCAGGTGGGGGGAGGAATACTAGTTGGCGACGTCACTGGCACAGGGTCTCTCATAGTACGCAAAAGTGTTGCTGCCGGTGGGAGGCGCCCCCGCCGTGCAAACACACCGCTGTACTTTGAGGGGCCCTGTGCCAGTGCCAATGCCAACGAGTGGGCTCCCCTGCTTGCTCAGGATCACAGCACTTGCAAAGTTGAAATACTTACCTCTCCCTGCTCCACTGCCGTGACGTGGTCCAGATTTACTGGGCCCACTAATTACTTGAACCAGCCCTACCCCCCACAACTTTAGCCAAATGACCCCCAATTTCAAATGCCTTCCAATTATTATAAGCTAAATTACGATTGACAAGCTTCTGTAACAAGAATGGATGTTTTTGCCATTAAAATGGGCAGTGTAGGTGTTTTCCTGGCCTCCACTCACTGCCGACTATGCTCCCCCATTGACTTGCATTGGGTTTCGTGTTTCGGGCGATACCCGACGTTTCGCCATAATCGGCCGATTCCACTCGACTCGACTTCTAAGATAGTCGGGTTTCGCGAAACACGACTCGACTCTAAAAAGGTCAAGGTCGCTCAACCCTAGTAGAGACTAGAAATGAGTGGAACAGACAATATTAGAATTTGCCTGGGAAAGTTATTCTCTGTGAATTAAATATTCCTTATTATGCTCTGGTGTGTTTTCAGATGAGAGTATAAAAAAAAAAAATCTCCGAGCACTAAAAAATACTCGGAGGACACCTGAGCGTGCTTGGGAAATCTCGAGTAACGAGTATATTCGCTCATCATCACTAATACTCTACTCAATGCTCATCTCTCTGACCTCTTTGCTCTGCATGGTCACCCATCCAGTCCTTGTGATTAGTTATGAGCGAGTATACTCGTTACTCGAGATTTCCCAAGCATGCTTGGGTGGTCTCCGAGTATTTTTGCATGCTCGGGGATTTAACTTTTGTCGACGAAGCTGCATGATTTGCGGCTGCTAGACAGCTTGAATACATGTGGGGATTGCCTTTTTGCTAGGCAATCCCCACATGTATTCAATCTGTCTAGCAGTCTCAAATCATGCAGCTGCGTCAACAAAAATGAAATCTCCGAGCACGCCAAAATACTCGGAGACCACCTGAGCATGTTCAGGAAATCTCAAATAAAGAGTCAACTCACTCATCACTACTTGTGACAACTTCTGATCAGCATTGGCAGTGTTGAAATCCTGGGATTAAGTCAGTAGGCCAAGGCTTCCTGGTTTCCTAGACCCCCACCAGATTCAGTCTCTAGGTTTGATTCTGTGAATGAGCACAAAGGTTGACGCGTGCTTGGTGATGTCATATGCATTGGTGTGGGCTTCAACCCAGTATCCTCAGCCAAGAATCCAAGATGCAGAAATTTTACCACTTCCTACATCAACCTGACATTGTAGTGAAGATTTGACCGGTGGCGGTGAGACGCAGAAGGGCGGTAGAGGTGAATATAGGCTTTTTTTATTTAATTATTTTCTTTATTTTTAATAGAAAAAAAGAGGGGAAATCCAATTTTTATATTTTTTTCTATATTTTTAAAATAGTTTTTAGTTATGTTTGTCCCCTCAGTGGACATGAAACTGCAATTATTTGATTGCTTACACCGCTTATACTCTATACTATACTATACCATAGTATTGCAGTATATAATATAAATCACAATCTCCTTTGAATCTCAGCATATAGCTGATCTTCAGAGGAAGGCAAAAATGGCAATAACACGAGCCTTTAGAAAGCACCTGGTTGAAATAGCAACCCATTAATGCACCATGATTGTGTCACTGCGGGTTGATAGGAGCAAGTGCTCATGCTGATGGGCTTAGCTCATCTTCATGATCCTGAAGTTACTGAACCGCCGCGCAACCTGCCCTACCCTCTCCTAGTGTTTCATCACCCATCCCCTGCAGACTGTGAGCCCTCGCGGGCAGGGTCCTCCCTCCTTATGTACCCATGTGCCTGTTATCTGCTCATGTTTAATGTATTTGTCTATATTTGCCTCGTATTCACATGTAAAGCGCCATGGAATAAATGGCGCTATAAAATGTATAATAATAATAATAATGCTGTGATGTAATTTACATGCTGATGCTAGAGATTGATTATGGCATCTGAATTCTTAATAGCCATTACTGCTTAGACAACTCTAGCTGTAGCTGATAGAGACAGTTGCCAGTTATGCAATATAACCAACAACAGCCATGTGTGGAGGGAGCTCAGCTAATGAGGCCCCTTAAAACACGGTCACCCCGACATAGTGTGTACAGTTATGTCCATATGCAAAAAGGGGTTAAGATAAGAATGATCTTCAGCATAAAGAATAACAAGAAGTTCTGGAAGTCATAATATGGCCACAGTAGAGTCATGATCCTAACCTCATTGAGTCTGACTTGGACTATATGAAGAGACAAAAAGATTTGCACAAGCTACATCCACAGAAGATATGTTTCAAGAAGGTGTTGGGACTTTGGGAGCTAACCAGGGCCCTTGAACTTAGGGTGCCCTGGTCTATCTCTGTCCCCTGAATTACTCCTGAAGGTGGAGATGATCCTAAATTTTCCCTGATTTGTACCCGCACCCAACCAGGGTAGTGGGAAGCTGAACTGTATAGGAGCACAATAACCAGACAAACAAGGGAAGATGGAAAGACATAAAAGAAAATACCAATCTTACAAACTATACACTCCAAACAACAGAGTGAGACACAGGGGAGTTAAATGAATGAGAAACCAAATAGAATAAGATGAGGATACGTACATAGACAGAACTCCAAGCAACAATCACCTCAACAATCACCAAACAATAACTACAACTACGAACTACACCTTCAACTGCAGAACCAGGCAATAATAACACTGGCAAACCCTAAGTGCCAGAGGTGAGCATATATAGCAGAGGGGAATGGCCAATACTGAACACCTGAGACAATCCAAGTAGGAAATCTCCAGGGGCTTTAATTGAACAGATTAACCCTACTATTGCTTGCTAGGAAAAAAACTGCACTGTTTAATATGATTGTATGATCTGTAATCTTGCCTGAAGAAGTAGCCTCTGTGCTCTGAAAGCTTGCAAACATATTATTTTCTGGATAGCCAATAAAGGTATCACTCCCAGAATACTTCTGTCATCATTGGGCAGAAAAGTATTCACATCGATAAAAGCACCAGAAAATTGATATAAAAAGATCAATCAAAATTGTTTTTCCTTTTGTGCATGAGATTGGCAGGAATAAGACTGCTTTCCTTGATGTTACCATCTCCATGAGAGTGAATAATAATAATAATAATAATAATATTTATTTTTATATAGCGCTAACATATTCCGCAGCGCTTTACAGTTTTGCACAGATTATCATAGTTTTCTATGGACAACAATTTTTCAAAAGCCCATGAGGATGAATCGTTTATTGAGATGAGAGAGTCAACAACTTATCTCCCTAATGAAAGGCATTCACAAGGGACAGGTTTTAAGATTGCAGAAAAACTGTTCCTCACCAGCAGACTTTTCCACATGGGCCACTGATTTAAATAAAAGATTTAAGAATAAAGGCTATAAAGGAAAATGTGTCAGAATAGCCTACAGGCATGCTGTAATAGATCATCACTGCTGACCCCCAAGCCAAAGCATGGATTGGACTCAGTAACAAGACTGAGATGGACGTATTATGATCAGATCACCAGGATCATGAACATCCTCAGAAAACATTTTGAGGGCTGACCCAGATATCTGCAATCTTATTTTCCCTAAACCCTCTGTTACATTTAGAAAAGGAAAGTCCAATAAGGACTATGTTGTACACGTATATATAATGGACTGTATATATAAATATATATATCTATATTTAAAATTGTCTAAGGGGTACTTCCGTCTTTCTGTTTCGGAAATCCCGCATCGCTGATTGGTCTCGCCAGCTGCCTGTCCTGGCTGCCGCGACCAATCAGCGATGGGCACAGTCAGGATGAGAATTTGCCCCTCCCTACTTCAGTCCAGTCAGTGCCCAGCGCCCGCTCCATACTCTCCTGCCATCACTGCCTGCTCAATACTCCCATCCAGTCACCGCTCACACAGGGTTAATGCCAGTGTTAACGCTGCTATTAACCCTGTATGACCAACTAATGTTAACACCGGCACCCGCTGAATACTCTCCTGCCATCACTGCCAGCTCCATACTCCCGTCCAGTCACCGCACACACAGGGTTAATGCCAGCGTTAACACCGCTATTAACCCTGTGCGACAACTAATCTTAAAACCGGCGCCCGCTCCATACTCTCCTGCCGTCACTGCCCGCTCCATACTCCCGTCCAGTCACGGCTCACACAGGGTTAATGCCAGCGTTAACGCCGCTATTAACCCTGTGTGATCAACTAATGTTATAAATAACAAAAAAACAAAAAACCTGCTAATCTCACCTTCCGTAGTCTGACGATGAGCTCGCGCCTGCCGCCAGCTAACATTCACAGAGATGCATTGCGAAATTACCTAGAAGACTTAGCGGTCTCAAGAGACCGCTAAGTCATCTGGGTAGTTTCGCAATGCATCCTGGGAATGGAAGATGGCAGCAGCCGCGCGCATCGGCACAGCTTCGCTTGATCCCGACGCGTGAGTATATACTGTAACTATTTTTTATTTTAAATATATTTTTTGAACAGGGATATGTGCCCACACTGCTATATACAAAGTGGGCTGTTTTATATACCGCGTGGCTGCTCTATACTACGTGGCCACTGTTACATACTATGTGGGCTGTGTTAATATACCGCGTGGCTGCTATATACTACGTGGCCACTGTTATATACTACGTGGCCACTGTTACATACTATGTGGGCTGTGTTATATGTGTTATATACTATATGGGCTGTGCTATATATTGCGTGTCCAGTGTTATTTACTACGTGGCCAGTGTTAGATACTATGTGGGCTGTGTGTTATATACTGCGTGGGCTGTGTTATAAACTGCGTGGCCTGTATTAACGCATCAGGTATTCTACAATATGTATGTATGTATATAGCAGCCACTTAGTATATAGCATAGACCATGTAGTATTTGTCTCCTATATACTACATGGTTCCTATATACTATGTGGTCTGTGCTATATACTATGTGGCTGCTATATACATACATACATATTCTAGAATACCCAATGCGTTAGAATCGGGCCACAATCTAGTATATATATATATATATTTATATATATATACATATATATATATATATATATATATATATATATATATACTCTGTTCAAAACTCAAAGTGAATTTGCAAAAATTAGTATTCTCAAAAAATTCAGAATTTTTGCATATTTTAGTAGAATTCAATTCTACTGAAATAAATTTGTTCATCTCTACTGTGTAGTGTAATTTATCTTACCATAGATATGCTCTATTTTTCCCAAAATTTTACACATACCGTATATACTCGAGTATAAGCCGTCCCGAGAATAAGCCGACCCCCCTAATTTTGCCACAAAAAACTGGGAAAACTTATTGACTCAAGTATAAGCCTAGGGTGGAAAATGCAGCAGCTACTGTTGTTAATTCTGTTATCGAACTCCCTCCTGTGGTCATGAATGGTACTTCGGCGAGTTCTGTCCATGGACTCCCTCTGGTGGCTGTGAGTGGAGCTGCTGCTTCTGAGGTTCCTTCCACAGGTGACGTAGTTTATTCTTTGGCTGGCTGTTCTATTTAACTCCACTCAGATCGTTACTCCATGCCAGCTGTCAATGTTCTTGTACTGGTTCAGTTCGCTCTTGGATCTTTCTGGTGACCTGTCTACTCCAGCAGAAGCTAAGTCCCTGCTAGTTATTTATTTGTTCATTGTTTCCTTGTCCAGCTGGCTATCATGATCTTGCCCTGCTAGCTGGAAGCTCTGGGATGCAGAGTGGCACCTCCGCACCGTGAGTCGGTGCGGAGGTCTTTTTGCACACTCTGCGTGGTCTTTTTGTAGGGTTTTGTGCTGACCGCAAAGATACCTTTCCTATCCTCAGTCTGTTTATTAAGTCTGGCCTCCCTTTGCTAAAACCTGTTTCATTTCTGTGTTTGTGACTTTCATCTTAACTCACAGTCAATATATGTAGGGGGCTGCCTTTTCCTTTGGGGAATTTCTCTGAGGCAAGGTAGGCTTTATTTTCTATCTTTAGGCCTGGTTAGCTCTTAGGCTGTGAAGAGGCATCTAGGTTGTGTTAGGTACGCTCCACGGCTATTTCTAGTTGTGTGATAGGACTAGGGGTTGCGGTCAGCAGAGCTCCCACTTCCCAGAGCTTGTCCTGTGTGAGTTTAACCATCAGGTCGTTCCGGGTGCTCCTAACCACCAGGTCCATAACAGTACAGCTGGCCCAAAGTATTAATGCATCTCAATAGAGGGATAAGAGAAGTTCTGAGACCATTTTTTTTCTCTGCAGTGTATTTTGTCTTTCTTTTCCCCTAAACCTTTGGGTGGTTCAGGACACAGGTGTAGATATGGACATTCAAGGTCTGTCCTCTTGTGTGGATCATCTCACTGCAAGGGTACAAAACATTCAAGATTTTGTGGTTCAGAATCCGATGTTAGAGCCTAGAATTCCAATTCCTGATTTGTTTTCTGGGGATAGATCTAGGTTCCTGAATTTCAAAAATAATTGTAAACTGTTTCTAGATTTGCAACCCTGCTCCTCTGGTGACCCCGTTCAACAAGTAAAAATCATTATTTCTTTGTTGCCTGGTGACCCTCAAGACTGGGCATTTTCCCTTGCGCCAGGAGATCCTGCATTGCGTGATGTAGATGCGTTTTTTCTGGCGCTTGGATTGCTTTATGATGAACCAAATTCAGTGGATCAGGCAGAGAAAATCTTGCTGGCTTTGTGTCAGGGTCAGGATGAAGCGGAGGTGTACTGTCAGAAGTTTAGAAAGTGGTCTGTGCTTACTCAGTGGAATGAGTGTGCCCTGGCAGCAATTTTCATAAAGGGTCTTTCTGAAGCCCTTAAGGATGTCATGGTGGGATTTCCCACGCCTGCTGGTCTGAATGAGTCTATGTCCTTGGCCATTCAGATCGATCGACGCTTGCGTGAGCGCAAAGCTGTGCATCATTTGGCGGTATTCTCTGAGCATAGGCCTGAGCCTATGCAGTGTGATAGGACTTTGACTAGAGCTGAAAGGCAAGAACACAGACATCGGAATGGGCTGTGTTTTTACTGTGGTGATTCCACTCATGCTATCTCCGATTGTCCTAAGCGCACTAATCGGTTCGCTAGGTCTGCCACCATTAGTACGGTACAGTCTAAATTTCTTTTGTCCATTACTCTGATTTGCTCTCTGTCATCCTATTCTGTTATGGCATTTGTGGATTCAGGCGCTGCCCTGAATTTGATGGACTTGGAGTTTGCTAGGCGCTGTGGTTTTTTCTTGGAGCCCTTGCAGTATCCTATTCCATTGAGAGGAATTGATGCTACGCCTTTGGCCAAGAATAAAGGCCCCTTCACATTAAGCGATGCTGCAGCGATACCGACAACGATCCGGATCGCTGCAGCGTCGCTGTTTGGTCACTGGAGAGCTGTCACACAGACAGCTCTCCAGCGACCAACGATGCCGGTAACCAGGGTAAACATCGGGTAACTAAGCGCAGGGCCGCGCTTAGTAACCCGATGTTTACCCTGGTTACCATCCTAAAAGTAAAAAAAACAAACAGTACATACTTACCTACCGCTGTCTGTCCTCCAGCGCAGTGCTCTGCACTCCTCCTGTACTGGCTGTGAGCACAGCAGCCGGAAAGCAGAGCGGTGACGTCACCGCTCTGCTTTCCGGCTGACCGACGCTCACAGCCTGTACAGGAGGAGTGCAGAGCACAGCGCTGGAGGACAGACAGCGGTAGGTAAGTATGTACTGTTTGGTTTTTTTACTTTTAGGATGGTAACCAGGGTAAACATCGGGTTACTAAGCGCGGCCCTGCACTTAGTTACCCGATGTTTACCCTGGTTACCAATGAAGACATCGCTGGATCGGTGTCACACACGCCGATCCAGCGATGTCAGCAGGGAGTCCAGCGACGAAATAAAGTTCTGGACTTTCTTCAGCGACCAACGATCTCCCAGCAGGGGCCTGATCGTTGGTCGCTGTCACACATAACGATTTTATTAATGATATCGTTGCTACGTCACAAAAAGCAATGATCTCGTTAACAATATCGTTATGTGTGAAGGTACCTTAAGCCTCAGTACTGGACTCAATTGACCATGTGCATGGCTCCTGCACATCAGGAGGATATTCGCTTTTTGGTGTTGCATAATCTGCATGATGTGGTTGTTTTTGGGTTGCCATGGCTACAGGTCCATAATCCAGTATTGGATTGGAAATCTATGTCTGTGTCCAGCTGGGGTTGTCAGGGGGTACATGGTGATGTTCCATTGCTGTCAATTTCGCATTCCACTCCTTCTGAAGTCCCTGAGTTTTTGTCAGATTACCGGGATGTATTTGAAGAGCCCAAATCCGGTGCCTTACCTCCTCATAGGGATTGCGATTGTGCTATTAATTTGATTCCTGGTAGTAAGTTTCCTAAGGGCCAACTGTTTAATTTATCTGTGCCAGAGCACGCCGCTATGCGGAGTTATATAAAGGAATCCTTGGAGAAAGGTCATATTCGCCCGTCGTCATCACCGTTGGGAGAAGGGTTCTTTTTTGTGGCCAAGAAGGATGGCTCTTTGAGACCTTGTATTGATTACTGCCTTCTTAATAAGATCACAGTCAAATTTCAGTACCCTTTGCCGCTGCTGTCTGATTTGTTTGCTCGGATTAAGGGGATTAGTTGGTTCACCAAGATAGATCTTCGAGGGGCGTATAATCTTGTGCGAATTAAACAGGGCGATGAATGGAAAACAGCATTTAATACGCCCGAGGGCCATTTTGAGTACCTGGTTATGCCATTCGGGCTTTCTAATGCTCCATCTGTGTTTCAGTCTTTTATGCATGACATCTTCCGAGAGTACCTGGATAGATTCATGATTGTATATTTGGATGATATTTTGGTCTTTTCGGATGATTGGAAGTCTCATGTGAAGCAGGTCAGAATGGTGTTCCAGGTCCTTCGTGCGAATTCCTTGTTTGTGAAGGGGTCGAAATGTCTCTTTGGGGTTCAGAAGGTTTCATTTTTGGGTTTCAATTTTTCCCCTTCTACTATCGAGATGGACCCTGTTAAAGTTCAGGCCATTTATGATTGGACTCAGCCGACATCTGGGAAGAGCCTGCAGAAGTTCCTGGGCTTTGCTAATTTTTACCGTCGCTTCATCGCTAATTTTTCTAGTGTTGCTAAACCGTTGACTGATTTGACCAAGAAAGGTGCTGATGTGGTCAATTGGTCCTCTGCGGCTGTAGAGGCTTTTCAGGAGTTGAAGCGTCGTTTTTCTTCTGCCCCTGTGTTGTGCCAGCCAGATGTTTCGCTCCCGTTTCAGGTCGAGGTTGATGCTTCTGAGATTGGAGCAGGGGCTGTTTTGTCGCAAAGAAGTTCTGATGGCTCGGTGATGAAACCATGTGCCTTCTTTTCTAGAAAATTCTCGCCTGCTGAGCGCAATTATGATGTTGGCAATCGAGAGTTGTTGGCCATGAAGTGGGCATTCGAGGAGTGGCGACATTGGCTTGAAGGAGCCAAGCATCGCGTGGTGGTCTTGACGGATCACAAGAATTTGACTTATCTCAAGTCTGCCAAACGGTTGAATCCTAGACAGGCTCGATGGTCGCTGTTTTTCTCCCGTTTTGATTTTGTGGTTTCGTACCTTCCGGGCTCTAAGAATGTGAAGGCTGATGCCCTGTCAAGGAATTTTGTGCCTGACTCTCCGGGTGTTCCTGAGCCGGCGGGTATTCTCAAAGGGGGGGTAATTTTGTCTGCCATCTCCCCTGATTTGCGGCGCGTGCTGCAGAAGTTTCAGGCTGATAGACCTGACCGTTGTCCAGCGGAGAAACTGTTTGTCCCTGATAGATGGACTAGTAGAGTTATCTCTGAGGTTCATTGTTCGGTGTTGGCTGGTCATCCTGGAATCTTTGGTACCAGAGATTTGGTAGCTAGATCCTTTTGGTGGCCTTCTTTGTCACGGGATGTGCGTTCTTTTGTGCAGTCCTGTGGGACTTGTGCTCGGGCTAAGCCCTGCTGTTCTCGTGCCAGTGAGTTGCTTTTGCCCTTGCCGGTCCCGAAGAGGCCCTGGACGCATATTTCCATGGATTTTATTTCAGATCTCCCTGTCTCTCAAAGGATGTCGGTCATTTGGGTGGTTTGTGATCGCTTCTCTAAGATGGTCCATTTGGTACCCTTGTCTAAATTGCCTTCCTCCTCTGATTTGGTGCCATTGTTTTTCCAGCATGTGGTTCGTTTGCATGGCATTCCGGAGAACATCGTCTCGGACAGAGGTTCCCAGTTTGTTTCGAGGTTTTGGCGGTCCTTTTGTGCTAAGATGGGCATTGATTTGTCTTTTTCTTCGGCTTTCCATCCTCAGACAAATGGCCAAACCGAACGAACTAATCAGACTTTGGAAACATATCTGAGATGCTTTGTTTCTGCTGATCAGGATGATTGGGTGTCCTTCTTGCCTTTGGCTGAGTTCGCCCTTAATAATCGGGCCAGTTCGGCTGCTTTGGTTTTGCCTTTTTTCTGTAATTCTGGTTTCCATTCTCGTTTCTCTTCAGGGCAGGTTGAGTCTTCGGACTGTCCTGGTGTGGATACGGTGGTGGACAGGTTGCAGCAGATTTGGACTCATGTGGTGGACAATTTGACATTGTCCCAGGAGAAGGCTCAACGTTTCGCTAACCGCCGGCGCTGTGTTGGTCCCCGACTTCGTGTTGGGGATTTAGTTTGGTTGTCATCTCGTCATGTTCCTATGAAAGTTTCCTCTCCTAAGTTTAAGCCTCGTTTCATTGGTCCGTATAAGATTTCTGAAGTTCTCAATCCTGTGTCATTTCGTTTGGCCCTTCCAGCTTCTTTTGCCATCCATAATGTGTTCCATAGGTCGTTATTGTGGAGATACGTGGTGCCTTTGGTTCCCTCCGTTGATCCTCCTGCCCCAGTGTTGGTCGAGGGGGAGTTGGAGTATGTGGTGGAGAAGATTTTGGATTCTCGTATTTCGAGACAGAAACTCCAGTACCTGGTCAAGTGGAAGGGTTATGGTCAGGAAGATAATTCCTGGGTTTTTGCCTCTGATGTTCATGCTGCCGATCTAGTTCGTGCCTTTCATTTGGCTCGTCCTGATCGGCCTGGGGGCTCTGGTGAGGGTTCGGTGACCCCTCCTCAAGGGGGGGTACTGTTGTGAATTCTGTTATCGAACTCCCTCCTGTGGTCATGAATGGTACTTCGGCGAGTTCTGTCCATGGACTCCCTCTGGTGGCTGTGAGTGGAGCTGCTGCTTCTGAGGTTCCTTCCACAGGTGACGTAGTTTATTCTTTGGCTGGCTGTTCTTTTTAACTCCACTCAGATCGTTACTCCATGCCAGCTGTCAATGTTCTTGTACTGGTTCAGTTCGCTCTTGGATCTTTCTGGTGACCTGTCTACTCCAGCAGAAGCTAAGTCCCTGCTAGTTATTTATTTGTTCATTGTTACCTTGTCCAGCTGGCTATCATGATATTGCCCTGCTAGCTGGAAGCTCTGGGGTGCAGAGTGGCACCTCCGCACCGTGAGTCGGTGCAGAGGTCTTTTTGCCCACTCTGCGTGGTCTTTTTGTAGGGTTTTGTGCTGACCGCAAAGATACCTTTCCTATCCTCAGTCTGTTTAGTAAGTCTGGCCTCCCTTTGCTAAAACCTGTTTCATTTCTGTGTTTGTGACTTTCATCTTAACTCACAGTCAATATATGTGGGGGGCTGCCTTTTCCTTTGGGGAATTTCTCTGAGGCAAGGTAGGCTTTATTTTCTATCTTTAGGGCTAGTTAGCTCTTAGGCTGTGAAGAGGCGTCTAGGTCGTGTTAGGTATGTTCCACGGCTATTTCTAGTTGTGTGATAGGATTAGGGGTTGCGGTCAGCAGAGCTTCCACTTCCCAGAGCTTGTCCTGTGTGAGTTTAACCATCAGGTCGTTCCGGGTGCTCCTAACCACCAGGTCCATAACAGCTACCGGTTAATGTCAAAAATAAAAATAGATACCAATAAAAGTAAAATTAATTGAGACATCAGTAGGTTAAGGGTTTTTGAAAATCCATATTGAATCAGGAGCCCCATATAATGCTCCATACAGTTCATGATGGGCCCATAAGATGCTTTATATAAAAATGTGCCACATATAATCCTACATACAGTTCATTATTGCCCCATAGATGCTCCATATAAAGCTGTGCCCCATATACAATGCTCTGCACCGTTCATTATTGCCCCATAGCTGTGCCATATAGTGCTCTGCACCGTTCATTTTTGTCCCATAGCTGTGCCATATAGTGCTCTGCACCGTTCATTATTGCCCCATAGCTGTGCCATATAGTGCTCTGCACCATTCATTATTGCCCCATAGCTGTGCCATATAGTGCTCTGCACCGTTCATTTTTGTCCCATAGCTCTGCCATTTAGTGCTCTGCACCGTTCATTATTGCCCCATAGCTGTGCCATATAGTGCTCTGCACCGTTCATTATTGCCCCATAGCTGTGCCATATAGTGCTCTGCACCGTTCATTGTTGCCCCATAGCTGTGCCATATAGTGCTCTGCACCGTTCATTTTTGTCCCATAGCTCTGCCATATAGTGCTCTGCACCGTTCATTATTGCCCCATAGCTGTGCCATATAGTGCTCTGCACCGTTCATTATTGCCCCATTGATGTACCATAGAAAGCTGTGCCATTGCTGCTGCTGCTGCAATAAAAAAAAATGCCATACTCACTTTTCTTGCTTGCAGCTCCCGGCATCTCGTCCCGGCGTCTCTCCGCACTGACTGATCAGGCAGAGGGCGCCGCGCACACTATATGCGTCATCGCGCCCTCTGACCTGCACAGTCAGAGCGGAGAGATGCCGGGAAGATGGAGCGGCGCCGGGAAGATGGAGCGATGCCCAGCGTGTGGAACAGGGATAGGTGAATATGCGATACTTACCTGCTCCCGGCGTCCTGCTCCTTCCCCCGGACAGCTGGTCTCCGGGTGCCGCAGCTTTTTCCTCTATCAGCGGTCACTTTTAACGCTGATTAGAGAAATGAATATGCGGCTCCACCCCTATGGGAGTGGAGTCCATATTCATTTTTCTAATGAGCGGTCCCACGTGACCGCTGAAGAGGGGAAGAGCTGCAGCACCCGAAGACTGTGGGACGGCAGGGGGAGCGCCCTCTCCCCCTCACCCGCCGACCCTGCCGCCCACTGTGACTCGAGTATAAGCCGAGAGGGGCACTTTCCGCCCAAAAATTTGGGCTGAAAATCTCGGCTTATACTCGAGTATATACGGTAATTAAAAATGAGTACTACAATTAAATAGTCACTCATAATTATACAGCATAGATTACATTTAATGATATATGTAAATCAGACCCTATATATAAAATAAACTGAATGTTTTAAAGTATAAAACATATTTAAATGTCAACAGTTGTTCTTTGCTTCATAAAGTAAGAATGAATAAACTAATAGCATTGCTAGATTATTATTATACACATGTGCATACTATCCATAATGTCTACTTTTTTCTCCTCATTTTTATTTACTTGTTTACTCTAGTGATAATCATCGGCAAACTTTTGCCTGTCTTACAATACACCTTAAGGCATTGTAGGTTAACAGTGATTTAATCCCCTTATGCATGCATAATAAGACAAGCTTTGCATAAATAATAATAGGTAATTGGTATGTATAAATAATTCATATATTTTGTACTGATGTAAGGGTAAAATTTATAACCATATTATGAATAAAGAAAACTTTCCAAAATCTTACAGGTAAAATTGGCAAGTTAGTATTTATTATGTTGATGAAAATACAAAATAAATAAAAAAATGTAGTAATAAAAATCTTAATAAGCATTAATATTAAGAATCGTTGTCTAGTTTTTCAGTTAATTAAATATAAAAATTATTTCCATTTATGTGACACATGAAGCATCAAAATACAGGGAAAAATGATCCATAAATTAACTATGGCCAAGAAGACTTTAACAAAGTTTGAAAGAGCTAGAAGATCCACATTGAGCTAGGTTGCATGCCAATTGAAAATTATTTGCGTCATATAAAACCAGAAATGTATTGATTAGACAGCATTTTATCTCAATAAAGTGTTAGGGCTAGCGGAACTCACCAAATAATAAGACTGATAGTGTACGGTGCGTTCGTAGCCCGGGGTCCACCGTGCAGAGATGGAACCTGCTGCTGAGTAATGACGGACTATATGGCGGTACTCATAAGTATACTCGCGTGGGTTAAACTTCACCCAACGTGAAGGAAGCGATCCTGTTGCGTCACAGGATCGCGGTACCGCACATAGAAGGCGAGCAAGCAGTCAGCGAACTTAACCCCAACTAGGATTGAAGTCCGATTAGACCACTTGCTGACACAACACCGCAACAGGGTGTGTTAGGCAACTCTTATAATAAGAGCACCGAAGTGCGAACTGTGCCGTGCTGGCAGGCACCACTGAGCACCCAGACGTGGGTCAGGAAGCGCACTACTGGCGCGTGGCGCCGCACTGGCGGTCACAGCAATAGACGCTGATACGTGTGTGACACGTTGAGTGATTTGTCGGGCGCTAGATAGCAGCCATACTCCATACGCGAACAGTCATACAATAGGGTAGGGGTATTTAATGAACGACTTGCACTCACAACAAACACACGTATTCAATTGTACACTAGCGCATGGCCGTGTGGTCATGCGTAGTTTATATAATTGCAGGACAGGAAGTGGCCACAGAAACTTTGCCCTTCCAAGACCTGCCAAGAGGACCAATGGAATGCGCTGCAGAGCCAGAGCACATGACCCTCGATCTCCAACGGGAGATCTTGCTCTGGGCATGCTCAGTGTGCGCAAACAAGGACTTAGTCCCAGGGAAGTCCGCTCGCCGCTGACCAGCACTGACTTTAATGGCAGGAGCTGAAGAAGCAGCAGTAACTCTCTGTACAGAGTGAGAGCGAGCAAGACACTGGGAGCGACGTCCCTGCTGAGCAGACTCCACTGCGGCTGGAGGAGAATGGGAGACCGCAGCGGAGACGGATCGAGATTCCCCCTGTGCAGCAGAGGAAACTCGACTCCTAACATTACCCCCCCTCCTAGGGCCCCCCACTCCTTGGGCCTCGCTACGCTCGAAGGCAGCAATGAGCTGTGGGGCCTGAATGTTTTCAGCAGGCTCCCAAGACCTGTCCTCTGGACCATAACCCTTCCAATCCACCAAATAAAACTTTTTGCCGCGTACCACCTTGCACCCCAAAATAGCGTGCACCTCGCAATCGTCTGTAGACGAACCCGATGTCCCGGCAGATGACTCGGAAAACCGGGACATGTATACGGGTTTCAAGAGGGACACATGAAAGGTGTCTGTGATACCCAAGCGTGGAGGAAGAGCCAGGCGGTAGACCACAGGATTAACCTGTTCGAGAACCTTGAAGGGACCCAAGTAGCGAGGAGCAAACTTAGTGGACTCAACTCGCAGCCTGATGTTACGGGCGGAGAGCCACACCAAGTCGCCAGGGGCAAAAGTCGGAGCGGGGCGCCGATGAACATCGGCGGAGGACCTCATTCTCTCCTTGGAGGCCCGAATGGCATCCTGCGTGCGATCCCAAATGTCCCGTGCCTCCACAGCCCAGTCTGCCACCCTGGGATTAGCGGAAGACACAGGCATGGGCACAGGAACACGCGGATGCTGGCCGTAATTTAAGAGGAATGGAGTCTGACCGGTGGAGTCGGCTACGGCATTGTTAAGTGCAAACTCTGCCCACGGTAGCAAGGATGCCCAGTCATCCTGTCTGGCAGAAACAAAATGTCGCAGATATGTGACCAAGGTCTGGTTGGCCCTTTCTACCAACCCATTCGTCTCGGGATGATATGCCGAAGAGAGATTTAACTCAATACTGAGTAGACGACATAGCTCCCTCCAGAATCGAGACGCAAACTGGGGACCCCGGTCACTAACAATTTTGTCTGGCATACCGTGTAAGCGAAAGATATGCTTGATAAACAAGACAGCCAACGCCCGTGCAGATGGTAGCCGTGGAAGAGGCACCAAATGCACCATTTTGGAAAAATGATCGGTGATCACCCAGATAATGGTGCAATTACGAGACTTGGGTAAGCCAACCACAAAGTCCATCCCGACCATCTCCCAGGGCCTGTCAGCCACGGGCAGAGGATATAGCAAACCAGCTGGCCGTTGCCGAGGAGTCTTGTTCCTGGCGCAAGAGACACATGCCCGAACGTATTCCGCGACATCACGAGCCATATGCGGCCACCAGTATGTCCTCGCCAGTAACTCTGATGTCCTTTTAGTACCAAAATGTCCACCCACCCTGGACGAGTGCGCCCAAGAGAGAACCTCCGGTCGCAAACTAGATGGAACAAAAGTCTTGCCCGGGGGCACAGACTCCAGCGAAACCGGGGCCACGGTTCTCAAACTCTCGGTGGGGACAATAAGCCGAGGCTCCTCCTCCTCCTCCGCAGATGACACAACGGAGCGAGAGAGAGCGTCGGCCCGAATGTTCTTCTCCCCAGAAAGGAAATGGAGGGTGAAATGAAACCGGGAGAAGAACAAGGACCATCTGGCCTGGCGAGAATTCAACCGCTGAGCTGTCTGCAGATACACCAAATTTTTGTGATCTGTGAAGACTTGGAAGGCCCTCCAAGAGATGTCTCCACTCCGAGAAAGCCAACTTCATGGCTAGCAACTCACTGTCCCCGATGGAATAATTCCTCTCTGCTGGTGCGAAGGTCTTGGAGAAAAAGAAGCAAGGATGCTTCCGACCTTGAGCATCCTTTTGGAAGAGGACTGCTCCAGCACCAACAGAAGAGGCATCCACCTCCATGATAAATGGCTTATCAACATCGGGGCGATGAAGAATGGGAGCGCTAGCGAAGTGTGACTTTATAGAGATAAAGGCCTTGGAGACCTCTTCAGACCACAATTTGGGATTCGCCCCCTTCTTGGTGAGGGCAACCAAGGGAGCTACCAAAGTTGAGAAATGCGGGATGAACTGGCGATAATAATTGATGAACCCCATAAAGCGCTGCACCGCTTTGAGAGAATGGGGTTCCTGCCAGTCCATCACAGCCTGTAGTTTGGCAGGATCCATAGCCAATCCCTGGGCTGAGATGATGTAGCCTAGGAAAGGTAAGGGCTCCTGCTCAAACATACACTTCTCCAACTTGGCATAGAGGGAGTTTGCCCGTAGGAGGTCGAAGACTTTGCAAACATCTCTCCGGTGGGAGTCAATATCTGGAGAGTAGATGAGAATATCATCCAGATAGACTACGACCGAGGTGGAAAGCATATCCCGGAAGATATCGTTCACAAAGTCTTGGAAAACGGCTGGGGCATTACAGAGCCCAAAGGGCATCACCAGATATTCATAGTGCCCATCCCTGGTGTTAAAAGCCGTCTTCCATTCGTCCCCCTCACGGATGCGAATCAGGTTGTAAGCACCCCGCAGATCTAATTTAGTAAATACCCTTGCTCCCCGAAGCCTATCGAACAGTTCAGATATCAAAGGCAAAGGGTATTTATTCTTAACGGTGATGGCGTTAAGACCCCTGTAGTCTATGCATGGACGCAATTCCCCACTCTTCTTCTGCACGAAGAAGAACCCTGCCCCAGCAGGTGACACTGACTTCCTGATGAACCCTCTTGCCAGATTTTCCTGGATGTACTGTGACATTGCCTCCGTCTCCTGGAGAGATAGCGGATAGACTCGACCCCGGGGAGGCTCAGCACCAGGCAAGAGGTCAATAGGACAGTCATAGGTGCGATGGGGCGGAAGGGTCTCCGCCGCCTTTTTGGAGAATACGTCTGCATACGACCAATACTGCTTGGGGAGAGAGGAAAGATCTGCGGGTACCTCAGTTGTAGCTACCTGAACGCACTCCCTCTGACACCTACCCCCACAAGATTCACCCCATCCCAGAATTCTGCCTGAGGACCACTCGATATGAGGAGAGTGGTACCATAGCCAAGGTATTCCCAACAGGACCTCATCAATTCCCTCTGGAATCACGAGCAGAGAAATAATCTCCTGATGGGATGGCGACATGGACAGAGTAAAAGGGATGGTCTGGTGAGTTATCTGTGAGGGCAGAGTCGACCCATTCACCACTCGTACCGTTACAGGTTGAGCTAGCATAACCAGAGGTATTGCGTGGCGTTGGGTGAAGGCAGGAGACATAAAATTGCCCTCCGCCCCAGAATCCACGCAGAGCTCTACCGAGTGGGAGAATGAGCCTATAGTAATTGTCCCCTTAAAGGACAATTTAGAGGCAAACGTCGCCGTGTCTAGTGTACCTCCACCTACGACCACTAGACGCTGACGTTTCCTCGACCGCTGAGGACATCTGGTGGCTAAATGTCCAGACTGCTGGCAAACATGACAGACCCTGAGTGCACAAGCGGTCCGGGACTTAGGTCCCGCTTGTGACACTTCCCTGGCCTCATGTGACTCAGGAACCAGGACCGGAGATTCCAGAGGTTTGGCGAAAGTAGGAGCCAGCCGAAACCTCTGCCTACACTGGGCTCGCTCTAACCTCCGCTCGTTAAAACGGAGGTCAATTCGAGTGGAGACTGTTATTAACTCCTCCAGTGTGGCAGGAATCTCCCTAGTGGCCAGAGCGTCCTTTACATGGTCAGCCAAGCCCCTCCAAAATATGGGGATAAGAGCTTTATCCGACCATTCCAGCTCAGATGCTAAAGTGCGGAATTGGACGGCAAAATGACTGACCAAGGACTCACCCTGAGTTAATACCAGCAGTTGGAGCGCAGTGTCATGGGTGACTTGAGGTCCTAAAAAGACCTGTTTTAAAGTGCTCAAAAACAGAGGAGCACTCTGCACCACATGATCGCCACGCTCCCACAGCGGCGTAGCCCATTCCAACGCCCTGTCCGACAATAGAGACACAATAAATCCCACCTTAGCCCGCTCTGTGGGGAAACGTGCAGCCAGAAGCTCGAGATGAATAGAGCACTGACTCACGAATCCCCTAAAAAATTTGCTATTACCAGAAAATTTTTCTGGCAGCGGGAGGCGAGAAAATTTCGGAACAGGGGTGGCAATGGACAAAGTTGCTGCAGCCACGCTGGCAGCCTGTACAGCAACTGCGGTAACATCCACAGCTGAGGTTATGCTCTCGAGAGCCGCCAACCTACCCTCCAGCTGCTGTATATACCGCAGGGATTGCTGTTTGTCCATCATCACTAGCCAGACCCTGGCGCTAGTGTAATGTTAGGGCTAGCGGAACGCACCAAATAATAAGACTGATAGTGTACGGTGCGTTCGTAGCCCGGGGTCCACCATGCAGAGATGGAACCTGCTGCTGAGTAATGACGGACTATATGGCGGTACTCATAAGTATACTCACGTGGGTTAAACTTCACCCAACGTGAAGGAAGCGATCCTGTTGCATCACAGGATCGCGGTACCGCACATAGAAGGCGAGCAATCAGTCAGCGAACTTAACCCCAACTAGGATTGAAGTCCGATTAGACCACTTGCTGACACAACACCGCAACAGGGTGTGTTAGGCAACTCTTATAATAAGAGCACCGAAGTGCGAACTGTGCCGTGCTGGCAGGCACCACTAAGCACCCAGACGTGGGTCAGGAAGCGCACTACTGGCGCGTGGCGCCGCACTGGCGGTCACAGCAATAGACGCTGATACGTGTGTGACACGTTGAGTGATTTGTCGGGCGCTAGATAGCATCCACAGTCATACAATAGGGTAGGGGTATATAATGAACGACTTGCACTGACAACAAACACACGTATTCAATTGTACACTAGCGCATGGCCGTGCGGTCATGCGCAGTTTATATAATTGCAGGACAGGAAGTGGCCACAGAAACTTTGCCCTTCCAAGACCTGCCAAGAGGACCAATGGAATGCGCTGCAGAGCCAGAGCACATGACCCTCGATCTCCAACGGGAGATCTTGCTCTGGGTATGCTCAGTGTGCGCAAACAAGGACTTAGTCCCAGGGAAGTCCGCTCGCCGCTGACCAGCACTGACTTTAATGGCAGGAGCTGAAGAAGCAGCAGTAACTCTCTGTACAGAGTGAGAGCGAGCAAGACACTGGGAGCGACGTCCCTGCTGAGCAGACTCCACTGCGGCTGGAGGAGAATGGGAGACCGCAGCGGAGACGGATCGAGATTCCCCCTGTGCAGCAGAGGAAACTCGACTCCTAACATTAAGTATAATGAAATTAAAAATAAAAATATTCCTGGTAATTATTAGTATAATGGCCTTTCTTATACATAATTACTGGTTCTACTACTCTTGGAGAAAATTATGAAATCAAGAATAACCCTTTCTGACAACGCTAATTTTTGTTTTTGCACTCTTGCTTTTTGTCTTTCCTTTTTCCAAGAGCCATAGGTCTTAGATTCTTACATCAACACAGCCAGATTACAATATTTAATTGCACCTGTCTAAGATTGGCAGCGGCATGTATTTAGTCAACCAGCATCAACTTTATTTATAATGCACACAACTGTTGTGTACGGAGCTAGCTTAGCTCCCATACTTCCTGCATACATGAACACTCAGCATCCGCCATATATGTACAGCAAATGTTGTAAGGTGTCAAAGATTGTTTACTCAACTTTTTACTTCATAACAAATTCACAATTTACAGATATGATGCTATGTCTGCTGAACCATAGTAATCACATATCACAAATTCTAAGTATGAAATTATCTTCTGATTTGCATTTCTGAAACAAGTGATGGTACACGACTAAGCATATAAAATTACACAGAAATTAAACTTATTGAAAGAAATCAAGATCCAAAAAAATAGCTGTCATTCGATAGAATTGAAAAAAATTAAAACTTCTTCAAATTAGAAATCCAGTATGGAGTATGACAAAAGATGATGTGTGTTCCTAGTCAGTGTGCTTTTAGCAACTATAAAAAATGGGAAGAATTTAAAAGGAACAAATGTATTCAGGACATAATTTTGTGGGACTTCTACATAAATATTACAGGTTATCCTCCTGTACTTAGTTAGTTTAGTCTTCCTCACAGCTCTCCTTTTTCTATAGTGAAAATGATAAAAAATTAGTCCATTATGAGGTACAATCCCACAAAGTTAATCAAATTCACTTGGAAACAATCATAATTTAGAATATGTTTCATCATTTTTAAGTGTACGCCTCAAATAATTCAGACCATCATAAAAGTCTGAGGAAGATCAATAAAGGATTTTTTTCTTAACAATTCTATATTTTTTCCTTTACTTCATCTATTTGTGACAAATTAGAAAAGCTAAGGTGCTGCATCATAGATTTCATGTGGCGTCTTACTGAATCACTAGATAGATGTAGGAACTAATTCCATTTTTTGCAATATCTAGTAGATTGGTAACATTATAATTCATCCCCCTTCCTGCATCTGGGAATAAAGTGTCCAAAAAGGCTGATGGCAACTCAAGCATATGTTGTACCATCATCTGTGATCAGGTTGAGTTGCATTAGATAAAAAACTGAGATACTGAGATTGATGCACAAGATATATACAGTATATGTACATATACTATATATATACTGTATATATATATATATATATATATATATATATATATATATATATATATATATATTGTAGTATAGTGACCCCTGTGGCAGCTAGGGGGCACTGTGAGTGCTCCTTGGGAACCGTTTGCCCGCATTCGAAACACCAATTGTAGCGTTTCACCCACTACTTGTCTTGGGGGACACTCGCTTGGCATGGAATTGAAGCACTCGGGCACGGTTTTCTATAAAAAACACAGTCTTTACGGTTTATTTCGCACAACATAAACCACATCCACAGGAACTTAGTAACAGCTTGAACAGTATCTGGACTTATTCAACTTTACCACAGTTCATCTCTGACCCCGGTCAGCATTACACATGGTTTTCAGACCGTTACCCGTTGGCAACCTTCACAGGTTCCTGGACACCTCTTGGCCTCAGAGGTGCCCCATACACAATGTCTCTCACTCTGACCCCGGTTAGTACAACATGGTTCCTTCCCGTTACCTATCGGTGCCGCACAGGTTTCTCGGATACCTCTCCTCACCAGAGGAATCCTTCAGTCGTTCACACTCAGTCTTTCCTATTCTCTGACCCCGGTCAGTATAACTAGTGTTGAGCATTCCGATACCGCAAGTATCGGGTATCGGCCGATACTTGCGGTATCGGAATTCTGATACCGAGATCCGATATTTTTGTGGTATCGGGTATCGGAGGTGTAAAATAAAGAATTAAAATAAAAAATATTGTTATATTCACCTCTCCGGCGGCCCCTGGAACATCACCGCGAGTCACCGGCGTCCGGCAGGCTTCTTTGTTCAAAATGAGCGCCTTTAGGACCTGCGGAATGACGTCGCGGCTTCTGATTGGTCGCGTGGCGGTCACATGGGCGGCACGCGACCAATCAGAAGCCGCGACGTCATTCCTCAGATAAATTCCTAGAATGAGCGCCTTTAGGACCTGTGGAATGACGTCGCGGCTTCTGATTGGTCGCGTGGCGGTCACATGGGCGGCACGCGACCAATCAGAAGCCGTGACATCATTCCGCAGGTCCTAAAGGCGCTCATTTTGAACAAAGAAGCCTGCCGGATGCCGGTTCCTCGCGGTGATGTTCCAGGGGCCGCCGGAGAGGTGAATATAACAATATTTTTTATTTTAATTCTTTATTTTACACCTCACTATGGATCCCAGGGCCTGAAGGAGAGTTTCCTCTCCTTCAGACCCTGGGATCCATCAGGATACCTTCCGATACTTGATGTCCCATTGACTTGTATTGGTATCGGATATTGGTATCGGCGATATCCGATACTTTTCGGGTATCGGCCGATACTATCCGATACCGATACTTTCAAGTATCGGACGGTATTGCTCAACACTAAGTATAACACAAATCTCCATTCGTTACCTGCCATTGCTACACAGGTTCTTGGATACCTCTCTTCCTCAGAGGTATCCTTCAGACATTCTCACTCTGACCCCGGTAAGCACAGCACGGATCTCCATCCGTTCCACAGCCTGGTCTGTGCGAGGTCCAGAGCCCCCGCCATGTGCTCTCCAGGGAGCCGACATTCCCAACACATGGGGCTCTCTCCAGAACCTTCCAGCACAACCATTCAGATCCACACTCAGAGCCCATGTGACCATCCCTCAGTCACATTATATAGTACTAACCACTCCCAACACATGGGAGCGTGCATGTGTGGCTAGTTTGTCCCACCCATCTCACACAACTAGCCTAGTAAATCTCCCTTACAACTATACAAACTCTTGAGGGACTACAGGTCCCAGAACAACAACATTGCATCAGACTTACCACGCAGACTCCCTCTGCGACACATATCGACCATTCACAACACTGCCAGTCACTGTTTTACTACCATTATCACAACAGATATGCCTCCATGCATATCCCAAGGAGCACTCACAGTGCTCCCTAGCTGCCACAGGGGTCACTATACTACAATATATATATATATATATATATATATATATATACCGTATATACTCGAGTATAAGCCGAGATTCTCAGCCCAAATTTTTGGGCTGAAAGTGCCCCTCTCGGCTTATACTCGAGTCACGGTAGCGGTGGGGTCGGCGGGTGAGGGGGAGAGGGCGCTGAGGCATACTTACCTAGTCCCAGCGATCCTCGCGCTGTCCCTGCCGTCCCACGGGCTTCTGTGCTGCAGCTTCTTCCCCTCTTCAGCGGTCACGTGGGACCGCTCATTACAGAAATGAATAGGCGGCTCCACCTCCCATAGGGGTGGAGCCGCCTATTCATTTCTCTAATCAGCGGTGCCAATGACCGCTGACAGGAAGAGGCTGCAGCACAGAAGACGGGGAGGAAGGCGGGGAGCGTCAGGATCGCTGGGACTAGGTAAGTATATCATACTTACCTGTCCCCGTTCCAGCCGCCGGGCGCCGCTCCATCTCCCCGGCGCCTCCATCTTCCCGGCGTCTGCGCTCTGACTGTTCAGGTAGAGGGCGCGATGACGCGTATAGTGTGCGCGGCGCCCTCTGCCTTATCAGTCAGAGCAGAGACGCCGGGAAGATGGAGGCGCCGGGACCGGACGCTGGGAGCTGCAATCAAGAGAGGTGAGTATGTGTTTTTTTTTTTATTGCAGCAGCAGCAGCGGCGGCCATGGCACAGATTTATGTGCAGCATCTATGGGGCAGTATGAACGGCACACAGCACTATATGGGGCATTTGTGCAGCATCTATGGGGCAATATGAACGGCACACAGCACTATATGGGGCATCTGTGCAGCATCTATGGGGCAATATGAACGGCACACAGCACTATATGGGGCATCTGTGCAGCATTTATGGGGCAGTATGAACGGCACACAGCACTATATGGGGCATCTGTGCAGCATCTATGGGGCAGTATGAACGGCACACAGCACTATATGGGGCATCTGTGCAGCATCTATGGGGCAATATGAACGGTGCAGAGCACTATATGGGGCATCTGTGCAGCATCTATGGGGCAATATGAACGGTGCAGAGCACTGTATGGGGCATCTGTGCAGCATCTATGGGGCAATATGAAGGGTGCAGAGCACTGTGGGGCATCTGTGCAGCATCTATGGGGCAATATGAACGGTGCAGAGCACTGTATGGGGCATCTGTGCAGCATCTATGGGGCAATATGAACGGTGCAGAGCACTATATGGCACAGCTATGGGGAAATAATGATCTATTTTTATTTTTGAAATACACCGGTAAATGCTGCATTTCCACCCTAGGCTTATACTCGAGTCAATAAGTTTTCCCAGTTTTTTGTGGCAAAATTAGGGGGGTCGGCTTATACTCGGGTCGGCTTATACTCGAGTATATACGGTATATATATATATATATATATATATATATATATAATGTATATATATATATATCTACAGTGGCTTGCAAAAGTATTCCACCCCTTGGCTTTTTAACTATTTTTTACATTAAAACTAATAATGGGCAAGCACTAAAATGCTCGGATGCTCTTTACTCGAACCGAGCAATTCCTAAAGCTTGGATGCTTGCTTCGAGTAACTAGTATAATGAGAGTCAATGGGAAACCCAAGCATTTTTCCAGAAAACCTTATACGAAGGTCGAGTGGTCAGTGAAAATGTTGAAATGAATGGAAAAAATGCTGAATGGTAGAATAACAGCAAGGGGAAGATCCCTGGAGCATCTCTCACTCCCAGATCGCTGCTGAGAACAAGTGTCACATTTTTACTCCACTTTAAGGACTGGCATTAAAACATTCAAAATCTAAGAGAAATTAGAATTTACAGGAAAAAAGTTAAGAAACATTATTTCCTATATAATTACTTGTATATCAGGCAAAAATTTTAAAGGATTTAAAAATAAATAATAATTTAAGTAAACCAAAATTGAAATTTTTATTAAAAAATAGGAGCCAAGCATCACACCCGCCACTATGTTATGTCCATTATAACACATGATCATGCCTGGTTGGAGATTCAGCAGCGAGAGCCACATATCTGTTTGGTCTGTTATTCCTCTCAGCAACTCTGTGGCAATGTGTGGTTTGTCTCCTAGACAAATTAGCTTCAGCAGCGCATGTTGCTGCTTCACTGAGGCAGTGCTACAGACCTTTCAGCTTCCGGCTGATATGGACAATGTGCTCTGAGATAGCACATAGAGGATGGAGGATGAGGAAGATCAAGAGAGGGTGCAGGAACTGGTGTAGGAAACCATGATAGAAGTAGTGCCAGAAATCCTCTGCATCAAAAGCACATGTGCCATGCGAGGGTGGGATTTGGCCTTGGCCTCCACAAGGTTCTCCCAGTGGGCCGTCAGGCAAATGTAGTATCCCTGGCCACAAGCGTTTGTCCACATGTCGGTCATTAAGTGCACAATCCCATAAAGTGAGATGGTAAGAGTACGAATGATGTTCCTGGACACGTGCTGGTATAAGGCGGGGACGCCTCAAATTGGCATGTGCATTTGTATTCACTCTTTTGCAATGAAGCTCCTAAAAATTTCTGGCTCAAGCAAATTTCTTTCATAAGTCACATGCTTAGGGAAAGGAAATTCACCTTTGTTTAATCTAAGTGTCACATGGTGTGTCAGTATATACACTTTCCATTTCAGAAAGGTCACAGAGGCTGCAACACCATTAAGCAAGGGGCAACACTAATCAAATAACACCATGAACACCAAGAAAATCCGCAAGCAAATCAAGGACAATGTTGTTGGGAAGTGCAAGTCAGAGTTGGGTTATAAAAAAAAATCCTAATCTCTGATGATCCCCAGAGCACCATCAGATCAATTATCATAAAATGGAAAGGGCAAGGTACCACAAAAAAAATTGCCAAGAGAGGGCCGCTGACCAAATCTTTCAGCCCGGGCAAGGAGGACATTAATCAGAACCGTGGCACAGACACCAAAGTTAACCCTGCAAAGTGCAAAAGCAGAAATTGGAGTATCTCTCCATATGACCACAAGAAATGATACATTCCATAGAGGTGGTCTTTATGGAAGACTGGGCAGAAAAAAAGCCTTTACTAACACATACAAATTGCAAGGCTCATCTTGCGTTTGAAATTACAAACAAGCAATTCAGGGTATTATCAAAGAAATCAAAAGGTGTGGATCCCTCAGTAAATTTGGAAAAAATAGCAAAATAGGGAACTTAAAACTTAAAATTTAATAATAATTTTAAAATACATAGACACAGCAAACATAGACATCGGAACCTTCAAATAGCACCAAAAACCTTAAATTTGCGGGGAACCGACTGTCTATCCTAAACTACCAATATCAGTTGCCACAGGCGGTGTAGTAAAAAAGACCTAGTGAGGCTTCCAAGGCATATCACCATGTCAGTACCACTAACCTACAGCCAATTATGCCTCAAAAACAAAATAGAATAGAGATCTGAATAATAAAATTCAGAGCAATCTCATCCAAAACTGGTTGATGATATTACCTCAGACATTTGTTGAAAGAACCTCATATGGAGCTGTAGGCACTAAACCATTAAAAAATGCATCCATGTCAAGGGTCGGAATCGTTATGAAATTCCAAAAACAGACCGCCTTCCAAAGCGTTTCATCCCTCCAGGACTCATCATGGGATATGGCAGTCAGGAAAGGCTTTTCAGTTATACCTGACATGATGGAGCTATCCTATCCTGTCTGCCATATCAGCTGATGAGTCCTGCCATGCAAACTGTATGTCAGATTATGATGACATTTTTAAATAAAAACATTGCTTTAGGGAGGATATCTTCATACTGTGATATCACATAGAATGATCATATGATTATATAAAGAGGGCCAAAACACCAACAGTTCTCAGTCTGTGCGATCATATGGGGTCCATGAATTAGATTGTGTGCATGAGACCTAATTTATCAAATTGCTAAATGATTATTTCAGAAATATATTTCTTATAGCTTTATATTATATTAACAACACTAGTGCTTGGAAACATTCAGAGACCAACCCATACATATCTACCCCAAATAATTGGTTTGTAACTCGCTGAAGGTTACAACAATATAGAATCAATAGAAGTATGTACTCCTGGATCATCTTAAATTTTATCATAAACCACCTCTAAATCACAGTGGATTTAATTAGCCCCTTTACAAAGATCAACAAAACAGACTTTTGTTGTGGAATGTGAAAACAAAGCTATAAAGAGTGATGATTAGGACACATCAAAGGGGTAAGGTTTCTCCTTGTGGAGAGTGACATGCCAGGTCTGGCATGCCAGTATGAGGAGGCTTAACACATTTCTTGTTCCTCTGGGAAATTAAATATGCAAATTGTCTCTTCAAAGAGGAAAAGGACTTGAAATCTAGTGCAACCTATTGGAAGTAGCAATACTACAAGTCATTGTCTACCCTTTAATGAGTCTTGAAATATGACTTAAGATAAAAATCAAATCAGAATCTCAGTTTGTAGGCACTGTGTTTGGGGGTATTGCCCCTCATCAGTACAAAGCATGTGATCTGATTTGACTGAGGGAGAGGCTAAGACTGGGATCTAAGGGGTTACAATTCTCCTTGTGAAGAGTGACATGCCATATCTGGCCTGCCAGCATAAAGAGTCTCAAATATGCAAATTGTCTCTACTTTAGAGTTCAAGTTCTCTTTCTCTGTGGAAAGACCACATTCACACAGTCAGTATTTGTAAGCCAAAACAAGGTGCATGTTTTTCTATTATTCTTTTTTTCTGATTGTTCCTCTCCTGGTTTTGACTTACATATACTGATGTAAAATATTGACCAAATAATGATATTGTGAATGTAGCCTTACTATGAAAATCAAATTATTACAAGAAATCACATATAATTAAGAAGTTACATAATTAGTCTAAGAAAGTATTTTAGTAGAAATACAGCTAAAAATGTTAAACTTCTGAAAAGTCTGTTCTTGTCCACACAACAGAGTAAAGAAAAAGGAACTTTCTATATAACTCCAAAATGTCAAATGTACATGTAAATCAGTATTTTTGTTTATTTACATAAATTTAAGTTCTAAACATGCTTTAGGGTGCACATTAATATTGATGGTGGTTTAACTAGCTTTGGCTTTCAAAGAATTTCATAACTGTAAGTATTGCCAGAAACATCCTGTAGGGATATTAATGTCTGTCTTGACCTTACCAAGGCATTTTACATATCTCTCCTGTATAAAATTTGCGAAGAACAGTATACCCCTTCTTTCCCATGTGGATAAACCCTTCAGCCATGAGATTTCTAAAAAGTTAGGATTACTCTATAGAATATAGGATATGAATCAATCTTCCTATAACAGTATTTTTGATCTAGTCCACTCTTTTAACATTAGAGCAATAGTCAGACAGGATTGATTTAACTTCCATGAACTCCTCTCCTACCTATGTCTTGTGGCTGTTCGACAGCTGCAACACATGCAGGAATTGCCTAACAAACAGGCAATCTTTGCATCCAGCTGCAGGACTCAAACATATTTTTGAGCATAGTCGCTCATCACTAAAGACAATCCTTCATCAATCCTACTCACAATACTACCAGTTGGTCCCATGCCTTCCACTTTTCTCCATCCCCCTATATGTTAGAGCTGAGCTGCTAAAACATAGAGAAAGTGATTTGGAATAGCCAAACTACCTGCCTGTTTATTTCTTTGCAATATATCAAGCCTTATTCTAGGAAATTTCTTTCTCTATTTCACCATACTAATAATTGAAGCATCCCTTGTGTCCTTTAAAAATTCTATAGAGGTTTGGTAGTTATGGAAGAGGTACAATAGTTGAGGCATCATAATCATCTTAATAAGTTTAGTGACACTAATAGATGGTAGGACAGATGGCAACATTGTCCTATCCTCATATCAGTTCAAATCTATTTAGCAAGTCACCATAAACCCTAATTGTTGTTCATATTTGTTTGTTAAATACATTTGCAGAAAAAAAACTTTTCTGCAGATCAAATATCTCAAGAAATCTTTGCCAACATTTAAGTTTGGATTTTGCCTGATCTGCTCATCTCTACATATATAATGTAATGTTTTCTCTAAAGGCATGAGGAAAATGTAAATGTTTTCAAAATGCTAAAGTACTGATAACATAATAATCCTATGGACAGGTAATCGATGTGTTCGTCCTGGACAACCTGTCACGCTCACCATTTGAGGTGGAACCTTTATGCTGTAGGCATGGATGGGCACAAGGGTCATTGGAATCTCAGGACCAGCAGGATGTATGAATTAGAACACAGAAAGGATGACATATGTAAGCACAAATGAAAAAAAAAACATATGTTTGAGCATCCAAAAACATAGGACTAGACTCCAAATCCAAAGACACAGTTGTGCGTATAAATGAGTCTTGAATAAGTCTAGGGAGATGATGTCATTGATCCACCTGCAAAACCTAATGTGGAGCACAGCAGAGGGCAGTAGATCCAGGGGAAGGAAACTGAGCATGAGATACCCTGGACAAGTGTGTAACATAGCCCATTTAATGATTGCACGTGCACAAGTTTTATTTAAAGAACAGGAAGTATAAGTCAAAACTCTCCCAGGATCCAACAAGAAATCTGCAAGATTACTAACTGCCTTTTTTTTAGTAAAGATTGAGATATGAAATAAAAAAACATTGATAGAAATGTTTAAAAAAAAAAAACAGAAAAACCTGATTTAAACAATAGATCATTTCCGAATGATAGCTTCCCTCTAAAAATTATGCTGTACTGTAGTTTATTAGATTTCATCAACATTTTCATGCTTAACTTTAGAAGTTGGCAAAAACATTAGCATACATTGGAGCATGTGATCAGTAATACTTTGCATGTTTTCTTGATACAATGAATTAAATGCATAATTATGATGTAAACCAGCCAAAGTGCTTGGCTGGTTTACTGGTTGCATAACTGAGGGTCTTTTTCATCTGTTTTTAACTATTAGGCCGGAGTCACACTACCGTTGAATACAGACAAGTGCTATGCAGGAAAACATAACATTGCACTGGGACCAGTGTTAAGCTCACATCACTGTATTTTTTCTTAGGCGTATTCGACGCGTGTGTAAAATCGCAGCATGCTGCGATTGCATTCATATATCGCCTGAGACTCGTCAATGAAAGTCTATGGGTGCAAGAAAAACTCGGACACCAGACAGACCATTCGTCTAGCTTGCGACAAATACGAACACATTTTCCTCATTTCAGCCCATTGAGACATTAAATTCAATGGTGAAAAGCTGTGAGAAATGTAAACCATATGGATGTCATATGAATACATAGATGCGAGCAATTCCCAACATCGCCCGGATGACTATATGGAGAACACTCGTGCGACTCTCGGCAGGGAGACTTGGACCGATTTTTCATATGTTAAGTGTGACTCCAGCCTTAGAGTTTAGGTTAGCCTGGAGTTTTCTTTAACTCTTGATTTGATAATCAATCACCAACTTCCAGTAAGCACCTACTTTGGGATTTTAAATTGGTGGACTCCTGAACAGTGGCTAAAGTGTAATCAGAGATCCATAACCTACAATGAACTATTTAGCAAGTGCTAAGCAGACTGCAGTCAGGTATTACTCCATTTGCTGGTGGGAAGCATATCATAACACGTAAAGTATTAAATAAATAATAATAATAATAATAATATATGGTACTTATTTATTGTTCTTTGTATTTTTAGTACAGAACACAAGTTCAACTTTTCTTGGCTAAAATGGCTCAAATTTTGTATGCTGATATACTTTCCAGTGGTGAGTTATAACCTGTGTTATTATGGAATTGTATTGTGTTTTCTCCTACTACACTACGTATGCTTTTTTTTGCCAAATTCATGGTTTTATAGCAGATAAAAATTTTAGTTTTTTTTCTACCTACATTTTCTCATTACATTTTTCTAACATTTCAGAGTTACCTCTTTGAATGTCAATCATCTGAACAAATTACAATAGTTTTCACTCCACTTAGGAGTTACAATATGGAAATGAGAAACATTTAGTTTGAACATCAGTGTCTGATAAAAGGTCGAATCTCCCCGTCAGGGGTGCAACATAATATTGCTTTTGGCAGGGGGTCAGTCGTGCTCAACACACATCATCACTAACTTATTAGATCTTGAGGCAATTAGCCAAAAACAAACATAAAGGACAAGCCTTGTATTGAAACATAGTAACCAGAAGAAAATAGCTCATGGCTTTCTATCATTGTAAGGCTTCATCAAAGACCAGGCGAAGTCTAGTGCTCAAATAAAGGGGTTTATTGTGTTCAAGTAACATCTATACAGTAGACGGGCATTATTTTTCATCTGATTCAGGTTACATCCTAACTTACCTTGCCATAATAAAGCAGTGGAAAGAACTTTTCACCTAGCCACTATATGTTGCATGATTAGTTTAGGATTAAAAATCCAATAAAGGCCTTTCTTGACATGGGAAGTTAAATGTGAGTTCAGGGTAATATACTGAAAGTAATACTTCTTAATATGATTTAGTACGATAACATGAACAAAAACAGTGAACTGATATTAAAGTGCTCTAGGGATCATCAAAGTTACATTACCTGAACTAAGTACTTTCTAGTGGGAAAAGGGCACCTTAAAAGGAAGAATTTCCTTCACTCATTGACCAATGTTAATTTGCAATTGATCTGAAGTCTCCTAAATAAAAGATTTGAATGAACTTTGACTGAAAAAGTTCTTTGTCTTGCTTAAGAAAAGTTTAATTCTATTTTTTTTATTTTATCTTAAAGCATTTTAATGTTTATACAATTTAAGAAAAATAGGCTAAAAGTATGCTTAGAAGAATTGCAGGAACTATATCTGATACTTTAAGGTGAACAAAGCACTGGAAAATTTAAAGAAAGCAGTCTCAAGGGCATCTGTCAATGGGATCATCCCTCCTAAGCTGACCATATACCGTATTTTGCAGTTTATAAGATGCACCAGATTATAAGACGCACCCCAAATTTTGAGGAGAAAAATAGGAAGAATTTTTTTTTTATAAAATGGTGGTGCTTCTTACAATCCATACATCTTATTGCTTACCGGGGGTGATGACTGCAGTGAAGCCATCCCAGGGTCGCTGCTGGTGGAGGCAGGAGTGAGGCGATGCTGTGGACCCCAGACTGGGAGAAAGGGGTGTTGCGGGCGCTCTGGCAACATTTTGTGAAAGCCCAGAGCCTCCATACTTCCATGGTTTACTTTGCAGAGGACTGGGGAAAAATGACCACCAGAGGCGGTGCATGCGTAGCCTTTTTCCCAGAGTCCACCGCAATGTAAACCATGGAAGTACGGGGGCTCCGGACTTACACAAAATGATGGTGAAGACCCTGCACCACTGAACACCCACAGTGTTGCACCTCCAAATATCCCATCATCAAGGCCTGCGGTCTGCAGCAACGTGTCACTCTTGCCTCCTCCAGCAGCGTCCCTGGGACCGGGGTATGGTATATTCGAAATATAAGATGCACCCCCATTTTCCCAAAAAACTTGGGGAAAAAGGTGCGTCTTATAATCTGAAAAATACGATAAGCATGTAGGCCATAGAAATTTGAATAAAATTATATCTTAACCCCTTCATGACCGGGGGATTTTTCGTTTTTCCGTGTTCGTTTTTCGCTCCCCTCCTTCCCAGAGCCATAACTTTTTTATTTTTCCGTCAATTTGGCCATGTGAGGGCTTATTTTTTGCAGGACGAGTTGTAGTTTTGAATGAAATCATTGGTTTTAGCATGTCGTGTACTAGAAAACGGGAAAAAAATTCCAAGTGCGGTGAAATTGCAAAAAAAGTGCAATCCCACATTGGTTTTTTGTTTGGCTTTTTTGCTAGGTTCACTAAATGCTAAAAATGACCTGCCATTATGATTCTCCAGGTCATTACAAGTTCATAGACACCAAACATGACTAGGTTATTTTTTATCTAAGTGGTGAAAAAAAATTCCAAACTTTGCTAAAAAAAAAAAAAAAAAAATTGCGCCATTTTCCGATACTCGTAGCGTCTCCATTTTTCGTGATCTGGGGTCGGTTGAGGGCTTACTTTTTGCGTGCCGAGATGACGTTTTTAATGATAGCATTTCGGTGCAGATACGTTCTTTTGATCGCCCGTTATTGCATTTTAATGCAATGTTGCGGCAACCAAAAAAACGTAATTCAGGCGTTTTGAGTTTTTTTCCCGCTACGCTGTTTAGCGATCAGGTTAATACTTTTTTTTATTTGATAGATCGGGCAATTCTGAGCGCGGCGATACCAAATATGCGTAGATTTGATATTTTTTTTATTGATTTATTTTGATTGGGGCGAAAGGGGGGTGATTTAAACTTTTATGTTTTTTTTATTTTTTTCACATTTTTTTAAACTTTTTTTTTAAACTTTTGCCATGCTTCAATAGCCTCCATGGGAGGCTAGAAGCAGGCACAGCACGATTGGCTCTGCTACATAGCAGCGATCTGCTGATCGCTGCTATGTAGCAGAATTGCACGTGTGCTGTGAGCGCCGACCACAGGGTGGCGCTCACAGCGACGGGCAATCAGTAACCATAGAGGTCTCAAGGACCTCTATGGCTACAATGGAGACGCATCGCCGACCCCCGGACGTGTGACGGGGGTCGGCGATGACGTCATTTCCGGCCGCCCGGCCGGAAGCGGTAGTTAAATGCCGCTGTCTGCGTTTGACAGCGGCATTTAACTAGTTAATAGGTGCGGGCAGATCGCGATTCTGCCCGCGCCTATTACGGGCACATGTCAGCTGTTCAAAACAGCTGACAAGTCCCGGCTTTGGTGCGGGCTCACCGCGGAGCCCTGCATCAAAGCAGGGGAGCCGGCATCGGACGGTATAGTACGTCCGATGCCGGTAAGGGGTTAATATCTGCATCCCAATGTCTTATTGAAGAGAAATCCATGTTTTTCTTAATATATCCATGAGCTGTAAAGATCTACTTGCAGGACATACATTTCTATGAGAATCTTCCAAAGCTTATTTTTCATGAAAGCAGGCATCACCAGTGTGATACTGTAAGGAACAAACCAAAGCACCAGAGAACCAATATTTAAAAAGTTAAATATTTTTTCAAAAACAACATATAAAACACATATGGCTAAGGAGGTAAGGTAATGACAGTAACAATCCAAAATGTTGAACTGCAACAGAAACAGGCAATAAGCAGGCAGAGTTAGCGGATTGGGTATTGCTCAAAAGTGCATGTGTATGTGCAGCCAAGTGTTCCCAAATAAAGTAAAACAAACATTTGTATGCAAAACAGAAACAGGCATAAACAGATGATGATAAAGTCAAAACAATGCTGTTTGCAGTGTTAGGAAAAAAAAATGAGCAAAAAAGATAGAGTATGTAATAGGTGCCTGATGTTATCTTTTGAGCAATACACAATGCTTGTTGCCTGTTTCTGTGGTGGTTCCAAAATCTGGATTGTTACTGTCATTACCTTCCCTACTCAGCCATATGTGTTTTATATGTTGTTTTTGTTTAAAGATTTAACTTTTTAAATATTGGTTCTCTTGCTTGTTCCTGATATGATTTCTGCACTAATTTTTTTACCCCTATGTATTGGTCACAAGACTGTACATTCACTGTGGGTGCTAGCCTGTATAGAATTTATACCAGTGTGATACATGTAGATCAAAAGAGCAGACTGTCAGTCATTACATGTGCATGAAAAGAAGGACAGCACCACAGCAATTGTGAAAAAACAGCTCCCGTATTTATTCTGCCATCTGCAGATGGCAGATGGCAGAATAAATACGGGAGCTGTTTTTTTACAATTGCTGTAGTGCTGTCCTTCTCTTCATGCGCTTTTGAATTTATCTACTGGGATGGATCCCCTGGTGAGGACGTGCACTCTGCTGTCCATAGAGACGTTGCTATTATAGGGTGCGGCTTTACTATTAATATTTGATACTTGTCAGTCATTACATGTCCTTCACTGGTAATGTCTCCTTTAATTACAAATAAGTTTGACAGGTTCTCCGAAAGATCTATGTCCTGCCCTTAGATCTTAACAGCTCATTTACATATCCAGAAAATGGTAACAAAAACCCCAAATACATATTGTGAGATAGGGAGTGTGGCCAATCGTAGCACCCACCATGAGACTCACTAAATCCGCTCCAAAAATATCATATTTAGGAAAGGAGAAAATATGGAGCATCGATGAACAAAATATCAAAATTTTATTTTATAAATAATCCATAATAAAATGTGAAGTTCAATAACATTATACAGTAACATGCAGGAAAAATGCCTAGAAATGCTGAAGGCCCCAACCCCCACACTCAAATGATGCCCCCACAAAGGAGAGCATCGAACCCCCCCCATGATCTCATAAAGTAAGATGCTGTAAAGCAATGGTCTCAGTAGACCTGGCCCCTGTCCCAAATACCAACACCCCACATCAACATCCCAAATGTAACTCCATCTCATCACAAATAAATGGGGGACAGGTATATGTCCAGGGCTTACCAATAACGGGGGCGAGGTGGGAGAACAGCCGCAAAATGGACCCCGACAAGCGTTTCACGGCAGTGCCGTGCTGCTTCCTCAATGGGATAGACATTTCGTGCCAACAAGGACCTTAAAGTAGCCCGATAACCCCGGTAACATAGTGCTTATGATGAATCACGGCGGCACTGTTGCCACGTGCGCACTGCCTCTGCCAGGTCCTGGCCATGGATGGTCACCTATTTGCGGGAGTTGGAGCAGATCCTTGTTAGAGCCTTTGAAGGAGGGATTATCTCGAAGGGTGTTTTTGATGGTTTGATGGTCAAGTCCCCCAGGGTTCCGACATTTTATTTGTTACCTAAGGTCCACAAAGATGCCCTTGACCCCCCGGGACATCCCATAGTGTCCGGGATTGGGGGTCTATGTGAACTTGTGTCCCAATTCATATATTTCTATTTAAAACCCCTGGTCACTACGGATGTCCTGACATGGGTCTATGGCATCTTTGTGGACAGTACAACCCTTCTCATCACTGCTGACTTAGAGGGTTTGCACACCTGTATTGAACATTGCTGTGGGATTGAGGCGACTCGATTCTTCCTGGGGACCTCCGACCTGAATGGCCCTCTGCGTGGACTAATCCTCGAGCTGCTGGACCCACAACTTTTTTGTTTTTAAGGATATTTTTTAACTACAGAAGCGTGGCACAGCCATGGGCACGGCCTGCGTGCACTCGTACCCCAATCTTTATCTGGGTTACTGGGAGAGATTCATTTTTGGCAACGGGGGCCCGCAGGCCGCCTCCCATGTGCTGTGCTGGTATCGCTTCATTGATGACATTCTTTTTTTGTGGGATGCGTCGGTCCGCCAGCTCGAGGATTTTATGGCTACATTGAATGATGACACTTCTAACATCTGACTTACGTATACGTACAGTGATGTTACGGTTGATTTCCTGGATGTCCGCCTGGAGGTCGATACCAATCGGCTTATCCAAGCGTATGTTTTCAGGAAGTCGACCTCTGTCAATTCTTTATTACATGCTTCATCAGCTCATGACCCGTCCACGATTAGGGCCGTCCCAGACTGACAGTTCCTTAGGATGCGGCGAATCTGTTCCTCCGAATCCAAGTTCGAAGCACAAGCCTCGGATTTGAAAAATCGTTTCTGGCCCGGGGATACAGTCGAAGATCTGTTAAGTATGGTTACGACCGAGCCAGAAAAACCCCACTTGATAGTCTGTTACATCCGCCCAGGAGGCAGAAAAATGTAGGTGGAGATGGCCTTATCCACTTCATCTCTACCTACAATCATGAGTGGAACAACATGCGCTCCATTCTGAGTAAACATTGGTCCATCCTTGGGACGGAGTCCTCCCTGGCGGCCTCGTTGGGATCCTTCCCACAAATGACTTCGAGAAGATGTAAAAATCTATTGGTACATAGCAACTATGTTCCCACCCCGAATAATCCATTTAGGACTAATGGTCCCATTCGGGGATGCTTTCCGTGCGGGCACTGTCTTGCCTGCACCAATGTCCTGCACTGCTCTAGTTTTGTCTCTACTGATGGAACTAAAGAATTCCAAATCAGACAATGGATCTTTTGTAGCACAACCAAAGTGATTTATTATGCTACATGCCCCTGACCTATGGTGTATGTGGGGCTTACTACTCGTGAACTTAGAGTTCGAGTTCGGGAGCATGTGCGGGACATTGGTGCGGCCAGGACAGTGTCCGACACTTCTGATCTTAAATTAATTCCTCATCACTTTAGGTCGCATCATAAATGTGACGCGAGACTTCTTCGCGTGAGGGGAATTGATGTTTTACACATGGGGATTCGTGGTGGTGACAACAAGAAACTTTTAGCACAAATTGAAGCAAAATGGCTCGTGCAACTTGACACCATGGCGCCAAGAGGCTTGAATGAAATATTAAGTTTTGCTCCCTATTTATGAGCAGTTTTGACCTTTGCCCCTTATTATTGCTTTGGTTATAATCTATGTCGACGTATCTCCTGTTTCCCATCAATTCCCTATTTTGTTTCCCCTTTGTTACTGCCGGGTTGTTGTTTTTATGTGTTTTTGTATGTGATTTTAATGTTTTTTCTTTTTATTCTTCTTTGCATTATTAGTAACTTTAGATACATCAGGTGCCCAAGGTTTCCTTTATTGACCCACTTCTGGCCCTACCGAAACTCCTGATTGACATGCCATTTTATCCTCGGGGGATCTAAGTTATGTACTACGGACAAGATATGGGATTTTCTTTTTGATCAACATTTTGGACAACTACCTCCGCCTTTTTGTGAATGGATGGACATATACTAAAGCGCAGATTCGCTATACCATGACATGATGTTTACTTAAATTGTGTCCTTTTGATATTGTAACATGGAAGTGGCCATGCTAGGTTTCTTGTTTTGGGGTATAATTGATGGCAGGTTTTTAAAATGTATCTTTGTTCTGAAAATTTACTTTCTAGTAGTGGTCGTGCGCGTCGCACTGTGGTTTGCTGTGCCCTGGAGTGGACTGGCGTCTCTTGGCCTTGTGCGCGCGCTCCGGGTGCTTTTCTGCTTCTCACACGTGCGCACTGGGCATGACGCCGAGCTCCATGGCCAGGACCTGGTGGACGCAGTGTGCACGCGCCAACAGTGCCGCCGTGATTCGTCTGTAAGCACCTTGTGACCGGCGTCATCGGGCTACTTTAATGTCCTTGTTGCCACCAAATGCCTATCCCTTTGAGGAAGCGGCCCTGGACTTATACCTGTCCCCCATTTATTTGTGATGAGATGGAGTTACATTGGGGATGTTGATTTGGGGTGTTGGTATTTGGGACAGGGGCCAGGTCTACTGAGACCATTGCTTTACAGCATCTTACTTTATGAGATCATGGGGGGGTTTTGATGCTCTCCTTTGTGGGGGCATCATTTGAGTGTGAGGGGTTGGGACCTTTAGCATTTCTAGGCATTTTTTGTGCATGTTACTGTATAATGTTATTGAACTTCACATTTTATTATGGATTATTTATAAAATAAAATTTTGATATTTTGTTCATCGATGCTCCATATTTTCTCCTTTCTGAAATATCCAGAAAATGGCGGATTTCTGTGGAATTAGACATCAGATATCAAGACAATATTTTTTTCAACTTCCTATAAACTACATGCACATATAGACAACTTAGGAGGGTTGGTCCTACTGACAGCCTTCCTTTAAAGTGTTACTCCAATTATGAACTTGTTGAAAGCTGAAAACTAAAAGTGAGAGGTTATGCTTGAAGACAAAAGGAGTGCTGCTAAGGCTCGCAGCAGTTATTGAAACATCACATGTTCAGCATCTGACAAGTGGCTACATTTTATGCAGATTTCAGTCAGCAATCATGAGTAAATACACTTTAGCACATGGCCACTATATTGCCATATTTCACACAATGTAGTTAATATATTAGTGCTGCAGAATCACAATTTTTCAATTCCATTAGAACGCTAATGCTATAATTCATTGGTGGGGAAGAACTTGCCTGCTTGTGCAGTTCATAATCCTGAGATTTATATGCAGCGCCCCAGAGACCTGGTCGTTGCAGTATGGCCCCAAGGTGAGTAGCGGTACGTCCGATGGCACTAAAGAGTTCTCCAGACCAGGTATCACCAGAACACATTACACTTCACACTCCGGCCACTAGGGGGAGAAAAAGGCTTCATTTATTGGGCCACTCCTCACACTGGTAAAACTAGGGGCTGGGGAGGAAGTTAGTCAGAAGCTGACTGGGTTGGAACCAGGCAACATCCCGTGGCAGGGGGTGTTGCAGGGAGAAGGCACAGGGGGGTCCATGTCAGGCGTGGGAACCTGGCAGGTGCCTGGCGACAGAACAGAATGTTACGGAACCGTGCCTGCACACCTTGCGGCGGTATCCTAAGAAAGAGACAAGAGGGGAAGAATATTGTGGAACAGTGTAAACGAGATCAGCACAAAGGAGAGCCAGTAAGAGTCGTGCCGAGAGAGGAAGGCAACATCTTACTGAGGCGCGTAGTCGATGGCCGGATCACCGTAGGAGTAACTGACTTCACGCATTACTTCAAATTCCGCTGGACAGTCAATTATAGGTTGGTTGTGTACCTTCTACACCTACGAAGACATAGGGGGCAACATTGGGAGAGGGGCGTCTCTAGGGTCCCGGAAGACCTCCAAGCCTTCCCGTCAAACGGGTGGCGTCCTAGCCATAACATATCTGGGGGACGTTAGAAGCTAGCAACATCTGGAACCAAAGGACGAGAGAGAGAGAGAAAGCTGTAGAGAACGAACGAAGGAGAACAGCAGTTGTGAGGACTATTCCGAATGCTCAGCAGGGTAGGACTACAACACACAGGCGCTATTGGTAGGCAACGATTTCCTTCTGCGAGGGAAACTCTGGATGTGCCCATCGGACCGGCCGGTCTCTGATAGCCCAGTTGAACGTGCTCTGGACTGAGTGTGCTGAAGCCTTCAGTAAAAGGTAAAGAGACTGCAACCCTGTGTCCTAGTTATTGCCTGCACCTCACACCGTTACCATCCACCTTACTGGGAAGCCCTGGGGACATACTTCACCTGTGGGAAGATATACCATCCAGCTGCCATTCCATCACCCCAGCGGACCCCACAGCAGCGTCGGTCACCCTGACCGAACACCACAGGTGGCGTCACGAACTCCTGACAGACTGTACTACCACCTTCATTGGACGCCCCTTAGCAGGGTCGCGGACCGGGTCTAGCCACCGTGACAGCCTCAGAACCGAACCAGAGAGGCCCGGTACCGAAACGTCGTGGCCCTGTGTCTGGGGGCGCTCCATATATATGCCACTACTACATAAATTCTTCCATAATTAGTTGGTCTGGGGTCCAGTGGCAAACAGAGACTGAAGAGGGCACCTATGCAAGAACAGCACATGTGCCCCTTTATATGTCTGTGACAGAAGCTGGTTGCTGCTTTGGTGGTAGAGGTGGGCACCTTTAATCTCTTGGGCCCCTGTGTTGCAGCACAGGTGGTACCACTAGTATGTCTGTTACAGTTGGGTTCACATGAATCACTTAAATCAGGCTCCAATTTTGGAGCTTGATTCAACTTAATATATCACAATTGATGATACAGATATTGAAAAAGAGTATCAGTAACATAGTTACATAGTTATATACAGTAGGTTGAAAAAGACATTGGTCCATGTAGTTCAACCTTTCACAGCCATCATGCTTTTTCATAATTTTCTGCATTGTTCCCTCTGATAAAAGATTAAATTAGAAAACATAAAATGTTCTGATCTGGAAACAATCCAGCACAGCACTATCCAGCACAACACTTAGTGCACAGGTCACGTGGAAAAAATCCTATTGCAAACAATCTGATCCTTTGTTCCATCAGGAAATACTTCAATGTAGTTTTGTATTTACTGAATCTGTGTATATGTGTAGTTGTAATATGTAATGTAATGTGAGTGTGTTAATATGGCCATTTACTGCTGTCTGCTCTGTTATCCAGAGCAACTCTTCTCTTCTTTAGTGACGACACCGCTCTACATGACCTGGTAGTGGCTTTTACAGTGTAAGCCTATGGAGCTTCAGAGTGAGGTTCCATAGAATTACAATGTAAAAAAGACTGAAGGATAAAGTGAGCCCGATAGTCTGATGAACGGTGTTGTCACTGAAAGGAGGAGCAAATTTGTGCAGGATAGCAGAGAAATTGACGGACGTACAGACTACACTCCATGCACATATACCACAATCCAAATTAGTGTGCAAATGTTTTTAGCATTTGATTTAGCAAAATAGTTGAAGCATATTAGTCTGTATAATGTTCAAGCCATTAACCATCAAATTTTATTGGACAAACCTCCCAATGGTAACAGTATTTTTTTTCAAAAATAGAAAACTGAAAATCTACTGTCACACATTATTATACACAACAGATTATCCAAACATTTTAGAGATTGTAAAGAGCTAAAAATTGTAATTTGTTAAATTTGCAACAAGTCACATTCACTGAAATTGTGAGTTTTTGGCTTGCTTCTACTTGAATTTCTTTACAGGATGGCAGAATAGACTCACAAAGCTGCTGTTTTGATGTGACCTGCCTCCCACCGTCATTGATCTTTTTATTGCGGATACTCCAAATGTTCTCAATAGTGTTGAGTAGTGTTGAGCGATACCGTCCGATACTTGAAAGTATCGGTATCGGATAGTATCGGCCGATACCCGAAAAATATCGGATATCGCCGATACCGATATCCGATACCAATACAAGTCAATGGGACATCAAGTATCGGAAGGTATTCTCATGGTTCCCAGGGTCTGAAGGAGAGGAAATTCGCAGGTCCTCAATTCCTAGAATTAGGAGTTTTTGTGAATGAGAATGACGTCGCGGCTTCTGATTGGTCGCGTGCCGGTCACATGGGCGGCACGCGACCAATCAGAAGCCGCGACGTCATTCTCATTCACTAAACTCCTAATTCTAGGAATTGAGGACCTGCGAATGACGTCACGGCTTCTGATTGGTCGCGTGCCGGTCACATGGGCGGCACGCGACCAATCAGAAGCCGGGACGTCATTCGCAGGTCCTAAAGGCGCGCATTTTAAACAAAGAAGCCTCCCGGTTAGCAGCGTGATGTCCAGGGGCCGCCAGAGAGGTGAGCATATCAATATTTTTTAATTTAATTCTTTATTTTACACATCCCTATTGATCCGATACCGATACCCGATATCACAAAAGTATCGGATCTCGGTATCGGAATTCCGATACCGCAAGTATCGGCCGATACCCGATACTTGCGGTATCAGAATGCTCAACACTAGTGTTGAGCTCAGGGGAGAATGGTGGCCACACTATGAGTTTCCCTAATTTTATGCCAACAGCAGCCAATGACTTAAAATATTCTTTGCAGCATGAGATGCTGCATTGTTATACATGCTAATGATTTTGCTATGGATGGCATGGTTCTTCTTTTTGCACCATGGACTTAGTCAGGGCTCCGTTTGAATTTATTACTGCACCATTTCAGTGTGGCATGGAGGTGATCAGCCTATGGCACTGCTGAGACGTTATGAAAGCCCAGGTTGCTTTGATAGCAGCCTTCATCTTGTCTGCATTGTGGGGTCTGGTTTCTCTCAACTTCCTCTTGACAATGCCCTATAGATTCTCTATTAGGTTAATGTCAGATGAGTTTGCTGGCCAATAAAGCACAGTGATACTGTTGTTTTTAAACCAGGAATTGGTACTTTTGGCAGTGTGGACAGGTGCCAAGTCCTGCTGGAGAATAAAATTTCCATTTCCAAAAAGCTTGTTGGCAGAGGGAAGCATGAAGTGCACTAAAATTTCCTGGAAGATGGCTGCGCTGACTTTAGTCTTGATAAAACACAGTGGACCTAAACCAGCAGATGACATGGCTCCTCAAACCATCATTGATTGTGGATACTTCACACTAGACCTTTGAAATCAAGGTCCCAGAGTCTGGAGGAAAAGTGAAGAGACAGACAATCCAAGTTGCTTGAGGTCTAGTGTGAAATTTCCACAATCAGTGATGGTTTGGGGAACCCTATTATCTGCTGGTGTAGGTCCACAGTGTTTTATCAAGACCAAAGTCAATATAGTGATGCTATTGAGATCTAACCAAGTCTAGCTGTATGATATTGATGCACAACTGGTACACTATATTTCACAGCTGAAAAAACTTTGAGGTATTACTATAGCTGGAAAATTTGCGCACCTGAGATGGACTGGTTACACTGCAGGAGCAATATACCGATGCTATTGAGATTCAACCAAGTCTGGTTGTTTGCTTTTGATGCCCGACTGCCACAGTAATAATTGTGTGTAATATATCCCTTCTCAGGACAGTTTGCAGGATTAAGAGCCAAATAATATTATTTGCTCTGAGAATGGCTTTAGGTATGAGTTGCAGCAGAAAGAAAGTGCAATTAACTCTATCCTGTCCAACGCTATCCCTTCAGCACAATCTCTCCCCAAGTGCTGCTAGCAGCAGTATTAATATTGATTATAATTAGCCTTAAGAAGGGCTGTTTTAATTGAAAGAAATACAAATGTGGTTAAATCCCTGCCTATTCACAGCTGCAATTCTGTCCCTCTTTTAGAAGCACATTTCCATGCTCTGCATGTTTCGGGTTACAGTGTGCCAAACACAGCGTCACAGGTCTTCCATAGACCCAATGACACTATGCGGCCAGCCCATCAATAATGCCACAAGCAAGATGGCAATGTCATTACAGTGACTGGCAGGCAATCCCTGCATGTTTATTGGCTGTCTAAAAAGCACCAAACATGTGGGGCGGGGACTCGAGCTTCCATTTAAGCATTAAAAATATACTAATACTCGCCAAGCAACGAGCACCACAATCACACTGATGCTCAAGTGAGTAACGGGTAGTGACAATAGTACTCGTTCATAACTACTGAAAAAAATCTAAATGACTACAATTCTTTATTAATGGCATCGCAACATTACAAAAGTAGAATGTGAGGCACATTTTCTAGCAAATTAGTTTTTAAAAAACATTTAATTAGTAATTTTTCTTCAACCCTTTCTTTTTCTAAATCTTAATATTTTCCAGATCTTGAGGTTCATAGCCACTTCAATAGAACAAACAATTTGCCAGTGATGCGAAGAAAGGAAACATGCGTGTTTACATAGACAAACCAAGGCAAAATATGTCAGCATTCGTTTAGTATTCCAAGACTTGAGCTACAAACATATGTAAAATATGGCACTTTTAAAATGTCACTCTCCATTACATCATTATTTAGTGGCAGATAGAATGTATTTCTAAGCCATTGGGAAAGAGACAAATGTTTCAAAATCTGTTTTATGTAGAATCTCCTGTTTTCCCATACAAGAACTAACTTACAATAAAAATGATAATTGACTTTCAGCTACTATTGTAGCAAACAAAAGAACAACCTTTGAGTATAACCCAATGGGGCATCAAATATTGTGCTAGCCGTCCAATGAACACAATAAAGAAATTAATTCATATATCTCTCACAACACAGCTAACCCTATTGAATTAACAGAAATGCAAATATATTCAAATACAAATATTACTTTCAAAAGATTGTCATGGCTACATAATCTGTGAGAAATGGAAGTGCTTAGCCCGAGTTACCCTTAAAATAACACATTTGAACGTCTTTAATTAACGTGTAGTAAATTAACATTTATGAAAACTAAAGTATAATTAAACTTGAATATTATACATGCAAACATTGCATGTCCCTTTGAACAATTACTTTTTTAACTTCTCAGTTTTCAATAGCAAGAAGTCAGTGGCTTTACCCCAGTAGGAATTTTGACCATATGTGATATTTTCATGCACAGCATATTTGAATGTATGTAACCATTTTCATACAGCGATGATAATGTGTGCAACCTGTAAAGCGCTGCGGAATATGTTAGCCCTATATAAAAATAAAGATTATTATTATCTTAATGGAGTTATTTTAGCAGTCAGCAATCACATTGTGCAGGTTCCATTGATATGAAAGGGGCTGTCACAGGAATGTCTGCATCCTTTTTGTACAGCTGCAGCTTTAAGGATAGATGTGTGTTCCAGGTTTTATGGAAATAGAGTTTAATTATATTATAATAAAAAGTATGCAACTATAAATGAGATGATCTGATGAAAATAAAATTTTCCAAATCGCTTTTACCCAGAAATTGTATTAGCAGCAAACTTATTTTCCGTGGTATTGAATTTCTTTTATTTATGCTCTAGGTTCTGGATTGAACCTAGAGCAAAAAAAAATTTAAGGTGTAAAAATAACCAAATATCCACTTTACTACAGACCTCTCTGACCACCCATCCCGCATGTTGCAAGTACCATGTAAGTCCTTGGTACTTCTTCTTCCCACCACCATACAAACGTTTTCATCTTGAGCTAGAACTTCCAACCAGAAACAGGTCCAGGACATTCCTGCTCGTGGGTATTAAGATCATGGCACCCAAGGAGAAATCATGAAGTCAAAAGCTTAAGTCGTGTGTGTGTGTGTGTGTGTGTGTGTGCTGGGAAGTTCTGGGATTAGCCGTGGTTGGAAGTCCCAGTCTAAAATGCAGGTTGTATGAACACGGCATTTGTTGTGGTATGATAACATTGTAATCTTATGACTCAAATGTGCAGAGATGTACTGTGCCTAGTTGCAGCTGGAATTCACAGCCTAGACCTAGGGTTTCAGCAACTTTTAAAAATAGGTGTAGAAGACTGTATCATTTAGTGAAATAGTGGTCAGCAGAGAGACATTTTGCTGAATTCATATAAAGTGAATTATAAAATATCTTATTTTGAAAAATATGTATTTTGTAAAATTCTAGTAGAAATCAATTCCAACTGAATAAATTCTCTTTTTTCTAATATGAAACCTTCCAATTCATATTGCAAATTAATTTTCAACATATTTGTTTATGGCCAATGAAGATTAAAATCTTTTGTTTTAAACCCAGATTCTGAATCACTGTCCTGTTTTTGCTCAATTGTCAGAGCTACAACAAAGCTACCTAACAATATCAGGAATTTATCTGGTCAGACTTTTACACATCTAGTTGTAAAGAAAAAATGATTGCAACCACTAAGAGAAAAAATAAATCTTAGTAAGGGTTCACTCATAGTGATGAGCGAATATTGAAATATTCGGATTCGGGAAAATCGGCACAAATACTTTCTAATATCCATGTATTCGTACCGAATAATGGATCCAATGCAATTCAGTGAGAAAGCTGAATATTTTTCTGCTGGACCCAACAAAAAGGTCTGGGGACATGGGAAAAAAATCAGAAATGGATGGGATAGATAAATATAGATGAAAAGCCGTCAATTTTTTTGCCACATACACAAAAATATACAAAAATCACAGCGTGACAGGCTAGAATAGACATACACAAAAATATAATATTTATAAAATAAAATATAAATATATATATACAGTTAGGGCCAGAAATATTTGGACAGTGACACAATTTTCGCGAGTTGGGCTCTGCATGCCACCACATTGGATTTGAAATGAAACCTCTACAACAGAATTCAAGTAGACACAAAAGAGAATAGTAAAACCAAAAACACTCAGTTTGAAAAAATGTTGCAGTAATCCGCAAGTGCTAGTAAAAGATGTAAAAAACAGGGTATTTGGTTGATACGTTTTTTGCAAAAAATGTATACTAAGCTGCTCTACCAATCTTCACGGTATACCCTTATCAGAGCAGTCCTAACTAATGTATGCAATCCCTATCTGATGTATTTAAAAACCTGATCATCTGTATATAACTTGTGTGAACAGGGTTCAGAGAGGAAAAATCCATGTGTGCATACAGGGTAGAACAGCTTTTGTGCAGATAGCCCAAGAGGAGTGGTGGAACTCCCCAGTCTTGTAGACACAAGAGAACAATTATGGAAACAGGAACACATGGGCTACTTGCACAGTGAACAAGTCTGTATGATCATGTTCACACACCACCAAGAAACCTGAAGACACAAAAGAGAATAGTAAAACCAAAAACACTCAGTTTGAAAAAATGTTGCAGTAATCCGCAAGTGCTAGTAAAAGATGTAAAATACAGGGTATTTGGTTGATACGTTTTTTGCAAAAAATGTATACTAAGCTGCTCTACCAATCTTCACGGTATACCCTTATCAGAGCAGTCCTAACTAATGTATGCAATCCCTATCTGATGTATTTAAAAACCTGATCATCTGTATATAACCTGTGTGAACAGGGTTCAGAGAGGAAAAATCCATGTGTGCATACAGGGTAGAACAGCTTTTGTGCAGATAGCCCAAGAGGAGTGGTGGAACTCCCCAGTCTTGTAGACACAAGAGAACAATTATGGAAACAGGAACACATGGGCTACTTGCACAGTGAACAAGTCTGTATGATCATGTTCACACACCACCAAGAAACCTGAAGACACAAAAGAGAATAGTAAAACCAAAAACACTCAGTTTGAAAAAATGTTGCAGTAATCCGCAAGTGCTAGTAAAAGATGTAAAAAACAGGGTATTTGGTTGATACGTTTTTTGCAAAAAATGTATACTAAGCTGCTCTACCAATCTTCACGGTATACCCTTATCAGAGCAGTCCTAACTAATATATGCAATCCCTATCTGATGTATCTAAAAACCTGATCATCTGTATATAACCTGTGTGAACAGGGTTCAGAGAGGAAAAATCCATGTGTGCATACAGGGTAGAACAGCTTTTGTGCAGATAGCCCAAGAGGAGTGGTGGAACTCCCCAGTCTTGTAGACACAAGAGAACAATTATGGAAACAGGAACACATGGGCTACTTGTACAGTGAACAAGTCTGTATGATCATGTTCACACACCACCAAGAAACCTGAAGACACAAAAGAGAATAGTAAAACCAAAAACACTCAGTTTGAAAAAATGTTGCAGTAATCCGCAAGTGCTAGTAAAAGATGTAAAAAACAGAGTATTTGGTTGATACGTTTTTTGCAAAAAATGTATACTAAGCTGCTCTACCAATCTTCACGGTATACCCTTATCAGAGCAGTCCTAACTAATGTATGCAATCCCTATCTGATGTATTTAAAAACCTGATCATCTGTATATAACCTGTGTGAACAGGGTTCAGAGAGGAAAAATCCATGTGTGCATACAGGGTAGAACAGCTTTTGTGCAGATAGCCCAAGAGGAGTGGTGGAACTCCCCAGTCTTGTAGACACAAGAGAACAATTATGGAAACAGGAACACATGGGCTACTTGCACAGTGAACAAGTCTGTATGATCATGTTCACACACCACCAAGAAACCTGAAGACACAAAAGAGAATAGTAAAACCAAAAACACTCAGTTTGAAAAAATGTTGCAGTAATCCGCAAGTGCTAGTAAAAGATGTAAAAAACAGGGTATTTGGTTGATACGTTTTTTGCAAAAAATGTATACTAAGCTGCTCTACCAATCTTCACGGTATACCCTTATCAGAGCAGTCCTAACTAATGTATGCAATCCCTATCTGATGTATTTAAAAACCTGATCATCTGTATATAACCTGTGTGAACAGGGTTCAGAGAGGAAAAATCCATGTGTGCATACAGGGTAGAACAGCTTTTGTGCAGATAGCCCAAGAGGAGTGGTGGAACTCCCCAGTCTTGTAGACACAAGAGAACAATTATGGAAACAGGAACACATGGGCTACTTGCACAGTGAACAAGTCTGTATTATCATGTTCACACACCACCAAGAAACCTGAAGACACAAAAGAGAATAGTAAAACCAAAAACACTCAGTTTGAAAAAATGTTGCAGTAATCCGCAAGTGCTAGAAAAAGATGTAAAAAACAGGGTATTTGGTTGATACGTTTTTTGCAAAAAATGTATACTAAGCTGCTCTACCAATCTTCACGGTATACCCTTATCAGAGCAGTCCTAACTAATGTATGCAATCCCTATCTGATGTATTTAAAAACCTGATCATCTGTATATAACCTGTGTGAACAGGGTTCAGAGAGGAAAAATCCATGTGTGCATACAGGGTAGAACAGCTTTTGTGCAGATAGCCCAAGAGGAGTGGTGGAACTCCCCAGTCTTGTAGACACAAGAGAACAATTATGGAAACAGGAACACATGGGCTACTTGCACAGTGAACAAGTCTGTATGATCATGTTCACACACCACCAAGAAACCTGAAGACACAAAAGAGAATAGTAAAACCAAAAACACTCAGTTTGAAAAAATGTTGCAGTAATCCGCAAGTGCTAGTAAAAGATGTAAAAAACAGGGTATTTGGTTGATACGTTTTTTGCAAAAAATGTATACTAAGCTGCTCTACCAATCTTCACGGTATACCCTTATCAGAGCAGTCCTAACTAATGTATGCAATCCCTATCTGATGTATTTAAAAACCTGATCATCTGTATATAACTTGTGTGAACAGGGTTCAGAGAGGAAAAATCCATGTGTGCATACAGGGTAGAACAGCTTTTGTGCAGATAGCCCAAGAGGAGTGGTGGAACTCCCCAGTCTTGTAGACACAAGAGAACAATTATGGAAACAGGAACACATGGGCTACTTGCACAGTGAACAAGTCTGTATGATCATGTTCACACACCACCAAGAAACCTGAAGACACAAAAGAGAATAGTAAAACCAAAAACACTCAGTTTGAAAAAATGTTGCAGTAATCCGCAAGTGCTAGTAAAAGATGTAAAATACAGGGTATTTGGTTGATACGTTTTTTGCAAAAAATGTATACTAAGCTGCTCTACCAATCTTCACGGTATACCCTTATCAGAGCAGTCCTAACTAATGTATGCAATCCCTATCTGATGTATTTAAAAACCTGATCATCTGTATATAACCTGTGTGAACAGGGTTCAGAGAGGAAAAATCCATGTGTGCATACAGGGTAGAACAGCTTTTGTGCAGATAGCCCAAGAGGAGTGGTGGAACTCCCCAGTCTTGTAGACACAAGAGAACAATTATGGAAACAGGAACACATGGGCTACTTGCACAGTGAACAAGTCTGTATGATCATGTTCACACACCACCAAGAAACCTGAAGACACAAAAGAGAATAGTAAAACCAAAAACACTCAGTTTGAAAAAATGTTGCAGTAATCCGCAAGTGCTAGTAAAAGATGTAAAAAACAGGGTATTTGGTTGATACGTTTTTTGCAAAAAATGTATACTAAGCTGCTCTACCAATCTTCACGGTATACCCTTATCAGAGCAGTCTTAACTAATATATGCAATCCCTATCTGATGTATCTAAAAACCTGATCATCTGTATATAACCTGTGTGAACAGGGTTCAGAGAGGAAAAATCCATGTGTGCATACAGGGTAGAACAGCTTTTGTGCAGATAGCCCAAGAGGAGTGGTGGAACTCCCCAGTCTTGTAGACACAAGAGAACAATTATGGAAACAGGAACACATGGGCTACTTGTACAGTGAACAAGTCTGTATGATCATGTTCACACACCACCAAGAAACCTGAAGACACAAAAGAGAATAGTAAAACCAAAAACACTCAGTTTGAAAAAATGTTGCAGTAATCCGCAAGTGCTAGTAAAAGATGTAAAAAACAGAGTATTTGGTTGATACGTTTTTTGCAAAAAATGTATACTAAGCTGCTCTACCAATCTTCACGGTATACCCTTATCAGAGCAGTCCTAACTAATGTATGCAATCCCTATCTGATGTATTTAAAAACCTGATCATCTGTATATAACCTGTGTGAACAGGGTTCAGAGAGGAAAAATCCATGTGTGCATACAGGGTAGAACAGCTTTTGTGCAGATAGCCCAAGAGGAGTGGTGGAACTCCCCAGTCTTGTAGACACAAGAGAACAATTATGGAAACAGGAACACATGGGCTACTTGCACAGTGAACAAGTCTGTATTATCATGTTCACACACCACCAAGAAACCTGAAGACACAAAAGAGAATAGTAAAACCAAAAACACTCAGTTTGAAAAAATGTTGCAGTAATCCGCAAGTGCTAGTAAAAGATGTAAAAAACAGGGTATTTGGTTGATACGTTTTTTGCAAAAAATGTATACTAAGCTGCTCTACCAATCTTCACGGTATACCGTTATCAGAGCAGTCCTAACTAATGTATGCAATCCCTATCTGATGTATCAACCAAATACCCTGTTTTTTTACATCTTTTACTAGCACTTGCGGATTACTGCAACATTTTTTCAAACTGAGTGTTTTTGGTTTTACTATTCTCTTTTGTGTCTTCAGGTTTCTTGGTGGTGTGTGAACATGATCATACAGACTTGTTCACTGTGCAAGTAGCCCATGTGTTCCTGTTCCTGTTTCCAACAGAATTCAAGTGCAGATTGTAACGTTTAATTTGAAGGGTTGAACAAAAATATCTGATAGAAAATGTAGGAATTGTACACATTTCTTTACAAACACTCCACATTTTAGGAGGTCAAAAGTAATTGGACAAATAAACATAACCCAAACAAAATATTTTTATTTTCAATATTTTGTTGCAAATCCTTTGGAGGCAATCACTGCCTTAAGTCTGGAACCCATGGACATCACCAAACATTGGGTTTCCTCCTTCTTAATGCTTTGCCAGGCCTTTACAGCCGCAGCCTTCAGGTCTTGCTTGTTTGTGGGTCTTTCCGTCTTAAGTCTGGATTTGAGCAAGTGAAATGCATGCTCAATTAGGTTTAGATCTGGAGATTGACTTGGCCATTGCAGAATGTTCCACTTTTTGGCACTCATGAACTCCTGGGTAGCTTTGACTGTATGCTTGGGGTCATTGTCCATCTGTACTATGAAGCGCCATCCAATCAACTTTGCAGCATTTGGCTGAATCTGGGCTGAAAGTATATCCTGGTACACTTCAGAATTCATCCGGCTACTCTTGTCTGCTCTTATGTCATCAATAAACACAAGTGACCCAGTGCCATTGAAAGCCATGCATGCCCATGCCATCACGTTGCCTCCACCATGTTTTACAGAGGATGTGGTGTGCCTTGGATCATGTGCCGTTCCCTTTCTTCTCCAAACTTTTTTCTTCCCATCATTCTGGTACAGGTTGATCTTTGTCTCATCTGTCCATAGAATACTTTTCCAGAACTGAGCTGGCTTCTTGAGGTGTTTTTCTGCAAATTTAACTCTGGCCTGTCTATTTTTGTTATTGATGAATGGTTTGCATCTAGATGTGAACCCTTTGTATTTACTGTCATGGAGTCTTCTCTTTACTGTTGACTTAGAGACAGATACACCTACTTCACTGAGAGTGTTCTGGACTTCAGTTGATGTTGTGAACGGGTTCTTCTTCACCAAATTAAGTATGCGGCGATCATCCACCACTGTTGTCATCCGTGGACGCCCAGGCCTTTTTAAGTTCCCAAGCTCACCAGTCAATTCCTTTTTTCTCAGAATGTACCCAACTGTTGATTTTGCTACTCCAAGCATGTCTGCTATCTCTCTGATGGATTTTTTCTTTTTTTTCAGCCTCAGGATGTTCTGCTTCACCTCAATTGAGAGTTCCTTTGACCGCATGTTGTCTGCTCACAGCAACAGCTTCCAAATGCAAAACCACACACCTGGAATCCACCCCTGACCTTTTAACTACTTCATTGATTACAGGTTAACGAGGGAGACGCCTTCAGAGTTAATTGCAGCCCTTAGAGTCCATTGTCCAATTACTTTTGGTCCCTTGAAAAAGAGGACGCTATGCATTACAGAGCTATGATTCCTAAACCCTTTCTCCGATTTGGATGTGGAAACTATCATATTGCAGCTGGGAGTGTGCACTTTCAGCCCATATTATATATATAATTGTATTTCTGAACATGTTTTTGTAAACAGCTAAAATAACAAAGCTTGTGTCACTGTCCAAATATTTCTGGCCCTAACTGTATATATATATATATATATATATATATATATATATATATATATATATATATATATATAATATAAAATATAATATTTGTGTAAAAAATACACAAAAATCACAGCATGACTGGCTAGAATAGAATAAATAGAATAGATATATATACACATAGAGTAGATAGATATACAGATGTCAGTGACACACAAATATATATGTATGTATATATTTCATCTATCTATCTACCTATCTATCTATCTATCTAATAAACGTAGAATAGATAGATATATTGCTGTTAGTGACAAATACAATTAGCACAGTGTGTGTGCAGCTTAATGTACATGTATTTAATTATTAAAAGATGATTTTACCTCTGGTCACTGAGGCTGTATTCCCAGCTGGGCTGAACTGCAGTGATCGCGGTGAGATCCCCTCTACCTCATAGTGCTTGTGGGGATGTCACTGAGGTCACCGAATCTCACAGAAGTCAGCCCGGCTGGGAACGCAGCATCAGTGACCGGAGGTAACCTAGACTTCACCGCCGGTCACTGAGGCTGCACTCGCAGCTGTTCAGTCACCAGTGGTTCTCAGCCAGGATGATCACACCTTGGCACCGTCCAGGTTTAAAACTATTTTTCCCCCAGACATGGATTACGGCGTGGGACAGAACAATGGATAGGTTAGGGATATTATTGTTTTTATTTTTGTTTTATAACAGGAGATTATTATTATTATTATTTATTGTTATAGCGCCATTTATTCCATGGCGCTTTACATGTGAGGAGGGGTATACATAATAAAAACAAGTACAATAATCTTAAACAATACAAGTCATAACTGGTACAGGAGGAGTGAGGACCCTGCCCGCGAAGGCTCACAATCTACAAGGGATGGGTGAGGATACAGTAGGCGAGGATAGAGCTGGTCATGCAGCGGTTTGGTCGGTCGGTGGTTACTGCAGGTTGTAGGCTTGTCGGAAGAGGTGGGTCTTCAGGTTCTTTTTGAAGGTTTCGATGGTAGGCGAGAGTCTGATGTGTTGTGGTAGAGGGTTTCAGAGTAGCGGTGATACGCGAGAGAAATCTTGTATACGATTGTGGGAAGAGGAGATAAGAGGGGAGTAGAGTAGGAGATCTTGTGAGGATCGGAAGTTGCGTGTAGGTAAGTACCGGGAGACGAGGTCACAGATGTATGGAGGAGACAGGTTGTAGATGGCTTTGTACGTCATGGTTAGGGTTTTGTAGTGGAGTCTCTGGGCAATGGGGAGCCAGTGAAGGGATTGACAGAGGGGAGAGGCCGGGGAATAGCAGGGGGACAGGTGGATTAGTCGGGCAGCAGCGTTTAGAATAGATTGGAGGGGTGCAAGTGTGTTAGAGGCGAGGTCACAGAGCAGGAGGTTGCAGTAGTCAAGGCGAGAGATGATGAGGGCATGGACTAGGGTTTTTGCAGATTCTTGGTTGAGGAATGAACGGATTCGTGAAATATTTTTGAGTTGAAGTCGGCAGGAAGTGGAAAGGGCTTGGATATGTGGTTTGAAGGAGAGATCAGCATCAAGGATTACCCCGAGGCAGCGAGCTTGTGGGACTGGGGAGAGTGGGCAGCCATTTACTGTAATGGATAGGTTCATTGGGGGGGTTGCGTGAGATGGGGGAAAGATGATGAATTCTGTTTTGTCCATGTTAAGTTTCAGAAATCTAGCGGAGAAGAAGGATGAAATAGTGGACAGACATTGAGGGATTCTGGTTAGAAGGGAGGCGATATCTGGTCCAGAGATGTAGATCTGTGTGTCGTCAGCATAGAGGTGATACTGAAAGCCATGAGATTCTATGAGCTGTCCCAGGCCACAGGTGTAAATGGAGAAGAGCAGGGGCCCAAGGACTGAACCTTGTGGGACTCCGACAGATAGAGGGCGAGGTGAGGAGGTGGTGTGTGAGTGGAAGACGCTGAATGTCCGGTCTGCTAGGTATGATGAGATCCAGGATAGGGCCAAGTCTGTGATGCCAAGGGATGAGAGGGTCTGTAATAATAGTAAATGGTCCACTGTGTCAAAGGCAGCCGACAGGTCGAGGAGGAGGAGGACAGAGTAGTGTCGCTTGCTCTTGGCGGTTAAGAGGTCATTGGTGACCTTATTTAGGGCAGTTTCAGTGGAATGGTGTGACCGGAAGCCAGATTGTAGGCGGTCAAAGAGGGAGCAAGAAGAGAGATTGGGGGACAGTTCAAGGTAAACGTGTTGTTCCAGTAGTTTGGAGGCATAGGGGAGAAGTGATATAGGGCGATAGCTAGATACAGAGGATGGGTCAAGAGAAGGCTTTTTGAGGATAGGTGTGATGGAGGCATGTTCAGAGCTTGAGGGGAAAACACCAGTTGTTAGTGATAGGTTGAAGAGATGGGTTAGGGTTGGGATGAAGACTGTGGTGAGGTTTGGGATGAGGTGGGATGGGAGCGGGTCAAGTGCACAGGTGGTGAGATGCGATCTTGAGAGTAGAGTGGAGAGTTGATCATCTGTAATGGTGGAGAAGTTGGTTTTGGAGGTGGAGGGCTGGGAAGTCGGGAGGAAGGGCTCTGGGGGTTGTTGACCAAAAATGTCTCTAATGCTATCAATCTTCTGCTTGAAAAATGAGGCAAAGTCTTCAGCGGAGATAAGTGGGGAGGGAGGAGGTGCTGGGGGACGGAGGAGAGAATTGAAGGTGTTGAATAACTGTTTAGGGTTGTGAGACAGAGAGGATATGAGAGATGAGAAGTAGGTTTGTTTAGCTGTGGTGAGTGTGGTCTTGAAAGTAGTGAGTGGGATCTTTTCCATCTGCGCTCAGCAGCCCTAGAAGCTCGCCTCAGTTCTTTGGTCAGGCTGGTGTGCCAGGGCTGTCTGTTGATTTTGCGAGCTTTGGTATGTGTAAGTGGGGCAGCAGATTCCAAAGCTACAGCTATTGTGGTGTTATATAGAGCGGCAGCGGCATCCGCATTGTGTATGGAACTTATGTCTGATGTCTGTGAGAGGGAGGAGGGATTCAGAGAATGAATGTAGGTCAAGATGTTTAAGATTTCTGCGAGGGTGTGAACGTTTGTGGGGTGGGGGTTGCAGACATGGAGTGGAGAGAGATGAGAATGTGAGAAGGTTGTGGTCAGAGAGTGGAAGAGGTGAGTTATAGAGGTTAGATAGAGAGCAGAGGCGGGTGAAGATGAGGTCCAGTGTGTGACCGTCTTTGTGAGTGGCTGCAGAAGACCATTGAGTGAGGCTGAAGGAGGAAGTGAGAGTTAGAAGTTTAGTGGCAGCTGAGAGGGAAGTGTCAATGGGTATGTTGAAGTCGCCCATGATGATAGTGGGGATGTCCGCAGAAAGGAAATGAAGTAGCCAGGTGGTAAAGTGGTCAAAGAAGGTGGTGGCTGGCCCTGGGGGGTGGTAAATGACAGCCATTTGGAAGTTGGAGGGGGAGTAGATGCGCACAGAGTGCACCTCAAAGGAAGGAAGGGTAACAGAGGGTGGCAGTGGGATTGGGGTGAAGGAGCAGTTATCTGACAGGAGAAAACCAACTCCTCCGTCATGTTTGCTGCTGGGGCGGGGTGTGTGGGAAAGGTAGAAGCCACCGTAAGAGAGTGCAGCAGGGGAGACTGTGTCAGAAGGGGTGAGCCAGGTTTCGGTGATGGCAAGGAAGGAAAGTTTGGTAGTAACAAAAAGATCATGGATGTAGGAAAGCTTGTTGCAGACAGAGCGAGCGTTCCACAGAGCTCTTGTTAGTGGGACTGGGGAGGCGGGGGCTGGGCGAATGGGAATAAGGTTAGAGAGGTTACGGAAGTTTGTGATAGAGCGTGGATGGGAGGTAGAAATGATTGTGGGAATATGGTGAGGAGGACCAGGATTTGGAGAGATATCACCAGCAGTGAGAAGGAGCAGAGAAAGTGGGAGCAGGTGGGAGCAGGAGAGGGCATGAGGGGGCTGTCTGTGCTTGGAGACAGAAGATTGTATGCTAAGGAACAGTTCTGTGGAGGGGGTGAGGTGGATGGGGAGGATTGAAGAGGAGATGAACAGTTCCTTACTTGGTGTAGGGATCAGGGGGTTAGCAGAAAGTGAAGGATGATAGGGGTGAAAGTGAAAACAAACAGAAACATTGTTTACAGTGACTGGCCAGTTACCTTCAGTTCCCTTCAGATTCCATTCAGGTTTTAATTCTACTGTAATCCACACTTTTAAGGACACACTTCTAAGGGATCACACAGCATACTAAAGTCATTGCAGACTTTTGCTATGCAATATATGGAAAACTAAGGCTACGTTCAGACTAGCGTTGTGCTAGTGTGCGTCGGGCGATGCAGCGGCGACGCACGCGTCATGCGCCCCTATGTTTAACATGGGGGACGCATGCGTTTTTGTTTGTTGCATTTTGCGACGCATGCGTCTTTTTTGCCGCAAGCGTCGGGCCAAGAAAACGCAACAAGTTGCATTTTTCTTGCGTCCGATTTTCGGCAAAAAATGACGCACGCGTCGCAAAACGCAGCGTTTTTGCGTGCGTTTTGCCGCGTTTTTGCGTGCGTTGTGCGATGCGTCGCCGACGCAGCGGCGCACAACGCTAGTCTGAACGTAGCCTAAATGCATTCAGGTGTGAAGCAGAGAGGAGTGTGTTGTGAATTCTGTGGCTGAATTCACTCCTGTGGTCACAAGTGGTACTGCAGCTTCTGAGCTTCCTCCCTCAGGTGTTCTGGTGAGCTCGTTAACTGCTTCATTACTTAACTCCGCCTGATGCTGCTATCCTTGCTCCTTGTCAATGTTTCAGTGTTGGATCTGAGCTTCTCCTGATTGTTCCTGTGACCTGCTGCTCTGTATAGCTAAGTGCTTTTTGCTTTTTTGTTGCTTTTTTTCTGTCCAGCTTGTCTTTTGTTTTTGCTGGAAGCTCTGAGACGCAAAGGGTGTACCGCCGTGCCGTTAGTTCGGCACGGTGGGTTTTTTTTGCCCCCTTTGCGTGGTTTTGCTTTAGGGTTTTTTGTAGACTGCAAAGTTCGCTTTACTGTCCTCGCTCTGTCCTAGAATATCGGGCCCCACTTTGCTGAATCTATTTCATCCCTACGTTTTGTCTTTTCATCTTACTCACAGTCATTATATGTGGGGGGCTGCCTTTTCCTTTGGGGAATTTCTCTGGGGCAAGTCAGGCCTATTTTTCTATCTTCAGGCTAGCTAGTTTCTTAGGCTGTGCCGAGTTGCCTAGGTAGTTGTTAGGCGCAATCCACAGCCGCTTTTAGTTGTGTTTAGGATAGGATCAGGTGTGCAGTCTATAGAGTTTCCACGTCTCAGAGCTCGTTCTTGTATTTTTGGGTATTTGTCAGATCACTGTGTGCGCTCTGATCGCTAAGCACACTGTGTTTCTGGATTGCCTTCATAACACCTGTCATTAGCAAACATAACAGTACAAGGAGCCCAACTAATGATTCTCAATAGAGGGAAAGAAAAAGTTCTCACATCATTTTTTTTTTTTCTGCTCTGTGTTCACTTTTTTTTTTTCCCCTAGACATTTGGGTGATTCTGGACACAGGTGTGGACATGGATATTCAGGGTCTGTGCTCTTCAATGGATAATCTCGTTATAAATGTACAAAAAATTCAAGATACTATTGATCAGAAATCTATGTTAGAACCAAGAATTCCTATTCCTGATTTGTTTTTTGGAGATAGAACTAAGTTTCTAAGTTTCAAAAATAATTGTAAGCTATTTCTGGCCTTGAAACCTCATTCTTCTGGTAATCCTATTCAACAGGTTTTGATTATTATTTCTTTTTTGCGCGGCGACCCTCAAGACTGGGCATTTTCTCTTGCGCCAGGAGACCCTGCATTGAGTAGTGTCGATGCGTTTTTCCTGGCGCTCGGATTGCTGTACGATGAGCCTAATTCAGTGGATCAGGCTGAGAAAAATTTGCTGGCTTTGTGCCAGGGTCAGGATGATATAGAAGTATATTGTCAGAAATTTAGGAAATGGTCAGTACTCACTCAGTGGAATGAATCTGCGCTGGCAGCTCTGTTCAGAAAGGGTCTCTCTGAGGCTCTTAAGGATGTCATGGTGGGATTTCCTATGCCTGCTGGTTTGAATGAGTCTTTGTCTTTGGCCATTCAGATCGGTCGACGCTTGCGCGAGCGTAAATCTGTGCACCATTTGGCGGTACTGCCTGAGGTTAAACCTGAGCCTATGCAGTGCGATAGGACTATGACTAGAGTTGAACGGCAGGAATACAGACGTCTGAATGGTCTGTGTTTCTACTGTGGTGATTCCACTCATGCTATTTCTGATTGTCCTAAGCGCACTAAGCGGTCCGCTAGGTCTGCCGTCATTGGTACTGTACAGTCCAAATTCCTTCTGTCCATTACCTTGATATGCTCTTTGTCGTCATTTTCTGTCATGGCGTTTGTGGATTCGGGCGCTGCCCTGAATCTGATGGATTTGTATTATGCTAAACGTTGTGGGTTTTTCTTGGAGCCTTTGCGGTGTCCTATTCCATTGAGAGGAATTGATGCTACACCTTTGGCCAAGAATAAACCTCAATACTGGGCCCAGCTGACCATGTGCATGGCTCCTGCACATCAGGAAGTTATTCGCTTTCTGGTGTTGCATAATCTGCATGATGTGGTCGTGTTGGGGTTGCCATGGCTACAAACCCATAATCCAGTATTGGATTGGAATTCCATATCGGTATCCAGCTGGGGTTGTCAGGGGGTACATGGTGATGTTCCATTTTTGTCGATTTCGTCATCCACCCCTTCTGAGGTCCCAGAGTTCTTGTCTGATTATCAGGATGTATTTGAAGAGCCCAAGTCCGATGCTCTACCTCCGCATAGGGATTGTGATTGTGCTATCAATTTGATTCCTGGTAGTAAATTCCCTAAAGGTCGATTATTTAATTTATCCGTGCCCGAACACGCCGCTATGCGCAGTTATGTGAAGGAATCCCTGGAGAAGGGACATATTCGCCCATCGTCATCACCACTGGGAGCAGGGTTCTTCTTTGTAGCCAAGAAGGATGGTTCGCTGAGACCGTGTATTGATTACCGCCTTCTTAATAAGATCACTGTTAAATTTCAGTATCCCTTGTCATTGTTATCTGACTTGTTTGCTCGGATTAAGGGGGCTAGTTGGTTCACTAAGATAGATCTTCGTGGTGCGTATAATCTGGTGAGAATCAGGCAAGGAGATGAATGGAAAACTGCATTCAATACGCCCGAGGGTCATTTTGAGTATCTAGTGATGCCGTTCGGACTTGCCAATGCTCCATCTGTGTTTCAGTCTTTTATGCATGACATCTTCCGTGAGTATCTGGATAAATTCCTGATTGTTTACTTGGATGACATTTTGATCTTCTCAGATGATTGGGAGTCTCATGTGAAGCAGGTCAGAATGGTTTTTCAGGTCCTGCGTGCTAACTCTTTGTTTGTGAAGGGATCAAAGTGTCTCTTCGGTGTGCAGAAAGTTTCATTTTTGGGGTTCATCTTTACCCCTTCTACTATCGAGATGGATCCAGTTAAGGTCCAAGCCATCCAGGATTGGATTCAGCCGACATCTCTGAAAAGTCTGCAAAAGTTCCTGGGCTTTGCTAATTTTTATCGTCGCTTCATCTGTAATTTTTCTAGCATTGCCAAACCATTGACCGATTTGACCAAGAAGGGTGCTGATTTGGTTAATTGGTCTTCTGCTGCTGTGGAAGCTTTTCAGGAGTTGAAGCGTCGTTTTTGTTCTGCCCCTGTGTTGTGTCAGCCAGATGTTTCTCTTCCGTTCCAGGTCGAGGTTGATGCTTCTGAGATTGGAGCAGGGGCGGTTTTGTCACAGAGAGGTTCTGATTGCTCAGTGATGAAACCATGTGCTTTCTTTTCCAGGAAGTTTTCGCCCACTGAGCGTAATTATGATGTGGGCAATCGAGAGTTGCTGGCCATGAAGTGGGCATTCGAGGAGTGGCGTCATTGGCTTGAAGGAGCTAAGCATCGCGTGGTGGTATTGACTGATCATAAGAACTTGACTTATCTCGAGTCTGCCAAGCGCTTGAATCCTAGACAGGCCCGTTGGTCGTTATTTTTTGCCCGCTTCGACTTTGTGATTTCGTACCTTCCGGGCTCTAAAAATGTGAAGGCGGATGCTCTGTCTAGGAGTTTTGTGCCCGACTCTCCGGGTTTATCTGAGCCAGCGGGTATCCTCAAGGAAGGAGTCATTGTGTCTGCCATCTCCCCTGATTTGCGGCGGGTGCTGCAAAAATTTCAGGCGAATAAACCTGATCGTTGTCCAGCAGAGAAACTGTTCGTCCCTGATAGGTGGACTAATAAACTTATCTCTGAACTTCATTGTTCGGTGTTGGCTGGTCATCCTGGAATCTTTGGTACCAGAGAGTTAGTGGCTAGATCCTTCTGGTGGCCATCTCTGTCACGGGATGTACGTACTTTTGTGCAGTCCTGTGGGATTTGTGCTAGGGCTAAGCCCTGCTGTTCTCGTGCCAGTGGGTTGCTTTTGCCCTTGCCGGTCCCAAAGAGGCCTTGGACACATATTTCGATGGATTTCATTTCTGACCTTCCCGTTTCTCAAAAGATGTCAGTCATTTGGGTGGTCTGTGATCGCTTTTCTAATATGGTCCATCTGGTGCCCTTGGCTAAATTGCCTTCCTCCTCTGATTTGGTACCTTTGTTCTTTCAGCATGGGGTTCGGTTGCATGGCATTCCTGAGAATATTGTTTCTGACAGAGGTTCCCAGTTTGTTTCAAGGTTTTGGCGAGCCTTTTGTGGTAGGATGGGCATTGACCTATCCTTTTCCTCGGCTTTCCATCCTCAGACTAATGGCCAGACCGAACGAACCAATCAGACCTTGGAAACATATCTGAGATGTTTTGTTTCTGCAGACCAGGATGATTGGGTGTCCTTTTTGCCGTTGGCTGAGTTCGCCCTTAATAATCGGGCCAGCTCGGCTACCTTGGTTTCTCCATTTTTTTGCAATTCTGGGTTCCATCCTCGTTTCTCTTCAGGACAGGTTGAGTCTTCGGACTGTCCTGGTGTGGATTCTGTGGTGGATAGGTTGCAGCAGATCTGGACTCAGGTAGTGGACAATTTGATCTTGTCCCAGGAGAAAGCTCAACTTTTCGCTAATCGCAGACGCCGTGTGGGTCCCCGACTTCGTGTTGGGGATCTGGTTTGGTTATCTTCTTGTCATATTCCTATGAAGGTTTCCTCTCCTAAATTTAAACCTCGTTTTATTGGTCCGTATAGGATTTCTGAGGTTCTCAATCCTGTGTCTTTTCGTCTGACCCTCCCAGACTCCTTTTCCATACATAATGTATTCCATAGGTCGTTGTTGCGGAGATACGTGGCACCTATGGTTCCATCTGTTGAGCCTCCTGCCCCGGTTTTGGTGGAGGGGGAATTGGAGTATATTGTGGAGAAGATTTTGGATTCTCGTGTTTCTAGACGGAAACTCCAGTATCTGGTTAAATGGAAGGGTTATGCTCAGGAAGATAATTCCTGGGTTTTTGCCTCTGATGTTCATGCTTCCGATCTTGTTCGTGCCTTTCATGCGGCTCATCCTGGTCGGCCTGGGGGCTCTGGTGAGGGTTCGGTGACCCCTCCTCAAGGGGGGGGTACTGTTGTGAATTCTGTGGCTGAATTCACTCCTGTGGTCACAAGTGGTACTGCAGCTTCTGAGCTTCCTCCCTCAGGTGTTCTGGTGAGCTCGTTAACTGCTTCATTACTTAACTCCGCCTGATGCTGCTATCCTTGCTCCTTGTCAATGTTTCAGTGTTGGATCTGAGCTTCTCCTGATTATTCCTGTGACCTGCTGCTCTGCATAGCTAAGTGCTTTTTGCTTTTTTGTTGCTTTTTTTCTGTCCAGCTTGTCTTTTGTTTTTGCTGGAAGCTCTGAGACGCAAAGGGTGTACCGCCGTGCCGTTAGTTCGGCACGGTGGGTTTTTTTTGCCCCCTTTGCGTGGTTTTGCTTTAGGGTTTTTTGTAGACTGCAAAGTTCGCTTTACTGTCCTCGCTCTGTCCTAGAATATCGGGCCCCACTTTGCTGAATCTATTTCATCCCTACGTTTTGTCTTTTCATCTTACTCACAGTCATTATATGTGGGGGGCTGCCTTTTCCTTTGGGGAATTTCTCTGGGGCAAGTCAGGCCTATTTTTCTATCTTCAGGCTAGCTAGTTTCTTAGGCTGTGCCGAGTTGCCTAGGTAGTTGTTAGGCGCAATCCACAGCCGCTTTTAGTTGTGTTTAGGATAGGATCAGGTGTGCAGTCTACAGAGTTTCCACGTCTCAGAGCTCGTTCTTGTATTTTTGGGTATTTGTCAGATCACTGTGTGCGCTCTGATCGCTAAGCACACTGTGTTTCTGGATTGCCTTCATAACACCTGTCATTAGCAAACATAACAGGAGTGGTCTCTGCTCATCTTGGTCAGAGAATTAGGAGATGAGGGATTCAGTGGAGTTAGGCGTTAGGCGAGTATAACTGTGTTATAATAAAAATGAAAAACTGTTTGTTGTTTTACTTCTAATAAATACTTTATTCTGGCTGTTTCTTTATTTACCATACACCTATAGGATTAGTAATGGATAGGTGTCTTATAGATTGATGTCACCAGACAATACAAAGGTGACATCAACCCCACGCCATTGTTTTTAAATGATTTTTTAAATAATTAAAAAATACGGAAATACGGCGCAATGACCCCTCTATTCTTGATATCCAGCCTTGGTGAAGCTGACTACTGAGGGTTGCAGCCCCTAGCTCTGAGTTTTTCCTGGCTGGTTATCAAAAATACAAGATAACCCATGTCATTTTTTTTAAATTATTTATTTACAGTACATCAGCCGGATGATGAATACTCCCATCCGCCGCTCCTGCTCTCACTGTTATCAGCTGTAGAAAGTGCTGGCTGATGGGAGCTGTAATCCAATCAGCTGACACCAGTAACCGGAGGTGAATTTTATACCTGTGATCACAGCTGCGGGCTCATGTTGTCTTTTGACAGTGTGGGAACCGCGGTTCTCTCGTTGGCTGGGATGATTTCACCTCTGATAAGAAACAGTGTTTACCATGCTGTCATGCACATGGCAGTGTGACAAACTGCTTGGGCAGTCAATCACAGTAATGCCACATGAAAGATTGCATCGGCATTACTGTGATTGGCAGAAAATAAAGCGCCAAACATGGTGAGCAAGTCACTTGAATATACTGAGGCGAATAGCAAATTACTCGACCTGTAACGAATAGGGTGAATAGCGTACAATTCGTGCAAGTAACGAATAATGCCGAATATATTTGCTCATCATTATTTGCTCATACTGGCAAGTAGCCAGTGTATAACTCTAATGAGTAATATTTCATCAGATAACACTCGCTTAAACATTATACTATAGAGCATGAGAAAAAAATCTTCATGATGCAATTGCCAATGTTTATCGAATAGTGCGCACCCATAGAAGTCTATAGGTGCTTTCAAAATATTGGATTGCACTCAGATGTCATCTGAGTGCACTCCAATATACGCCGACTCACAGAATGGAGAGGATGGAAAAATTATGTTCTCCATCTTCTCTGCACCTGTGATATGATTCTCGCATGAGACAGAATGGAATCATAGTAAAATGACACTTGGTTCATGCTCACAACAGAGTTTGAGCCAAGGGTTATTTGCATATAGCATCTGATTCTTTTGCATGAGAGAATTATTGGATGCTATATGCTAATGTGAGTGAACCGAAATAGTGATGAATGAAAGGTGAAAATCAATGTTTCTGCTAAATAATCTAAAAGGTTGATTCATCAACAGGGGTGTCAAACTGCATTCCTCGAGGGCTGCAACCAGGTCATGTTTTCAGGATTTCCTTGTACTGCACAGGTGATAATTTAATCACCTACACACATAATGATTACAGCACCTTGTGCAATGCTAAGGAAATCTTGAAAACACGCATGGTTTGCGGCCCTCGAGGAATGCAGTTTGACACCCCTGTACATCATTGCTTTTATGTCAGAAAAATGGCGTAAAAGCTTTGATTAGTCGATTAGATTTTTGCCCCACAAAAAGAAAAATTTGGTGACTTTTGCTGTTTTCAGTCAAGTTTGAATCAGCTCTGCCAAAATGGGCAGAGTTGTGGAGGAGTGGATGTATGGCTACACCCATCCATCAGATTCATTAAATTTGCTGATGCCAGAAATTATTTTCCAGTCCCGAATTCTATAGGAGGTATGCATCTCTTCATGAATTTGGTGTATTCTACTCCAGCAAGACAAAAACACTCATCATTTTCAATGTGATCTTGTGAGATTTGATGTGTCTTAGGGCAGAGACAGACTGCCGTATTTCTCATGCAAGAATCACATCGCAAACCTCATACTGGCTGTCAGCTCTCCTGACCTGAGCTTGACAGCTGCATAGAAATGCATCATACTGTCTAAGGCTACTTTCACACTAGCGTCGTACGACGCAAGTCGCAATGCGTTGTTTTGGAGAAAAAAACGCATCCTGAAAAATTGCTTGCATGATGCGTTTTTTCTCCATAAACTAACATTAGCAACGCATTGCGACGCTTTGCCACACGTCGCAACCATCGTGCGATGGTTGCGTTGTGTTGCGTCGTGTTGTGTCGGACCATCGAAACCAAAAAAACGTTGCATGTAACGTTTTTTGGTGCATCGTGTCCACCATTTCTGACCGCGCATGCGCGGCCGGAACTCCGCTCCTCCTCCCCGCAGCTCAGAATGGGGCAGCAGATGCGTTGAAAAACTGCATCCGCTGCCCCCGTTGTGCGGCGCATTCACAGTATGCGTTGATACGTCGCAATGTCGCATTGTGACGTGTGTCGTACGACGCTAGTGTGAAAGTAGCCTTACTCAGGTCAGGAGAGGTGCCAAGCCAGTGTGTGCAGTGCGATGTGATCCCCACACGAGTTATAGGGCAGTCTGACTCGGCCCTTATAATGAAAATTCTAAATGAAAACAAAATTAACTTATATGACAAGTACAATATTTTAAATGAAATAAATATATAAAATCTCATCATATACACTATTAAAGGTGTCATTATTGGCAGATGCATTAATTAAGTTGGCTGTACATTATACATATGTCTGCTGTGTTAAAATACACTCTATTAATAATGTATATGTTCTATAAAATTGCCTGTAATATAGATTTTGCCCCATCCTTTATTTTAATAATAACTACTTAAGTGACATATTTTAGACATCAGCATAAACAGTAAATCCAAAGGGTTTTACTTTGAATAGCAGTTTCCTTATTTGGATCAAGCCATCTACATTATAAATGTTTTGTTATTTCCCATTCCTGATTATTGTGAATTTTAACAACTACAGTATTTATTCTTACATAGGTAAATCAGTTTTTGCAATACAAGAAATATTGCGTATTTCTAGCAGTTAATTCCATCAAGCTGCCAACGGTTTTGTTTTTCCCATTTCTGATAAATTAAGAGCAGCAATGTGATTTATAATAAACAGCATCCTGGAAAGAACTGCGATGTTGATAAGTTCTGACAAGCAAAAATGTATTATTAATGAAATAATGACATTGGCAGTACCCAGAAAACCAGAAAACAAGCTGATTGTGTGGAGTTTATTGTTTACGTCTCTGTATACAGATTTACTTGTTTTGTGCATAGTTCGCTCCGGGTTTGGAGAGGTCATTAGACCAAACTTGGCACTGCGGATCAGTATAATGCAGTATGCTACTTGTAGGCATTTATTCACAAGACGTCCACTAAATTAGCAAGCACAAAACTGCTTATTTTTAACATTGACAATCCAGTTCAGATTGTTGTTTCCTATGAAGTATATACAGGTCCTTCTCAAAAAATTAGCATATAGTGTTAAATTTCATTATTTACCATAATGTAATGATTACAATTAAACTTTCATATATTATAGATTAATTATCCACCAACTGAAATTTGTCAGGTCTTTTATTGTTTTAATACTGATGATTTTGGCATACAACTCCTGATAACCCAAAAAACCTGTCTCAATAAATTAGCATATCAAGAAAAGGTTCTCTAAACGACCTATTACCCTAATCTTCTGAATCAACTAATTAACTCTAAACACATGCAAAAGATACCTGAGGCTTTTATAAACTCCCTGCCTGGTTCATTACTCAAAACCCCCATCATGGGTAAGACTAGCGACCTGACAGATGTCAAGAAGGCCATCATTGACACCCTCAAGCAAGAGGGTAAGACCCAGAAAGAAATTTCTCAACAAATAGGCTGTTCCCAGTGTGCTGTATCAAGGCACCTCAATGGTAAGTCTGTTGGAAGGAAACAATGTGGCAGAAAACGCTGTACAACGAGAAGAGGAGACCGGACCCTGAGGAAGATTGTGGAGAAGGACCGATTCCAGACCTTGGGGAACCTGAGGAAGCAGTGGACTGAGTCTGGTGTGGAAACATCCAGAGCCACCGTGCACAGGCGTGTGCAGGAAATGGGCTACAGGTGCCGCATTCCCCAGGTAAAGCCACTTTTGAACCATAAACAGCGGCAGAGGCGCCTGACCTGGGCTACAGAGAAGCAGCACTGGACTGTTGCTAAGTGGTCCCAAGTACTTTTTTCTGATGAAAGCAAATTTTGCATGTCATTCGGAAATCAAGGTGCCAGAGTCTGGAGGAAGACTGGGGAGAAGGAAATGCCAAAATACCTGAAGTCCAGTGTCAAGTACCCACAGTCAGTGATGGTGTGGGGTGCCATGTCAGCTGCTGGTGTTGGTCCACTGTGTTTCATCAAGGGCAGGGTCAATGCAGCTAGCTATCAGGAGATTTTGGAGCACTTCATGCTTCCATCGGCTGAAATGCTTTATGGAGATGAAGATTTCATTTTTCAGCACGACCTGGCACCTGCTCACAGTGCCAAAACCACTGGTAAATGGTTTACTGACCATGGTATTACTGTGCTCAATTGGCCTGCCAACTCTCCTGACCTGAACCCCATAGAGAATCTGTGGGATATTGTGAAGAGAAAGTTGAGAGACGCAAGACCCAACACTCTGGATGAGCTTAAGGCCGCTATTGAAGCATCCTGGGCCTCCATAACATCTCAGCAGTGTCACAGGCTGATTGCCTCCATGCCACGCCGCATTGAAGCAGTCATTTCTGCAAAAGGATTCCCGACCAAGTATTGAGTGCATAACTGAACATTATTATTTGATGGTTTTTTTGTTTGTTATTAAAAAACACTTTTATTTGATTGGATGGGTGAAATATGCTAATTTATTGAGACAGGTTTTTTGGGTTATCAGGAGTAGTATGCCAAAATCATCAGTATTAAAACAATAAAAGACCTGACAAATTTCAGTTGGTGGATAATGAATCTATAATATATGAAAGTTTAATTGTAATCATTACATTATGGTAAATAATGAAATTTAACACTATATGCTAATTTTTTGAGAAGGACCTGTAGCTTAAACTGCAACTCAAAAATCAAATATTTTATAGAAACATTTTTCATAAGAATAAACCTTAGAATATTTTAACACGATTCAAACTAAAGTTAGTATAAAGTTTATAAAATAGGTTTACCAGATTTGGCTCTCCTCAATTCTTGACAGTACAACCAAGCTGTGTTTTGCTTTAGGCTGCCGTCACACTATCAGTATTTGGTCAGTATTTTACATCAGTATTTGTAGCCAAAACCAGGAGTGGGTGATAAATACAGAAGTGGTGCATATGCTTCTATTATACTTTTCCTATATTTGTTCTACTCCTGGTTTTGGCTTACAAATACTGATGCAAAATACTGACCAAATGCTGCTAGTGTGACGGCTGCCTTAGTCCCAAGTTTTTTTTGTTTTTTTTTTAGAAAAAGTTATTTAGATTTGTCCATCTTTTAATTTTGACATTTCTTGTCTAAATGTCTATCCAATATAAGATCATCATATGCAGACAAAAGGTACATGAGAGGATCTTCAGGAATCAAACAATGCCAACTTTACTCCACTATAACAAGTTACAAGTGTGTATCAGCATGCTCCATACTAGACTGTGTTGCCCAGATGATGCCCACTTCTAATTGCAGCAATATGTTCTCACTCAGTGTTTCCCAAACTCCTATCATCATAGTCCCCAAACAGATTATGGTTTCAGGATTTTCTTAGTATTCAAGAGGTGACGGAATTATTATTAAGGCATCAAAAGCTGTCACAGATTTACTAAGTAAATCCTGAAAACATGATCGGTTGGTGGCCTTGAGCACAAGTTTGGGAAGCACTGCCTTAATTCATCACTAGTGATGAGGGACAAGTTGTACTTTTGAATGACACTATTGGTTTTACCATATTGTGTACTCAAAAGCAGGATAAAAATCCCAAGTGGGGTGAAATTGCAAAAACGTGCAATTCCACAACTTGTTTTGGATTTCTTTAATTACCATATTCACCAAATGCTAAAAATGACCTGCCACTTTGATTCTCCAGGTCATTATGTGTTCATAGACACCAAACATTTCTAGGTTCTTTTTTATTTAAGTGGCGAAAAAAATTTCCAAAGTTTGTTAAAATTAAATTGCACCATTTTCCGAGACCCGTAGCGTTTCCATTTTTCGTGATGTTGGGTTAAGTGAGAGCTTACTTTTTGCATGCCGAGCTGGCATTTTTATTGATACCATTTTGGCACAGATAAGATCTTTTGATTGTCTGATATTGCATTTTAATGCAATGTCGCGGCAACTAAAAAAAACATAATTTTGGCATTTTTACTTTTTTCTCGCTACGCCATTAGTGATCAGATTAATCCTTTTTTATTGATGGATCGGGTGATTCTGAATGTGGCGATACCAAATATGTGTATGTTTGATTTTTTTATTCTTATATTTTCAATAGGGCGAAAGGGGAGTAATTTGAACTTTTATATTCTTTTATTTTGTTTGATATTTAAATTTTTTTTTTACTTTTTTCATGCTTCAATAGTCTCCATGGGAGACTAGAAGCTGTCATAATTCAATCATCTCTGCTGCATCCAGGCAATGATCAGATTGCCTGTATGTAGCAGAATTGCTGACTTGCTATGAGCACTGTCCTCCGGACAGTGCTCATAGCAATCCAGTATTGACAACCATAGAGGTCTGCAGGAGACCTCTGGTTGCCATGCCAACCCATACGTGACTTGCAATCACATGGTGGGGGTCACCGATGGCAGATTTCCGGCACATTTGTTGGAAGCACATATTAAATGCCACTGTCAGAGTTTGACAGTGGAATTTAACGGATAAATAGCCGCAGGTGGATCGCGCACATGTCAGCTGTTCAACTATTTTCATCTCTGAACCAATTTGACTGTAGAAGAGTATTATCTTATTTGTAACTCTGAATTTGTTGCATTTCAGTGACACAACATAAGCGTTCATAACCTGTGTCAATCATCACCGATACACTATTAGAAAAAATAGGCAAGATTTACCATTGCGAAAACATATCTCTGGCTTTTGACATACTTTTTGAAAAGCAGTTGAAATTTAGAATTATCAGACATGTCCCACCTTTTAGAAATTTATTAAAACAGAAAGAACTTGAGTGACATCAACACATGTCATTTCTGTATTTTTGAATTGTTCTACTCACATCATTCACCCAGTGTTAGGGCTGGTGGAAAGCACCAAATAATAATAAGGAAGATATAAGGTGCGTTCGCAGCCCGGGGTCCACCGTGCATTGATGGAACCTGCTGCTGAGTAATAGCGGCACTCTTTGGCAGTATTACGCCTAAATACACATGGGTTAACATCACCCGATGTGAACAAATGCAAACTCGGTTGCTTCACAGCGTCACTGAGCACAATAGGAACGCTGAACCCTGTTAGCTGTCACAGGGTGCAGCAGAGCAGGATTTAGTGGGATCCCTAGCACTGAGCTCTGTCACTCAGTGGCTTTTGATCCTGGCTTGACTTTTTCAATACACTGCAATGACACTTTTCTGTTTATTTTACAAATATTGGTTCTGACACCTACACACTCCTTCCTACCATTGCATCTTGTGTTGATTGAGGCATGTGTGTATCACACACTTGTGTATAATTATCAATCATTTATATATAATTGCACTTTATGAGGCTTTATGCTATGAATATTTAGATTATTTTACATTACAAGAATGCACATGTATTTTTAAGCTATATTTCTATTAAATAAATTATATATTTGATCACTAGATTAATTATATACATTAATTATATAATAGATCTCTAACTATACATATTATTGTTACCCTTATATACAGCTCTGAAAAAAATTAAGAGACCACCACATCAAATCCCTGTCATGGGCAGCCCAATCTCTAACATAGTAACATAGTAACATAGTTATTAAGGTTTGAAGGAAGACTTTAAGTCCATCTAGTTCAACCCATAGCCTAACCTTACATGCCCTAACATGTTGATCCAGAGGAAGGCAAAAACAACCATGTTGCAAAGAGTAAGCTCCACATTGGGGAAAAAAATTCCTTCCCGACTCCACATACGGCAATCAGACTAGTTCTCTGGATCAACACCCTATCGAGGAATCTAGTGTAAAAAACATATATAAGGGGGGTTTGATTTACTTTTATAGCGGGTTTTGTAGCGGATTTTTATGACTGGCAGCCATCACACACTAAAAGACGCTTTTTATTGCAAAAAATATTTTTTTTGCGTTAACCCATTTTGAAAGCTATAATTTTTCCATATTTTGGTCCACAGAGTCATGTGAGGTCTTCTTTTTTGCGGGTTGACGTTTTTATTGGTAACATTTTCAGGCATGTGACATGGGATTAAGGGGTTAATACCTCATCACTACCTACTTGCTTTAAGTCTCTAAATGCGGTCTTTTTGTCAATTATTGCGCCCCTTACAGCTCTATTTAGCCATGTTGGTTTCCTCCTATTTCTAGCATGTATTCCCGTACGGTATATATTGTGCACAGGTCCTATTCAGGATGCTAATAAACATCTCCCATTTTCTTTGTGCTTTTTCTTTATGTCTCAGGATATCGTCCCAGTTAGTTGCACCAAGATCATCTCTCATCAGTTGGAAATTTTCCCTCCTGAAGTTTAGTGTCCTTGTAACCCCTCTACTACAGATCTTATTAAAGGATACATGAAAACTTATTATTTTGTGATCACTATTACCCAAGTGACCCCCCAACCCTTATATTTGCTATGCGGTCTGGCCTGTTGGTTAATATTAGGTCTAACAGTGCCCCCCTTCTTGTTGGGCCCCGAACCAGTTGTGAAAGGTAATTGTCTCTCATAGTTGTCAAAAACCGATTACCTTTGCTGGAACTGCAGGTTTTTGCTCCTCAATGTATTTCAGGGTAGTTGACGTCCCCCATAATAATGACATTTCCTTGAGTCACAGCTTCATCTATTTGCTTTACAAGGATATTCTCTGTTGCTTCCATTATTTTTGGGAACTTATAATAAACCCGTATCAGTAATTTGTTATTTTTCCCCCTCCCCTTATCTCCACCCACAGGGACTCTACATTTTCATTAGCCTCACATATATTATCATGCAGGATGATTTTAAGGATGATTTTACAAATAGACACACACCTCCCCCTCGCTTATCCATTCGGTCATTTCTGAACAGACTATAGCCCTGCAAGTTAACAGCCCAGTCATGGCTCTCATCCAGCCAAGTCTCAGATATTCCCACCTTGTCATAATTAGGCTTCAAAAAAATTAATTCTAATTCATACATTTTGTTGGTGAGGCTTCTGGCATTAGTATACATGCACTTTATGTATCTCTCTGTACCTCTATTCTTTCTTAAATTATTAGCTGTTCTAACCCTACCCCCATGCCACTGCCACCCCCAACTTCTTTATCTGTGCCCAGGTCTGTATCTGCACTATCTTCCCCTCCTATAAAATAAACACCCTCCCCCAATCTCTAGTTTAAACACTCCTCCAACCTTCTAGCATTTTCTCTCCCAGCACAGCTGCACCTTTCCCATTGATGTGCAGCACATCCCTAGCGTAGAACCTGTAGCCAACTGAGAAGTTGGCCCAGTTCTCCAGGAACCCAAACCCCTCCTTCCTACGCCAATTCTCGAGCCACTTATTATCCTCCCTAATCTCCCGTTGCCTCTCTGGCGTGGCACGTGGTACAGGCAGTATTTCAAAAAATACCACCTTGGAGGTCCTTGCTTTAAGCTTGCAGCCTAATTCCCTGAAATCATCTTTAAGGACCTTCAAACTACCTCTAACTTTGTCATTTGTGACAATGTACACATGACCGCTGGGTCCTCACCAGCCGATCCCAGTAATCTGTCAACCCGATCAGCGATGTGTTGGACTCGAGTGCCAGGTAGGCAGCACACTGTTTCACGATCCCTGTCTTTGTGACAGATTCCCATATCTGTTCCCCTAATAATTGAGTCCCCCACTACCAGCACCTGTCTGGCCTGCCCTGCTCTCCTATTTCCCTCCTTACTGGAGCAGACACTCCTCCAGCTTTCAGAGGACATGCCTTGATGCAGCAGTGCTACCCCTGTTCTGGCACTCCCCTCATCTGCCAACTTAACAAACTTATTGGGGTGTGCCAGATCAGGACTAGCCTCCCTGGCATCTCTTCCCTCTTCCCCAATTTCTAACTGTCACCCAGCTTGCTTCTTCACTGTCCTGCAGCTCCATCCTACCATCCCCCCTCATCTATCCCATTGAGCGTCTGCTCAGTGAGCAGAAGACTCCTCTCCATATTGTCTATGGATCTCAGTGTTGCAAGCTGCATATTTAGATCCAATATCTGGGCTTCAAAATGCACAATGTGCTCACGTCTCTCTCACCCTCGACCGGCTCCTCCAGGATTGCACATACATGTGGCAAGATGTACACTGGATGGCATTAACAATAGTGGAGCACAATTCCTAATGGGGATTGCACCACACAGAAACGTTAAATACAAATAAATGCAAAGTATTAATAAAATACAGATAGCAATTCAGTAATTCCTCCATTAGAATCTCCCTGAATTCAAAGTCACTGAATGACAAGTCACACACTTACCGCCATTCGCACTTATGCTCCGGTCACATTTAGCTCGTTGACACTCCCTAACCAGAAAATTTAAAGATTTTTTTTAATCAGTCAGAAGCAATCCACTTTGCTGTTCAATGCACTTAAAAATGGACTTGGGCCCCAACAACTTTAGTATTATTGTTTCTAAATGATTATGAACTTGTTTTCATGGCATTATTTGAGGGCTGAAAGCACTGTTTTGTTTTTTTTAAATTTTGACCATTTCTCTTTTTCAGAAAAAAATGCAAAATGTATTGCTTGGAAATTCGGAGACATGTTGTCAGAAGTTTACAGAATAAATGAACAATTTACATTTTACCCCAAAATATACCTACAAAGAGAAAAATCAGACAAACTGAACATTTTGCAGTGGTCTCTTAATTTTTGTCAGAGCTGTATTTGTGATGTATGCACTGTAACACAGCTTGAGAAAGGTTCAGTGACTTGCATCAGAACTTAGCCACGTGGGCCAATAAAAGTATGGAGTTTTTTGCACTATATTGCTGGACTGCTGCTTCCATTTTTTTACTTTTTAAAAAAAAAAAAAAAAAAAGGTTCCATACATATCTTGGGGGTCTTGCACTCTATTACCTTGATGTCTTTTCTTTCTTTTTTTCTCTCTTGTCTTTCTTTTTATTCGTTCTTTCTTTTTCCCTCTTTTTCTTTCTCTCTTTTTAATTTTTTTCTTTATCTCATTTCATTTTTTCTTTCTCTCTTTTCTTTTTTCCTTCTTTCTCTTTTTTCTTTTTCTCTTTTTTTCTTTCTTTTCTTTCTTTCTATCTTTCTTTCTTTCCCAGCATCTCCGAACCGAATTAATCAGTTGGAAGCTACTGTTAAAGTATTATTCTGTATACTGTACAAGATATATGTAAGCACTGAATATGTTAAGATTAAACTGCACCACTGTTCTATAGACAATACTTATAAAATGAGGATACCATGTGCTGCTGAAACTTTAATTGGTATACAGTAGATTCACAGCAGCGTGGACCTGTTCACATTTTCTTCATTCTGTGAGGTGTAGCAGGGCAGATTTGTTTCCATGTTGGATACATTTGGTGGTGACTGCCTCCTTAGCAGGATGAGCACTCCTCCCATCAATCGAAAGGCTGTTCATAAGCATTGAAAACTTTCTAACCTTTAAATTTGTAGGCTTTTGGCTCATGAAAGGCACATTTGATAGAAATGGTTAGGATCTCTCTGAAGTAAGGTCGCCATATTGTGGCCGGTGGGCACACTGAAATTGGTCAATTTTGGACACTAAATGGCTTTGGTCGATAAGTATATTCTATATTGCAGTAATGCAGTTACATTTCACATATTTAATGCTTTCACATATCTAAGCGCTTCCACTCCATGTGTGAAGCTTGCATCTGTTCACACTTGTTATAATCTCTTTGGCTACGTTCACATTTGCGTTGTGTGCTGCTGCGTCAGCGATGCAACACACAATGCAAACAAGAACGCATGCAAAACGCATAGTTTTGCGACGCATGCATCCTTTTTTTGCTGGATTTTGGACGCAAAAAATATGCATCTTGCTGCGTCCTCTGCGCCCTAACGCTTGCGGCAAAAAAGACGCATGCATCACAAAACGCATGCAAACGCATGTCCATGCGCCTCCATGTTAAATATAGGGGCGCATGGCGCATGCGTCGCAGCGGCTGCGCCCGACGCAGCCCGGCAGAACGCTAATGTGAACGTAGCCTTAGGAGGTGCTGGTCAGTTTTTTGTTCTCTGCAGTATACATGTAGGAGTAGTGACTACTTTGTTATTTAGTTGAGCACTTCTCTAGTGATGAGCGAGTGTACTCGTTGCTCGGGTTTTCACGAGCACGCTCGGGTGATCTCCGAGTATTTCTTAGTGTTAGAGATTAAGTTTTCATCGCAGCAGATGAAAACCAGCTATTAGCCAGGCTGAGTACATGTGAGGATTCCCTAGCAACCTGGCAACCTCCACATATATTCAGGCTGGCTAATAGCTGTAAATCATTCAGCTGAGGAGATGAAAACTAAATCTTCGAACACTTACAAATACTCTGAGGTTACCTGAGCGTCCTCGGGAAAACCCGAGCAACGAGTACACTCGCTCATCACTACCTTTCTCCCATCAGTTCAAGGCTGTTTTAATTTGTATTTGATCCTGCAAGCCCCTTAAATTTGTAGAATTTTTGCCCAGTAGAGGCATTTCCGATGGAAATTTCTAAGATCCCTCTAGAGACATATCACATTGTCATGGCTGCTGGGCTCACAACAATTGACCAATTTCTACACCGAATACCTTCGTTCTATGACTATATTTTACATAGCAGTGATGAAATTTAAATTTAAAATATTCAATCTTTGCACACATCTTAGTGCACACAATTGCTGCTGTTCTTTTTGGTGTGCATCTATCTATCTATCTATTTATCTATCTATCTATCTATCTATTTGATCATCTCTCTATGAACACCAATGATGCATACTGTGTATGACTTACAATGTACTATTTTATTTTTCTAACAAAGCAAAGAAGAAAAAGCTTACAAATATTATTGTCCCACCTGGCATCTTTTTTTTGCTTACTAATGAACATTCCTGCTGCGCTTATACATTTCTTCTCTATTTCTAGCTACCTTTTTATGCAATATTGATAAACAAATCAAGATGTCATGACACTGATCTAACAGAAGAACATTGTTTCCTATGCAGGTTTATTGTGTCTTATATTAATTATAGCACACACATTATTGAATTTACTGAAGTGCTTTGCTGGATGCTATCCAAACATTAACAGGCAGATGGAATTAAATGAAAAGGTTTACTTATACAGTATTTAAGAGCATTGGGTGAATACTTTATAGCCTGCTTATAATTAAAAGGGTTATAAACTGAAATACTAAGTGCAAATGTCATCATTCCCCCATATTTTCATGCGAAGAGCTCAAAAACGCAAGACTTTAAATCAGCTGACTTTTCTTGCATTACACTAGATGGTAATCAGAATAATTAAAGCTAAAAGGAGACTCATGCCGCCTGAACCACAGGCAGCATGAATCAGACACTGGCTGCTTTATTGCAGCCATGTATGTTTCACTCAGGAAAAAAACATGCCTTGAAAAGCCAGGATTGGACTTTCTGTCTTGTGACAAGTCGCAGACTAGTTCTCCTGCACTTCTTAAAAGCTCCTTTTTTGTGGCTGTATTAATGGAAACTGACAGAAAGTTCATGCTATTCGTGGATTAGACACTGGCCGGATACTATGTGTCAGATAACAAGTTTCATGCTGTTCCTCTAGGGCTTCTACCTGCTCTGAACCCCTCACGGAGATACTTGTCAGTCTAGGGGAGTGGGCGGGAAGAGGCCACTGCTGACCTGCCTTGGATTAGGCATCAGAGATGCTTTTCCCTCAACCATTGTCTGATTCACAGTGCCCATGGTATAGACACTATGATATCCCTTTAACACAGCACCTTTTGGGTAAAGGTCAAATTCTTAATTGATGCTGAAAGTGAAATATATGTTCCACCACTTATTTGAAAATCTGAGTGTCAGTACTTGCACAATTCCTAAAGTAACATAATTTTACTGTGCGCTGTGAAACTTCAAGCAGTTGTACAAGGACTGAAGCTCTACTGCACTTCCCTGCACAGCTGTTTTCACTGTGTGGGAAAATACCAACAAAAAGGGAAAAATAGTACAGGAAGACTGGTTTAAAAAAATATGAATAATTACAATTTAACAATAAAAAATGTAATACAAAATCATACAGTTTGAAAATGCAATCCAGCAGAGTGAAAAAACATTCATTAGGGAGAGCACCATCAGCTTGAGTCATTTCCTCAGCTATTTTTCTTTTATTCACATTTGTGCACCATGCCAATTGTCTATTTTTCTATTATAATTGCACTATACCCCTGCTCATTAACTTGCTACTATAACATGCTTCTTGCTTTTTTTTGCATTTGATGCTTTTTGTATTGTAAAAATGCTGTTAATTATTATTAGATTTTGAAGATATAAGTGGATGGGTAAACATAGATGCCAGATTTTGTTTATAACAAGAATATTCCTTCTCTAGTGCTTATTCCCTAAAATGAATACTCACCTCAGTTGCTACAATGATGAGTAGAAAAGATCAAATCTTTTGAAATTCAAATTTGTCAGGATCAGAGCATTTTTCAAAAACTTAGTATCCAAATTGTACAGATAAACATTTGAATAACACTTTAAAGTCTCCTAGGACTGTTTCAATCTCTTAATTGTAGACATAGCTTTAGTCATGTCAAAGTGAACTCACTATAGAAATGTACAAAACCCAGTAGAAAACAAAAGCCCAAGTAATAACTCTACGCTGACAGACTTTTAATGTTTGTTCTTAATGAAAAAATGGTCCAAAAATTATCCCTCTTAATTATTTGTGCTCATGCTAACCATTGTGAGCAAAACACTGACACAAATTAATGTTGTTGCTGTTAGAGGAAACATCTTGCTGTGACTAAGACAAGAGATGTGACATATATTTAATGATTCTATCCTCTTCCATTTTATTAAGATGCTTACCAGAGTCAAAGTATTATAGCCTGTGTTTGATAATACTACTGCCTGGACAACGGTGGCCTTGGCCGTTCCTCTGCTGCTGCTAGCGGCTCCAACTGTATTAGCGGTGGATTGTTGTTTTTTTTCTCTTGCACTATCAAGCCCTTAGCCAATTCAACTTTTTCTTTTACTATACATATTGTACAACACTATAGTAAACTTTTATATTCTTTCCAATGCCAATAATACAATCCATGCAATAAAGTTCATAATAAAACTTCTAATTACTGTAGCAAAGCCAGCTAAGCAAGGTTTAAATCCTAGCTCTACAGGTTCTGATTAGGTCACCTGGCTAGCTCTGCATGTAATCAGACTAGCTGTTCCCCTTAGTCAGTTAGCTCAGGGAAGTTGACCAGACTGGATGTGTCTTGGAGTTTAAGAGCGAGACAGTACAGAATCTCTCTCTGAGAAGAATCTGTACAGACTGTGTAAAGAAAAATGCAAATATCAGAGGTTTCCATGGACAATAGCTGTTTTTTTTTTTTTACTGAGCTAGGACTAGGTCAGCCATGTATGAGCAGCCAGGGTCTGTTCTTTTTAGTTAGCAATGGGACAAGGCTAGGGAATTTATGCTTATGGGTTTGTTTTTGGTTTTGTGCAGCCTGTGAAAAGCAATAAAAACTGCACTTGTCTGGACCAAAGCTGTACTGCCTCTGTGAATGCTTAATGCAAAATGAAAATCATAAAAAGAAAAAAGCATCAAAACAAACCAGTAGATAAAAAGTACAAAGCTTTATTTGACAATGGTTAGCCAAAAACAAGGTAGGCACCATAGTTAAATACAGGTAATGAAACCCAATGGCAGAAACATAATAATTATACAGGTATGCTCAAAAAGTGCATTGTGCTATCAACACGTGCCAATTAGGAGTTCAATGGATATAAAGTATGTTTAAAAAGTACAGATAACTCAGGGCACAAGAAGAGTGCAAAAGGTCAATAACCGCAGTGGTGAAGGAGAGCAAACACCATGAAGCCAGAGTAAAAAAGTTATGCCTAGGGATTTTCCTGAGGAGCCATGGTGTCACCCACCCCAAAAATTTTCTGAATATTAATTTCTCTTAAGTATCAGCACACGTGGCCACGGGCCACAGCAGAAAGCCTCTGGCTGACACTGCGCACTACTGAATAGGAATGGATACTCACTGCTCTCTGCGATAAATGGTCCTGTGAGTATTCTGGCAGCTGGGCTCTGCTTGTGAGCAACGCATGATGTCCCTGTCATGAGCTGTTTACAAGCATTAAGCAGCTGCAGGCACCAGAGCAGGACGCTGCGAGGGAGCGCCGTGTGGGTGAGTGTAATGTTTGGGCTTTTTAAATCTTTCCTGATGGGGCCATGCATACCAGGAATGGGAGGGGGCTTATTATAATGGAAAAAGGATGGGACCTATCATACCAGCAACAGAATGGGGCCATTTATATTAGGATGCCAGAAAAATGTATGCATTGCTCTCCACGCCAATGGGCGTGGAATGCCGTGCATATTCATTTCTTTTTAGCAGCGGGCACAGAAGTTAGCAGAAGTCGACGGCTCCAACCTCCTGTAACACGATGCTTTGCCGAAACTGCTCCCCCACCTCCCGACCATAGCCCTTACATCTGGACTATAAGACGCACCCTCCATTTTCCTCCACAGTTTGGGAGGAAAACAGTGCATCTTATAGTCTGAAATATATGGTAGATGCTGCGTAGAGATAAGTAGAGATGGCAAACTTCAGATTCACCAGAACACTCAAAGTTTCCAAGAAAAAAATTTGATTTGTAATGAAGCTTCGCTAATTCCCAAAGCATAATAAATACAAGATGTGGAAATTAAAAAAAATACTTATACTCGCCTTACAACTCACCTTCACAGTCAGTCTGCACTTCTCTATGCTTCTTCCAATCCAATCAGTATCGTCTTATGACCATCAATCAGCGCAGAATTTTCCGGGCCTCTGCACTCTATGCTGGGAATTCCAGCTCTGTTCAGTCCCAGGGCGTTTCTGCCCAACTGCCCATATGATTCCAACACCATGACATTACTACATGCACTGTTACCCTGTGTGCGCATGCAATGGTGAAAAGAAGATGTGCAAAGGACTGGACGAGGGATGGTGAAATGTGAAGAGGGTGGAGAGGTGAGTGTTAAGATAGGTATAATTTTTTTAATATTTTTTCACATTTTGATAGCTATACGATTCAGCAAAATGGCAGTCAGTCAGCAAAAATTTTGCTGAATCCAAATTGAACAAATTTCAAAAACTCTTTATTTTGCCGAATACAGATGTTTGAACTATTCAAGTAGAATACAATTCCATTTTTATATATTCCCTCATCTCTAGTCTTTCTCAATCATTTTCTGCTGCAGAATTTTAGCAGCAAACCTGTTGCATATGACCTTACTTACATATATCAGATAGGCTAATAATCCAGTATTTGTCAAGCCAGTTTCAAGGTCATTTCTTTGCCCATCATGCATTACTTTCAACACATTTTATCTTGTAAATCTTCACCAATGTTATTTAACATCCCAAGTACAGTATATTCCTTAATATTCTTGGCAGCTGCAAAACCCTAACAGTAAACACAGGCAAAAGCAATTCCTGTCCTATTGCACAATTTAGGAAGCTGGTCACATAACTATCAGCACCAAAGCAAAACAAAGAAATATAATAATAATAATAAGGGTATGTTCACACGTTCAGGATTTCCATCCTTTTTTTTTCAGGACTGTTTTTTAAAAAAACTGCAGCTCTTGGCAGAAAACGCAGGTCCTTTTTTTGGTCCTTTTTTGTCCTTTTTTGATGCGTTTTTTGATGCGTTTTTTGATCCTTTTTTTTTATGCAGTTTTCTAACCCTAACCCTAACCCTACCCCTAACCCTAACCCTAACCCTAACCCTAAACCCTAAAATCTTAATTTTTTTATTGTCCCTACCAATGGGGGTGACAAAGTGGGGGGGGTGTCATTTACTATTTTTTTATTTTGATCACTGAGATAGGTTATATCTCAGTGATCAAAATGCACTTTGGAGAGAATCTGCCAGCCGGCAGATTCGGCGGGCGCACTGCGCATGCGCCCGCCATTTTGCAAGATGGCGGCGCCCAGGGAGAAGACGGCCGGACGGACACCGGGACGCCGGGTAAGTATAAGGGGGGGAGATTAGGGCATGGGGGGGCATCGGAGCACTGGGGGGGGGCATCGGAGCACGGGGGGGCATCGGAGCACGGGGGGCGGGATCGAAGCACGGGGGGGCAGCCACACTCCGCCCACACACTTCCGCCCGCTCCCCCGCACTTCCTGCTGCAGCGGTTCTGCACATCAAATCGCAGTAAAACCCGCAGATATATTTTTGATCTGCGGGTTTTGACCTCACAATGGAGGTCTATGGGTGCAGAACCGCTGCGGTTCAGGAAAAAGAAGTGACATGCTCCTTCTTTTTTGCCGCAGCTATTCTGCGCGGCTTTTTAAACGAAATTCCGGATCATGTGCACAGCAGTGACTGTTTTCCATAGGGTTACATTGTCATGTACCCTGCATGGAAAACAGCTGCGGAACCGCAGCGGCAAAACCGCTGCGGTTCCGCAGTAAAAAACGCACTGTGTGAACATGGCCTTATAATAATAATAATTTTATTTATATAGTGCCAACATATTCCGCAGCGCTTTACAAATTAAAATGACATCTTTATTAATTTATGTCATAAACGTTTATACCAAATAATAAAAGACAAAGAATAAATGGATAATGTTGGTAATAAATGTGGGCTGGCGATAATAACAAATAAAGATGCCTTATTTATTTTTATTTGCTTATTCAGCTGTTTTTGGAACACTTGTAATAATATAATTTTTTACATTGTGTCTATAATATTTTCTTTAGCAGATATTTAATTAAATATCTGCTAAAGAAAATATTATAGACACAATGTCTATTGTGTAATTTTATATGTATTCTATGCACTTTTTTCATGATTCCCAATCTGTCCATTAGTTAATGTTAATTGCCAGCATTCATTGCGTTTTTGATCATTTGCTTCATTGTGTATATAAATATATTTTTTTCATAATGAGTATGCATTTTTACAATGCAATCATTTAATACAGATGAGATTATTTTTTAGTAACTTAATTCTTAGCCATTTGTTTTGTTGTTGATAGTTTTGTGATCTAACAGCTTAGCTTTTAATGCTCTTTGAACTTCAACTGTTCACAGCAATCTGATAAAAGAATTCTGATTTTAGTAATGTATGTGATCATTAAGGTTATTATTATTTATTAAATTTTTTTGTTAAGCGGGAAATAATGCAAAATAGACCAAAAAAGCAGCCAATAATACATTTTTCTGAAAAGCATTACTTCTTTGCTTAGATAAAAAGATAATTTATGGATTTGAGTCTCTACAGAAAACCATTTTGCATTTCCATTTCAAGATCTTAACCTACATATAAATGATAGAAATGTCTCTCACTTTTTCATGGAACATCTGAGAAGTAGACAAAAAGTCGATGAAAAGTTTAAGCAGCAGGAAAGGGTTAACAATTTTAACATTCCCTTCTTTCATATAAAGGCTTATTTAAATGTTTATCAGTTGTGAGATGTGGAGCAGCCCTGGAGAATCACTAGGGAGGACTGCTCATTGCCTATGCATGGGAGCGTTGTAGGAAGATTAAAATAACATTGAGTATATTCTGTAAATGAAGGAGAGAACTAAAAGAAGCCTCTAGAGTCCATTATAAATTTTAATAATACATCAAGGTAATGTAACTGAATAACCGATCTCTGAGGGAAGAATCACAACATTTGGCTAATATTACAATTTAAATTATGAAAACAAAAAGAGCTTTTAGTTAATCTTGTCTTTCTGCTTTTATTCTTCAGGCTCTTTTTTATTTTCCCTGAATCCAAAACACCATGTAAACAAATAAAAGTATGGGAGAAAATAAACAGTTTGGCATCTCAGTAGATTAATTAATGCGCTTCAGCCTTGGCACCGGTAGTCAAAAATTATGTGCATAAATAATATCACTAATTAAAAAGATGCAGATTAACATGCAAATAATGTTAATGAGGATCTGCAATTCCAGAGTGGATTCGCATAACATCAACAATTTAATGGGTTGGAAGGCTTGTGTTTGCATTACATTAATAAATTTCAAAGACCTTGCATAAAAAAAAGTTCTGTTGGAGCCTCCGTCTCCCACTTGTGAGTTGTAAATTCTGTGGGCAGTAGCAGGCACTCATAGGCAGATGCCAAAGTCATTATCTCAAAGACTGTTGAGATGCTGCCATGAGCCAGTGTGGCCAGCTGTTGGGAACTGGGCAGTGGGCACTGCACTGTGCCAATTAATCGCAATAGGTAGGCAGTTTCTATATCTATTTAGGCTGATAAATATTTTGTTGTTTTACAGCAAACCCTTCAGGGAAATCATTTTAAACAGGCAAACTTGTCTAAACTTGCTAACCTTTGATGTGTCATAGAAATTTGTATATATAATGATAATTATTGGTTTAGATCCAACTCATAAATAAATATGTGTTTCTTACAATTAGGAATAAAAAAATATTGTTTAAAAAAATGCAATACTGGAATAATAGGAGATTTTTTAATCTAAAATATTTTTTTTTACCGGTAATAGAACTTCTAAAGCTTACAAATTTTTTTGCGCAAGTAAATATTCCAAATTCATTGCAAAGCTGGAACCAGGTACATTTTTTATCTTATATAACTGTGTAAAAAAATAAACAAATAAGTAAATACATAGAAAATCTAGAAAGTCTAATTTTGATTTCTACCTCTAAAACAAGCTAGTTTTTAAGCCACAAGTACTTCTTAAACTGCAATATTAGTATTTACCAGTATCAAGTAAATCAGGACAATGCAATGTGCGAGTGAAGCTCAATGGGGTTAGCCATTAGAGATGAGCCGATCCACCTTGGGAGACATTTTTATTTTTACTTACATGCATATACAGTATTGTGGGATAAAAATCATTTTTTGCATTTGTCTTTCAATTGGACTGTTTTTCATTTACATGCTCTTTTTTCCCCTGCAAATTTAGCTTTAATGTACTTTATGATCATAAATCAGTGGAGAAGAGCCCAGAAAAAGACAAAAAAAGAAATACAAACTACCCTGTTAGACTGTCAGAACAAGCTTAGTGATGGATTCTCAGGTAAAAAGATTGGCCCCTTTCTTTTGTTAGTGCATATTTCTCCACAAATCGAGGAGCACTTCGATCCATACGATGGCCTCTAGTGGAGGAGTATGTGATTAGACCAGTCAATCATCCTTCTCCAATTATAAAACTCCTCACATGGGAAATCTGTCTTTTATTGGAGGAGGCTGATGGACAGGTCTGGTAACAAACACTTCACTAGCAGCCATTTTATGGTCAACAGTGCTGGTCAGTTTTGTGAAGTATGTTGGACTAACATGAGAAACTAGCTGAAGAATTGGTGAATTACCTTGTTCTAACAGTCTAGCAGAATATGTGTAACTCTTATTTATCTGCCTTTTTCTGAGCTCCACTAGGCAGATTTATTGCCACAGACAATGTTAACCTCCTTCACACGTAATGATGTAACTCTACTGTTTTTCTGCATCTGGGTGACCGCTTGTGGAGGAGGATCAGGAGCTGGCATTTGTCTTCAAATAGACAGCATCTGTCTCTAACATCTAAGTTCCAACCTTTAACCATTTTATAGTTGTGTGAAATTGCTGGATATTGGCAGGAACTTGAACACGCTGTCGTATACGGCGATCCAGAGTATCCCAAACATGGTCATGGGGTGACATGTCTGATGAGTATGCTAGCCATGCAAGAACTAGGATGTTTTCAGTTTCCAGGAATTGTGTGCAGATTCTTGCAACATGGGGCCATGCATTATTATACTGCAACATGAGGTGATGGTTGTGGTTGAATGGCACAACAATGAGCCTCCCGTTCAGTACAGTATCTCTGTACATTCAAAATGGCATCAATAAAATGCACCTATGTTCATTGTCCATAACATACAGTATGTCTGCCCATACCATAATCCTACCTCTACCATGGGCCACTTAATTCACAACATCAGCAAACAGCTCACATGCATGACATCATACACGCAGTCTGCCATCTGCTCTTTACAGTGAAAACAGTGATTCATTAGTGAAGAGAATACCTCTTCAACATTTCAGATGCCATAGAATGTGAGCCTTTACCCATCATGTTTGTTACGATAATGAACTGAAGTAAGATGGAGACTAATGATGCGCAAACGTGCTTGGATAACATCTTAACCCTATAGAACGCATACCCATAGAAATCTACACATTCACGCACCTGGGGCCTTTTAGGCCTGTTTACAATTATCATGGAATAACTCAAATAAAAATACTTTTCAAAGTTTATTGCAAAGTAAGGATGCATTCACACTAGCGCAGGGGTCCGCCAGGATGGGATTCCGTAATGGATCTGACCTCCTGGTGACCCCAGCTAAGGCTGGCGGACGCATACCTGGGACCTCGCAGGCCTGCCAGGTTACTTGCTTTCTATTTTCTGGAAAATTACTTAAGTTAGAATTTGGAAACTGCATTGTACTCAGTAATATCACAGATTTTTCTTTCTTGGCTTTATAAGACACCATTGTTGCTTGATTGCAGAAACCGAATACACTCTCGTAGATTGTTCGCTGTGCATTGTGCTTGATGATTGGAGGAATTTCATGGCGGTTTGGCCTCATAGTACCAACAAGTGTAAGTTGCTTTTGAAGCAAAAAGTTGGCCATTTCAATATTGGTAAAGTAATTATCCATTGTAATACTTTTTCCTGAATTGAAAATTGGTAGAGCAAGTGTTTTTACTAATGTCGGAACATAGGTCTTTCTGGACTGGAGCATCAGCTTCTTTGCCACAGTAAATCAGACCATTCATCCCATAATAGCAATAGCAGAGTCATAAAAGTTCTTCCCCAGCAACAATACAGACAAAAAGACTGAGTATCACATGTAAACCTAGTACAGGCCTAAAAGGCCCCAGGTGCGTGAATATGGGGTAGTCCCAAAAAAAGGTTGTTATACTGAAATGCCTGTAACATAAAAATATATGAACAACTGGAAATTACTAACAACTATATACCTGAGGATTACCTAGATTTTCAAAATTCTAACTAAAGTACTTTTACAGAAAATAGAAAACAAGTAACCTGGCAGGCCTGCAAGGCCCCGGGTATGCTTTCTAGGGTTAACCAAGCATGCTTGGGGGGTTAACCAAGTATTTGGCAGTGCTTGTGTATTATGTTCAAGTCACTGCGGCTGCATGATTTGTGGCAGCTGGGCAGCCTCAACACATGTGGGCATTCCCTAACAAACAGGCAATCCCTGCATGTGTTGAGGCTATATAACAGCCACAAATCATGCAGCTGACAGGGACTCGAACATATTATACATGCATGCCCAGATGCTCGGATAACACCTGAGCATGCTCAGATAAGATATTATTCAAGCATGTTTGCTCATCACTAGTGTTGACCCAAATGAGGACGATGAGCATGTAGATGAGCTTCCCTGAGATGGTTTCTGAGAAATTGTTTGGTTATGCAAACTGAATATTGCAGCAGCTGTCTGGGTGGCTGGTCTCAGATGATATTGGAAGTAAAGATGCTGGATGATGAGGTCCTGGGCTTGTGTGATTGCATCTCTGAAATGCCTTTGGAAATGGCTTTTAGTTGAGAAACAAATATGAAATTCATGGGCAACAGCTCTGGTGACCATTCCTGTAGTTAGCATGCCAAGTGCACGCTGCATCAAAGCTTGCAACATCTGTGTCATTGTGCTGTGTGATAAAACTGCACATTTTTAGAATGGCCTTTTATTGTGGTCAGCCTAAAACACACCTGCGCAATATTCATGCTGTCTAATCAACATCCGGATATATCACACCTGTGAGATGATAGATTATCTCGGCAACGGAGAAGTCCTCACTAGCAGAGATTTTTAACCAAGTTTGTGAACAATATTTGGGAGAGTCAATTTTAAGAGAGTTCAATTGGGTTCAGATCAGGATACATACTTGGCCATTGAATCACTTTCACCATGTTCTTTAGAAACGTAACAGATTTGTATTTTGGATCATTGTCACATTGAAAAGGTGCACGTTTACCAAAGGAATGAAGTACCGGTAGCATCTTGTCCTTAAAGCAGTACATCTGTGAATTTCTGCAGTTGTTTTTGATGTGGGATGTATTCAATTATTATGCATCAATTAATTTGAGTACGGGCACATTCACACATTCAGTACTTGTTTAGTATTTTACAACAGTATTTGCAGTCAAAATCAGGAGTGGGGGAAACATGCAGAAATGGTGCACCTGTTTCTATTACACTTTCATCTAACTGTTCCACTCCTGATTTTCGCTTGCAAATACCAATGTAAAATACTGTAAAATATTGAATGTGTGAACATGACCTAAACCTAAAATTTTGTAATGAAGATTGTATTATTAACCTTACCTTCAAATTATAGATTAAATTTTTTTTTTAAGGAGCTCAGTCCTTATAGGTATATCTTATAGAAATCAAACCACAGATGTCCATGAATGATGTGTATTAATGAGAAATGACTCAGGGAAAAAGTACTGAACAGGATTACTGAAACTTACTTAATACTATGTTCAAAAACCTTTGTTGGCAATGACAGCTTCAATATGCCTTCCCAACTTTACTTTTGGTATGGCAATTTTGGGATGATATGCAGTGCATTTTGGCCTCCAAACATGATATGTATTATGGCATACAAAGAATTAAATTTTGTTCTCATCTGATCAGGCTACATTCTGTTATGGTTGACGGAATGCACCAAATATATTTATTAGATGAGATAGGTGCGTTCGCAACCCAGGATCCACCATGCAGGAAAGAACCTGCTGCTAAGGAAGGCGGTGAAGTAAATTGGTATAAACAAACTCTGCTACTTCACAGAGCCCGTAGTAAAGAGAACGCTGTGCCCTGTTTAGCTCACAGGGAACACAGCTATTGAGATGAGCTATAGAGCTGACAGTGGTCATGCAGTCCCAACCAAACACGCTGCTCCTCTCCGAGTGAGCCGGAATTCTAATGGCTATTAGCCAGCCCTGAATTCGCTCATGAGAAACTCCTCGCCGGAGGTGCCAGCATTCTAGGGGCTTATTTCAGCCGGGTCCCTGACTGCATACACACAAAAACTCCATGCCAGAGGTGCCAGCATTCTAGGGGCTTATTTCAGCCGGGTCCCTGACCACACACACAACCACACTGGCGCTGAGCTTGTACATATTTGATACTAGCGCATGGCCATGCGGTCATGAGAACCTTTTATAGCTGCGGCAACTTCAGGACCTTCCTAGAAGGACCAATGGAAGGCTGCCACAGAACTTGATCAGGAACAGGGCCTTCTTGGAGGACCAATGGAAGTTGCTGCAGTATCTGAGCATGTGACCCTAGACCTCCACTGAGAGATCTTACTCTGGGCATGCTCAGTGTGTGCAAAGCAGGACTTAGTCCCAGAAAAGCCTGCTCGTTGCAGACCAGTGCAGGATACAATAGCAGAGCCTGGAGAGGCAGCAGTAACCCTTTGCACAGTATCAGATTCAATGAGACGCTGGGACCGACGTCTCCGCTGAGCAGGCTCCACTGCGGCCGATGCAGAATGGGAGACCACAGCAGACACGGCTCGAGATTCCCCGTGTGCAGTAGTGGGAACTCGACTCCTAACACATTCTCCCAGTATTTCACAAGCTTGTCTAAAGTTGTTGATGAAACTGTAAATGCATTTGAACATAGTTTTTGTTCAGCAATGGAGTTTTGCATGGTGAGTGTGCATACAGGCCCATGGAGGTTGAGTGCATTACTTATAGGGTTTTTTTGTCTCCTTATTCCAAGTCTTTATGCAGAAGGTCCTTGGTTCTTGGACAACTCTTCTGATAAATATTTTGACTGCTTGGTAATGAGACAGCTTTTTATATGCCATCAGTTCAACCAGCTGATATTAGTTTTCACTAAGTGTCAGGATTGTTTTTTGATTATTCATAGATTTCAGCTGGTGTCATGACTATCCATCACTTTCTGCACATCTCTTTTGTATGAGTTTGATACCCTGTGTCATTTCACAATATTACGCAAAACTTAATTTATGGAAATCTATGGATTCATTCATTTGTCTGTGTACAGTCATGGCCAAAAGTATTGACACCCCTGCAATTCTGTCAGATAATACTCAGTTTCTTCCTGAAAATGATTGCAAACACAAATTATTTAGTATTATTATCTTCATTTAATTTGTCTTAAATGAAAAAACACAAAAAGTATTGTCCTAAAGCCAAATTGGATATAATTCCACACCAAACATAAAAAAGGGGGTGGACAAAAGTATTGGCACTGTTTGAAAAATCATGTGATGCTTCTCTAATTTGAGTAATTAACAGCACCTGTAACTTACCTGTGGCACCTAACAGGTGTTGGCAATAACTAAATCACACTTGCAGCCAGTTGACATGGATTAAAGTTGATTCAACCTCTGTCCTGTGTCCTTGTGTGTACCACATTGAGCATGGAGAAAAGAAAGAAGACCAAAGAACTGTCTGAGGACTTGAGAAACCAAATTGAGATGAAGCATGAGCTATCTCAAGGCTACAAGTTCATCTCCAAAGACCTGAATGTTCCTATGTCTACCATGCACAGTGTCATCAAGAAGTTTAAACCCCATGGCACTGTGGATAACCTCCCTAGATGTGGACGGAAATGAAAAATTGACAAGAGATTTCAATGCAAGATTGTGCGGACGTTGGATAAAGAACCTCGACTAACATCCAAACAAGTTCAAGCTGCCCTGCAGTCCGAAGGTACAACGGTGTCAACCCATACCATCCGTCGGCGTCTGAATGAAAAGAGACTGTATGGTAGGATACCCAGGAAGACCCCACTTCTTTCTAAAGGTTGTGCAACCAATTATTAGGCTGTGGGTGCCAATCCTTTTGTCTGGCCCATTTTTGGAGTTTTGTGTGAAATGATCAATGTTTTGCTTTTTGCTTTATTCTCTTTTGTGTTTTTTCATTTAATACAAATTAAATGAAGATAATAATACCAAATAATTAGTGTTTGCATTCATTTTCAGGAAGAAAATGAGTATTATCTGACAGAATTGCAGGGGTGTCAATACTTTTGGCCATGACTGTAGACTGGATGGGTTGATACTGACATCTGGTGAGAATTTCATGTCAATAGTACCTTTAGAAATATATTTACTAAGAAAAGTGGTGACGAGTTCAATACTTATTTCACCCGCTGTACATATCTATCTATGTATATACCGTCATGGCCAAAGATTTTGGTACTCTTGAAGTATTTCTCCCAGAAAATTATTGCATTTACACATGTTTAATTTCTTTGTGTGTACTGTAGCTCTATAAAATTGTTGGAACCTTTCCAAAAATATTGGTATGCAACTTACAACAGATCCAAGCCTCTGTTGCTTGTTCAAGTAACATGTATCTGCAATATGAAATAACACCTGAAACTAGATAAAAAGAGAAGTTGACCCTTTTTGCATTATATGTCTGTGTGTGCCACTCTAAGCATGGAGAACAGAAAGAAAATAGAACTGTCTGATGACCTTATATCCAAAATTGTTGAAAAATATCAACAATCTCAATGTTACAAGTCCATCTGAAGAGATCTTCATGTTCCTTTGTCCACGATGCACAACATAATCAATAAGTTAACAAATCTGGGCACCGTAGATAATCTCCCTGGACACTGATGGCAGAGAAAAATTGATGAATGCTTGCAACGCAGGATAATTTGGAAGGTGGATAAGCAGCCCCAATCAAGTTCCAAAGAAATTCACACTGTCCTGCAGTGTCAGTGAGAACTATATGTTGATAGCTGGATGAAATCAACTGCAAGAGAGCCAGGAGGACACAACTGCTTAAACTGAGACGTAAAAAAGCTAGATTACATTTTGCCAAAATGTACATGAGCAAGCCAAAATCTTTCTGTGAAAGTGTCTTGTGGACAAATAATACAACAATAGAGCTATTTGATAAAGCACATTATTCTACTGTTTACCAAAAATGCAATAAGACCTACAAATAAAAGAAAACAGTACCTACAGTCAAATATAGTCAAAATTTAAAGATTTTTTGGAGTTGCTTTGCTGCCTTTTTGACTGTATTCAAGACATAATGAAACCTGAAATGTACCCAATGCAATGTAGTTACCAGTGCTAGAAAGCTGGGTTTGCGTTCTACAGTGGCTATGGAAAGTATTCAGACCCCTTTAAATTTTTCACTCTTTGTTTCATTGGAGCCATTTTGTAAATTCAAAAAAGTTCATTTTTCCTCATTAATGTACACTCTGCACCTCATCTTGACTGAAAAAAACAGAAATGTAGAAATTTTTGCATATTTATTAAAAAACAAAAACTGAAATATCACATGGTCATAAGTATTCAGATCCTTTGCTCAGAAACTCATTTAAGTCGCATGCTGTCCATTTCCTTTTGATCCTCCTTGAGATGGTTCTACTCCTTCATTGGAGTCCAGCTGTGTTTACTTAAAGGGACACTGTCACCTGGATTTGGAGGGAACAATCTTCAGCCATGGAGGCGGGGTTTTTGGGTTTTTGATTCACCCTTACCTTACCCGCTGGCTGCATGCTGGCTGCAATATTGGATTAAAGTTAATTCTCTGTCCTCCGTAGTAGATGCCTGCACAAGGCAATCTTGCCTTGCGCAGGCATGTACTATGGAGGACAGAGAATGAACTTCAATCCAATATTGCAGCCAGCATGCAGCCAGCGGGTAAGGAAAGGGTGAATCAAAAACCCCCAAACCCCGCCTCCATGGCTGAAGATTGTGCCCTCCAAATTCCGGTGACAGTGTGCCTTTAAACTGATAGGACTTGATTTAGAAAGGCACATGCCTGACTATTGAGATAGAGATAGATGTCCTTAAGACCTCACAGCTCACAGGGCATGTCAGACCAAATGAGAATCATGAGGTCAAAGGAACTGGCCAAGGAGCTCAGAGATAGAATTGTAGCAAGGCACAGATCTGGCCAAGGTCACAAAAGAATTTCTGCAGTACTCAAGATTACTAAGAGCACAGTGGCCTTCATAATCCTTAAATGGAAGAAATTTGGGACCACCAGAAGTCTTCCTAGACCTGGCCATCCAGCCAAACTGAGCAATCATGGGAGAAGAGCCTTGGTGAGAAAGGTAAGCAAGAACCCCAAGATCACTGTGACTGAGCTCCAGAGATGCAGTAGAGAGATGGGAGAAAGTTCCAGAAAGTCAACTATCACTGCAGTCCTCCATCAGTTGGGCCTTTATGGCAGAGTTGCCCAACAGAAGCCTCTCCTCAGTGCAAGACATAAGAAAGCCCACATAGAGTTTTCTAAAAAAAAAAAAAAAACACATGAAGAACTCCCAGACTATGAGAAATAAGATTCTCTGGTCTGATGAGATGAAGATAGTCCTTTTTGGTAATAATTCTAAGTGGTATGTATGGAGAAAAATAGCACTGCTCATCACCTGCCCAATACAATACGAACAGTGAAACATGGTGGTGGCGGCAGCATCATGCTATGGGGGTGTTTTTTAGCTGCAGGGACAGGATGACTGGTTGCCAGTGAAGAAAACATGAATGCAGCCAAGTACCAAGATATCCTGAATGAAAACCATGACAGTGTGGCAAACACTGCTTCTTATAGGCGGTAAAATCTTTAGCCAGCCCCTGCGCTCTAAACAAATAATTTAAAAAAATAAACGTTGTGGGTTCCCCTGTATTATTGATAATCATTTTTTCTTATGGTGTTATGGTGCAGAGGTGAGTTCACCACAGTTTACAGGGAGAATTTCACTGCGATATATTTGAACTGTGGTAAACTCGCCTCTGCAATGTCAGACTTTTTCTCACTATGTTAGCAGTGATCTCACCAGAGGCAAGTCATCGAAGTTCATTGGCTCAGCTGGGAACATAGCCCAGTGGCCTGCTGTAATCTAGATGAGGATACCTGTGCACACTCGCAGCAACTCATTCACCAGTGGTTGTCAGCCTGGATGATCGCACTTTGGCACTGTTCAGGTTGAAAGCTATTAAATCTCCAGACATGGATTACAGTGTGGAACAAAATGTCAGACAGGTGAGGGATATGGTTGTTTTTTATTTTTGTTTTATTACAGGAGACAAGGGATTCAATGTGATAGCTGTTAGGTGAGTATAACTGTGTTTGTTATTTTTAAATAGAAAAGGAAGAGTGTGTTTCGCTTTTATTTCAAATGAAAAACTTTATTCTTGCTGTTTTTATTTACAATATAACTATAGGATTAGTAATGGATAGTTGTCTTATAAACACTTCTCCATTACTAATCCATGGGCTTGATATCACTGGACAATACAAAGGTAACATCAACCCCACAAATATTACTCCACTTGCCGCTGCTAAAGGGCAAGTGAGATGAGCTGGACAAAGTGCCAGAACAGGGGCATCTAATAGATGTGCCTTGTCTTGGGAGCTGTGTGTTGGGAGTCGAGTTTCCTCTGCTGCACAGGGGGAATCTCGATCCGTGTCTGCTGCGGTCTCCCATTCGGTATCGGCCGCAGTGGGCTCTGCTCAGCGGAGACGTCGCTCCCAGCATCTCGCTGGGGCTGATTCGGTGCATAGGGTCACTACTGCCTTTTCTGGCTTTCCTATGGTACCCTGCACTGATCTGCGGCGAGCGAGCCTCTCTGGGACTAAGTCCTTGTTTGCTCACACTGAGCATGCCCAGGGCAGGGTCTCCCATTGGAGGTCGAGGGCCACATGTTCGGTCACATGCTCAGGTGCTGCAGTACATTCCATTTGTCCTTCTGGAAGGTCCTGAAAGGGCAAAACATGCTCAAGTACTGCAGCACTTTCCATTGGTCCTTCTGGAAGGTCCTGAAAGGGCAAAAACTTCAGTAGCAGCTTCCTGTGCTGCAACTATATAAACTGCTCATGACCGCACGGCCATGCGCTAGTATCGTCTGTTGCTATATGCTTTGCGCCAATGTGGTCATGTGTTTGTATGTGTTCAGGGACCCGGCTGAAATAAGCCCCTAGAATGCTGGCACCTCCGGCGAGGAGATTGTGTATAAGTGTGTTCAGGGACCCGGCTGAAATAAGCCCCTAGAATGCTGGCTCCTCCGGCGAGGAGATTGAGTATGCATGCATGACCACTCACTGCTCACATCTGGGTAGTTAGCCTGTGCCTCTGTCAAAGTCTAACAGGGCACAGAGCTCACCTATCGCGGTTACTCTGTGAAGCTAACAGAGTTAGTATATACCGCCATATAGAGCCGCCATTATTTAGCAGCAGGTACTTTCCTGCACGGTGGATCCCGGGTTGCGAACGCACCAATTCCTTTTAATAAACAATATATTTGGTGCGTTCCGCCAACCCTAACAGTATACTAGCGCCAGGATCTGGCTAAGTAATGGCGGATGAACAGCGATTGCAGGGGTACATCCAGCTGCTGGAGGGCCGGTTGGCGTCTCTTGAGCGTGCAACCTCGGCGGTGGATGTTACCGCAATAGCTGTTCAGGCTGCTAGCATGGCTGCAGCAGCTTTACCCACTGCTACCTCTGTTCCGACCCTATCTCACCTTCCTTTGCCTGAGAGATACTCTGGGGACAGTAAGTCCTGTAGGGGTTTCGTGAGCCAATGTGGTATACACCTCGAGCTTCTGGCTGCACGTTTCCCTACTGAGCGGGCAAAGGTGGGATTCATAATCTCTCTACTGTCGGACAGAGCGTTGGAGTGGGCTACGCCGCTGTGGGAGCGCAACGATCATGTGGTGCGGAGTGTTCCTAGGTTTCTGGACACTCTGAAACAGGTCTTTTTAGGACCTCAAGTCACCCATGATACAACGCTCCAACTGCTGGCTTTGACTCAGGGTTCAACCATGGTCAGCCATTTTGCTGTTCAATTCCGGACATTAGCGTCTGAGTTGGAATGGCCAGATAAAACCCTCATTCCCGTATTTTGGAGGGGGCTGGCTGACCATGTGAAGGACGCTTTGGCCACTAGGGAGATTCCCGCCACACTGGAGGAGCTCATAGCCGTATCTACTCGCATAGACCTTCGTTTTCACGAGCGAAGGTTGGAGCGAGCCCAGTGTAGGCAGAGGTTTCGGCTGGCTCCCACCTTCGCCAAACCTTTGGAATCTCCAGTCCAGGCGTCTGAGTCACATGAGGCCTTAGAGGTGACACGAGCGGGATCCAAGTCTCAGTCCGCCCGTGCACATAAGGTCCATCATGTTTGCCAGCAGTTAGGACATCTTGCCTCCAAGGGTTCTCAGCGGTCGGGGAAACGTCAGTGTCTAGTGGCAGTTGGAGGAGGTACACTAGACACAGCGACGTTTGCCTCAAAGTTGTCCTTCAAGGGGACAATTACCATAGGCCCATCCACTCTTATGGTCGAGCTATGCGTGGATTCTGGGGCAGAGGGTAACTTTATGTCTTCCGCTTTTGCCCAGCGTCACGCAATACCCTTGGTGATGCTCGCCAAGCCAGTAACCGTTCGAGTAGTAAACGGGTCAACACTACCTTCACAGATTACCCACCAAACCATTCCTTTCACGCTGTCTGTGTCTCCATCACATCAGGAGATAATCTCCCTATTAGTCATTCCTGAGGGAATCGATGAGGTCCTGTTGGGGATACCATGGCTTCGCTACCATTCTCCTCATATTGAGTGGTCCTCTGGGAGAATTTTGGGATGGAGTAAATCCTGCGAGGGTAGATGTCAGAGGGAGTGCGTTCAGGTTGCTACTACACAGGTACCCACAGATCTTTCCTCTCTCCAAAAGCACTATTGGCCCTATGCAGACGTGTTCTCCAAAAGAGCTGCAGAGACCCTTCCGCCTCACCGCCCCTATGACTGTCCTATTGACCTCTTGCCTGGTGCTGAGCCTCCCCGGGGTCGAGTCTATCCGTTATCTCTCCCGGAGACGGAGGCAATGTCCCAGTACATCCAAGGCAAGAGGATTCATTAGGAAGTCAGTGTCACCGGCAGGGGCTGGGTTCTTCTTCGTACAGAAGAAGACTGGAGACTTACGTCCATGCATAGACTACAGGGGTCTTAACGCCATCACCGTTAAGAACAAGTACCCATTACCCCTAATATCTGAGCTTTTTGATAGGCTACGGGGAGCAAGGGTATTTACAAAGTTAGATCTGCGGGGTGCTTATAACCTGATTCGCATCCGTGAGGGGGATGAATGGAAGACGGCTTTTAACACCAGGGATGGGCACTATGAATATCTGGTGATGCCCTTCGGGCTCTGTAATGCCCCAGCCGTTTTCCAAGACTTTGTGAACGACATCTTCCGAGATATGCTCACCACCTCGGTCGTAGTCTATCTGGATGATATTCTCATCTACTCTCCAGATATTGACTCCCATCGGAGAGATGTTCGCAAAGTCTTCGACCTCTTACGGGCAAACTCCCTCTACGCCAAGTTGGAGAAGTGTGTGTTTGAGCAGGAGTCCTTGCCTTTCCTTGGTTATATCATCTCTGCCTAGGGTTTGGCTATGGATCCTGCTAAGCTACAGGCTGTAATGGACTGGCAGGAACCCCATTCTCTTAAAGCGGTGCAGCGCTTTATGGGGTTCATTAACTACTATCGTCAGTTCATTCCACACTTCTCAACTTTGGTAGCTCCCTTGGTTGCCCTCACCAAGAAGGGAGCAAATCCCAAGTTGTGGTCAGAGGAGGTCTCCAAGGACTTTCTCTCGATTAAGTCACACTTCGCTAGCGCTCCCATCCTACATCACCCCGATGTAGATAAACCATTTATCTTGGAGGTGGATGCCTCATCCGTTGGTGCTGGAGCAGTCCTTTTCCAAAAGGATGCTCAAGGTCGGAAGCATCCTTGCTTCTTCTTCTCCAAGACCTTCACACCAGCGGAGAGGAATTATTCCATCGGGGACAGGGAGTTGCTAGCCATGAAGTTGGCTTTTTCAGAGTGGAGACACCTCTTGGAGGGAGCTCGCTTTCCCTTCCAAGTCTTCACTGACCACAAGAACTTGGTGTATATACAGACGGCCCAGCGGCTGAATTCTCGCCAGGCTAGATGGTCCCTGTTCTTCTCCCGGTTCCATTTTACTCTCCATTTTCTCTCCGGGGAGAAGAACGTTCGTGCCGACGCTCTCTCCCGCTCCATAGTGTCATCGGAGGAGGAGGAGGAGGAGGAGCCTCGGCTTATTGTCCCTTCTGAGAGCCTGAGAACTGTAGCTCCGGTTTCGCTAGAGTCTGTGCCCCCGGGCAAGACTTTCGTGCCAGCTAACTTGCGACCGGAGGTTCTCTCTTGGGCTCACTCCTCCAGAGTGGGTGGGCATTTTGGGACCAAGAGGACATCTGAGCTTTTGGCGAGAACATACTGGTGGCCGCATATGGCCCGAGATGTCAGGGACTATATTCAGGCGTGCGTTTCTTGCGCCCAGAATCGGTTTCCTCGGCAACGGCCTGCTGGGTTGCTTTACCCTCTACCGGTGGCAGACAGGCCCTGGGAGATGGTCGGGATGGACTTTGTGGTGGGTCTACCCAAGTCGCGTGGCTGCTCCATTATTTGGGTTGTCACCGACCATTTCTCCAAGATGGTGCATTTGGTGCCGCTTCCTCGGTTACCCTCAGCACGGGCCTTGGCGGTGTTGTTCATTAAACACGTTTTCCGTTTGCATGGTATGCCTGATAAGATTGTCAGCGATCGGGGTCCCCAGTTCGCATCTCGGTTTTGGAGAGAGCTCTGCCGTTTACTCAGCATAGAGTTGAACCTCTCCTCTGCATACCATCCCGAGACGAATGGGTTGGTGGAGAGAACCAACCAGACTCTGGTGACATATTTGCGACATTTCGTCTCTGCTAGGCAGGATGACTGGGCATCTTTGCTACTTTGGGCGGAATTTGCCCTGAACAATGCCGTAGCCGATTCCACTGGTCAAACTCCTTTTCTCCTTAATTACGGCCAGCATGCCCGTGTCATCCACCGATTCTAGGGTGGCAGACTGGGCGGTGGAGGCACGTGACATCTGGGACCGCACACAGGATGCCATCCGGGCCTCCAAGGAGAGAATGAGGGTTTCGGCTGATACACACCGGCGCCCCGCTCCGGTCTTTGTTCCTGGCGACTTAGTGTGGCTCTCCGCCCGTAACATCAGGCTGCGAGTTGAGTCCACTAAGTTTGCTCCTCGCTACATTGGCCCGTTTAAGGTTCTGGAACAGGTCAACCCTGTGGTCTACCGTTTGGCTATTCCTCCACGCCTTGGTATCACCGATACTTTCCACGTTTCCCTCTTAAAGCCCGTTCATTTGTCCCGGTTTTCCGAATCATCTGCTGGGACATCGGGTTCATCCACGGATGAGTTTGAGGTGAATGCTATTGTGGGGTGCAAGGTGGTACGTGGCAAGAAATTTTATCTGGTGGACTGGAAGGGTCACGGCCCAGAGGATAGAACCTGGGAGCCTGTGGAGCACATTCGGGCTCCGCTGCTTATCGCAGCTTTTGAGCGTAGTGAGGCTCAAGGAGGGGGGCCCTAGGAGGGGGGGTAATGTTGGGAGTCGAGTTTCCTCTGCTGCACAGGGGGAATCTCGATCCGTGTCTGCTGCGGTCTCCCATTCGGTATCGGCCGCAGTGGGCTCTGCACAGCGGAGACGTCGCTCCCAGCGTCTCGCTGGGGCTGATTCGGTGCATAGGGTCACTACTGCCTTTTCTGGCTTTCCTATGGTACCCTGCACTGATCTGCGGCGAGCGAGCCTCTCTGGGACTAAGTCCTTGTTTGCTCACACTGAGCATGCCCAGGGCAGGGTCTCCCATTGGAGGTCGAGGGCCACATGTTCGGTCACATGCTCAGGTGCTGCAGTACATTCCATTTGTCCTTCTGGAAGGTCCTGAAAGGGCAAAACATGCTCAGGTACTGCAGCACTTTCCATTGGTCCTTCTGGAAGGTCCTGAAAGGGCAAAAACTTCAGTAGCAGCTTCCTGTGCTGCAACTATATAAACTGCGCATGACCGCACGGCCATGCGCTAGTATCGTCTGTTGCTATATGCTTTGCGCCAATGTGGTCATGTGTTTGTATGTGTTCAGGGACCCGGCTGAAATAAGCCCCTAGAATGCTGGCACCTCCGGCGAGGAGATTGTGTATAAGTGTGTTCAGGGACCCGGCTGAAATAAGCCCCTAGAATGCTGGCTCCTCCGGCGAGGAGATTGAGTATGCATGCATGACCACTCACTGCTCACATCTGGGTAGTTAGCCTGTGCCTCTGTGAAAGTCTAACAGGGCACAGAGCTCACCTCTCGCGGTTACTCTGTGAAGCTAACAGAGTTAGTATATACCGCCATATAGAGCCGCCATTATTTAGCAGCAGGTACTTTCCTGCACGGTTGATCCTGGGTTGCGAACGCACCAATTCCTTTTAATAAACAATATATTTGGTGCGTTCCGCCAACCCTAACACTGTGGGCTGCTATTTTTAGGCTGGGGGGGAATATCCATGGCCTCTTACCAAACTGATAATACCAGCCCCCAACTGTCTGCTTTAGCAAGTATGGTTGTCAAAATTGGGGGGAACCACATGCCGTTTTGTTTAAATCATTTAAATAATTGGAAAAACAGCATGGAGACCCCTCTATTCTTGATAACCAACCTTGCTAAAGCTGACAGCTGAGGGTTGCAGCCCCCAGCTGTCAGTTTTGCCTTGCTCATTTTCAAAAATACAGGGGAACCCATTCCTTTTTCTTTTTAAAGTCTTTAGTGTGCAGGCATCGGCTGAAGAATACTTCCATCAGCCGCCGTCTGCTCTCACTGTTATTAGTGGCAGCAGGCATCAGCTGATGGGAGCAATAGTCCATACAACTGATGCCAGGTAGTTGAGGTAAACTTTTTACCTCTGATCACTGCTGCGGGCTTACGCTGTCATTTGACAGAATGAGTACTGCGGCTATCTGACCGAGGGTAATTATTACACCGCCGTGTGAAATTATGTCCAATTTGACTTCTTTTCTCAGTTTTTTGTTGTTGTTCCAGTACACAAAGGAAATAAATATGTGTTTAACAAAACATGTAATTTTAATAATTTTCTGGGAAAAACGCTTCATTTTCTGGGACAATTTCAAGGGTGCCAATACGTTTGGCCGTGACTATTTGCATATAACTATATACAGTGCCTTGCAAAAGTTTTCGGCCCCCTGGAAATTTTCAACCTTTTCCCACATATCATGCTTTCAACACAACACAACACTATTGTGAAGTTGTACGAAATGTGTTGGTTATTTTAAATTTTTGTGGAAATTTAAAAACTGAAAAATGGGGCATGCAATATCATTTGGCCACTTTAACTTAATACTTTGTTGCGCCACCTTTTGCTGCGATTACAGCTGCAAGTCACTTGGGGTATGTCTCTATCAGTTTTGTACATCGAGAGACTGAAATTCTTGCCCAGTCTTCCTTGACAAACAGCTCAAGCTCAGTGAGGTTTGATGTTGATCATTTGTGAACAGCAGTTTTCAGCTCTTTTCACAGATTCTCGATTGGATTGAGGTCTGGACTTTGACTTGGCCATTCTAACACCTGGATACGTTTATTTGTGAACCATTCCATTGTAGATTTTGCTTTATGTTTGGTATCATTGGCTTGTAGGAAGACAAATCTCCATCCCAGTCTCAGGTCTTTTGCAGACTCCAACAGGTTTTCTTCAAGAATGTTCCTGTATTTGGCTCCATCCATCTTCCCATCAATTTTAATCATCTTTCCTGTACCTGCCACAAAGAAAAAATAGCTTATGCATAAACAAGCGCACACCTAAATATATATAAACAACAATCTTTATTGTAAACATGAACAAGGATAAAGACACATAAATCCATTAAAAACAATTAAAACCATGTGGAAACAAACCACCCTTCCCCCTGAAAGAATAATATGACCAAAATAAGGTCTAATCCCGCATGCAAAGGTATACACCAAAATCACACACTATAGTATATGGATGTTGACAAATACAATATAATAGCCTATAACTAATATTTATCAGGTAATATAACATACATTGGGCGTCCCCAACATAATAATTGAAGGATCCTGAATGCAAAAATATATAGGTTATAAAATCTAGCAGCAGCAAAATATCTATATAGCTGAGCATAAAGATACATCCACAAAGAAGGAGGATATGGGGTCACAAGGTATAGTGGACGAATAATGCTACCCAAAAGGGCGCTAAAGAGTCCCCAAATCCAAGGATTCGATAAATGTGCCAATATCGGGAATGCCCAGAGCTCAAAGACATACCCTAAAGGCAATGTAAAGTGCGAGAAGCCTCCAACAGGTCAGGGAGCAAAAAGCATAAGGGGGAAGGAGTGGGGAGAAGTCCCACGCGTATCGCTGCCTCTGTGCAGCTTCGTCAGGGAATAAACAGCAACCACAAGTGTCCCCCTTATATACAAATAGTACCGTATCCTATTGATTCCCGCACCGGAAGGTCCCGTACAGGGCCGGAAATACAGAGAGAGGAAGTGTGCACCCATCGTAATCCACCCCGGCTCTGATGATCACCAACTCAGTACCGAGTCCAGCGCATGCGCTAAAAGAGCGGACAAGAAGATAGATAAAGACAGCGCAAGCGTGATGTGCGGCCGCACAAGAAGAGAGAAGAAGGGAGGAAAAGTCACGGGTCAATCGCAATCAGCGATCGGACGGAAGAGGAGCCCCGGAAATCTAACTATGTGGACAGATGGAGCCCAATGGTACACCAGGATGGAGGAAAAGAAATTATTATAAACATATGTATACATATTATAACGAAATTCTGAATAAATGCAAATATACACAGAGATATTTATATGTAATAAAGATAATAATAATAATAATAATGAGAATAATAAAGATAAGTAAATAGCTGAATCAAAGAAGACAAAGCACATATATGTGCCAAATAACTAAGATAAATCCTAAACCTAAAAAAGGAGCCAAGGGAGGATTATTATTATTAACATTGTTCATGTATACATCCCTATCCTATCTGATAAAGATAGGGAGTCATCTTCTACCTTAAAATAGGGAGATGTATAAGCCTCAATGCATACATAACCACATGATAGAGCACATAAATACCATAAAGTGCAGAACACATATACATGCGGAACAATATAATTGCATGCGGAAACCAATAAGATACATTTCCATATATGATATCAAAACAAACAGTACATATGATACTCAAGGCCTAAGAATATATGCCCCATGGAATAGAATAGAGGGCCAATGACAACAAATGTCCATAGTTCTCTAATGCCTCTCCATTCTCTTTATAACCTTGCACTTCAATTCAGATCCAGTCCTCTAGTTCCGTCCATGATACACATCTCTTGTTCCACTCCCAATGCCAAATGGGCTTATCCTAGAATCCCAGTTCCATTCCCGGAGAGCCCAACACAGAGAAATTTCTTTGTTCAGATCCAAAGTGCCACTTCAGTCTTTAATCCTGTCCCAGGAAGCCAGTATACAGGAGCTCCTCATTTAGACCGAACGGGGAGATAGACTTTAACCGAAAGATCCAGCGGGCTTCCTGTTGTAGTAGTAATCTATGCCGGCTACCGCCTCTTTCATTGCCCAGAATTCTCTGCAGGCCAAAAAAATGGGTGTTAGTGGGTTTGCCTCCATGTTTCCTCATATAATGTGCTGCAACTGGTGTTAGCATTTTGCCTTTCTGGGTGTCTGTCCGGGCCAAATTAATAGTTGAGAGATGTTTTTGTGCCCGTTTTCTCAGCTCCTGCGATGTCTGCCCCACATACACTTTCTGACATGGACAAACAATAGCATAAATGACAAAACTTGTTTTGCAATTGATATAGTGAGCAAGAGAATGCTCCACATTATCACCAGGGTTATTAAAAGAATCCCTAGTGGGAAGCATATACGGGCATACATTACATTCACCGCAGGGGAACGAACCCCTGAGGCGAATCCCACGATTAAGCCTAGTCACCGGACGCGAAAAGTGACTTCTTGTGACAATATCCCGTAAATTAGGGGCCCTTTTTGCCGTCATAAGAGGTCTCGAACTGACACAAGAAGAGGTTTGGGCATCCGAAGTTAGGATATCCCAGTTTTGATTTAAGATGTCTCTCACCTGGTTCCAATTCGTACTATACTCCGTGATGAATCTTACTGAGGAGTCCTGTAGGCGGGGACGTGATGTTAGGAGAGCCTCCTGATTAAGGGTCCTGGCACGTTGGAAAGCAGTGGAAACGGTTCTCTTAGGATATCCCCTCCCATACAATCTCATGGTCAAATCCTTTGCCTGTTCTCTGAAACTTGCATCCGTTGTACAATTTCGCCTGGTACGTAAAAACTGTCCCACAGGTATTCCGGTCCGCGTATGGTGAGGGTGAAAACTCTGATATTGTAACAGGTTATTCGTGGCCGTTGGCTTACGGTATAAATCCGTCAACAGCTTCTCCCCATCGGCCACCACTCGAAGGTCCAGAAAGATAGCTGAATCCGGGGAACAAGAAGATGTCAAAAAAATATTAAACGAATTTTCATTAAGCTCCCTCAAGAATTGGGTACAAGAGGCTTCGGATCCCTCCCAAATGAAAAAAATGTCATCCAAAAAACGATGCCAATGCTTAATGTGATTCAGAAAACCCTGCGAACTAAAAACCATCGTCTCCTCCCACCAACCCAAGAAGATGTTTGCATATGCCGGCGCGCACCGCGCGCCCATGGCCACGCCTGATACTTGCTTATAATACGTCCTGTCAAACAAGAAGTAATTATGATGTAAAACAAAGTAAAGGAGGTCCAAGATAAAAGAATCATGAAGGCGATTAGAGCCCTCCAATCTATTAAGGAAGTAAGAGAGTGCCTGAATACCATGGGTGTGAGCGATATTTGAATATAGCGACTCCACGTCACATGTCACCAACAACTCCTGGCCTGTCAAGGTGACGTTACGGCAAACACTAATAAAGTGAGATGAATCCTTAATATAAGCCGGTAACGCCGAGGCAATAGGTTGGATGAAATAGTCAATATAGGTACATACCCGTTCGCTCATACTTCCTATACTGGACACAATTGGTCTTCCCGGTGGCTTTTGGATGTTCTTATGCACCTTAGGCAAAAGGTAAAAGGTAGGGGTCACTGGGTAATCCACCCACATAAATCTCTTTTCACTTGGGGAAATTATTCCCATAGAGGTTGCCCGATTAATCAAACTATGTAATCTCTCCAAAAAGATTCCAGTAGGATCCGATGGTAATCTCGTATAGAATCTCTGATCCCCCAATTGCCTATTGGCCTCTTCAAGATACATATTGGATGGCCACAGAACCACATTCCCCCCCTTGTCTGCTTCTCTTATAATGATGGAATCATTGTTTTTCAGGGACCTAATGGCCCTTCTCTCTTGAAGCGAGAGATTGTAAGTAAATCCAAAATTGTGTGGGAGCCGCAAGATGTCCCTTTTAACCGATTCAAAGAAAAATTTAACCGCTGGTACCAACGAAAAAGATGGGGCAGAGGAGGACTTAGTTCTTAATGGGAAGTTTCTCCTACCTGTTGTTACAGTATTCTCCTCCAGAAGGTCCAGGAGATCACGAAGCACCTGTTGATCCTCGATGGAAGCAGTTTGAAGGGCTTCCGGTTGCTTGTGAATTACCTGAAAAATCAATTTCCTACAGAATAGATATAAATCCTTAATTAGGTCAAATTTATCTGTAGTTCGAGTGGGGGAAAAAGAGAGACCTCTACGTAGAACAGAAAGCTCAGCTGGAGATAATACATAGTCCGATAAATTTATTACCTGCAAGGATGTATCCACTTGAGGCGAAGGGCTAGAACCAGTTACCGATGCTTGGTCTTGTAGTTGTGCCGGTAGGGTGTGTTGGGACCCCTCCGGTTGGTTTGTCGTTTTCTGAGGCTTCTTGCGCCTACCTCCGCGCCTGGTCCCATATTGTTCCGCATGTATATGTGTTCTGCACTTTATGGTATTTATGTGCTCTATCATGTGGTTATGTATGCATTGAGGCTTATACATCTCCCTATTTTAAGGTAGAAGATGACTCCCTATCTTTATCAGATAGGATAGGGATGTATACATGAACAATGTTAATAATAATAATCCTCCCTTGGCTCCTTTTTTAGGTTCAGGATTTATCTTAGTTATTTGGCACATATATGTGCTTTGTCTTCTTTGATTCAGCTATTTACTTATCTTTATTATTCTCATTATTATTATTATTATTATCTTTATTACATATAAATATCTCTGTGTATATTTGCATTTATTCAGAATTTCGTTATAATATGTATACATATGTTTATAATAATTTCTTTTCCTCCATCCTGGTGTACCATTGGGCTCCATCTGTCCACATAGTTAGATTTCCGGGGCTCCTCTTCCGTCCGATCGCTGATTGCGATTGACCCGGGACTTTTCCTCCCTTCTCTCTTCTTGTGCGGCCGCACGTCACGCTTGCGCTGTCTTTATCTATCTTCTTGTCCGCTCTTTTAGCGCATGCGCTGGACTCGGTACTGAGTTGGTGATCATCAGAGCCGGGGTGGATTACGATGGGTGCACACTTCCTCTCTCTGTATTTCCGGCCCTGTACGGGACCTTCCGGTGCGGGAATCAATAGGATACGGTACTATTTGTATATAAGGGGGACACTTGTGGTTGCTGTTTATTCCCTGACGAAGCTGCACAGAGGCAGCGATACGCGTGGGACTTCTCCCCACTCCTTCCCCCTTATGCTTTTTGCTCCCTGACCTGTTGGAGGCTTCTCGCACTTTACATTGCCTTTAGGGTATGTCTTTGAGCTCTGGGCATTCCCGATATTAGTTATAGGCTATTATATTGTATTTGTCAACATCCATATACTATAGTGTGTGATTTTGGTGTATACCTTTGCATGCGGGATTAGACCTTATTTTGGTCATATTATTCTTTCAGGGGGAAGGGTGGTTTGTTTCCACATGGTTTTAATTGTTTTTAATGGATTTATGTGTCTTTATCCTTGTTCACGTTTACAATAAAGATTGTTGTTTATATATATTTAGGTGTGCGCTTGTTTATGCATAGGCTATTTTTTCTTTGTGGCTATGCTGTTTCTATGCATTTTTGCAGCACCCTATAGAACTTATTTGGTTATGTATATTTTCCTTTAGATATATGATTGGTATATAGTCAGTGCACCTGTGATCCTTTGATTTGTACTTTCCTGTACCTGCTGAAGAAAAGCAGGCCCAAACCATGATGCTGCCACCACCATGTTTGACAGTGGAGATGGTGTGTGCAGGGTGATGAGCTGTGTTGCCTTTACGCCAAACATATCGTTTGGCATTGCTGCCAAAAAGTTTGAGTTTAGTTTCATCTGACCAGAGCACCTTCTTCCACATGTTTGGTGTGTCTCCCAGGTGGCTTGTTGCAAACTTAAAACAACACTTTTGATGGATATCTTTGAGAAATGGCTTTCCTTTTGCCACTCTTCCATAAAGACCAGATTTGTGCAGTGTATGACTGATTGTTGTCCTATGGACAGACTGTCCCACCTCAGCTGTAGATCTCTGCAGTTCATCCAGGGAGATCATGGGCCTCTTGGCTGCATCTCTAATCAATCTTCTCCTTGTTTAAGATGAAAGTTTAGAGGGTTGGCCGGGTCTTGGTAGATTTGCAGTGGCATGATACTTCTTTATTTCAATATGATCACTTGCACAGTGCTCCTTGGGATGTTTAAAGTTTTGGAAATTATTTTGTATCCCAATCCAGCTCTAAACTTCCCCACAACAGTACCATGGACCTGCCTGTTGTGTTCCTTGGTCTTCATGATTCTTTCTGTGCTTCAAACAGAACCCTAAGACTATCGCAGAGCAGGTGCATTTATACGGAGACTTGATTACACACAAGTGGATTATATTTGTCATCATTAGGCATTTAGGACAACATTGTTCAGAGATCCATAATTGCTAGCCCCACTTTTCAGTTTTTGAATTTCCACAAAAATGTAAAATAACCAATACATTTCATCCAACTTCACAATTGTGTTCCACTTGTTGATTCTTCACCAAAAATTTACATTTGGTTTCTTTGTGTTTGAAGCATGATATGTGGGAAAAGGTTGAAAAGTACTAGGGGGCCGAATACTTTCGCAAGGCACCGTATATAGTACACATATAGTAAAGTATACACAAAGTAAAGTAGAATATATATCTTTATTTATTGGAAGAAGCTTTCAAAACATCTTGATACAGAATTGCACAGGAGTATCATGCATAGAAATACATACAATTATTCTCCTTGACATAGTATCAATGAGGTTAATAATGATTGTCTGAGGAATGTTCCACCATGTTGAATGCACTTTGGATGTAACTCAACTTCACGTGGCGGCTCCTCTTGCATTTGCCAGTCAATGAAGTCCCGGATGTGCTCAGTGGAAGACATGTCAGGGGAAGCTGTGAGCTATCAATAACATTTAAGACAAAGGTGAAACTCATCACCGAAGAAACACTTAGGATAGCCTTTGAGAGCAGTGGTGTGAAGTCAATGATATTACACCTGTACACTGTTACTGGCACCTCACCTAAATCTCTTTCTTCTTTTAATGGAATTTCTTTTTTTTTAAAGATTATTGCTGTCCTATTTTCAGTGCTGTACACCACATTACTTTCTGGAGCCTCTGTCCAATGTTTTAGTAAAGTGTAATTGCTATGCAGAAATTCTAGTTTAATCACTATGATCCATTGCTGCCAACTAGGGTTGAGCGAAACGGATCGTTCATTTTTAAAAGTCGCCGACTTTTGGCAAAGTCGGGTTTCATGAAACCCGATCCGACCCTTGTGTGGGGTCGGCCATGCGGTACCCGACTTTCGCGCCAAAGTCGCGTTTCAATGACGCGAAAAGCGCAATTTCTCAGCCAATGAAGGTGGACGCAGAGTGTGGGCAGCGTGATGACATAGGTCCTGGTCCCCACCATCTTAGAGAAGGGCATTGCAGTGATTGGCTTGCTGTCTGCGACGTCACAGGGGCTATAAAGGGGTGTTCCCGCTGACCGCCATCTTACTGCTGCTGATCTGAGCCTAGGGAGAGGTTGTTGCTTCGTCAGAAGCAGGGATAACGTTAGGCAGGGTCCATTAACCACCAAACCGCTTGTGCTGTAGCGATTTCCACTGTCCAACACCACCTTTTGTTTGCAGGGACAGTGGAAGCTACATTTTTTTTCCTCAGCGCTGTAGCTCATTGGGCTGCCCTAGAAGGCTCCCTGATAGCTGCATTGCTGTGTGTACGCCGCTGTGCAAACCAACTGCTTTTTTCAAAGCACAAATCCTCTTGTTCCTTCCTTTCTGCACAGCTATCTTGTTTGTTTGTCCACACTTTTTATTTCCTTTGTGCATCAGTCCACTCCTTATTGCTGCCTGCCATACCTGGCTGAGATTACTGCAGGGAGATAGTAATTGTAGGACAGTCCCTGGTTTGTTTTTTTTTGTGGGAGATTAAGATTGGCATTTCTGCTAGAGTGCCATCCCTGTGTGTGCCATCTCTCTCACATAGTGGGCCATAGAAAGCCTTTTCATTTTTCTGTTTTTTTTTTGTGGGGTTTATAAATTCTCCCTGATAATAAAAAACAGTGGGAGATTAATATTGGCCTTTGGGCTTCTGTGCCAGTCCTGAATGTGCCATCTCTCTCTCAAATAGTGGGCCATAGAAAGCCTATTAATTTTTTTTTTTTATTGTGTTTCTAAATTCTTCCTGAAAAAATCAAAAAGAAATCAGTGGGAGATTAATATTGCCCTTTCTGCTTGTGTGCCACTCCTGACTCCTGGGTGTGCCATCTCTCTCTCTCAAATAGTGGGCCATAGAAAGCCTTTTTTTGTGTGTGTGTGTGTGTGTGTTTCTAAATTCTCCCTGAAAAAAAAAAAAAATCAGTGGGCGATTAATATTGCCCTTTCTGCTTGTGTGCCAGTCTTGACTCCTGGGTGTGCCATCTCTCTCTCTCAAATTGTGGGCACTGGGCCATAGAAAGGCTATTTTTTTTTCATTTGCTTTCTAAATTCTCCCTGAAAAAATCATTTTATTTTATTTGGTTTCTAAATTCTTCCTGAAAAAATCATTTTATTTTATTTTGTTTCTAAAGTCTCCCTGAAAAAAAAAAAAGATCAGTGGGAGATTAATATTGCCCTTTCTGCTTGTGTGCCAGTCTTGACTCCTGGGTGTGCCATCTCTCTCTCTCAAATAGTGGGCACTGGGCCATAGAAAGCCAATTTTTTTTTTATTGTGTTTCTAAAGTCTCCCTGAAAAAATCAAAAAGAAATCAGTGGGAGATTAATATTGCCCTTTCTGCTTGTGTGCCAGTCTTGACTCCTGGGTGTGCCATCTCTCTCTCAAATAGTGGGCCATAGAAAGTCTATTTTTTTATTTTTTGGTTTCTAAATTCTCCCTGAAAAAATCATTTTATTTTATTTGGTTTCTAAATTCTTCCTGAAAAAATCATTTTATTTTATTTTGTTTCTAAAGTCTCCCTGAAAAAAAAAAAAAAAATCAGTGGGAGATTAATATTGCCCTTTCTGCTTGTGTGCCACTCCTGACTCCTGGGTGTGCCATCTCTCTCTCTCAAATAGTGGGCCATAGAAAGCCAATTTTTTTTTTATTGTGTTTCTACATTCTCCCTGAAAAAATTAAAAAAAAAAATCAGTGGGAGATTAATATTGCCCTTTCTGCTTGTGTGCCAGTCTTGACTCCTGGGTGTGCCATCTCTCTCTCTCAAATAGTGGGCACTGGGCCATAGAAAGGCTATTTTTTTTTAATTTAGCTTCTAAATTCTCCCTGAAAAAATCATTTTATTTTATTTGGTTTCTAAATTCTCTCTGAAAAAATCATTTTATTTTATTTGGTTTCTAAATTCTTCCTGAAAAAATCATTTTATTTTATTTTGTTTCTAAAGTCTCCCTGAAAAAAAAAAAATCAGTGGGAGATTAATATTGCCCTTTCTGCTTGTGTGCCAGTCTTGACTCCTGGGTGTGCCATCTCTCTCTCTCAAATAGTGGGCACTGGGCCATAGAAAGCCAATTTTTTTTTTTATTGTGTTTCTAAAGTCTCCCTGAAAAAATCAAAAAGAAATCAGTGGGAGATTAATATTGCCCTTTCTGCTTGTGTGCCAGTCTTGACTCCTGGGTGTGCCATCTCTCTCTCTCAAATAGTGGGCCATAGAAAGCCTATTTTTTTTATTTTTTGGTTTCTAAATTCTCCCTGAAAAAATCATTTTATTTTATATGGTTTCTAAATTCTTCCTGAAAAAATCATTTTATTTTATTTTGTTTCTAAATTCTCCCTGAAAAAAAAAAAATCAGTGGGAGATTAATATTGCCCTTTCTGCTTGTGTGCCACTCCTGACTCCTGGGTGTGCCATCTCTCTCTCTCAAATAGTGGGCCATAGAAAGCCTTTTTTTTTTTTTTTTTATTGTGTTTCTACATTCTCCCTGAAAAAAAAAAATAAAAATCAGTGGGATCAGTGGGAGATTAATATTGCCCTTTCTGCTTGTGTGCCAGTCTTGACTCCTGGGTGTGCCATCTGTTAAGGACTGGCGGAACGCACCATGTATAGATGGTACGAAACTAGGTGCGTTCGCAGTCCGAGGTCCACCGTGCAGGTAAAAGACCCTGCAGCTAGCAAGACGGACAATATGGCGGTACACTAAAGGATACACGCGTGGGTTAAACCTCACCCAGCGTGAAGAAAGCGATCCTGTTAATCCACAGGACCGCAGTACCGCACTAGTGCGCGAGCAAGTGGTCAGCGGACTTAACCCCAGAAGGGATTGGAGCCCGATTAGACCCTTGCTGGCGTAACACCGCAACTGGGTGTGTAGAGAACTTTAAGAAGTATAAGTGCACAAGAGTGCGAGCGATGCCGCACTAACGGACGCCACTAACCACCCAGACTCGGGTATGGAAAGCGCAAGGCAGGCGCACGGCGCCGTACTGGCAGGCACAGCTACAGGACGCTGAGATGTGTGTCTAGTGCTGTAGGCTAAGTCGGGCGCTAGGTAGCAGCCATACACCTTCCGCGAACAGACATTCAATAGGGAAGGGATTTCAAAGGACGACTTGCACTCACAACATACACACATCAACAATTGTTAGACAATACTAGCGCATGGCCGTGCGGTCATGCGCAGTTTATATAGGAGCAGCACAGGAAGTGGCCACAGCACTTTTGCCCTTCTAGGACCTGCCAAGAGGACCAATGGAATGTGCTGCAGAGCCTGAGCACATGACCCTCGATCTCCAACGGGAGACCTTACGCTGGGCATGCTCAGTACATGCAGACAAGGACTTAGTCCCAGAGAAGTCCGCTCGCTGCTGACCAGTACTGACTTTAATGGCAGAGACTGGAGAAGCAGCACTAACTCTCTGAACAGAGTGAGAATGAGCAAGACGCTGGGACCGACGTCCTTGCTGAGCAGGCTCCACTACGGCTGGACAAGAATGGGAGACCGCAGCGGAAGTGGCTCGAGATTCCCCCAGTGCAGAAGCGGGAACTCGACCCCTAACATTACCCCCCCTCCTAGGGCCCCCCCCTCCTTGGGCCTCGCTACGTTCAAAGGCAGCAATGAGCTGCGGAGCCCGAATGTGCTCCACAGGCTCCCAGGTTCTATCCTCTGGACCATGACCCTTCCAATCCACCAAATAAAATTTTTTGCCACGTACCACCTTGCTTCCCACAATAGCATTCACCTCAAATTCATCCGTGGATGAACCCGATGTCCCAGCAGAAGACTCAGAAAACCGAGACAAGCGAACGGGCTTTAAGAGGGAAACGTGAAAGGTATCGGTGATACCAAGGCGTGGAGGAATGGCCAAACGGTAAACCACAGGGTTGACCTGTTCCAGAACTTTAAACGGGCCAATGTAGCGAGGAGCAAACTTAGTGGACTCAACTCGCAGCCTGATGTTACGGGCGGAGAGCCACACTAAGTCGCCGGGAGCAAAGACCGGAGCGGGGCGCCGGTGTGTATCAGCCGAAACCCTCATTCTCTCCTTGGAGGCCCGGATAGCATCCTGTGTGCGGTCCCAGATGTCACGTGCCTCCACCGCCCAGTCTGCCACCCTAGAATCGGTGGAGGACACGGGCATGGGCACAGGGACACGCGGATGCTGGCCGTAATTAAGGAGAAAAGGAGTTTGACCAGTGGAATCGGCTACGGCGTTGTTCAGGGCAAATTCCGCCCAAGGTAGCAAAGATGCCCAGTCATCCTGCCTAGCAGAGACGAAATGTCGCAAATATGTCACCAGAGTCTGGTTGGTTCTCTCCACCAACCCATTCGTCTCGGGATGGTAAGCAGAGGAGAGGTTTAACTCTATGCTGAGTAAACGGCAGAGCTCTCTCCAAAACCGAGATGCGAACTGGGGACCCCGATCGCTGACAATCTTATCAGGCATACCATGCAAACGGAAAACGTGTTTAACGAACAACACCGCCAAGGCCCGTGCTGAGGGTAACCGAGGAAGCGGCACCAAATGCACCATCTTAGAGAAATGGTCAGTGACAACCCAAATAATGGAGCAGCCACGCGACTTGGGTAGACCCACCACAAAGTCCATTCCGACCATCTCCCAGGGCCTGTCTGCCACCGGTAGAGGGTAAAGCAACCCAGCAGGCCGTTGCCGAGGAGACCGATTCTGGGCGCAAGAAACGCACGCCTGAATGTAGTCCCTGACATCTCGGGCCATATGCGGCCACCAGTATGTTCTCGCCAAAAGCTCTGATGTCCTCTTTGTCCCAAAATGCCCCCCCACTCTGGAGGAGTGAGCCCAAGAGAGAACCTCCGGTCGCAAGTTAGCTGGCACGAAAGTCTTGCCCGGGGGCACAGACTCTAGCGAAACCGGAGCTACAGTTCTCAGGCTCTCAGAAGGGACAATAAGCCGAGGCTCCTCCTCCTCCTCCTCAGATGACACTACGGAGCGGGAGAGAGCGTCGGCACGAACGTTCTTCTCCCCGGAGAGAAAATGGAGAGTAAAATGGAACCGGGAGAAGAACAGGGACCATCTAGCCTGGCGAGAATTCAGCCGCTGGGCCGTCTGTATATACACCAAGTTCTTGTGGTCAGTGAAGACTTGGAAGGGAAAGCGAGCTCCCTCCAAGAGGTGTCTCCACTCTGAAAAAGCCAACTTCATAGCTAGCAACTCCCTGTCCCCGATGGAATAATTCCTCTCCGCTGGTGTGAAGGTCTTGGAGAAGAAGAAGCAAGGATGCTTCCGACCTTGAGCATTCTTTTGGAAAAGGACTGCTCCAGCACCAACGGATGAGGCATCCACCTCCAAGATGAATGGTTTATCTACATCGGGGCGATGTAGGATGGGAGCGCTAGCGAAGTGTGACTTAATCGAGAGAAAGGCCTTGGAGACCTCCTCTGACCACAACTTGGGATTTGCTCCCTTCTTGGTGAGGGCGACCAAGGGAGCTACCAAAGTTGAGAAGTGTGGAATGAACTGGCGATAATAATTAATGAACCCCATAAAGCGCTGCACCGCTTTAAGAGAATGGGGTTCCTGCCAGTCCATTACAGCCTGTAGCTTGGCAGGATCCATAGCCAAACCCTGGGCAGAAATGATATATCCAAGGAAAGGCAAGGACTCCTGCTCAAACACACACTTCTCCAACTTAGCGTAGAGGGAGTTTGCCCGTAAGAGGTCGAAGACTTTGCGAACATCTCTCCGATGGGAGTCTATATCTGGAGAGTAGATGAGAATGTCATCCAGATAGACTACGACCGAGGTGGTGAGCATATCCCGAAAGATGTCGTTCACAAAGTCTTGGAAAACGGCTGGGGCATTACAGAGCCCAAAGGGCATCACTAGATATTCATAGTGCCCATCCCTGGTGTTAAAAGCCGTCTTCCATTCATCCCCCTCACGGATGCGAATCAGGTTGTAAGCACCCCGCAGATCTAACTTTGTAAATACCTTTGCTCCCCGTAGCCTATCAAAGAGCTCAGATATCAGGGGTAATGGGTACTTGTTCTTAACGGTAATTGCGTTAAGACCCCTGTAGTCTATGCATGGACGTAAGTCTCCAGTCTTCTTCTGTACGAAGAAGAACCCAGCCCCTGCCGGTGACACTGACTTCCTAATGAATCCTCTTGCCAGATTCTCCTGAATATACTGGGACATTGCCTCCGTCTCCGGGAGAGATAACGGGTAGACTCGACCCCGGGGAGGCTCAGCACCAGGCAAGAGGTCAATAGGACAGTCATAGGGGCGGTGAGGCGGAAGGGTCTCCGCAGCTCTTTTGGAGAACACGTCTGCATGGGACCAATAGTGCTTGGGGAGAGAGGAAAGATCTGCGGGTACCTGTGTAGAAGCAACCTGAACGCACTCCCTCTGACATCTACCCTCACAGGATTTACTCCATCCCAAAATTCTCCCAGAGGACCACTCAATATGAGGAGAATGGTAGCGAAGCCATGGCATCCCCAACAGGACCTCATCAATTCCCTCAGGAATGACTAATAGGGAGATTATCTCCTGATGTGATGGAGACACAGATAGGGTGAAAGGAATGGTTTGGTGAGTAATCTGTGAAGGTAGTGTTGACCCATTTACCACTCGAACGGTCACTGGCTGGGCGAGCATCACCAAGGGTATTGCGTGACGCTGGGCAAAGGCGGAGGACATAAAGTTACCCTCTGCCCCAGAGTCCAAGCATAGCTCGACCGTGAGAGTGGATGGGCCTATGGTAATTGTCCCCTTGAAGGACAACTTTGAGGCAAACGTCGCCGTGTCTAGTGTACCTCCTCCAACTGCCACTAGACGCTGACGTTTCCCCGACCGCTGAGGACTCTTGGAGGCAAGACGTCCTGACTGCTGGCGAACATGACGAACCTTATGTGCACGAGCGGACTGAGACTTGGATCCCGCTCGTGTCACCTCCAAGGTCTCATGTGACTCAGATGTCTGGACTGGAGATTTCAAAGGTTTGGCGAAGGTAGGAGCCAGCCGAAACCTCTGCCTACACTGGGCTCGTTCCAACCTCCGCTCGTTAAAACGGAGGTCTATACGAGTAGAAATAGATATTAACTCCTCCAGTGTGGCAGGAATCTCCCTAGTGGCCAGAGCGTCCTTAACATGGTCAGCCAGGCCCCTCCAGAATATGGGGATAAGGGCTTTATCCGACCACTCCAGCTCGGAAGCTAACGTACGGAATCGGACGGAAAAATGGCTGACCAAGGACTCACCCTGAGTTAATGCCAGTAGTTGGAGCGCTGTATCATGGGTGAGTTGAGGTCCTAGAAAGACCTTTTTCAGCGTGCCCAGAAACAACGGAGCACTCTGCACCACATGATCATCACGCTCCCACAGCGGCGTAGCCCACTCCAACGCCCTGTCCGACAACAGCGAGACAATAAATCCCACCTTAGCCCGCTCTGTAGGAAAACGTGCAGCCAGGAGCTCGAGGTGGATAGAGCACTGACTCACGAATCCCCTACAAGTTTTGCAATCTCCAGAAAATTTTTCTGGCAACGGGAGGCGGGATAATGTCGGAACAGGGGTGGCAGTGGACAAGGTTGCTGCCGCCACGCCAGCAGCCTTTACAGCAACTGCGGTAACATCCACAGCTGAGGTTGAGTTCTCGAGAACCTTCAACCTACCCTCCAACTGCTGGATATACCGCAAAGATTGCTGAATGTCCGCCATACTAGCCAGACCTTGGCGCTAGTATTATGTTAAGGACTGGCGGAACGCACCATGTATAGATGGTACGAAACTAGGTGCGTTCGCAGTCCGAGGTCCACCGTGCAGGTAAAAGACCCTGCAGCTAGCAAGACGGACAATATGGCGGTACACTAAAGGATACACGCGTGGGTTAAACCTCACCCAGCGTGAAGAAAGCGATCCTGTTAATCCACAGGACCGCAGTACCGCACTAGTGCGCGAGCAAGTGGTCAGCGGACTTAACCCCAGAAGGGATTGGAGCCCGATTAGACCCTTGCTGGCGTAACACCGCAACTGGGTGTGTAGAGAACTTTAAGAAGTATAAGTGCACAAGAGTGCGAGCGATGCCGCACTAACGGACGCCACTAACCACCCAGACTCGGGTATGGAAAGCGCAAGGCAGGCGCACGGCGCCGTACTGGCAGGCACAGCTACAGGACGCTGAGATGTGTGTCTAGTGCTGTAGGCTAAGTCGGGCGCTAGGTAGCAGCCATACACCTTCCGCGAACAGACATTCAATAGGGAAGGGATTTCAAAGGACGACTTGCACTCACAACATACACACATCAACAATTGTTAGACAATACTAGCGCATGGCCGTGCGGTCATGCGCAGTTTATATAGGAGCAGCACAGGAAGTGGCCACAGCACTTTTGCCCTTCTAGGACCTGCCAAGAGGACCAATGGAATGTGCTGCAGAGCCTGAGCACATGACCCTCGATCTCCAACGGGAGACCTTACGCTGGGCATGCTCAGTACATGCAGACAAGGACTTAGTCCCAGAGAAGTCCGCTCGCTGCTGACCAGTACTGACTTTAATGGCAGAGACTGGAGAAGCAGCACTAACTCTCTGAACAGAGTGAGAATGAGCAAGACGCTGGGACCGACGTCCTTGCTGAGCAGGCTCCACTGCGGCTGGACAAGAATGGGAGACCGCAGCGGAAGTGGCTCGAGATTCCCCCAGTGCAGAAGCGGGAACTCGACCCCTAACACCATCTCTCTGTTAGGACTGGCGGAACGCACCAAGACAGATGGTATAGATGCGTTCGCAGTCCGGGGTCCACCGTGCAGGTGAAAACCTGCTGCTAGCAATTAGCAGACTATATGGCGGTACACTAGAGTATACAAGCGTGGGTTAACCTCACCCAGCGTGAAAGAAGCAATCCTGTTAAGGCACAGGACCGCGGTACCGCACCTAAAGCGCGAGCAAGTAGTCAGCGAACTCAACCCCAACTGGGATTGAAGTCCGATTAGACCCTTGCTGGCGCAACACCGCAACTGGGTGTGAAATCAAACAGAAGAGCATGCAGTGCCGCACTGACGAACGCCACTAACCACCCTGGCTTGGGTAAGGAAAGCACAGAGGAAGTGCACGGCGCCGTACTGGCGGTCACAGCAACTGGACGCTATAATGTGTGACTAGTGCTGTAGGATAAGTCGGGCGCTAGGTAGCAGCCAAACACCTTCCGCGAACAGTCATACTATAGGGTAGGGGTATCCAAGGACGACTTGCACTCACAACATACACACATTAGCAATTGTTTGACAATACTAGCGCATGGCCGTGCGGTCATGCGCAGCCCATATAGCAGCAGCACAGGAAGTGGCCACAGCAATTTTGCCCTTCTAGGACCTGCCAAGAGGACCAATGGAATGTGCTGCAGAGCCTGAGCACATGACCCTCGATTTCCAACGGGAGACCTTACGCTGGGCATGCTCAGTACGTGCAGACAAGGACTTAGTCCCAGAGAAGTCCGCTCGCTGCTGACCAGCACAGACTTTAATAGCAGAGACTGGAGAAGCAGCAGGAACTCTCAGAACAGAGTGAGAATGAGCAAGACGCTGGGATCGACGTCCTTGCTGAGCAGACTCCACTGCGGCTGGACAAGAATGGGAGACCGCAGCGGAGGTGGCTCGAGATTCCCCCTGTGCAGAAGCGGGAACTTGACCCCTAACATTACCCCCCTCCTAGGGCCCCCCCCTCCTTGGGCCTCGCTACATTCGAAGGCAGCAATGAGCTGCGGAGCCCGAATGTGCTCAACAGGCTCCCAGGACCTGTCCTCGGGGCCATAACCCTTCCAGTCCACCAAATAAAATTTTTTACCACGCACCACCTTGCATCCCAAAATAGCGTTCACCTCATAATCGTCCGAAGACGAACCCGATGTCCCAGCAGATGACTCGGAGAACCGGGACATATACACGGGTTTCAAGAGGGACACATGAAAGGTGTCAGTGATACCCAGGCGTGGCGGAAGGGCCAAACGATAGACCACAGGATTAACCTGCTCGAGGACCTTGAAAGGACCCAAGTAGCGAGGAGCAAATTTAGTGGACTCAACTCGCAGCGTGATGTTACGGGCGGAGAGCCACACCAAGTCGCCAGGAGCAAAGGTCGGAGCGGGGCGCCGATGAGCATCGGCGGAGGACCTCATTCTCTCCTTAGAGGCCCGAATGGCATCCTGAGTGCGGTCCCAAATATCCCGTGCCTCCACAGCCCAGTCTGCCACCCTGGAGTCTGCGGAAGACACGGGCATAGGCACAGGTACCCGTGGATGCTGACCATAGTTGAGGAGGAATGGGGTTTGTCCAGTGGAGTCGGCTACGGCGTTGTTCAGCGCAAACTCTGCCCATGATAGCAAGGATGCCCAGTCATCCTGCCTGGCTGAAATAAAATGTTGCAGGTAGAGTTGAGCGACCTTGACCTTTTTAGAGTCGAGCCGGGTTTCGCGAAACCCGACTATCTCAAAAGTCGGGTCGAGTGAAATCGGCCGATTATGACGTAAAGTCGGGATCGACCGAAACACGAAACCCAATGCAAGTCAATGGGGCAGCATAGTCGGCAGTGAGTGGGGGCCAGGAAAACACCTAGAGTGCCCATTTTAATGTCAAAACCATCCATTCTTCTTAATGAAGCTTGTCAAGCGTAATTTACCTTATAATAATTGGAAGGCATTTGAAATTGGGGGTCATTTGGCTAAAGTTGTGGTGGGTAGGGCTGGTTCAAGTAATTAGTGGGCCCAGGAAATCTGGACCACGTCACGGCAGTGGAGCAGGGAGAGGTAAGTATTTCAACTTTGCAAGTGCTGTGAACCTGAGCAAGCAGGGGGGGCCCACTCGTTGGCATTGGCACTGGCACAGGGCTCCTCAAAGTACAGCGGTGTGTTTGCACGGCGGGGGCGCCTCCCACCGGCAGCAACACTTTTGCGTACTATGAAAGGCCCTGTGCCAGTGACGTTGCCAACTAGTATTCCTCCCCCCACCTGATGAAGGAACCTGCACTTTCATCTGCACCTTCCTCTTTGTCCCCGTGTAAGGTGGTATGGTATGCGGGAAGAGCAACCTGACTTTCAGCAGGGTCACAATGTTGTTGTGTAGCGTGCACGGGGAATGTTGCGTTATGGGTCAATGTACCAGCAGACTCATCTATCACTGGCTGGGCAATGGGCAGGATGAGGAGGAAACACAGATATAGGCCCAAAGAATAAAGTTGGCTAAATGCAGTTCAAAATTGGTAACACAGGAATAACCAGGGGGCATTGCAGTGGAGGACAACTGGAATGAGAGGCTGACACAGAGAGTAGGCCCAAATCAGTAAGTAGTCGAAATGCAGTTCAAAATTGGCAACCGTAGTAAACAGGCGGCACAGCTTTGTTCAGTGGAGGAGAACAGCAAGGAGTGGCAGACACCGATAGTAGGCCCCAACCCAACTAGTAGGCCAAATGCAGACTAACATTAACAACTACTTAACGAGCGCCTGAAAACGGAATTTCAGGACAGGAAACCAGGAGAACAGCAAGGAGTGGCAGACACCGATAGTAGGCCCCAAACCAACTAGTACGCCAAATGCAGTTGTTCCGTTTAACCACAATTTAATGAGAGCCTGAAGATAGAAGTTCAGGAAAGGCAACCTGGAGAACACCTTGGAGTGGAACACACCATCTCTCTACACCCCATACCCAATTTGTAGGCCTAATGCAGCGTAGTTTCCAACAACTACTAAACGAGAGCATGATGATCGAAGCATTGGCGAGGAAACCTGGGGAACACCTTGGAGTGGAACACACCATCTCTCTACACCCCATACCCAATTTGTAGGCCTAATGCAGCGTAGTTTCCAACAACTACTAAACGAGAGCCGGAAGATCGAAGCTCAGGAAAGGCAACCTGGAGAACACCTTGGAGTGGAACACACCATCTCTCTACACCCCATACCCAATTTGTAGGCCTAATGCAGCGTAGTTTCCAACAACTACTAAACGAGAGCATGATGATCGAAGCATTGGCGAGGAAACCTGGGGAACACCTTGGAGTGGAACACACCATCTCTCTACACCCCATACCCAATTTGTAGGCCTAATGCAGCGTAGTTTCCAACAACTACTAAACGAGAGCCGGAAGATCGAAGCTCAGGAAAGGCAACCTGGAGAACACCTTGGAGTGGAACACACCATCTCTCTACACCCCATACCCAATTTGTAGGCCTAATGCAGTGTAGTTTCCAACAACTACTAAACGAGAGCCGGAAGATCGAAGCTCAGGAAAGGCAACCTGGAGAACACCTTGGAGTGGAACACACCATCTCTCTACACCCCATACCCAATTTGTAGGCCTAATGCAGTGTAGTTTCCAAGAACTACTAAACGAGAGCCGGAAGATCGAAGCTCAGGAAAGGCAACCTGGAGAACACCTTGAAGTGGAACACACCATCTCTCTACACCCCATACCCAATTTGTAGGCATAATGCAGTGTAGTTTCCAAGAACTACTAAACGAGAGCCGGAAGATCGAAGCTCAGGAAAGGCAACCTGGAGAACACCTTGGAGTGGAACACACCATCTCTCTACATCCCATACCCAATTTGTAGGCCTAATGCAGCGTAGTTTCCAACAACTACTAAACGAGAGCATGAAGATCGAAGCATTGGCGAGGAAACCTGGGGAACACTTTGGAGTGGAACACACCATCTCTCTACACCCCATACCCAATTTGTAGGCCTAATGCAGCGTAGTTTCCAACAACTACTAAACGAGAGCATGAAGATCGAAGCATTGGCGAGGAAACCTGGGGAACACCTTGGAGTGGAACACAACATCTCTCTACACCCCATACCCAATTTGTAGGCCTAATGCAGCGTAGTTTCCATCAACTACTAAACGAGAGCCGGAAGATCGAAGCTCAGGAAAGGCAACCTGGAGAACACCTTGGAGTGGAACACACCATCTCTCTACACCCCATACCCAATTTGTAGGCCTAATGCAGTGTAGTTTCCAACAACTACTAAACGAGAGCCGGAAGATCGAAGGTCAGGAAAGGCAACCTGGGGAACACCTTGGAGTGTAACACACCATCTCCCTCCACCCGATACCCATTTTGTAGGCCTAATGCAGTGTAGTTTTCTACAACTACTAAACGAGAGTCGGAAGACCGAAGCAATGGCAAGGAAACCTGGGGAACACCTTGGAGTGTAACACACCATCTCTCTCCACCCCATACCCAATTTGTAGGCCTAATGCAGCCTACTTTCCGACAACTACTAAACGAGAGCATGAAGATCGAAGCTCAGGAAAGGCAACCTGGGGAACACCTTGGAGTGTAACAAACCCTCTCTCTACACCATGGAAGGGCTGATTCTTAGGAAGGAAGGCTGTCGGAAAGAAGCAGGGCGCGTCCGAGGGTGATTATATTCTTATTAGGTATATACTCACCCTCGGACGCGCCCTGCTTCTTTATTTGTAATGAATGTTTATTTGCAATGTGGTTTTGACTTACTCTATTTTTTTGGTAAATAATGATTTTATTATTTTCATTGTTTTGCATCTTCTTGGCAATAATATAAAGAAGACGCGACAGGACAACACTCGGTGGATGCCATATCTGTGTTTTAAATTGAAAAATACTTTCAGTTAACTACTTGCAGGAGAAAGTTATTGTAGCTGGTGGCCATTTTTAGTACTGTACCAGATTTTTGTTGTATGTGTTTGTTTTTAATGTTAAAATGTCTGCATTTGATATCTCTCCAGTATTTTCTTTTTTATAAGCAAAATACTTATTTTTATATTTTCTGATGTTGGTTCCAGGGGTACACGGGCAGCAGTGGTGTGGTCAGTGGAGGCCTAGTGGAAGGAGTGACCGCAGACAGGCATCGAAGGCCTAAAATAATAACACATGGCTGTAGGCAATTTTAAATTGGTTCCAGGGGTACACGGGCAGCAGTGGTGTGGTCAGTGGAGGCCTAGTGGAAGGAGTGACCGCAGACAGGCATCGAAGGCCTAAAATAAAAAAATTGGGCTGGCTGTAGGCAATTTTAAATTGGTTCCAGGGGTACACGGGCAGCAGTGGTGTGGTCAGTGGAGGCATATTGTAAGGAGTGACCGCAGACAGGCATCGAAGGCCTAAAATAATAACACATGGCTGTAGGCAATTTTAAATTGGTTCCAGGGGTACACGGGCAGCAGTGGTGTGGTCAGTGGAGGCCTAGTGGAAGGAGTGACCACAGACAGGCATCGAAGGCCTAAAATAATAACACATGGCTGTAGGCAATTTTAAATTGGTTCCAGGGGTACACGGGCAGCAGTGGCCTGGTCAGTGTAGTAGTAGTAGAAAGAACGGACCGCAGACAGGGATCGAAGGCCTAAAATAAAAAAATTGGGCTGGCTGTAGGCAATTTTAAATTGGTTCCAGGGGTACACGGGCAGCAGTGGTGTGGTCAGTGGAGGCATATTGTAAGGAGTGACCGCAGACAGGCATCGAAGGCCTAAAATAATAACACATGGCTGTAGGCAATTTTAAATTGGTTCCAGGGGTACACGGGCAGCAGTGGTGTGGTCAGTGGAGACCTAGTGGAAGGAGTGACCACAGACAGGCATCGAAGGCCTAAAATAATAACACATGGCTGTAGGCAATTTTAAATTGGTTCCAGGGGTACACGGGCAGCAGTGGTGTGGTCAGTGGAGGCCTAGTGGAAGGAGTGACCACAGACAGGCATCGAAGGCCTAAAATAATAACACATGGCTGTAGGCAATTTTAAATTGGTTCCAGGGGTACATGGGCAGCAGTGGTGTGGTCAGTGGAGGCATATTGTAAGGAGTGACCGCAGACAGGCATCGAAGACCTAAAATAATAACACATGGCTGTAGGCAATTTTAAATTGGTTCCAGGGGTACACGGGCAGCAGTGGTGTGGTCAGTGGAGGCCTAGTGGAAGGAGTGACCACAGACAGGCATCGAAGGCCTAAAATAATAACACATGGCTGTAGGCAATTTTAAATTGGTTCCAGGGGTACACGGGCAGCAGTGGCCTGGTCAGTGTAGTAGTAGTAGAAAGAACGGACCGCAGACAGGCATCGAAGGCCTAAAATAAAAAAATTGGGCTGGCTGTAGGCAATTTTAAATTGGTTCCAGGGGTACACGGGCAGCAGTGGTGTGGTCAGTGGAGGCATATTGTAAGGAGTGACCGCAGACAGGCATCGAAGGCCTAAAATAATAACACATGGCTGTAGGCAATTTTAAATTGGTTCCAGGGGTACACGGGCAGCAGTGGTGTGGTCAGTGGAGGCCTAGTGGAAGGAGTGACCACAGACAGGCATCGAAGGCCTAAAATAATAACACATGGCTGTAGGCAATTTTATTTTTTTTTTTTCAGTAAATATATTTATTGAAATTTTAAACAGGAAAAACAATAAAATGAATCATTACAATGTCCAGAACTATACATTACGCCTCTGAGCACACAGCACAAGTGTAGTTGAACAAGGACTCTGGCACATAAAGGGTACATGCTTCTCATCTTGAGAATCACCTCGGGACATGGATACAGGATACAAAACCTGTGAGAAAAGCAATTGTAGAGATAGGAGAAAAAGAAAGAAAGAGAAGAAGAGAGAGGAAAAAAAAAAAAGGGGGGGGGGAATGGGGAAGAAGGGGGGATTAAGGGAGACCCAGCAATGTATACGCCCACGTATTGAGAATTATGAGTATGTACGCAGCCAAGTCAGGAACCCTGTGCTTTCCTTGAAGGATTGCCAGAGGAACCAGGTGCGTCCCTGGACATATGCAGCATCACCATCATCCGCCACCAGCGACTCTAGACGATGTAATCTATCCATTTCAGCTATCCATTCCTCCGTCGAGGGGAACTCAGTGGACCTCCAATGTCGGGGAATAACTGCCCTAGCAGCTATGAGGCCAAATCTCAGGATCCCCTTTTTAACGGAAGCTATCGAACTGGGTATCAAGGGACAGTAGTGCCATTTGGGGGGAGGGCTCGTGGCGGACCCCAGTCATCAAATGAAAGGCATCGAAGACTGAGTTCCAGAAGGGTTGCAGGGGACCACAGGACCACCAAACATGAAGCACAGAGCCCGTGGCGGAGCCACATCTCCAGCAGGCGTCCGAGATCTCCGGGTTAATCCTGTGGAGAAGGACAGGACACCTATACCAGCGTGTCAGTAATTTATAATTCCTCTCCTGCGCCTGACTGGACATCGTCATCTTATGTGCAAGAGTGAAGATTTTTAGACTATCCGCCTCAGAAAAGGTGATCCCCGGTCCCTCTCCCAAGCCTCCATAAATCCAAGCGTAGTAGGGGGAAGTGAATTCAAGACCAGGCCATAGAGCACCGAAACCACGTGGGAGGGACCCTCGGTAGGGAGCATCAGGGACTCAAATGGTGTCAGCGCCCCCATCGGCACACTGGAAAGAAAGCTCCGCAATTGCAGAAACTCCAGCCAGGACAGCGGTGTCGTAAGATCAGAACCTCGTAACCCCCGCATGCCGGAGAGCCCCGCAAGCTTATCCTTCACCTGACCCAGTCCCACCCCATCAAGTCGTGACCAACACAGATACGTAGATCTATTCATTGCTGGGGGAAAGGCCGGATTGTCAAAAAGGGGACTCAGTCTGCTCAATCGGGAGGTCAGGCGTAATTTCACATAGGATCTATCCCAGAACCTCAAAACAATCTGTGTGAGTGGAGCAAAACTCGACACAGGTGGGCGTCCGGTCCCCCCCAGCCAAGGCAGCCAGTACAAAGAAGAGGGCGATAAAAGTTTCTCCAGAAGCACCCACTGTTTATGAGCATCACCGAACCTCCAGTCGACAATCCTAGAGAGCAAGACTGCCCGATAATAACGTTTAAAATTAGGAAGGCCTACCCCCCCTTTAGTCTTGGGTCTCACTAACACTGAGAACCGAGTCCGCGGCTTCTTAGTTCCCCAAATAAAGCTATTCATAGCTGACTGCAGGCGCCTGAAAAAGCAATCCGGAACCTGCACTGGAGCAGTCTGAAAAAGATAGAGGAATCGGGGTAAAATATCCATTTTGACCACTCCCACCCGTCCGAACCAAGATAGCTGAGGTCTGCCATACCGTTTAAGGTCCGAGATAGTTTTCTGCAGGAGCGGGACGTAGTTCAGAGCATATGTTGCGCTAATGTCAGCAGGTATTAAGACTCCTAAATATTTTAAGGTATCGGTCTTCCACTTAAAAGAGAAGGACGCCTGAAGCTGAGAGACTAGATCATCAGGCAGGGAGATATTGAGCGCCTCCGTCTTGGAGTAGTTGACTTTAAAGTTTGAAACCTCCCCGAACCTACGGAACTCTCGGAGGAGTACAGGAAAAGCCACGGTCGGGTTGGTAATGTACAGCAATAAATCATCCGCATACAGGGATATCTTAAACTCATGTTGGCCAATCCTCAGACCCTCAATATCAGGAGTCTTCCGTAATGCCACTGCCAGATGCTCCATCGCAAGGATATAAAGTAAGGGGGAAAGGGGACAACCCTGACAGGTCCCGTTTCTTATGTCAATGGGCGGGGAAAGGGTACCGTTCACTCTAAGACGGGCCGTAGGCCTATGATACAGAGCAAAAATCCTCTCCAACATGTTAGGTCCCACTCCCAGTTGCTTCAGGGAGGCACGTAGAAAGGTCCAGCCTAGGCGATCAAACGCCTTCTCAGCGTCAATAGATAATAAACATGCTGGTACCTTTCCTGTGCGCATGTACGAGGTCAGAAGCAACGTCTTCACCGTGTTATCCTTGGCCTCCCTGTGCGGCACAAAGCCCACCTGATCACTATGGATGGACCCAGGGTGAATAGGGTTCAGTCTACCAGCTAACACTTTTGCGAACACCTTCACATCCACATTAATGAGGGATATGGGCCTATAGCTTGCACACAATAGGGGATCTTTTCCAGGTTTAGGAATCACGGTGATTGTGGCCATCAGCGTTTGGGGGGCAAAGGGGCAGCTGGCCGAGATGGAGTTAAACAGTTTGGTCATGAAGGGGACCAGGGAATTCGCATATAACTTATAGAAGGCGGCAGAGAATCCGTCAGGACCAGGGCTTTTACCATTAGCCAAAGATTTTATCGTGTCTAAAACCTCCTGTTCCGAGAGAGGACTCTCCAGGGCCTCAGACTCCTCCACCGACATAGGCGGGAGCTCAGTGTCCCGGATGTAGTCGTCCACCCGTGCTTGAAACTCGGAAGGGGACATATCAGACAGCAGGCCACTTAAATTGTAGAGAGAGTCGTAATATGCTCTGAATGAGTCCACAATCTCCTCAGGAAAATGGACCAGTTCACCCGTAGCAGACCTCATGGTAGGGATATAAGTGGTGGGAGCACGGGGGTGCAAAAACCTCGCTAGAGCTCTCCCGGGTTTATCAGAGTACTTATACAGAAATTTATGAAAGCGGTCCCTCTGTCGTGCTAACGTCGTGTCCAACAAGGCACTCAACTCACAGCGTGCCCGGAGGAGATCAGCCAGCACCCCAGCATCTCTAGTCCGTTCATGATCCAACTCCAGAGTTTGGATACGAGTCAACAAACCCACAATGTTAGTCTCCCTCTCTCTCTTCAGTCAGGCCCCCTGTTGTATAAATACTCCCCGTATTACTCCCTTCAGAGCCTCCCATTGGTATGGGATGGCCGTGGGGTCATGCTTGTGAAAATCTAGAAAGTCTGAGATTGCTGTTCGCACGGCCGCCTGACATGTTAGATCTCCAAGGAGACCAGGGTTTAAGGACCAGGTCCATTCTCTCGGAGAAAGGCTCGGCAGCCGAAGGGAGAGCAAAACTGGGGCATGGTCTGACCACAACATCGTGTCAATGTCAGACTTTGGGTCAAGAGACAGGAGCCCGTGGCTGATCAAAAAATAATCCAATCTACTATAGGAATTATGTACTGTGGAGAAGTAGGTATAATCTCGGGTAGTGGGGTGTAGTAACCTCCAAACATCCACCAACCTTGAGTCCGTCAGGGCCCGCCGCAGTCTCTCCAGCTGTGAGAGGGACACCGCTGACCTGCCCGAAGAGGAATCCACAGCGCGGTCCAACACCATATTGAAGTCCCCTCCCATAATCACATAGCCTTCCGCAAAGGCCGAGAGGTCCCGTAGGTACTTTCTGCACGCTCGGACCTGGTCTTGATTGGGGAGATAAATGTTAGCTATGGTGAACAAATCATGGGCAATTTTGAGCTTTAAAAACACATATCGACCATTAGAATCCGCTTTAGAGGCAACTACCTGAGCCTGTAAAGACTTGTGCAATGCAATGCTGACACCTTTAGACTTGGAGTCAGAGTTACTGCCATGGAACCACTGTGTGTAGTATTTATGGTTAAGCTTAGGGATTCTGTCTGCTCGGAAATGTGTCTCCTGCAGCAGAAGTATGTCAACCCGTTTCTTATGCATACCGTATAAAACCTTTGATCGCTTTTCAGGGACATTAAACCCCCTGACATTAAGCGAGCAGAGTTGTAGAGACGCCATAGGAACTATCGGGCCTGCGGGTGGTACAATCGGGTCGGAAAGGAGTAGGAGGGGTGGAAAGTGGGGAAAAATAGAAACAGAGAAAGTAAAGCACCAAGGAAAGAGAGTAGTTCAGCCGGAAGACAGGGTTCCGACCAGAAAAAAAAAGAGAAAAACCAAGAAGCCACTAGGCCTCAAGGGTACAGGACAATATCAGAGAAAACTCTGAGAAGTAGTGTCAGAGACACACCCTAGTGGGGAGGTGATTGAGCAGAGAGCAACCAGCCGAGCCCCTGCAGCAAAAAAGAAAATAAAAAAAAAAATCCAACTCTACCCAGTAGGCCCATGACCTTGGTAACATAAACATTGTTAATGAATAGTGTTGAGCGATACCTTCCGATATCGGAAAGTATCGGTATCGGTTTGGATCGGCCGATATTCAAAAAATATTGGATATCGCCGATACCGATACCCGATCCCAATGCAAGTCAATGGGACCAAAATATCGGAATTAAAATAAACCCTTTCTTTCCTTGTAGGTTCATTCTACATGAAGGAAAACAACTAAGAATAATGTAGGATGTATTGGGGGAGGTGGCGGAGACATTAAAGGCAATGAGGATTAGCCCAATCAAATAGAATAGCATGATTTTTTTTTTTTTTAAAGACGTTCGGATTGAAAAAGATATTGACTATGTAAATTTTTTTTTATTTTGTCAGATATTGATGTTTCACTATTCCACGACCTTCCCCTTCTTTTTTTTCCTTTTCCCACACTTTCATCTTCATCATCATCAGCATCTTTGACATCAACTTCTTCACCTTATTCATCTTCTTCTTCATCTTCTACCTATTTTTTTTTTTATTACATTCTTCATATTCATTTTCTTCAACTATTATTATTCTTCCTATTCTACATATTCTTTTTATTCCACTGTTATTATTCTTCCTATTCTACTTCTTCATCATATTCTCATTTGTGACAGGCATTCCCGTAGTTGTTATCTATAAAAGTTGGAAGATTACACCTTCCGTTCTGCCAGTCACAAAAGTTACATTTGTCCGCATTCAGTTTGGCCTGCAGCATCAGGCTTTATCCAGGGGCACCACGAGGAGGAACGGACTCACCCCCATACACTGCTTAGTCTTCTTCTGCATATAATTTAGATAATATCTTTTGCTCTGATATTAAGTCTTATGCTTAATGTTCTTCTGCTCTTTGTTCTGCAGCCTCTTGTTCTTCTGCTTCTCGGTCTTCCATGTCGTCGTCTCCAGGGTCGTCGTCTCCAGTGTCGTCATCTCCGCCGTCGTCGTCTCAGCCGTCGTCGTCTCCGCCGTCGTCGTCTCCGCCGTTGTCATCGGGGTGGTCTTCCGGGTCGTCGTCATCGTCGTCATCGGGGTGGTCTTCCGGGTCGTCGACTTTAGGGTCTTAAACTTGGAAATGTAGCAGAAGGTACAAGAAGGCTGAGAAAATGCCAAGAACTAGCTGATGGAACAGGAACTCGGATGGCTACCCGAAGGTTCAAGAGCCTATGGAATTACCGAGGACCAGCTGACGTTACTGGAACCCGGTTACTAAGCAGGAGGTACCCGTGCTAAAAAGCACTACCAAGGACCGCCTGACGTTGGCGGAACTCGGATACCCAGAAGGAGGCACCTAAGCCAAAGGCTCTGCCCGGAACCAGCTGACGTTACTGGAACCAGGATGGGGAGCAGAAGGTACAAGAGCAAAAGACACCGCCGAGAACCAGCTGACGGTACTGGAACCCGGATGGGTAGCCGAAGGTCCAAGAGCCAATGGAACTACCGAGGACCAGCTGACGTTACTGGAACCCGGTTACTAAGCAGGAGGTACCCGTGCCTGAAAGCACTACCAAGGACCACCTGACGTTGGTGGAACTTGGATACCCAGAAGGAGGCACCTAAGCCAAAGGCTCTGCCCGGAACCAGCTGACGTTACTGGAACCAGGATGGGGAGCAGAAGGTACAAGAGCAAAAGACACTGCCTAGAACCAGCTGACGGTGCTGGAACCAGGTGGTGGACCCGAAGGCCCACAGGAGAGGAGAGAACAGCTAGGCCACGAGGCAGCCGCAGTTACCGAACCCCAACAGTCCTACAGGGGGAGCTGGGCCTACTGGCACTACAGAACCAGCCTTGACTACCAGTTCACGCAGCCCACATAGGAAGCTCCTAAACTGGAGGCACCCTGGAGTTGGCTAACTCGACCGCACCACGACGGGGCAAGCATAGGCGTCTCAGTGAAGTTGACACAACCCGGAAACAGCTGACGGTGCTGAAACCAGGCTTGGCACGAGGGAGTACCTGTGACAAGAACACTGCCGAGAACCAGCTGGCGGTGCTGGAACCCGGATGCGTTGCCCCAGTGTGCAAGAGCCAATGGCACGACCGAGGACCAGCTGACGGTGCTGGAACCCGGTTACTAAGCTGTAGGTGCCCGCAAATAAAAAGCACTACCAAGGACCGCCTGGCGTTGGTGGAACTCGGATACCCAGGAGGAGGCACCTAAGCCAAAGGCTCGGCCCGGAACCAGCTGACGGTGCTGGAACCAGGTGGTGGACCCGAAGGTCCACAGGAGAGGAGAGAACAGCTAGGCCGCGAGGCAGCCGCAGTTACCGAACCCCAACAGTCCTACAGGGGGAGCTGGGCCTACTGGCACTACAGAACCAGCCTTGACTACCAGTTCACGCAGCCCACATAGGAAGCTCCTAAACTGGAGGCACCCTGGAGTTGGCAAACTCGACCGCACCACGACGGGGCAAGCATAGGCGTCTCAGTGAAGTTGACACAACCCGTAAACAGCTGACGGTGCTGAAACCAGGCTTGGCACGAGGGAGTACCTGTGACAAGAACACTGCCGAGAACCAGCTGGCGGTGCTGGAACCCGGATGCGTTGCCCCATTGTGCAAGAGCCAATGGCACGACCGAGGACCAGCTGACGGTGCTGGAACCCGGTTACTAAGCTGTAGGTGCCCGCGCTTAAAAGCACTACCAAGGACCGCCTGGCGTTGGCGGAATTCGGATACCCAGAAGGAGGCACCTAAGCCAAAGGCTCGGCCCGGAACCAGCTGACGGTGCTGGAACCAGGTGGTGGACCCGAAGGTCCACAGGAGAGGAGAGAACAGCTAGGCCGCGAGGCAGCCGCAGTTACCGAACCCCAACAGTCCTACAGGGGGAGCTGGGCCCACTGGCACTACAGAACCAGCCTTGACTACCAGTTCACGCAGCCCACATAGGAAGCTCCTAAACTGGAGGCACCCTGGAGTTGGCTAACTCGACCACACCACGACGGGGCAAGCATAGGCGTCTCAGTAAAGTTGACACAACCCGGAAACAGCTGACGGTGCTGAAACCAGGCTTGGCACGAGGGAGTACCGGTGACAAGAACACTGCCGAGAACCAGCTGGCGGTGCTGGAACCCAGATGCGTTGCCTTGCCTATTAAAGATTGTCTTCCTAGAGCCCCAACTAGCGGTGTTGGAGCAAAGGGTAAGCAGGGGGAGATGAGTGTAGGCCGAAGCCTGCACTGGAGGCAGCTTTGTGTCTGCGTTGCGTTTGCAGGACACTTTGCCGGCTACACACTGGGGGAACAGCTGGCGTTGCTGAACCCCACTAACACAATGGCGTGTGTTTTTCTCTGTGCAGCTAGCACTTGCGGGCAAAAACTAGCGATGTTAGAGCCTGTGTTGAAGCAGGAGGAGGAGGAGAGGAGCAGAGTGTAGGCCGAAGCCTAGTTGAACCAATTTCAAAGGAAACCTTTAACCCCCCCTCAGGTGTTACAAAGTACAAGAGACACACCTTGTGCAGTATTAATGCTGCACAAGTGAAAGGTTGCTCTATTAATTTGTCTACGTGCACACGCTGAATGAAAGACATACACAATTTACCCCATTCTACAGTCAAACTGTAGTGGATGCGTGACTTGGTTTTTTGATGAGACGCAGCACAGGTGTCCAAAATAACGCCTTGGTGCTTGGAGCAGCTTCCTGAGCATTGTTATTTGCTGTACAGGAGTCTGCGCTCTTGTGTTATCCCTTGGCAATGCCCTGTTAGCGCTGCCCATCTTATGACATCATTTCATGTTGGCCGGTGCGGTTAACGATGGCCATAAATCCCAGACCCACAGTGTCTTTTCATAAAGCCACACTGCGGTGCTGGGATTCGTGGCCTTGAGCAGTAAATATTTTGGCCGCTCACACACGTCCTTACACCTGCTTCAGACTGGGCGGCCTCTGCTGATCCCTTCTCGCATGCCGCGGCCATGAGGCTGCACAGTCTGAAGAAGGCGGAAGGAGATGAGTTAAGACAGGCGAAGATATGCACTGCTCATGCCCATCAATCACACCCTCGCAGTCAAAATAAGTAAGACAACGAGGAGCATTTTATTCAGGCAGGGCGGACGCACAGGCGCAAGTAGCCAACCAATGATGTCAGAAGACGGGAAGCGCTACCAAGGGGGGTGCTGCGTATCATTAGAAAGGAAAGTCACACCTCAGGGACAGTGGAATGGTCTCAAAGAGACACATTTTGTACGTGTTGAGTTCCACGTGGGCAAGGAGAAAACATCAGCCACCTTGTACAAATGCAGCAGTACTGCTGTACAAGGTGGCTGTTATACATAGAAACACCTGGGGGTGGGGGGCAGGCTCCCTTCAATTTCAGTTCATGTGCCTGCGTGGCGTTTGCAGGTCACGTTGCAAGCTACACAGCAGGGGAACAGCTGGCGTTGCTGAACCCCACTGACACATTGACTGGTGTTTTTCTCTGTGCAGATTGCATGTCCGGGCAAAAACTAGCGGTGTTAGAGCCCAGGGTCAGCAGGAGGAGGAGGAGAGGAGCAAAGTGTAGGCCGAAGCCTGCACTGGTGGCAGCTTTTGGTCGGTTGTGCCAGCGTGGCTTGTGCTGGACACGATGCCGGCTACACAGCGGGGGAACAGCTGGCGGTGCTGAACCCCACTAACACATTGGCTGGTGTTTTTCTCTGTGCAGCTAGCATTTCCGGGCAAAAACTAGCGGTGTTTGAGCCCAGGGTCAGCAGGAGGAGGAGAGGAGCAAAGTGTAGGCCGAAGCCTGCACTGGTGGCAGCTTTTGGTCGGTTGTGCCAGCGTGGCTTTTGCTGGACACGATGCCGGCTACACAGCGGGGAAACAGCTGGCGGTGCTGAACCCCACTAACACATTGGCTGGTGTTTTTCTCTGTGCAGCTAGCATTTCCGGGCAAAAACTAGCGTTGTTAGAGCCCAGGGTCAGCAGGAGGAGGAGAGGAGCAGAGTGTAGGCCGAAGCCTAGTTGAACCAATTTCAAAGGTTACCTTTAACCCCCCCTCAGGTGTTACAAAGTACAAGAGCCACTCCTTCTGCAGCATTAATGCTGCACAAGTAAAAGGTTGCTCTATTAATTTGTCTACTTGCACACGCTGAATGCAACACGTACACTATTTAGCCCATTATACTGTTAAACAGTAGTGGAGGCGTGACTTGTCTTTTTAAAGAAAAGCAGCACAGGTGTCGAAAATAACACCTTTTTGCATGGGCGCAGCTTCCTGAGCGTTGTTAGTTGCTGTACAGGAGTCTGCGCTCTTGTGATCCCTTGGCTATGCGCTGTGAGCGCTTCCTGTCTTATGACCTCATTTCATGTTGGCCGTTGCGGTTAGCGGTGGACATGAATCCCAGACCCACAGTGTTTTTTTAAAAAATCACACTGCGGTGCTGGGATTCTTGCCCTTGTGCACTAAATATGTTTGCCGCTCACACATGTCCTTACACCTGCTTCAGACTGGGCGGCCTCATCTGATCCCTTATCGCATGCCGCGGCCATGAGGACACCCAGTCTGAAGAAGGCGGAAGGAGGTGACTTAAAACAGGCGAACATATGCACTGCACATGCCCATCAATAACACCCTCGCATCCAAAAAATGAGACAACGAGGGGCGTTGTGTCGGGCAGGGCGGACGCACAGGCACAGGCAGCCAACCAATGATGTCAGAAGACGGGCAGCGCTAACAATGGGGGTGCTGCGTGTCATTAAAAAAGAAAGTCACACCTCAGGGACATTAGCATTGGTCTCTAATGAGACACATTTTGTACGTGTTGAGTTCCACGTGGGCAAGGAGAAAACATCAGCCACCTTGTACAAATGCAGCAGTACTGCTGTACAAGGTGGCTGTTATACATAGAAACACCTGGGGGTGGGGGGCAGGCTCCCTTCAATTTCAGTTCATGTGCCTGCGTGGCGTTTGCAGGTCACGTTGCAAGCTACACAGCAGGGGAACAGCTGGCGTTGCTGAACCCCACTGACACATTGACTGGTGTTTTTCTCTGTGCAGATTGCATATCCGGGCAAAAACTAGCGGTGTTAGAGCCCAGGGTCAGCAGGAGGAGTAGAGGAGCAGAGTGTAGGCCGAAGCCTAGTTGAACCAATTTCAAAGGTTACCTTTAACCCCCCCCTCAGGTGTTGCAAGGTACAAGAGCCACACCTTGTGCAGCATTAATGCTGCACAAGTAAAAGGTTGCTCTATTTAATTTGCTCCTTGCACACGATGAATAAAACACGTACACTATTTAGCCCATTATACTGTCAAACAGTAGTGGAGGCGTGACTTTCCTTTTTACGGAGATGCAGCACAGGTGTCAAAATTAACACATAGCTGCTGTGCGCAGATTCCTGAGCGTTGTTATTTGCTGTACAGGAGTCTGCGCTATTGTATGATCCCTTGGCCATGCGCTGTGAGCGCTTCCTGTCTTATAACCTCATTTCATGTTGGCCGTTGCGGTTAGCGGTGGACATGAATCCCAGACCCACAGTGTGTTTTTAAAAAATCACACTGCGGTGCTGGGATTCGTGCCCTGGTGCACTAAATATGTTTGCCGCTCACACATGTCCTTACACCTGCTTCAGACTGGGCGGCCTCATCTGATCCCTTCTCGCATGCCGCGGCCATGAGGCTGCACAGTCTGAAGAAGGCGGAAGGAGATGAGTTAAGACAGGCGAAGATATGCACTGCTCGTGCCCATCAATCACACCCTCGCAGTCAAAATAATTAAGACAACGAGGAGCATTTTATTCAGGCAGGGCGGACGCACAGGCGCAACTAGCCAACCGATGATGTCAGAAGACGGGAAGCGCTACCAAGGGGGGTGCTGCGTATCATTAGAAAGGAAAGTCACACCTCAGGGACAGTGGAATGGTCTCAAAGAGACACATTTTGTACGTGTTGAGTTCCACGTGGGCAAGGATAAAAAGTTAGCCACCTTGTACAAATGCAGCAGTACTGCTGTACAAGGTGGCTGTTATACATAGAAACACCTGGGGGAGAGGGGGCCAGGCTCCCTTCAATTTCAGTTCATGTGCCTGCGTGGCGTTTGCAGGACACGTTGCCAGCTACACAGCAGGGGAACAGCTGGCGTTTCTGAACCCCACTAACACATTGGCTGGTGTTTTTCTCTGTGCAGCTAGCAGTTCCGGGCAAAAACTAGCGGTGTTTGAGCCCAGGGTCAGCAGGAGGAGGAGAGGAGCAAAGTGTAGGCCGAAGCCTGCACTGGTGGAAGCTTTTGGTCGGTTGTGCCAGCGTGGCTTGTGCTGGACACGATGCTGACTACACAGCAGGGGAACAGCTGGCGGTGCTGAACCCCACTGACACATCACCTAGTGTTTTTTCTGTGTAGACAACACTTCCAGGTGTCAACTGACAGTGTTGAAACCCAGGGAATCAAAGAGGAGCAGAGTGTAGGCCGAAGCCTGCAGTGGAGCAAGTGTAAAGGGAACCTTTAACCCTCCCCCCCCCAGGCATTTGTTGCTGAAAGAGCCATCTTGTACAGCAGTAATACTGCACATGGAAAATGGTGGCTCCGAAAATAATGCTCCTTGCAAACGCTGAAGTACACACTCATATAATGTGTCCCCTCACACCGTCAAACCATCCCGGAAGTGGGACTTTCCTTTGTAATGTGACACAGCACAGCCGTCATTCCAACCCCCTTGGTGCCGTGCGCCACCTCCTCAACGCTGTTTGGTTCTGTCACGGAGCCTGCGCTGTAATGTTATCCCTTGGCCATGCACAGTTAGCGGTGCCCGTCTTCTGACATCATTTAGGTGTCAGGCTGGCAGTGCCTGTGCGTCAAAGCTGCCCGAGATCCAACCTTGCAGTGTCATCAAATGTAATCCCACTGCGGGCCAGGGATCCATGGGCATGCGCAGTGCATATCATCGCCTCTCACTCACCTCCTTCATGCTTCTTCAGACTGTGCGGCGTCACGGCCGTGGCATGCTATTAGGGATCAGCTGACGCCGCCTAGTCTGAAGAAGCATGAAGAAGGGGAATGAGAGGCTAGTATATGCACTGCGCATGGCCATGGATACCAGGCCCACTGTGGGATCACATTAGACGACACTGCGAGGTGGGATTTCGGGCAGCGTGGACGCACAGGCGCAGCCAGGACGACAACAAATGATGTCAGAGGACGGGCAGCGCAAACTGTGCATGGCCAAGGGATAACATAATAGTGCAGGGTCCATGACGGAATCAAACAACGCTAAGGAGGCAGCGCACGGTGCCAAGGGGGTAGCAATGACGGCTGTGCTGCGTCACATTACAAAGGAAAGTCCCACCTCCGGGACGGTTGGACGGTGTGAGGGGACACATTACATGAGTGTGTAGTTCAGCATTTGCAAGGAGCATAATTTCAAGAGCGACCTTTCCCTTGTGCAGTATTAGTGCTGCACATGGTGGCTCTTTCAGTAACAAACGCCTAGGGGGGGGGGACAGGTCCCCTTACATTTTAGTTGTGCCAGCGTGGCGGTCGCATGACACGTTGCCGGATACACAGCTGGGGATCAGCTGACGTTACTGAACCCCAATAACAGAGGAGCGACTGTTGACTGTGCACACAGCACTTCCAGGCACCAACTGGCGGTGTTAGAGCCCAGGGACAGCAGGAGGAGCAGATTGGAGGTATTACCGCACACACAGCTGGGGATCAGCTGACGTTACTGAACCCCAATAACAGAGGAGCGACTGTTGACTGTGCACACAGCACTTCCAGGCACCAACTGGCGGTGTTAGAGCCCAGGGACAGCAGGAGGAGCAGATTGGAGGTATTACCGCACACACAGCTGGGGATCAGCTGACGTTACTGAACCCCAATAACAGAGGAGCGACTGTTGACTGTGCACACAGCACTTCCAGGCACCAACTGGCGGTGTTAGAGCCCAGGGACAGCAGGAGGAGCAGATTGGAGGTATTACCGCACACACAGCTGGGGATCAGCTGACGTTACTAAACCCCAATAACAGAGGAGCGACTGTTGACTGTGCACACAGCACTTCCAGGCACCAACTGGCGGTGTTAGAGCCCAGGGACAGCAGGAGGAGCAGATTGGAGGTATTACCGCACACACAGCTGGGGATCAGCTGACGTTACTGAACCCCAATAACAGAGGAGCGACTGTTGACTGTGCACACAGCACTTCCAGGCACCAACTGGCGGTGTTAGAGCCCAGGGACAGCAGGAGGAGCAGATTGGAGGTATTACCGCACACACAGCTGGGGATCAGCTGACGTTACTGAACCCCAATAACAGAGGAGCGACTGTTGACTGTGCACACAGCACTTCCAGGCACCAACTGGCGGTGTTAGAGCCCAGGGACAGCAGGAGGAGCAGAGGAACAGAGTGTAGGCCGAAGCCTGATTGGAGCAAGTTGAAAGGGAACCTTTAACCCCCCCCCCAAGACGTTTGTCGCTGAAAGAGCCATCTTGTGCAGCGCTAAGGATGCAAAAGGAAAAGGTTGCTCTTTTAATTATGCTCCTTGCAAACACAGAAGTAAACACTAAAAATGTGTCCCCTTATACCGTTAAACCGTCACGGAGGTGCGAATTTCCTTCGTAATGGGACACAGCACAGCTGTCATTCCTATCCCCTTGGTGCCGTGTGCTGCCTCCTCAGCGTTGTTTTAAGCTGTCACGGAGCCTGCGCTGTTCTGTTATCCCTTGGCCATGCCCAATTAGCGCTGCCTGTCTTCTGACATAATTTGGTGTCAGGCTGTCAGTGCCTGTGCGTCCACGCTGCTCCAGATCCCACCTCGCAGTCTCGTCTAACGTAATTCCACTGCGGGCCTTGGATCCATGGGCATGCACAGTGCATATCCTCGACTCTCACTCCCCTCCTTCCCTCTTCTTCAGACTGTGCATTGTCACGGCCGTGGCATGCTATTAGGGATCAGCTGACGGCGCACAGTCTAAAGAAGGCGGAGGGAAATGAGCGAGAGCCCGAGGGGAAGATATGCACTGCGCATGCACATGGATCCCAGGCCCGCAGTGTGACTCAATCAGAAGACACTGCGAGGCGGGATCTATGGCAGCGCGGCCGCACAGGCGCAGCCAGCCTGACACCAAATTATGTCAGAAGACAGGCAGCGCAAATAGGGCATGGCCAAGGGATAACAGAACAGCGCAGGCTCCATGACAGCTTAAAACAACGCTGAGGAGGCAGCGCATGGCACCAAGGGGGTAGGAATGACGGCTGTGCTGCGCCACATTACGAAGGAAAGTCCCAGCTCTGGGACGGTATAACGGTATCAGTGAACACATTTTATAAGTGTTAAGTTCTGCGTGTGCAAGGAGCCCAAAAAAAATAGCTACCTTTTCCTTGTGCAGCATTACTGCTGCACAAGATGGCTCTTTCAGTAACAAACGTCGGGGGGGGGGGGGGGGCAGGTTCCCTTACATTCAGGTTGTTGTGCCAGCGTAGCGGTCGCAGGACACATTGCCGGCTACACAGCTGGGGATCAGCTGACGTTACTGAAACCCAATAACACTGGGTCGTATGTTTTGACTGTGCAGCCTGCACTTCTGAGCCGCAACTGGCGGTGTTGGAGCCCAGGAATAGCATTTCAGGTGGTAGAAAGATGAACACAGCAGAAGACCTGGATGACACCCAATTAATTAATCAGGCAGAGGAGTGGCAAATTCCTGCGAGATCCAGGCCTGGTTCATTTTCAGGAAAGTAAGCCGGTCAACGTTATCGGAGGATAGTCGCATGCGACGGTCTGTTAGTACACCACCTGCGGCACTAAAGACACGTTCCGATAAGACACTAGCCGCAGGGCAAGCCAGCACCTCCAATGCATACTGACTTAGCTCTGGCCATGTATCCAGCTTAGAGACCCAAAACTTGAACGGGGAAGAGCCGTCGGGGAGTACAGTAAGAGGGCAAGCCATGTAGTCTGTCACCATCTGACGGAACCGTTGCCTCCTGCTGACTGGAGCCGCCGGTGATGGTGTAGACATTTGGGGCGGGCACACAAAAGTGTGCCAGAGTTGTGCCATACTCGGCTTGCCTTGGGCAGAGGCACTGCTTCTGCTCCCTCTTTGGGCAGAGCCTCCCCCACTGCCTCGACGCACTGAGCTGCTTTGTAAAGCACTAGCAGCACTCCTCTCAGTTGGACAGGAGAAGATGATGGAATTCACCAGTGTGTCGTGGTACTCCCGCAATTTACGCTCCCGGGTCAACGCAGGGATGAGGTTTTGGACGTTGTCCCGGTAGCGAGGATCGAGGAGGGTGAACACCCAATAATCAGGCATGTTGAGAATGTGGTCGATGCGGCGGTCGTTTCTCAGGCACTGCAGCATAAAATCCACCATGTGCTGCAGAGTGCCAACCGGCCCAGAAACGCTGTCCCCTGCTTGAGACATGATCTCTGCCCGCTCATCATCACCCCACCCTCGCTGTACACACTGACCACTGGACAATTGTGTCGCTCCCTCCTCTGGACGGAGCTCTTCCTCGTCCATTGACTCCTCCTCATCCTCCTCACAAATTGGCCCCTGCGTACCCCTTTGTGAGGAACCACGTGGCGCTGACTCTCCAGAAGCTGATGGAAAAGGTGACTCCTCATCCTCCACCTCTTCCACCACATCATCCCTTAACCCTTGCAAAGTTTGCTGAAGCAGGCAGATAAGGGGGACAGTCATGCTGACTAGTGCATCATCTGCACTTGCCATCCGCGTGGAATAATCAAAAGGACGCAAAACCTGGCAGACGTCCTTCAGAGTGGCTCACTCTGTGGTTGTGAAGTCTGATCGGCACTGACTGCGACTTCTTTGCGCCTGATGCAGCTGGTACTCCATAACTGCTTGCTGCTGCTCACACAACCGCTCCAACATATGTAACGTGGAATTCCACCGGGTAGGTAGGTCACATATGATGCGGTGTTCCGGAAGGCGGAATCTGCGCTGCAGAGCAGCAATGCGGGATCTGGCCAAGCTGGAACGCCGCAAGTGAGCACACTCTAGGCGGACCTTGTGCAGCAGGGCATCAAGATCCGGATAGTCCCTCAGAAAACTCTGCACAACCAAATTGAGCACATGTGCCAGACATGGGATGTGAGTGAGGTTGCCAAGGGCCAAAGCTGCCACCAGATTTCGGCCATTGTCACACACTACCATGCCTGGCTGGAGATTTGCTGGCAGTAACCACACATCGCTCTCCTGCTTGATGGCATTCCAGAGCTCCTGCGCTGTGTGGCTTCGATGCCCCAATGAAACTAGTTTCAAGACGGCCTGCTGACGTTTGGCCACGGCTGTGCTCATGTCGGTCATAGGTAAACGTTCACGGGTCCATGTGGGGGTGGACTGTGACGGATCCTGCAGAGAGGAATCAGAGGAACTGGTGTAAGAGGAGGAGTCGATGCGTACAGACTGGATTCCTGCAATCCTTGGAGTGGGCAGGACACGTCCTGCGCCACTCGCACGATCTGTACCTGGCTCAACAACATTAACCCAATGGGCAGTGAGGGAAACATATCGGCCCTGTCCATGCTGACTGGTCCACGCATCGGTGGTGAGGTGGACCTTGCTACTGACGGCGTTCAGTAGCGCATGTTTTATGTTTGCCTCAACATGCCTGTGCAGGGCAGGGACAGCCTGCCTGCTGAAGTAAAAGCGGCTGGGCACCTTGTACTGTGGGACTGCCAATGCCATCAAGTCACGGAAGCTGTCAGTCTCCACCAGCCTGAACGAGAGCATTTCCAGGGACAACAGTTTGGCAATTCCTGCATTCAGAGCCTGTGCTCGGGGGTGGTTGGCCGAGAATGCCCGCCTTTTCTCCCATGCCTGTACTACCGATGGCTGTAGAGTAGACTGGGAGTGTCAGGATGACTGGGAAGGTGGTGCTGTGGGTGGAATTACACAAGGTCTCTGGGAGGAAGCCAAACCAGCTGTGCGTGAGCTGGAGGAAGAGGCAACACGAGCTGAAGAGGTGGTAGCTGCCGCTGTTGGTTGGCCTACATCTTCAGTGTGTTTCTGTAACTCCACCGCGTGCCTGGTCCGCACATGTTTCCACATATTTGTGGTATTGAGGTTGCTGACATTTTTCCCTCTTTTTACTTTATGATGACACAGCTTGCATTTGACAAAACAAATGTCATCTGCAACTGTGTCAAAAAAGGACCAGGCACTGCAAGTCTTGGGAGCGCCCTTTTTGGCTTTGGAAAGAGACAGGCTCCTAACGGGTGCCAAAGTGGAGGCTACAGGCTCCGCAGTCTTCCCCCTCCCTCTCCCTCTTTGGCCCGTAAGAGGAAGCTCTTCCTCTGAGCTGCTCCCACCACCTTCTTGTTCCTCACGCCACGATGGGTCAAGGACCTCATCATCTCCACTACCCTCTGCCACCAACTGCTCCTCCTGGGTAGTCTCAGCAGCACAGTACGCACGAGAAAGCGGCACCTGAGTTTCATCATCAGATGCGTACTGCGCTGTGTTCACCGGAGGCACTGGCCCACCTGCCTCTTCAGAGTCAGAGAGAAAAAGGTGTTGGGCATCACTGCACACTGCCTCTTCTTCCATTTCTCCAATGCTGCTTGGCTGGCCCCCTGTTTCCAAGCCAAGAGATTCAGAGAACAGAAGTAGAGACGGCTCCTGTCCTGGGCTCTCTGACTGCCTGGCCAATTTGGCAGGTGGTGAAGAGACAGATGGCTGCTCTCCAGTGCTCTGTGCCTGAGAGGATGTGGCACTAACTGAAGTCGATGCCGAGGCGTTAGCTGCCATCCACCCGACAACGGCTTCAATTTGGTCTTCACGCAGCAGCGGTGCACGGCGCTCTCCGACAAAGCTGCGCATGAAGGACTGTTCCCTGCTGAAACTGAGTGACGACGAGTGTCATGATCCCAATGGCAGGGGATCACTAAAGGACAAGCACAGATACAAACAAGCTCTAGGGCGATGGAACCTGAGCTGACCGCGACCCTGAACCTAACACACAAATAAAAGTAGCCGGGGAACGTGCCTACGATGATCCTAGACGTCTCGCTCCAGCCGAAGATCTAACTTCCCCAATTAGAAGAAACACAGACCTCTCTTGCCTCCAGAGAAATCCCCCACAGAAATAGCAGCCCCCCACATATAATGACGGTGAAATGAGAGGAAAGCACATACGCAGTATGAAAACAGTTTCAGCAAAATGAGGCCCGCTAAAGCTAGATAGCAGAGGATACAAAAGTGAACTGCGCGGTCAGCGAAAAACCCTTCAAAAAACCATCCTGAAATTACTTGAACTCATGTGCCAACTCATGGTACATGAGGAGCAATTTCAGCCCACTAGAGCAACCAGCAGCAAGAATCACATATCTGCAGGCTGGACTAAAAACCAAATAAAGCAAAACACCAAAACAGGAAAATCCAAACTTAGCTTGACCAGAAGGTTCTAGGAGCAGGGAGCAGAGGTAACAAGACACACTGGATACATTGATAACCGGCGAGGAAATGCCAGCAAAGCCAGGTTAAATAGGAAACTCCCATATGCTGATGGAACAGGTGGAACCCAGAAACCCAGGAAAGACAAGTCACCCAGTACCATCAGTAACCACCAGAGGGAGCCCAAAAACAGAACTCACAACAGTACCCCCCCTTGAGGAGGGGTCACCGAACCCTCACGAGAACCACCAGGGCGACCAGGATGAGCCCTATGAAAAGCGCGAACCAAATCATCAGCATGATCATCCGAGGCAACCACCCAAGAATTATCCTCCTGACCATAACCCTTCCACTTGACCAAATACTGGAGTTTCCGTCTGGAAACACGAGAATCCAAGATCTTCTCCACAACATACTCCAATTCTCCCTCCACCAGCACTGGAGCAGGAGGCTCAAGAGAAGGAACAACAGGTACCTCATACTTCCGCAACAACGACCGATGAAACACATTATGAATAGCAAACGATGCCGGGAGATCCAAACGAAACGACACAGGGTTAAGAATTTCCAAGATCCTATAGGGACCGATGAACCGAGGCTTGAACTTAGGAGAAGAGACCTTCATAGGAACAAAATGAGAAGACAACCACACCAAGTCACCAACAAGAAGTCGAGGACCCACGCGGCGACGGCGATTAGCAAACTGCTGAGCCTTCTCCTGGGACAACTTCAAATTGTCCACCACATGACTCCAAATCCGATGCAACCTATCCACCACCATGTCCACTCCAGGACAATCAGAAGGTTCCACCTGACCAGAGGAAAAACGAGGATGAAACCCCGAATTACAAAAGAAAGGAGAAACCAAGGTAGCAGAACTAGCCTGATTATTAAGGGCAAACTCGGCCAGCGGCAAAAAGGTAACCCAGTCATCCTGATCAACAGAAACAAAACACCTTAAATAAGTTTCCAAGGTCTGATTAGTTCGTTCAGTCTGGCCATTTGTCTGAGGATGGAATGCAGACGAAAAGGACAAATCAATGCCCATCTTAGCACAGAACGTCCGCCAAAATCTAGACACAAACTGGGATCCCCTGTCAGAAACGATGTTCTCAGGAATCCCATGCAAACGAACCACATTCTGAAAAAACAGAGGGACCAACTCAGAGGAGGAAGGCAACTTAGGCAAGGGTACCAGATGAACCATTTTAGAAAAGCGATCACACACAACCCAGATGACGGACATTTTTTGAGAGACAGGGAGATCCGAAATAAAGTCCATGGAAATGTGCGTCCAAGGCCTCTTCGGGATAGGCAAAGGTGACAACAATCCACTGGCCCGAGAACAGCAAGGCTTAGCCCGAGCACAAACCTCACAAGACTGCACAAAAGAACGCACATCCCTCGACAAGGAAGGCCACCAAAAAGACCTGGCCACCAAGTCTCTAGTACCAAATATTCCAGGATGACCTGCCAACGCAGAAGAATGGACCTCGGAGATGACTCTACTGGTCCAATTATCCGGAACAAACAGTCTCTCAGGCGGACAACGATCAGGTTTAGCCACCTGAAACTCCTGCAAAGCACGTCACAAGTCTGGGAAGACAGCAGACAAAATCACCCCATCCCTAAGGATACCAGAGGGCTCAGAATTTCCAAGGGAGTCAGGCACAAAACTCCTAGAAAGAGCATCCGCCTTCACATTCTTTGAACCTGGCAGGTATGAAACCACAAAATTGAAACGAGAGAAAAACAGTGACCAACGAGCCTGTCTAGGATTCAGACGCCTGGCAGACTCAAGGTAAATCAAATTTTTGTGATCAGTCAAGACCACCACACGATGTCTAGCACCCTCTAGCCAATGACGCCACTCCTCAAATGCCCACTTCATGGCCAAAAGTTCCCGATTACCAACATCATAATTCCGCTCAGCCGGCGAAAACTTTCTAGAAAAAAACGCGCATGGCTTCATCACTGAGCCATCGGAGCTTCTCTGTGACAAAACCGCCCCCGCTCCAATCTCGGAAGCATCAACCTCAACCTGAAAAGGGAGCGAAACATCTGGCTGACGCAACACAGGAGCAGAAGAAAACCGGCGCTTAAGTTCCTGAAAGGCCTCCACAGCCGCAGGAGACCAATTAGCAACATCAGCACCCTTCTTAGTCAAATCCGTCAAAGGCTTAACAACACTAGAAAAATTAGTTATAAAACGACGATAGAAATTAGCAAAGCCCAAGAACTTCTGTAGACTCTTAAGAGATGTAGGCTGCGTCCAGTCACAAATAGCCTGAACCTTGACGGGATCCATCTCAATAGTAGAAGGGGAAAAAATATACCCCAAGAAAGAAATCTTCTGGACTCCAAAGAGACACTTTGAGCCTTTTACAAACAAGGAATTGGCCCGCAGGACCTGAAACACCTTCCTGACCTGCTGAACATGAGACTCCCAGTCATCAGAAAAAACCAAAATATCATCCAAATACACAATCATAAATTTATCCAGATATTCACGGAAAATATCATGCATAAAGGACTGGAAGACTGAAGGAGCATTAGAAAGTCCAAAAGGCATTACCAAATACTCAAAATGGCCCTCAGGCGTATTAAATGCGGTTTTCCACTCATCACCTTGCTTTATTCGTATAAGATTATACGCACCCCGAAGATCAATCTTAGTGAACCATTTAGCCCCCTTAATGCGAGCAAACAAATCAGTCAACAATGGCAAAGGATACTGATATTTTACGGTAATCTTATTCAAAAGATGATAATCTATACAAGGCCTCAAGGAACCATCTTTTTTGGCCACGAAAAAAAAACCTGCTCCCAAAGGGGACAAAGATGGACGGATATGTCCCTTTTCCAAGGACTCCTTAACATAATCCCACATAGCAGTATGCTCTGGCACTGACAGATTGAACAAACGACCTTTAGGAAATTTACTGCCTGGAATTAAATTTATAGCACAATCGCAATCCCTGTGAGGAGGAAGCGAACTGAGCTTAGGCTCCTCAAAAACATCCCGATAGTCAGACAAAAACACAGGAATCTCAGAAGGAGTAGATGAAGCGATAGAAATCGGAGGTGCATCATCATGAACCCCCTGACAACCCCAGCTTAACACAGACATTGATTTCCAGTCAAGGACTGGATTATGAGTTTGTAACCATGGCAGACCAAGTACTAGAACATCATGCAAATTATACAGTACCAGGAAGCGAATCACCTCCTGATGAACGGGAGTCATACGCATGGTCACTTGTGTCCAGTACTGAGGTTTATTCATAGCCAAAGGTGTAGAGTCAATTCCCTTCAAAGGAATAGGGACTTCCAGAGGCTCCAGACTAAACCCACAGCGATTGGCAAATGACCAATCCATAAGACTCAGGGCAGCGCCTGAATCCACATAGGCATCGACGGAAATGGATGATAATGAACAAATCAGAGTCACAGACAGAATGAACTTAGACTGTAAAGTACTAATGGCAACAGACTTATCAACCTTTTTTGTGCGTTTAGAGCATGCTGATATAACATGAGCTGAATCACCACAATAAAAGCACAACCCTTTTTTCCGCCTATACTTTTGCCGTTCACTTCTGGACTGAATTCTATCACATTGCATTATCTCAGGTGACGGTTCAGACGACACCGCCAAATGATGCACAGGTTTGCGCTCCCGTAAACGCCGATCAATCTGAACAGCCATAGTCATATACTCATTCAGACCAGCAGGCGCAGGGAACCCCACCATAACATCTTTAATGGCCTCAGAAAGGCCATCTCTAAACTTTGCAGCCAGAGCGCACTCATTCCACTGAGTAAGTACCGACCACTTCCGAAATTTTTGACAATAAATTTCTGCTTCATCTTGCCCCTGAGAGAGGGCCAACAAAGCTTTTTCAGCCTGAATCTCTTGGTTAGGTTCCTCATAGAGCAAACCCAATGCCAGAAAAAACGCATCCGCATTAAGCAACGCAGGGTCCCCTGGTGCCAATGCAAATGCCCAATCCTGAGGGTCACCCCGCAGGAAAGATATAATTATCTTGACTTGCTGAGCAGGGTCTCCAGAGGAGCGAGATTTCAAAGAAAGAAACAACTTGCAATTGTTCCTAAAATTCAGAAAACGAGATCTATCTCCAGAAAAAAACTCTGGGACAGGAATTCTAGGTTCAGACATAGGAGCATGTACAACAAAATCCTGTATATTTTGAACCTTAGTGGCAAGATTATTCAGGCTGGAAGCCAAACTCTGGACGTCCATGATAAACAGCTGGGATCTGAGCCATTCAAAGATTAAGAGGAGGAGGAAGTAGCCAGGCTGCAATAAGGCTAGGCAGCAAACTCTGAGGGAAAGAGAAAGAAAAAAAAAAAAAAAAAAACTTCCTCAGACTACTTATCCTCCTACTTCAGCCAATACAATTAACACTTTGTGGGCCGGTTATACTGTCATGATCCCAATGGCAGGGGATCACTAAAGGACAAGCACAGATACAAACAAGCTCTAGGGCGATGGAACCTGAGCTGACCGCGACCCTGAACCTAACACACAAATAAAAGTAGCCGGGGAACGTGCCTACGATGATCCTAGACGTCTCGCTCCAGCCGAAGATCTAACTTCCCCTATTAGAAGAAACACAGACCTCTCTTGCCTCCAGAGAAATCCCCCACAGAAATAGCAGCCCCCCACATATAATGACGGTGAAATGAGAGGAAAGCACATACGCAGTATGAAAACAGTTTCAGCAAAATGAGGCCCGCTAAAGCTAGATAGCAGAGGATACAAAAGTGAACTGCGCGGTCAGCGAAAAACCCTTCAAAAAACCATCCTGAAATTACTTGAACTCATGTGCCAACTCATGGTACATGAGGAGCAATTTCAGCCCACTAGAGCAACCAGCAGCAAGAATCACATATCTGCAGGCTGGACTAAAAACCAAATAAAGCAAAACACCAAAACAGGAAAATCCAAACTTAGCTTGACCAGAAGGTTCTAGGAGCAGGGAGCAGAGGTAACAAGACACACTGGATACATTGATAACCGGCGAGGAAATGCCAGCAAAGCCAGGTTAAATAGGAAACTCCCATATGCTGATGGAACAGGTGGAACCCAGAAACCCAGGAAAGACAAGTCACCCAGTACCATCAGTAACCACCAGAGGGAGCCCAAAAACAGAACTCACAACAGACGAGTCACCGGCGCCCGCAGCAGGCACAGAATCACCACGTCCTCTCCCTGCTCCTCTCCCTGCTCCGCGCCCACGCCCACGTGCCTTACTCCCTGCCCTCTTCATCTTGGTTGACAGATAAAGATAAGCAGAAAAGTACTAAGGCCTTAGTGTGCTTATTCCTGTAATGCTCCTCCTAACAGGTGTAAGAAACACTAATGTTGTAAATTGTGGACTAAACTTTATTATTTTTCAAATGTGGCCTACACAAGTGTTAAGTTGTGTTTGGTGAACTTAACTTTTTTTTTGGTGCAGATCGGGTTACAGAGCTAGTTTAAATCACACGGAGACCGTGCAGACAGCCGTAAACGGCGCTTCAAGGCCAAAAAACCCTCCTCTAGGTTATCCTATATATGTGTTTTTCCACTATTTAGCTGGATACAAGTGGAAAGACACTAATAGGAATTTTTTTTTTCAAATTTTAAACTGGCTGCACTATTTGAAAAAAAGGAAATTGTTTTTCAAGGTATGAGGCAGTAACGCACCCTGAGCTGAATCCAACCGGCTATGGCTGCACACAGACTACAGGGCGAGCTGCGCTCACACAGAGACCGTGCAGACAGCCGTAAACGGCGCTGCAAGGCCCAAAAAAACCCCTCTAGGTTATCCTATGTAGTGTTTTTCCACAATTGAGCTGGAGACTGGTGGAAAGACACTAATAGGAATTTTTTTTTTTCAAATTTTAAACAGGCTGCACTATTTCAAAAAAAGGAAAATTTTTCTCAAGGTATGAGCCAGTAACGAACCCTGAGCTGAATCCAACCGGCTATGGCTGCACACAGACTACAGGGCGAGCTGGGCTCACACGGAGACCGTGCAGACAGCCGTAAACGGCGCTGCAAGGCCAAAAAACCCTCCTCTAGGTTATCCTATATAGTGTTTTTCCACTATTTAGCTGGATACGAGTGGAAAGACACTAATAGGAATTTTTTTTTTCAAATTTTAAACAGGCTGCACTATTTGAAAAAAAGGAAAATTTTTCTCAAGGTATGAGCCAGTAACGAACCCTGAGCTGAATCCAACCGGCTATGGCTGCACACAGACTGCAGGGCGAGCTGGGCTCACACGGAGACCGTGCAGACAGCCGTAAACGGCGCTGCAAGGCCCTAAAACCCCCCTCTAGGTTATCCTATGTAGTGTTTTTCCACAATAGAGCTGGAGACTGGTGGAAAAACACTAATAGGAAATTTGAGAAAAAATGTGCAGCAGGCTGCACTAAGAGCAAAAAAGAACAACTGTGTGAGGCAGTGTGAACCCCCCCTGAGCTGAATACAACCGGGTATATGGCTGCACACAGACTACAGAGTGAGCTGCACACACACACACACACAGAGACCTTGCAGAACGCTGTTAAAACAGCGCTGCAAGGCAAGAGCAAGGTGAACAGTGAAGAACACACAGCGTTTTGCTAAATTAGCCTTTGGAAAGGAAAATAAAGCAATTAGCAAGCTCAACTGGCCCTCAGTTAGAACACAGCGTCCTGTCCCTAACTGAAATCACAGCAGAGTGAGCGCAAAATGGCGGCAGCGCTTTTTTATAGTGCAGAGTGACATCATTTCAGCAGCCAATCCCAGCCTTGCCAGTACTTGCATGCCCACCATGCTAAACAGGATGTGCCCACACTTTCATTCATTCCTCATTGGCTGCTGCGTTCAATTTGAATTCTGGGAACTTCCGATTCCGGTATCCGATACGCGGGAAGTATCTGAATTCGGTATCGGAATTCCGATACCGCAAATATCGGCCGATACCCGATACTTGCGGTATCGGAATGCTCAACACTATTAATGAACATAACAGCGGATCATGGGCCAAGTACATTTGTCGAAATGAGCAGAGTCATAACAAGCCCCCGAAGGGGTATCATCAAAAGTCACATTTCAGGAGAAAGAGCAGCGTTAGCCAACATAAAATAACATTAACACATTAATTCAGTAGTGCAACAGTTGAGCACAGTACATGAGGAGTCAATTGATGTAGGTGGACATTCATAAATAGTGCAAAATGAACCATGTTAGGAACCCAGCTCAGGAGTCCCAGGTAGAATCAAATAGGAATGTCACCGCTACAAAACATGTGGCTCCAATCCATCCACAATTAACAGGCTAAAGCAAAGTCACGACCAAGCCCCCCGTGGGAGCCTGGCAACATGGAGGGACAATGTAGGCGGCAAGAAAGCAAAAAGAGAAAAGGGGCAATAGTGATCATAAGGTCTGAATTAGGTGATCAAGTGTCATCAGCATGAGTAACGGAGGCAGGTCTACGGCGGGAGTCCCGTTTCCTCCTTCCCAGCGACCCGGTGGGGGGGCCTCCAGCACGGCGTGGGCCCCATAGGTCAGACGCAGTAAGGCGAGGCCAGTCTCCCAGTGTGACAATGGGTAAGCCCAGTGCAGCGGTGAAGTTCTGCAGATCTGACGGGGATCTCAAAATTATCAATCCTTTATCACTGCGTACTTGTAATTGAAATGGGTAACCCCAACTGTAGGGGATCTTATTTTCCCGCAGCACCTCCAGGAGGGGGCGCAGTGCCCTCCGTTTAGCCAGGGTGAAGCGTGAGAGGTCAGACAAGAGAAGGACATCAGACCCATTAAAGTCAATAGCATCGTGGTCCCTCGCCTTACGCATGATGTCATCCTTAGTTTGGAAGTAGTGAATCCTGCAGATGACGTCCCTCGGCTTAGATGTATCGGGGTTCTTTGGGCCTAGCGAGCGGTGGGCTCTGTCAATTTCAATGTGTTCAGTGGGTGACCTCCCTAAGAGAGAATTGAAAATGCCATGGAGGGCCGAGGAGATGTCACGTGGGGCTACGGACTCAGGGATCCCACGGAGCCTGATATTATTCCTCTGGTTCCTGTTCTCAGAGTCCTCCAGCATATCTAGGACCACATTGAAAGTCTCTGAGTGTAGGTCAAGAAGCTGCTGCTGACTCTGCAATTGTGAGGAAAGCGACTCCACTTTAGCTTCTAATGCAGAGACAGTGGTGGTAAGGTGGGACACGTCTTCCTTAAGGGACCCCACTTCACTCCTGCACACTGCCTCCAGACGCTGTATATAGCCCTCCATGTCAGCCTTTGTAGGGAAGGCACTCAGCTGCGCTCTCAGCTCAGAGGCAGTTATATAGTCATCAGAGGCCAGGGACCTAACAGGAGCCTGTGTGTGGAGGCCATGAGATGCAGTGATGGTGGGCACAATGTCCTTTGGCACTAGACTGGGAGAGGCCCCTCTCTCATGCCTCCCTGGTGGTAGTAGTGGGGGGCCCATTTCAGTTTCCTGAGCCTGATAAGGGTGCAGTATAGGGGGAGACAGGTCCCCAGCCTGTGACACAGTCTGTCCAGGGTTGGAGGGGCAGGTCACAGCTCTCACCTCTCCCTTGCTCTGTGCTGGGCTCCCTCCTGTCAGCTTCTGTGGTGAGCGGCAGGTCCCTGGTGCAGCAATCACTCGTCCTCTCTCCTGTGCCTTCTCTGCTGTGGCCCCATTCTTCTGAGTGCCTGCATTTCCAGGTGGAGAGCTCCTGTGTTCATGCTGCTGCAAGGAGGAGGAAGCACCTCCCCCCTCCACCATGGCTGAAGGAGCTGCTCTCTTAACCGCCCTCCCAGACACCGACATGTACCTGGTGATACTGGAGCCTGCAGGACCTGCTGTGAGCTCCCTGGGTGCCTGGGAGCGGAGCCCGACCTTGCTCTTCAACATGGGTGGGTGAGTGGAGCTGATGGTGGCTATATAATTGCTGCAGAGGTCTCAGGCACGCTGGAGCTCAGGAGAGATGTGTGCTCACAGCTCCATGCCCAAGCCACGCCCCGCTGTAGGCAATTTTAAATTGGTTCCAGGGGTACACGGGCAGCAGTGGTGTGGTCAGTGGAGGCCTAGTGGAAGGAGTGACCGCAGACAGGCATCGAAGGCCTAAAGTAAAAAAATTGGGCTGGCTGTAGGCAATTTTAAATTGGTTCCAGGGGTACACGGGCAGCAGTGGTGTGGTCAGTGGAGGCCTAGTGGAAGCAGTGACCGCAGACAGGCATCGAAGGCCTAAAATAATAACACATGGCTGTAGGCAATTTTAAATTGGTTCCAGGGGTACACGGGCAGCAGTGGTGTGGTCAGTGGAGGCATATTGTAAGGAGTGACCGCAGACAGGCATCGAAGGCCTAAAATAAGAACACATGGCTGTAGGCAATTTTAAATTGGTTCCAGGGGTACACGGGCAGCAGTGGTGTGGTCAGTGGAGGCCTAGTGGAAGGAGTGACCACAGACAGGCATCGAAGGCCTAAAATAATAACACATGGCTGTAGGCAATTTTAAATTGGTTCCAGGGGTACACGGGCAGCAGTGGCCTGGTCAGTGTAGTAGTAGTAGAAAGAATGGACCGCAGACAGGCATCGAAGGCCTAAAATAAAAAAATTGGGCTGGCTGTAGGCAATTTTAAATTGGTTCCAGGGGTACACGGGCAGCAGTGGTGTGGTCAGTGGAGGCATATTGTAAGGAGTGACCGCAGACAGGCATCGAAGGCCTAAAATAATAACACATGGCTGTAGGCAATTTTAAATTGGTTCCAGGGGTACACGGGCAGCAGTGGTGTGGTCAGTGGAGGCCTAGTGGAAGGAGTGACCGCAGACAGGCTTCGAAGGCCTAACATAACAAAAATGTCAATACAATGGTATTGTCAGTGGCAGGCATTGAAGGATGTCAGCGCATAGACTAAACATTGGTGGAGCTGTGAGATAATTTTGCAAGTGGTAGAGCACTGTTTGAGCAGGGGGGGGGGAACTGTCTTGTGGCCGGCGGTACAGGCCCAGGGCCCCTCATATTACAACGGTGTGTCTGACGTTGGGTGCGCACCACCACCGCCAGAGACACTTTATTGTACTAGGAGGGACCCAGTGGCAGTGCCGTCGACCAAAAGCGGGCACACCCACCTCTTCAGACAAACAGCACTCTCACGGGTGCTGTCGCCAAGTGTCGATACCACGGCCCCGTGTGGGGAGTTTGGCCATTTAGTGAGGTGTAAACATGTCGTATGCTGGACAATCAGGTGCAGAAAATTACGAGATTGGAAAAGGCATTCAGAATAGTCCACAGGCAAGACCTTTTCATAGGAAAGCTAGGTGTCAGCCGGGCAAGGTGGGGCAAAAGATTTCGAAATCCAGTTGTGGTTCATTTTAATGAAGGTTAGATCATCTACATTTTGGGTAGCCAGACGAGTCCTTTTTTCTGTTAGTATTGAACCTGCAGCACTGAATACTCTTTCTGATAGGACACTAGCTGCCGGGCAAGCAAGCTCCTGCAATGCATATTCTGCCAATTCTGGCCAGGTGTCTAATTTTGATGCCCAGTAATCAAATGGGAATGACGGTTGAGGGAGAACATCGATAAGGGATGAAAAATAGTTTGTAACCATACTGGACAAATGTTGTCTCCTGTCACTTTGAATTGATGCTGCAGTACCTGTCCTGTCTGCGGTCATAGCAAAATCACTCCACAACCTGGTCAGAAAACCCCTCTGGCCAACGCCACTTCTGATTTCTGCCCCTCTAACTCCTCTGGTCTGCTGGCCCCTGCAGCTCGTGTGAGAACGATCACGGGCGCTGTGTGCAGGGAATGCCAGAAGCAAACGGTCAACAAGAGTTGATTGTTTGGTTGCTAATATTAGTTCCAAGTTCTCATGTGGCATTATATTTTGCAATTTGCCTTTATAGCGAGGATCAAGGAGGCAGGCCAACCAGTAATCGTCATTGTTCATCATTTTAGTTATGCGTGTGTCCCTTTTGAGGATACGTAAGGCATAATCCGCCATGTGGACCAAAGTTCCAGTTCTCAAATCTCCGGTTGTGCTTGGTTGAGGGGCAGTTTCAGGCAAATCCACGTCACTTGTGTCCCTCCAAAAACCAGAACCCGGCCTTGCCGCGCCACCAATTTCCAGTGGCCCCGGAAAAGCTTCCTCATTAAAAATATAATCATCCCCATCATCCTCCTCGTCCTCCTCCTCCTCTTCGCCCGCTAACTCGTCCTGTACACTGCCCTGGCCAGACAATGGCTGACTGTCATCAAGGCTTTCCTCTTCCTCAGCTGCAGACGCCTGATCCTTTATGTGCGTCAAACTTTGCATCAGCAGACGCATTAGGGGGATGCTCATGCTTATTATGGCATTGTCTGCACTAACCAGCCGTGTGCATTCCTCAAAACACTGAAGGACTTGACACATGTCTTGAATCTTCGACCACTGCACACCTGACAACTCCATGTCTGCCATCCTACTGCCTGCCCGTGTATGTGTATCCTCCCACAAAAACATAACAGCCCGCCTCTGTTCGTACAGTCTCTGAAGCATGTGCAGTGTTGAGTTCCACCTTGTTGCAACGTCTATGATTAGGCGATGCTGGGGAAGGTTCAAAGAACGCTGATAGGTCTGCATACAGCTGCAGTGTACGGGCGAACGGCGGATATGTGAGCAAAGTCCACGCACTTTGAGGAGCAGGTCGGATAACCCCGGATAACTTTTCAGGAAGCACTGCACCACCAGGTTTAAGGTGTGAGCCAGGCAAGGAATGTGTTTCAGTTGGGAAAGGGAGATGGCAGCCATGAAATTCCTTCTGTTATCACTCACTACCTTGCCTGCCTCAAGATCTACAGTGCCCAGCCACGACTGCGTTTCTTTCTGCAAGAACTCGGACAGAACTTCCGCGGTGTGTCTGTTGTCGCCCAAACACTTCATAGCCAATACAGCCTGCTGACGTTTGCCAGTAGCTGCCCCATAATGGGAGACCTGGTGTGCAACAGTGGCAGCTGCGGATGGAGTGGTTGTGCGACTGCGGTCTGTGGACGAGCTCTCGCTTCTGCAGGAGGACGAAGAGGAGGAGGAGGGGGTGCGAACGGCTACAGCCAACTGTTTCCTAGACCATGGGCTAGGCAGAACTGTCCCAAACTTGCTGTCCCCTGTGGACCCTGCATCCACCACATTTACCCAGTGTGCTGTGATGGACACGTAACGTCCCTGGCCATGCCTACTGGTCCATGCATCTGTTGTCAGGTGCACCTTTGTGCTCACAGATTGCCTGAGTGCATGGACGATGCGCTCTTTAACATGCTGGTGGAGGGCTGGGATGGCTTTTCTGGAAAAAAAGTGTCGACTGGGTAGCTCGTATCGTGGTACAGCGTAGTCCATCAGGGCTTTGAAAGCTTCGCTTTCAACTAACCGGTAGGGCATCATCTCTAACGAGATTAGTCTAGCTATGTGTGCGTTCAAACCCTGTGTACGCGGATGCGAGGCTAAGTACTTCCTTTTTCTAACCATAGTCTCATGTAGGGTGAGCTGGACTGGAGAGCTGGAGATCGTGGAACTAGCGGGGGTGCCGGTGGACATGGCAGACTGAGAGACGGTGGGAGATGGTATTGTTGCCGCCGGTGCCCTAGATGCAGTGTTTCCTACTACGAAACTGGTGATTCCCTGACCCTGACTGCTTTGGCCTGGCAAAGAAACCTGCACAGATACTGCAGGTGGTGCGGAAAATGGTGGCCCTACACTGCCGGAAGGGATGTTGCGTTGCTGACTAGCTTCATTGGCCGAGGGTGCTACAACCTTAAGGGACGTTTGGTAGTTAGTCCAGGCTTGCAAATGCATGGTGGTTAAATGTCTATGCATGCAACTTGTATTGAGACTTTTCAGATTCTGTCCTCTGCTTAAGTTGAACATTATTGACAGATGACTTTGCGCTGATCAATTGGATGTTGTTTAAAAAAATGCCAGACTGCACTCTTTCTAGCATCGGATATCTTTTCAGGCATTGCAGACTGAGCTTTAACCGGATGGCCACGCTGTCCTCCAACATGTTTTGGCTTTGCCACGCGTTTTGGGCAAGATACGGGCCCGGCAGATGGAACCTGTTGCGATGTTGATGCCTGCTGCGGCCCCTCCTCCTCCGCTTCAGAACTGCTGCCGCCTGCACCCTGTTCCCCCAATGGCTGCCAATCGGGGTCAAGAACTGGGTCATCTATTACCTCTTCTTGTAGCTCGTGTGCAACTTCGTCTGTGTCACCGTGTCGGTCGGTGGTATAGCGTTCGTGATGGGGCAACATAGTCTCATCAGGGTCTGATTCTTGATCATTACCCTGCGAGGGCAATGTTGTGGTCTGAGTCAAAGGACCAGCATAGTAGTCTGGCTGTGGCTGTGCATCAGTGCACTCCATGTCAGATTCAACTTGTAATGGGCATGGACTGTTAACTGCTTCACTTTCTAAGCCAGGGACGGTATGTGTAAAGAGCTCCATGGAGTAACCCATTGTGTCGCCTGCTGCATTCTTCTCTGTTGTTGTTTTTGCTGAAGAGGACAAGGAAGCGACTTGTCCCTGACCGTGAACATCCACTAACGACGCGCTGCTTTGACATTTACCAGTTTCACGAGAGGAGGCAAAAGAGCTAGAGGCTGAGTCAGCAAGATAAGCCAAAACTTGCTCTTGCTGCTCCGGCTTTAAAAGCGGTTTTCCTACTCACAGAAAAGGGAGCGTTCGAGGCCTTGTGTAGCCAGACGACGAACCTGGCTCCACAGCTCCAGACTTAGGTGCAATATTTTTTTTCCCACGACCAGCTGATGCTCCACCACTACCACTACCCTCATTACCAGCTGACAATGAACGCCCCCGGCCACGACCTCTTCCACCATACTTCCTCATTGTTTTAAAAACGTAAACAAACTAACGGTATTTGTTGCTGTCACACAAATTACACGGTGAGCTATAACTTCAGTATGATTTAGCTACCCCTTTACAGGTGAGTGAGACCACAACGAAAATCAGGCACAATGTTACACACTCTGTTGTTGGTGGCAACAAATGAGAGAGATGCCACACACGCAGGACTGTCACTGAAGCACAAATGTAAATATTAATCTCCCACTGATTTGATTTTTTTTTTTTTTTCAGGGAGACTTTAGGAAAAAAAAATAATAGAATAAAATGATTTTTTCAGGAAGAATTTAGAAACCAAATAAAATAAAATTATTTTTTCAGGGAGAATTTAGAAAACAAATAAAACAAAAAAAGGCTTTCTATGGCCCACTGAGTGAGAGATGACGCACACAGGAGTCAGGAGTGGCACACAAGCCCAGAGGCCAATATTTATCTCCCACTGATTGATGTAGTGATTTTTTCAGGTAGATTTTGGAACCCAAATCAAGCTAAAAAAATAATAGGCTTTCTATGGCCCACAATTGGAGAGAGAGAGAGAGAGAGATGGCACACCCAGGAGTCAACACTGGCACACAAGCAGAAAGGGCAATATTAATCTCCCACTGATTTTTTTTTTTTTTTCAGGGAGACTTTAGGAAAAAAAAATTATAGAATAAAATGATTTTTTCAGGAAGAATTTAGAAACCAAATAAAATAAAATGATTTTTTCAGGGAGAATTTAGAAAACAAATAAAACAAAAAAAGGCTTTCTATGGCCCACTGAGTGAGAGATGACGCACACAGGAGTCAGGAGTGGCACACAAGCCCAGAGGCCAATATTTATCTCCCACTGATTGATGTAGTGATTTTTTTCAGGAAGATTTTGGAACCCAAATCAAGCTAAAAAAATAATAGGCTTTCTATGGCCCACAATTGGAGAGAGAGAGAGATGGCACACCCAGGAGTCAAGACTGGCACACAAGCAGAAAGGGCAATATTAATCTCCCACTGATTTGTTTTTTTTGTTTTTTTTCAGGGAGACTTTAGGAAAAAAAAATAATAGAATAAAATGATTTTTTCAGGAAGAATTTAGAAACCAAATAAAATAAAATGATTTTTTCAGGGAGAATTTAGAAAACAAATAAAACAAAAAAAGGCATTCTATGGCCCACTGAGTGAGAGATGACGCACACAGGAGTCAGGAGTGGCACACAAGCCCAGAGGCCAATATTTATCTCCCACTGATTGATGTAGTGATTTTTTCAGGTAGATTTTGGAACCCAAATCAAGCTAAAAAAATAATAGGCTTTCTATGGCCCACAATTGGAGAGAGAGAGAGAGATGGCACACTCAGGAGTCAAGACTGGCACACAAGCAGAAAGGGCAATATTGATCTCCCACTGATTTGTTTTTTTTTTTTTTTCAGGGAGACTTTAGGAAAAAAAATAATAGAATAAAATGATTTTTTCAGGAAGAATTTAGAAACCAAATAAAATAAAATGATTTTTTCAGGGAGAATTTAGAAAACAAATAAAACAAAAAAAGGCTTTCTATGGCCCACTGAGTGAGAGATGACGCACACAGGAGTCAGGAGTGGCACACAAGCCCAGAGGCCAATATTTTTCTCCCACTGATTGATGTAGTGATTTTTTCAGGTACATTTTATAACCCAAATCAAGCAAAAAAATAAATAAATAGGCTTTCTATGGCCCACTGAGTGAGAGATGGCACACACAGGGATGGCACTCTAGCAGAAATGTCAATCTTAATCTCCCACAAAAAAAAAAAAAAAAAAAACAGGGAGTGTCCTTCAATTACTATCTCCCTGCAGTAATCTCAGCCAGGTATGGCAGGCAGCAATAAGGAGTGGACTGATGCACAAATTAAATAAAAAGTGTGTACAAACAAAAAAGATAGCTGTGCAGAAAGGAAGGAACAAGAGGATTTGTGCTTTGAAAAAAGCAGTTGGTTTGCACAGCGGCGTACACACAGCAATGCAGCTATCAGGGAGCCTTCTAGGGCAGCCCAATGAGCTACAGCGCTGAGGGAAAAAAAAAATGTAGCTTCCACTGTCCCTGCACACCGAAGGTGGTGTTGGGCAGTGGAAATCGCTACAGCACAAGCGGTTTGGTGGTTAATGGACCCTGCCTAACGCTATCCCTGCTTCTGACGAAGCAGCAGCAACCTCTCCCTAAGCTCAGATCAGCAGCAGTAACATGGCGGTCGGCGGGAACTCCCCTTTATAGCCCCTGTGACGCCGCAGACAGCAAGCCAATCACTGCAATGCCCTTCTCTAAGATGGTGGGGACCAGGACCTATGTCATCACGCTGCCCACACTCTGCGTTTACCTTCATTGGCTGAGAAATGGCGCTTTTCGCGTCATTGAAACGCGACTTTGGCGCGAAAGTCGCGTACCGCATGGCCGACCCCGCACAGGGGTCGGATCGGGTTTCATGAAACCCGACTTTGCCAAAAGTCGGCGACTTTTGAAAATGAACGACCCGTTTCGCTCAACCCTAGTTGCAGGTATGTGACCAAGGTCTGGTTGGCCCTCTCTACCAACCCATTCGTCTCGGGATGATAAGCGGAAGAGAGATTCAACTCAATACTGAGAAGACGACACAGCTCTCTCCAGAACCGAGACGCAAACTGGGGACCCCGGTCACTGACAATTTTGTCAGGCATACCATGTAGGCGGAAGATGTGCTTAATGAACAAGGCAGCCAAGGCCCGTGCAGAAGGTAACCGTGGTAGCGGCACCAAATGCACCATTTTCGAGAAATGATCGATGATGACCCAAATGATGGTACAGCCGCGAGACTTGGGCAAACCCACGACAAAGTCCATCCCGACCATCTCCCAGGGCCTATCCGCCACCGGCAAGGGATAGAGCAACCCAGCTGGCCTTTGACGCGGAGATTTATTTTTGGCGCAGGAGACACATGCCAGAATATAATCCCTGACATCCCGGACCATATGCGGCCACCAGTACGTCCTCGCCAGTAGCTCAGATGTCCTCTTTGTCCCAAAGTGTCCACCCACTCTGGACGAATGAGCCGAAGAGAGAACCTCCGGTCGCAAATTAATGGGCACAAAAGTCTTGCCCGAAGGCACAGACTCAAGCGAAACTGGTGCTACGGTTCTCAGGCTCTCAAAGGGAACAATAAGCCGAGGCTCCTCTTCCTCCTCTTCAGTTGACATAAGGGAGCGAGAGAGAGCATCAGCACGAATATTCTTCTCCCCGGCGAGAAAATGAAGAGAAAAGTGGAACCGGGAAAAGAACAAGGACCATCTGGCTTGGCGAGAATTTAGCCGCTGGGCTGTCTGTAAGTAGACCAAATTTTTGTGGTCAGTGTAAACCTGGAAGGGAAACCGCGCACCTTCCAGAAGATGTCTCCACTCTGAAAAGGCCAACTTCATTGCTAGCAGCTCCCTATCCCCGATGGAGTAGTTTCTCTCTGCTGGCGAGAAAGTCTTAGAGAAGAAGAAGCATGAATGCTTCCGACCTTGAGCATCCTTCTGGTAGAGGACTGCTCCAGCACCAACGGACGAGGCATCCACCTCCATTAGGAATGGCTTATCCACATCGGGACGATGTAAGATGGGAGCGCTAGCAAAGTGGGACTTAATAGAAGTGAAGGCCTTGGAGACCTCTTCCGACCACAATTTAGGATTCGCTCCCTTCTTGGTGAGGGCTACCAAGGGAGCTACCAGAGTTGAGAAGTGGGGAATGAACTGGCGGTAATAGTTAATGAACCCCATAAAGCGCTGCACCGATTTAAGAGAATGGGGCTCTTGCCAGTCCATCACAGCCTGTAGTTTGGCAGGAACCATAGCCAATCCCTGGGCGGAGATGATATAGCCCAGGAACGGCAAAGACTCCTGCTCAAACATACACTTCTCCAACTTAGCGTAAAGAGAGTTTGCCCGTAGGAGGTCGAAGAATCTGCCAACATCTCTCCGGTGGGAGTCAATAACTGTAGAAAAGATGAGAATATCATCCAGATAGACTACAACTGAGGTGGAAAGCATATCCCGGAAGATGTCGTTGACAAAGTCTTGAAAAACGGCTGGGGCATTACAGAGCCCGAAGGGCATCACCAGATACTCATAGTGCCCATCTCTGGTGTTAAACGCCGTTTTCCATTCGTCCCCCTCACGGATGCGAATCAGGTTGTAAGCACCCCGCAGATCTAATTTAGTAAATACCCTTGCTCCCCGAAGCCTATCGAAGAGCTCAGATATCAAGGGCAAAGGATACTTGTTCTTAACGGTGATAGCGTTAAGACCCCTGTAGTCTATGCATGGACGTAGCTACCCATTCTTCTTCTGCACGAAGAAGAACCCTGCCCCAGCAGGTGACACTGACTTCCTGATAAACTCTCTTGCCAGATTCTCTTGAATGTACTGAGACATGGCCTCCGTCTCCGGGAGAGATAATGGATAAACTCGACCCCGGGGAGGCTCCGCACCAGGCAAGAGATCGATAGGACAGTCATAGGGGCGATGGGGCGGAAGGGTCTCCGCCGCCTTCTTGGAGAACACGTCTGCGTAAGACCAATATTGCTTGGGGAGAGAGGATAGATCTGCGGGTACCTCAGTAATAGCAACCTGAACGCACTCTCGGTGACACCTACCCCCACATGATTCACCCCATCCAAGAATTCTGCCTGAGGACCACTCGATGTGAGGAGAGTGGTACCGTAGCCAAGGTATCCCCAACAGGACCTCATCAATACCCTCAGGAATGACGAGCAGAGAAATAATCTCCTGATGGGATGGCGACAGGGACAGAGTAACAGGGATGGTCTGATGTGTTATCTGTGCGGGGAGTGTCGACCCATTCACCACTCGTACCGTTACTGGTTGAGATAGCATAACCAGGGGTATTGCGTGACGTTGGGCGAAGGCAGAAGACATAAAATTGCCCTCCGCCCCAGAATCCACGCAGAGGTCTACCGAGTGGGAGGATGAGCCAAAGGTAATTGTCCCCTTAAAGGACAATTTGGAGGCAAACGTCGCAGTGTCTAGTGCACCTCCACCTACTACCACTAGACGCTGACGTTTCCTCGACCGCTGATGACATCTGGTGGCAAGATGTCCTGACTGTTGGCAAACATGGCAACCCTGGAGTGCACGAGCGGTCTGGGACTTAGATTCCGCTCGTGACACCACCTTAGGTTCCTGGAACTCAGGAGCCTGGACTGGAGATTCCAAAGGTTTGGCAAAGGTGGGAGCCAGCCGAAACCTCTGCCTACACTGGGCTCGCTCTAACCTCCGCTCATGAAAACGGAGGTCAATGCGAGTAGATACTGCTATTAACTCCTCCAGTGTGGCGGGAATCTCCCTAGTGGCCAGAGCATCCTTAACGTGGTCAGCCAGCCCCCTCCAAAATATAGGGATAAGGGCTTTATCCGACCACTCCAGGTCAGATGCCAGAGTGCGGAAATGGACGGCAAAAAGGCTGACCAAGGACGAGCCCTGAGTCAGTGCCAACAGTTGGAGCGCCGTGTCATGGGTGACACGAGGTCCTAGAAAGACCTGTTTCAGAGTGCTCAGGAATAACGGAGCACTCTGCACCACATGATCGCCACTCTCCCACAGCGGCGTAGCCCACTGCAACGCCCTGTCCAACAATAAGGAAATTATAAAGCCCACCTTAGCCCGCTCTGTAGGGAAACGAGAGGCCAGAAGCTCGAGATGTATTGAGCACTGACTCACGAAACCCCTACAGGACTTACTGTCACCAGAAAATTTCTCTGGTAGCGGGAGGCGAGATAGCGTCGGTACAGGAGCGGCAGTGGACAAGGTAGCTGCAGCCACACTTGCAGCCTGAACAGCGACAGCAGTAACATCCACAGCTGAGGTTGAACGCTCAAGAGCCACCAACCTTCCCTCCAGCTGCTGGATGTACCGCTGTAAACGCTGGTCGTCCGCCATTTTACTAGCCAGACCCTGGCGCTAGTATTCTGTTAGGACTGGCGGAACGCACCAAGACAGATGGTATAGATGCGTTCGCAGTCCGGGGTCCACCATGCAGGTGAAAACCTGCTGCTAGCAATTAGCAGACTATATGGCGGTACACTAGAGTATGCACGCGTGGGTTAACCTCACCCAGCGTGAAAGAAGCAATCCTGTTAAGGCACAGGACCGCGGTACCGCACCTAAAGCGCGAGCAAGTAGTCAGCGAACTCAACCCCAACTGGGATTGAAGTCCGATTAGACCCTTGCTGGCGCAACACCGCAACTGGGTGTGAAATGAAACAGAAGAGCATGCAGTGCCGCACTGACGAACGCCACTAACCACCCAGGCTTGGGTAAGGAAAGCACAGAGGAAGTGCACGGCGCCGTACTGGCGGTCACAGCAACTGGACGCTATAATGTGTGACTAGTGCTGTAGGATAAGTCGGGCGCTAGGTAGCAGCCATACACCTTCCGCGAACAGTCATACTATAGGGTAGGGGTATCCAAGGACGACTTGCACTCACAACATACACACATTAGCAATTGTTTGACAATACTAGCGCATGGCCGTGCGGTCATGCGCAGCCCATATAGCAGCAGCACAGGAAGTGGCCACAGCACTTTTGCCCTTCTAGGACCTGCCAAGAGGACCAATGGAATGTGCTGCAGAGCCTGAGCACATGACCCTCGATCTCCAACGGGAGACCTTACGCTGGGCATGCTCAGTACGTGCAGACAAGGACTTAGTCCCAGAGAAGTCCGCTCGCTGCTGACCAGCACAGACTTTAATAGCAGAGACTGGAGAAGCAGCAGTAACTCTCAGAACAGAGTGAGAATGAGCAAGACGCTGGGACCGACGTCCTTGCTGAGCAGACTCCACTGCGGCTGGACAAGAATGGGAGACCGCAGCGGAGGTGGCTCGAGATTCCCCCTGTGCAGAAGCGGGAACTCGACCCCTAACAGTCTCTCTCTCAAATAGTGGGCACTGGGCCATAGAAAGGCTATTTTTTTTTATTTAGTTTCTAAATTCTCCCTGAAAAAATCATTTTATATTATTTGGTTTCTAATTTCTCTCTGAAAAAATAATTTTATTTTATTTGGTTTCGAAATTCTTCCTGAAAAAATCATTTTATTTTAATTTGTTTCTAAAGTCTCCCTGAAAAAAAAAAAATCAGTGGGAGATTAATATTGCCCTTTCTGCTTGTGTGCCAGTCTTGACTCCTGGGTGTGCCATCTCTCTCTCTCAAATAGTGGGCACTGGGCCATAGAAAGGCTATTTTTTTTTATTTGGTTTCTAAATTCTCCCTGAAAAAATCATTTTATTTTATTTGGTTTCTAAATTCTTCCCGAAAAAATCATTTTATTTTATTTTGTTTCTAAAGTCTCCCTGAAAAAAAAAAAGAAATCAGTGGGAGATTAATATTTCCCTTTCTGCTTGTGTGCCAGTCTTGACTCCTGGGTGTGCCATCTCTCTCTCTCAAATAGTGGGCACTGGGCCATAGAAAGGATATTTTTTTTTTATTTGGTTTCTAAATTCTCCCTGAAAAAAATCATTTTATTTTATTTGGTTTCTAAATTCTTCCTGAAAAAATCATTTTATTTTATTTTGTTTCTAAAGTCTCCCTGAAAAAAAAAATCAGTGGGAGATTAATATTGCCCTTTCTGCTTGTGTGCCAGTCTTGACTCCTGGGTGTGCCATCTCTCTCTCTCAAATAATGGGCACTGGGCCATAGAAAGGCTATTTTTTTTTATTTAGTTTCTAAATTCTCCCTGAAAAAATCATTTTATTTTATTTGGTTTCTAAATTCTCTCTGAAAAAAATTATTTTATTTTATTTGGTTTCTAAATTCTTCCTGAAAAAATAATTTTATTTTATTTTGTTTCTAAAGTCTCCCTGAAAAAAAAAAAAAAATCAGTGGGAGATTAATATTGCCCTTTCTGCTTGTGTGCCAGTCTTGACTCCTGGGTTTGCCATCTCTCTCTCTCAAATAGTGGGCACTGGGCCATAGAAAGGCTTTTTTTTTTTTATTTGGTTTCTAAATTCTCCCTGAAAAAATCATTTTATTTTATTTGGTTTCTAAATTCTTCCTGAAAAAATCATTTTATTTTATTTTTTTTCTAAAGTCTCCCTGAAAAAAAAAAATCAGTGGGAGATAAATATTGCCCTTTCTGCTTGTGTGCCAGTCTTGACTCCTGGGTGTGCCATCTCTCTCTCTCAAATAGTGGGCACTGGGCCATAGAAAGGCTATTTTTTTTGTGTGTGTTTCTAAATTCTCCCTGAAAAAATCAAAAAGAAATCAGTGGGAGATTAATATTGCCCTTTCTGCTTGTGTGCCAGTCTTGACTCCTGGGTGTGCCATCTCTCTCTCTCAAATAGTGGGCACTGGGCCATAGAAAGGCTATTTATTTTTTTTATTTGGTTTCTAAATTCTCCCTGAAAAAATCATTTTTTAAATTTGGTTTCTAAATTCTCCCTGAAAAAATCATTTTATTTTATTTGTTTTCTAAATTCTTCCTGAAAAAATAATTTTATTTTATTTTGTTTCTAAAGTCTCCCTGAAAAAAAAAATCAGTGGGAGATTAATATTGCCCTTTCTGCTTGTGTGCCAGTCTTGACTCCTGGGTGTGCCATCTCTCTCTCTCAAATAGTGGGCCATAGAAAGCCTATTTTTTTTTTATTTGGTTTCTAAATTCTCCCTGAACAAATAAAAAAAAAAGTGGGAGAACAATATTGACATTTCTGCTTGAGTGACAGTCCTGCATGTGTGGCATCTCTCTCATTTGGTGCCACCGAAAACAGAGTGTGTAACATTGTGCCTGATTTTCCTTGTGATCTCACCCACCTGTAAAGGGATATCTAAATCATACTGAAGTTATGGCTCACCGTGTAAGCTGTTTGACAGCAACAAATACTAAGAAACCAGAGGAAAAGAAACATGCAGAGAAGCAGGGATCACAAAAATATAACAAAATTTATTTTTAACATGTCACAAGCCACATATATAAGATTAAAAACACTTAAAAAGGAATTCACAAACAGAAATAATACACGTAAACCCAAGAAAAACCACACAGGATAATCTGCCCTCGCCTCCCTTTCCCACCGAGCAAAACCTTTCCTACTAATAATAAAGCGACAAATATCACCTAGTAATAGCTAACCCAAATGCATCCTAAGCCTCTATATATATATCGGTGCCGACAGAAACAAAATTCTAATCCAGGCAAAGTAGAGACAGAGCTATTACAGAGCTATCAATATAGGTGCTACATATGTAGACCCCTAAACACAAAAGTGCAGTGTACCTATAATGGACAAGTTCATATCGCATACTCAGGGTTGAATCATACCGCTCAGGAGGCACCAAAGGGAGGGGAGGGCCAGTTCCCGTGTGGTCAGCCCGACGCGTGTCGTCACAAGAGTGACTTCATCAGGGGTAACATGAACAATGTGGCTAGCACACACTAGACTATATAGTACTTACTCAGTTGTTGATCAAAAACAGCTGTAAAGAGATTACCGCATGGAGCCAAACATCTTCGTACCATCACAAACCATCAGCGTCCCGGAAATAGTGACTGCGCATGCCTGGTGGTCGCCTAGGTAACCTGGTTACTCCATACAGCGCACTCATAAATATAACTAGACTAATATCGTAGAGACCATCCCGACAATATACGTCAGTGTCCCTCCAAATCCCCCACTCAGAGCCCCCGTACCGCTGCTAATATACCAATCCCGAATATTGCTGATCAGGATCCCCGGGGGAGAGACATCCCCGCACATGACCGGAAATAGCCCATACCGCCGCAACACACGGAAATGGTTGCCCTAGCAACACACCAACAAACCCCATATAACTATGCTCCAAATCACCGGCGCCGAAGCTCACCGCCCGCAGGTACCTTGAAGGGAGGGACAAACATCGGGGCGGTGCGCCGCTGCGACAGGCCTCATCGCGCAAGCGCACCGCCCACAATTGGCCCAGTTCCAAGATACGAGCATCGCTACATTCAATAAAATAACCCAGTGCCATAAGCTCCTTATACCAGACTCCTAGAGCCGCAAAGAGGAGATATATGAGGATCCCAAATATATATACATCAACTATAAAGGTACCCCTGGATTCCATAAAATCATATGATGTCTTAGGCTCCTCCTAGCGGACTCCTAGAGCCCCAAACAAGGCAAAGAGTCCCAAACATGAAGTATACATGGAAAAGTTGGTACTCAATACCCCCATATTGCTGCTAGTATAATAATCCCGGATACTGCCCATCAGGATCCCGGGTGAGAAATATCACCACCCATGACCGGAATTAGGCCATGTCACCGCGGCACATGGAGATGGTTGCCATGGCAACACACCAAAAAAGCCCCTTTATATACAAGCTCCAATCTACCACCATAGAACCGGCACCAAAACTCACCGCTCGTAGGTATATTAAGGGGAGGGATAAATATCAGGGCGATGCGCCGCAGCGACAGGCCCCATCGCGCAAGCGCACCGCCCACAAATGGCCCAATTCCAAGTCATGTGCACCGATAAGTTCAATAAGGTAATCTAGTGCCATAGGCTCCTCCTCCCAGACTCCTAAAACCCCCAAACGGAGATAAATGAAAAAACATCGAATATATTGATATCGCTGGATTCCATAAAACTGTCTGATATCATAGGCTCCTCCTATCGGACTCCTAGAGCCCAAGACAAGGCAAAAAGTCCCAAACATCATACAAGTGGAAGCAATAAAAAAAAAAAAAAAAAAAAACGATGAATCACTGCTCCTATAGTCTCTCATTAATGTCAAACATATGGCCAAAAATAAAGGGATAGATGAATACTCGGAAACTCCAACCAACTGGATCAGAATTCTTCAACCTCATAATGCAGTCTAAGGTCATATAGGAAGGACACCCTATCAGGTAGATTTTTAAACTGCAGAACCCACACATTTCTCTTCCTTTTGCTCTTTGTCTTTTATTTTTGTTTACTAAATATAAGTATCCCATAGGGGGTGAAAAAAGACCAATACAAAGTCACAATATGCCGACCGAACCATTGGGGCACAAGATGCTATCCAAGCGGCAATAGATAGAGATGGCTGAAAATACTTTCCCAGTCATAACATTTACCCTAAGATGTTACAATAATGCAGCTAATATAATCATAAACTAGCTCATACGGATTCCATCACAATGCTATTTGTTCAAAACAAATCTTAGTCATCAAATAAAACTGAGAAAAAGGTACAATAAAAGAAAGAAACAAATGCTTCTTAAAGTTGTTTGTAGTACCCCGTAAATAAGAGTTCCTCATTTAGTCCTCTTGGTGCGAGACTCCTCAGCCTGTAGATCCATTTTGATTCGCATCGCAGCAGTCGATTGGTCAAATTACCCCCCCTGATGGTATCGTTGACATTCTCAAGTCCCATCACTTTGAGACCTCTGGGGTTACCCCCATGTATTTCCAGGAAATGTCTTGCCACTGATGTCAATTTCTTCCCCCTTGAGAGGTCCTGTCTGGCCATGTTGATATTTGAGATATGCTGCTGACACCTCCTCCTCAGTTGTTGGGAAGTCTGGCCCACATACGGTTTGGGGCAATCACATAGTAACACATACACGAGATTAGTTGACCTGCAGTTAAAGTAAAAGTTACATTTAAGCGGAGATGGTAATGTATCAATTATAATTTCCTCTCGTGCGATCATAAACTGGCACACATTACACCCCCCACAAGGAAAGGTGCCTCTTATCCTCTGTCCCGTCCTCAATCTACTCTTGGGGCGTTGGTAATGACTATGGCACAATTGGTCCTTCAAATTAGTTGCTCTTCTTGCCACCACTTTGGGGGACGGTGTGATATGTGGTGTCAATTTTGGCTCACTAAGAAGGATGTTCCAATTTTTATTTAGAATTTTATATACCTCAGACCACTGGTTGTTATAAGTGGTGATCAGGCAGAGTGGTTGAGTTGATTCACGCTCCTGCCGGCCGAAAAGGCTGGATCTATCTCTTTGTTTTGCCGCCTGAAAGCCCCGAGATACAATTTTCCGCGGGTATTGCCTGCTGGTAAAGCGTGTGGTAAGGTCTCCCGCCAGTCTTAAAAAATCATCAGTTGAACTACAGTTTCTACGAAGTCTCAAAAACTGACCTTTAGGGATCCCATTCTTCAGATGTGTCGGATGAAAACTAGAATAATGAAGCAGATTATTTGTAGCTGTCAATTTCCGATACAGGCAAGAGGAGACTCGGTTTTCTTCTATGGTAAGCTTAATATCCAAAAAGTCTATGGTATTCGGGGAAATAACAGAGGTCAGCTTTATATTAAGAAGATTTAAATTCAGATCTTGAATAAACTCCTCACATGCAGAATATGACCCCGTCCACAGAAACACCACATCATCTATATACCGTCGCCAAGTGGCGACGTTACTTGAAAACATTACATGTTGGTAAACCACAGTCTCCTCCCACCACCCCAAAAAGAGGTTCGCGTACGAGGGCGCACAACGCGCCCCCATCGCAGTCCCGGAAATTTGTCTATAATATTTTCTGTCGAAGACGAAATAGTTCTTATCAAGGACAAAATGCAACAATTCCAATAGAAAGAGGTTATGCTCACCGTTCCCTTGATGTTTATTCAGGTAGAAGGAGACCGCTTGAATGCCAAGATCGTGAGCTATACTTGTGTATAAGGATTCTACATCCAAACCGACCAGTAAGGTACCCTCCAGAATCGTCAAATTTTCAAGATGCGTCATTAAATGTGCTGAGTCCCTTATATACGAGTCCAAGGACAAGGCCAAGGGTTGCAGGAAATGGTCTAAGTAAATACAGGGTCTTTCCATGATGCCACCAATGCCAGATACTATCGGCCTTCCCGGGGGCCTGTCGGTTGACTTGTGGACTTTCGGTAATATATAAAACGTAGGAACCACCGGGTGATGTGTTACAAGAAATTCCGCTTCTCTTTTGTTAAGGATACCTTCTCTGGTGGCCTCCTTTATAAGGTGATCCAATTTGCCCTTAAAGACCCACGTAGGGTCTGAGGGAAGGACATGGTAATTACTGGTGTTATTTAGTTGCCGCAATACTTCAGTGGAATACATTTCATGAGGCCAAAGCACAACATTCCCTCCCTTATCCGCTTCGCGGACCAGGAACTCCGAGTTATTACACAGTTCCTTCAGGGCTCTCCTTTCTTCAATACTTAGATTGTTGTGTCTTAGACTATCCAGTCTTAGATCCTCTATATCCCTGCAGACGCTTTAAAAAAAAAATGTGTACAGCTGGAAAAAGTGAGAGCGATGGTGTCGCCTGTGAGGGAGACCTCCTGACAAATCTGGTACGGTCTGGTATGTTCTCATTTTCCTGTAACAATTCCAGGAGATCCCTAAAAGTCTGTCTCTCATCCTCAGGGAGTGAATCCACCAGAGAGGGTTTATGATACAGAAGTTTAAACGTCATTTTACGACAAAACAAATACAAATCTTTTACTAACGTAAACTTATCCAAGGGGTTCGTAGGCGAAAACGATAGTCCTTTCATCAATACAAACTTTTCTGGATCCGACAGAATATAAGAGGAAAGGTTAATAATTTGTAGTCCTTCAATCTTTGAGCGTGTTGGCATTTTTCCAGGAACTATCGCCTCCGATTGAACCTCGTCTCTCTCTTGTGTATTGGTGACCAATTGTAACGATTCTTGCCTTTTTGCCGTACAGGTCCGTGACTTACGTCTCCCCCTCCTCCTCCTACGGCGCCCGCAGCTCCCTCCGGGTCGCTCATGTCCGAGGATAAAAAATCACTAGAGGATAATTCGCACCTGGGCATTTGTACAGAACCATTACCATTAGGGCCTGCTTGGGTTCTGCTAACATACCGTCTGTTACCATGATGTACCCACTTGAAGGCTTGATCTTTACTAAAGTCCATTTTATCCCTAAAGAATTTGTTTCTCTTCCCACTGATAATATTTTTCTCAAACTCATCCAATGTCTTCTTCAATTTTACCAGGAAAGGGTTGACCAACAATTCCTTATCGAAAGCCTCCAATTTACTTTCACTGACTTTAATATCCTCCTTTATTTTCACTAAGAGCGTTTGATCATGTTCAATGAGCATGTCCATTAAAATCCCAGAGCACTGCAACAGCCCTGTCTCCCAAACCTTTTTAAAAGGCCCCGTGACCTCCCAGGCCGGGAAGATCTGCACCCGCAGACCCCTTGGCACCAAACCTGTTTTCTTATATTCCCCTAAACTCCTCACATTCCACCATACACGGGTCAGAGTTTTATGCAAATTAGTGATCTCCATTGAGACCGTTTGAAAATCTGGATTCCCACTAGACGCTATTGCCCCATCACCAGACGCTGAAAAAATACCATGTGCCTGTTGGCTCCAAGCATCCTCCCTCGCTGTCAGATCCATCATATAAATATAATTTAATAACAATGACCACACTAATATTATGGTAAAGATGTGCCAACACTCCAGAAACGGGGGTCACAAAAACCACCCCAAACCAGTACACTAGTAAACTACCAAGAAGGAGGGCACCATCCAATTTTATAATAACAGTGCTCAACCTGCTGCATGTCAAACACAAGACATAAGAAACCAGAGGAAAAGAAACATGCAGAGAAGCAGGGATCACAAAAATATAACAAAATTTATTTTTAACATGTCACAAGCCACATATATAAGATTAAAAACACTTAAAAAGGAATTCACAAACAGAAATAATACACGTAAACCCAAGAAAAACCACACAGGATAATCTGCCCTCGCCTCCCTTTCCCACCGAGCAAAACCTTTCCTACTAATAATAAAGCGACAAATATCACCTAGTAATAGCTAACCCAAATGCATCCTAAGCCTCTATATATATATCGGTGCCGACAGAAACAAAATTCTAATCCAGGCAAAGTAGAGACAGAGCTATTACAGAGCTATCAATATAGGTGCTACATATGTAGACCCCTAAACACAAAAGTGCAGTGTACCTATAATGGACAAGTTCATATCGCATACTCAGGGTTGAATCATACCGCTCAGGAGGCACCAAAGGGAGGGGAGGGCCAGTTCCCGTGTGGTCAGCCCGACGCGTGTCGTCACAAGAGTGACTTCATCAGGGGTAACATGAACAATGTGGCTAGCACACACTAGACTATATAGTACTTACTCAGTTGTTGATCAAAAACAGCTGTAAAGAGATTACCGCATGGAGCCAAACATCTTCGTACCATCACAAACCATCAGCGTCCCGGAAATAGTGACTGCGCATGCCTGGTGGTCGCCTAGGTAACCTGGTTACTCCATACAGCGCACTCATAAATATAACTAGACTAATATCGTAGAGACCATCCCGACAATATACGTCAGTGTCCCTCCAAATCCCCCACTCAGAGCCCCCGTACCGCTGCTAATATACCAATCCCGAATATTGCTGATCAGGATCCCCGGGGGAGAGACATCCCCGCACATGACCGGAAATAGCCCATACCGCCGCAACACACGGAAATGGTTGCCCTAGCAACACACCAACAAACCCCATATAACTATGCTCCAAATCACCGGCGCCGAAGCTCACCGCCCGCAGGTACCTTGAAGGGAGGGACAAACATCGGGGCGGTGCGCCGCTGCGACAGGCCTCATCGCGCAAGCGCACCGCCCACAATTGGCCCAGTTCCAAGATACGAGCATCGCTACATTCAATAAAATAACCCAGTGCCATAAGCTCCTTATACCAGACTCCTAGAGCCGCAAAGAGGAGATATATGAGGATCCCAAATATATATACATCAACTATAAAGGTACCCCTGGATTCCATAAAATCATATGATGTCTTAGGCTCCTCCTAGCGGACTCCTAGAGCCCCAAACAAGGCAAAGAGTCCCAAACATGAAGTATACATGGAAAAGTTGGTACTCAATACCCCCATATTGCTGCTAGTATAATAATCCCGGATACTGCCCATCAGGATCCCGGGTGAGAAATATCACCACCCATGACCGGAATTAGGCCATGTCACCGCGGCACATGGAGATGGTTGCCATGGCAACACACCAAAAAAGCCCCTTTATATACAAGCTCCAATCTACCACCATAGAACCGGCACCAAAACTCACCGCTCGTAGGTATATTAAGGGGAGGGATAAATATCAGGGCGATGCGCCGCAGCGACAGGCCCCATCGCGCAAGCGCACCGCCCACAAATGGCCCAATTCCAAGTCATGTGCACCGATAAGTTCAATAAGGTAATCTAGTGCCATAGGCTCCTCCTCCCAGACTCCTAAAACCCCCAAACGGAGATAAATGAAAAAACATCGAATATATTGATATCGCTGGATTCCATAAAACTGTCTGATATCATAGGCTCCTCCTAGCGGACTCCTAGAGCCCAAGACAAGGCAAAAAGTCCCAAACATCATACAAGTGGAAGCAATAAAAAAAAAAAAAAAAAAAAAAAAACGATGAATCACTGCTCCTATAGTCTCTCATTAATGTCAAACATATGGCCAAAAATAAAGGGATAGATGAATACTCGGAAACTCCAACCAACTGGATCAGAATTCTTCAACCTCATAATGCAGTCTAAGGTCATATAGGAAGGACACCCTATCAGGTAGATTTTTAAACTGCAGAACCCACACATTTCTCTTCCTTTTGCTCTTTGTCTTTTATTTTTGTTTACTAAATATAAGTATCCCATAGGGGGTGAAAAAAGACCAATACAAAGTCACAATATGCCGACCGAACCATTGGGGCACAAGATGCTATTTCTCACCCGGGATCCTGATGGGCAGTATCCGGGATTATTATACTAGCAGCAATATGGGGGTATTGAGTACCAACTTTTCCATGTATACTTCATGTTTGGGACTCTTTGCCTTGTTTGGGGCTCTAGGAGTCCGCTAGGAGGAGCCTAAGACATCATATGATTTTATGGAATCCAGGGGTACCTTTATAGTTGATGTATATATATTTGGGATCCTCATATATCTCCTCTTTGCGGCTCTAGGAGTCTGGTATAAGGAGCTTATGGCACTGGGTTATTTTATTGAATGTAGCGATGCTCGTATCTTGGAACTGGGCCAATTGTGGGCGGTGCGCTTGCGCGATGAGGCCTGTCGCAGCGGCGCACCGCCCCGATGTTTGTCCCTCCCTTCAAGGTACCTGCGGGCGGTGAGCTTCGGCGCCGGTGATTTGGAGCATAGTTATATGGGGTTTGTTGGTGTGTTGCTAGGGCAACCATTTCCGTGTGTTGCGGCGGTATGGGCTATTTCCGGTCATGTGCGGGGATGTCTCTCCCCCGGGGATCCTGATCAGCAATATTCGGGATTGGTATATTAGCAGCGGTACGGGGGCTCTGAGTGGGGGATTTGGAGGGACACTGACGTATATTGTCGGGATGGTCTCTACGATATTAGTCTAGTTATATTTATGAGTGCGCTGTATGGAGTAACCAGGTTACCTAGGCGACCACCAGGCATGCGCAGTCACTATTTCCGGGACGCTGATGGTTTGTGATGGTACGAAGATGTTTGGCTCCATGCGGTAATCTCTTTACAGCTGTTTTTGATCAACAACTGAGTAAGTACTATATAGTCTAGTGTGTGCTAGCCACATTGTTCATGTTACCCCTGATGAAGTCACTCTTGTGACGACACGCGTCGGGCTGACCACACGGGAACTGGCCCTCCCCTCCCTTTGGTGCCTCCTGAGCGGTATGATTCAACCCTGAGTATGCGATATGAACTTGTCCATTATAGGTACACTGCACTTTTGTGTTTAGGGGTCTACATATGTAGCACCTATATTGATAGCTCTGTAATAGCTCTGTCTCTACTTTGCCTGGATTAGAATTTTGTTTCTGTCGGCACCGATATATATATAGAGGCTTAGGATGCATTTGGGTTAGCTATTACTAGGTGATATTTGTCGCTTTATTATTAGTAGGAAAGGTTTTGCTCGGTGGGAAAGGGAGGCGAGGGCAGATTATCCTGTGTGGTTTTTCTTGGGTTTACGTGTATTATTTCTGTTTGTGAATTCCTTTTTAAGTGTTTTTAATCTTATATATGTGGCTTGTGACATGTTAAAAATAAATTTTGTTATATTTTTGTGATCCCTGCTTCTCTGCATGTTTCTTTTCCTCTGGTTTCTTATGTCTTGTGTTTGACATGCAGCAGGTTGAGCACTGTTATTATAAAATTGGATGGTGCCCTCCTTCTTGGTAGTTTACTAGTGTACTGGTTTGGGGTGGTTTTTGTGACCCCCGTTTCTGGAGTGTTGGCACATCTTTACCATAATATTAGTGTGGTCATTGTTATTAAATTATATTTATATGATGGATCTGACAGCGAGGGAGGATGCTTGGAGCCAACAGGCACATGGTATTTTTTCAGCGTCTGGTGATGGGGCAATAGCGTCTAGTGGGAATCCAGATTTTCAAACGGTCTCAATGGAGATCACTAATTTGCATAAAACTCTGACCCGTGTATGGTGGAATGTGAGGAGTTTAGGGGAATATAAGAAAACAGGTTTGGTGCCAAGGGGTCTGCGGGTGCAGATCTTCCCGGCCTGGGAGGTCACGGGGCCTTTTAAAAAGGTTTGGGAGACAGGGCTGTTGCAGTGCTCTGGGATTTTAATGGACATGCTCATTGAACATGATCAAACGCTCTTAGTGAAAATAAAGGAGGATATTAAAGTCAGTGAAAGTAAATTGGAGGCTTTCGATAAGGAATTGTTGGTCAACCCTTTCCTGGTAAAATTGAAGAAGACATTGGATGAGTTTGAGAAAAATATTATCAGTGGGAAGAGAAACAAATTCTTTAGGGATAAAATGGACTTTAGTAAAGATCAAGCCTTCAAGTGGGTACATCATGGTAACAGACGGTATGTTAGCAGAACCCAAGCAGGCCCTAATGGTAATGGTTCTGTACAAATGCCCAGGTGCGAATTATCCTCTAGTGATTTTTTATCCTCGGACATGAGCGACCCGGAGGGAGCTGCGGGCGCCGTAGGAGGAGGAGGGGGAGACGTAAGTCACGGACCTGTACGGCAAAAAGGCAAGAATCGTTACAATTGGTCACCAATACACAAGAGAGAGACGAGGTTCAATCGGAGGCGATAGTTCCTGGAAAAATGCCAACACGCTCAAAGATTGAAGGACTACAAATTATTAACCTTTCCTCTTATATTCTGTCGGATCCAGAAAAGTCTGTATTGATGAAAGGACTATCGTTTTCGCCTACGAACCCCTTGGATAAGTTTACGTTAGTAAAAGATTTGTATTTGTTTTGTCGTAAAATGACGTTTAAACTTCTGTATCATAAACCCTCTCTGGTGGATTCACTCCCTGAGGATGAGAGACAGACTTTTAGGGATCTCCTGGAATTGTTACAGGAAAATGAGAACATACCAGACCGTACCAGATTTGTCAGGAGGTCTCCCTCACAGGCGACACCATCGCTCTCACTTTTTCCAGCTGTACACAATTTTTTTTTAAAGCGTCTGCAGGGATATAGAGGATCTAAGACTGGATAGTCTAAGACACAACAATCTAAGTATTGAAGAAAGGAGAGCCCTGAAGGAACTGTGTAATAACTCGGAGTTCCTGGTCCGCGAAGCGGATAAGGGAGGGAATGTTGTGCTTTGGCCTCATGAAATGTATTCCACTGAAGTATTGCGGCAACTAAATAACACCAGTAATTACCATGTCCTTCCCTCAGACCCTACGTGGGTCTTTAAGGGCAAATTGGATCACCTTATAAAGGAGGCCACCAGAGAAGGTATCCTTAACAAAAGAGAAGCGGAATTTCTTGTAACACATCACCCGGTGGTTCCTACGTTTTATATATTACCGAAAGTCCACAAGTCAACCGACAGGCCCCCGGGAAGGCCGATAGTATCTGGCATTGGTGGCATCATGGAAAGACCCTGTATTTACTTAGACCATTTCCTGCAACCCTTGGCCTTGTCCTTGGACTCGTATATAAGGGACTCAGCACATTTAATGACGCATCTTGAAAATTTGACGATTCTGGAGGGTACCTTACTGGTCGGTTTGGATGTAGAATCCTTATACACAAGTATAGCTCACGATCTTGGCATTCAAGCGGTCTCCTTCTACCTGAATAAACATCAAGGGAACGGTGAGCATAACCTCTTTCTATTGGAATTGTTGCATTTTGTCCTTGATAAGAACTATTTCGTCTTCGACAGAAAATATTATAGACAAATTTCCGGGACTGCGATGGGGGCGCGTTGTGCGCCCTCGTACGCGAACCTCTTTTTGGGGTGGTGGGAGGAGACTGTGGTTTACCAACATGTAATGTTTTCAAGTAACGTCGCCACTTGGCGACGGTATATAGATGATGTGGTGTTTCTGTGGACGGGGTCATATTCTGCATGTGAGGAGTTTATTCAAGATCTGAATTTAAATCTTCTTAATATAAAGCTGACCTCTGTTATTTCCCCGAATACCATAGACTTTTTGGATATTAAGCTTACCATAGAAGAAAACCGAGTCTCCTCTTGCCTGTATCGGAAATTGACAGCTACAAATAATCTGCTTCATTATTCTAGTTTTCATCCGACACATCTGAAGAATGGGATCCCTAAAGGTCAGTTTTTGAGACTTCGTAGAAACTGTAGTTCAACTGATGATTTTTTAAGACTGGCGGGAGACCTTACCACACGCTTTACCAGCAGGCAATACCCGCGGAAAATTGTATCTCGGGGCTTTCAGGCGGCAAAACAAAGAGATAGATCCAGCCTTTTCAGCCGGCAGGAGCGTGAATCAACTCAACCACTCTGCCTGATCACCACTTATAACAACCAGTGGTCTGAGGTATATAAAATTCTAAATAAAAATTGGAACATCCTTCTTAGTGAGCCAAAATTGACACCACATATCACACCGTCCCCCAAAGTGGTGGCAAGAAGAGCAACTAATTTGAAGGACCAATTGTGCCATAGTCATTACCAACGCCCCAAGAGTAGATTGAGGACGGGACAGAGGATAAGAGGCACCTTTCCTTGTGGGGGGTGTAATGTGTGCCAGTTTATGATCGCACGAGAGGAAATTATAATTGATACATTACCATCTCCGCTTAAATGTAACTTTTACTTTAACTGCAGGTCAACTAATCTCGTGTATGTGTTACTATGTGATTGCCCCAAACCGTATGTGGGCCAGACTTCCCAACAACTGAGGAGGAGGTGTCAGCAGCATATCTCAAATATCAACATGGCCAGACAGGACCTCTCAAGGGGGAAGAAATTGACATCAGTGGCAAGACATTTCCTGGAAATACATGGGGGTAACCCCAGAGGTCTCAAAGTGATGGGACTTGAGAATGTCAACGATACCATCAGGGGGGGTAATTTGACCAATCGACTGCTGCGATGCGAATCCAAATGGATCTACAGGCTGAGGAGTCTCGCACCAAGAGGACTAAATGAGGAACTCTTATTTACGGGGTACTACAAACAACTTTAAGAAGCATTTGTTTCTTTCTTTTATTGTACCTTTTTCTCAGTTTTATTTGATGACTAAGATTTGGTTTGAACAAATAGCATTGTGATGGAATCCGTATGAGCTAGTTTATGTTTATATTAGCTGCATTATTGTAACATCTTAGGGTAAATGTTATGACTGGGAAAGTATTTTCAGCCATCTCTATCTATTGCCGCTTGGATAGCATCTTGTGCCCCAATGGTTCGGTCGGCATATTGTGACTTTGTATTGGTCTTTTTTCACCCCCTATGGGATACTTATATTTAGTAAACAAAAATAAAAGACAAAGAGCAAAAGGAAGAGAAATGTGTGGGTTCTGCAGTTTAAAAATCTACCTGATAGGGTGTCCTTCCTATATGACCTTAGACTGCATTATGAGGTTGAAGAATTCTGATCCAGTTGGTTGGAGTTTCCGAGTATTCATCTATCCCTTTATTTTTGGCCATATGTTTGACATTAATGAGAGACTATAGGAGCAGTGATTCATCGTTTTTTTTTTTTTTTTTTTTTTATTGCTTCCACTTGTATGATGTTTGGGACTTTTTGCCTTGTCTTGGGCTCTAGGAGTCCGCTAGGAGGAGCCTATGATATCAGACAGTTTTATGGAATCCAGCGATATCAATATATTCGATGTTTTTTCATTTATCTCCGTTTGGGGGTTTTAGGAGTCTGGGAGGAGGAGCCTATGGCACTAGATTACCTTATTGAACTTATCGGTGCACATGACTTGGAATTGGGCCATTTGTGGGCGGTGCGCTTGCGCGATGGGGCCTGTCGCTGTGGCGCATCGCCCTGATATTTATCCCTCCCCTTAATATACCTACGAGCGGTGAGTTTTGGTGCCGGTTCTATGGTGGTAGATTGGAGCTTGTATATAAAGGGGCTTTTTTGGTGTGTTGCCATGGCAACCATCTCCATGTGCCGCGGTGACATGGCCTAATTCCGGTCATGGGTGGTGATATTTCTCACCCGGGATCCTGATGGGCAGTATCCGGGATTATTATACTAGCAGCAATATGGGGGTATTGAGTACCAACTTTTCCATGTATACTTCATGTTTGGGACTCTTTGCCTTGTTTGGGGCTCTAGGAGTCCGCTAGGAGGAGCCTAAGACATCATATGATTTTATGGAATCCAGGGGTACCTTTATAGTTGATGTATATATATTTGGGATCCTCATATATCTCCTCTTTGCGGCTCTAGGAGTCTGGTATAAGGAGCTTATGGCACTGGGTTATTTTATTGAATGTAGCGATGCTCGTATCTTGGAACTGGGCCAATTGTGGGCGGTGCGCTTGCGCGATGAGGCCTGTCGCAGCGGCGCACCGCCCCGATGTTTGTCCCTCCCTTCAAGGTACCTGCGGGCGGTGAGCTTCGGCGCCGGTGATTTGGAGCATAGTTATATGGGGTTTGTTGGTGTGTTGCTAGGGCAACCATTTCCGTGTGTTGCGGCGGTATGGGCTATTTCCGGTCATGTGCGGGGATGTCTCTCCCCCGGGGATCCTGATCAGCAATATTCGGGATTGGTATATTAGCAGCGGTACGGGGGCTCTGAGTGGGGGATTTGGAGGGACACTGACGTATATTGTCGGGATGGTCTCTACGATATTAGTCTAGTTATATTTATGAGTGCGCTGTATGGAGTAACCAGGTTACCTAGGCGACCACCAGGCATGCGCAGTCACTATTTCCGGGACGCTGATGGTTTGTGATGGTACGAAGATGTTTGGCTCCATGCGGTAATCTCTTTACAGCTGTTTTTGATCAACAACTGAGTAAGTACTATATAGTCTAGTGTGTGCTAGCCACATTGTTCATGTTACCCCTGATGAAGTCACTCTTGTGACGACACGCGTCGGGCTGACCACACGGGAACTGGCCCTCCCCTCCCTTTGGTGCCTCCTGAGCGGTATGATTCAACCCTGAGTATGCGATATGAACTTGTCCATTATAGGTACACTGCACTTTTGTGTTTAGGGGTCTACATATGTAGCACCTATATTGATAGCTCTGTAATAGCTCTGTCTCTACTTTGCCTGGATTAGAATTTTGTTTCTGTCGGCACCGATATATATATAGAGGCTTAGGATGCATTTGGGTTAGCTATTACTAGGTGATATTTGTCACTTTATTATTAGTAGGAAAGGTTTTGCTCGGTGGGAAAGGGAGGCGAGGGCAGATTATCCTGTGTGGTTTTTCTTGGGTTTACGTGTATTATTTCTGTTTGTGAATTCCTTTTTAAGTGTTTTAAATCTTATATATGTGGCTTGTGACATGTTAAAAATAAATTTTGTTATATTTTTGTGATCCCTGCTTCTCTGCATGTTTCTTTTCCTCTGGTTTCTTATGTCTTGTGTTTGACATGCAGCAGGTTGAGCACTGTTATTATAAAATTGGATGGTGCCCTCCTTCTTGGTAGTTTAACAGCAACAAATACTGTTACTTTGGTTACGTTTTTAAAACAATGAGGAAGTCTGGTGGAAGAGGTCGTGGCCGTGGGCGTTCATTGTCAGCTGGTAATGATGGTAGTGGTAGTGGAGCATCAGGTGGTCGTGGGAAAAAAAATATTGCACCTAAGCCTATAGCTGTGGAGCCAGGTTCGTCGTCTGTCTACAGAAGGCCTCGAACGCTCCTTTTTCTGGGAGTAGGAAAACTGCTTTTAAAGCCGGAGCAGCAAGAGCAAGTTTTGGCTTACCTTGCTGACTCAGCCTCTAGCTCTTTTGCCTCCTCTTTTGAAACTGGTAAATGTAAAAGCAGCGCATCGTTAGTGGATGTTCACGGTCAGGGACAAGTCGCTTCCTTGTCCTCTTCAGCAAAAACAACAACAGAGAAGGATGCAGCAGGCGACACAACGGGTTACTCCATGGAGCTCTTTACACATACCGTCCCTGGCTTAGAAAGTGAAGCAGTTAACAGGCCATGCCCATTACAAGTTGAATCTGACATGGAGTGCACTGATGGACAGCCACAGCCAGACTACTATGCTGGTCCTTTGACTCAGACCACAACATTGCCCTCGCAGGGTACTGATCCAGAATCAGACCCTGATGAGACTATGTTGCCCCGTCACGAACGCTCTACCACCGACTTACACGGTGACACAGACGAAGTTGCGCACGGGCTAGAAGAGGAGGTTATACATGACCCAGTTGTTGACCCCAATTGGCAGCCATTGGGGGAACAGGGTGCAGGCGGCAGTAGTTCTGAAGCGGAGGAGGAGGGGCCGCAGCAGGCATCAACATCGCAACAGGTTCCATCTGCCGGGCCCGTATCTGGCCCAAAACGCGTGGCAAAGCCAAAAACTGTTGGAGGACAGCGTGTCCATCCGGTTAAAGCTCAGTCTGCAATGCCTGAAAAGGTATCCGATGGTAGAAAGAGTGCAGTCTGGCATTTTTTTAAACAACATCCAATTGATCCGCACAAAGTCATCTGTCAAAAATGTTTAACTACCTTAAGCAGAGGTCAGAATCTGAAAAGTCTGAATACAAGTTGCATGCATAGACATTTAACCACCATGCATTTGCAAGCCTGGACTAACTACCAAACGTCCCTTAAGGTTGTAGCACCCTCGGCCAATGAAGCTACTCACCAATGCAACATCCCTGCCGTCACTGTAAGGCCACCATTTTCCGCACCACCTGCAGTATCTGTGCAGGTTTCTTTGCCAGGCCAAAGCAGTCAGGGTCAGGGAATCACCAGTTTCGTAGTAGGAAACACTGCATCTAGGGCACAGGCGGAAACAATACCGTCTCCAACCGTCTCTCAGTCTGCCATGTCCACCGGCACACCCGCTAGTTCCACGATCTCCAGCTCTCCAGTCCAGCTCACCCTACATGAGACTCTGGTTAGAAAAAGGAAGTACTTATCCTCGCATCCGCGTACACAGGGTTTGAACGCCCACATAGCTAGACTAATCTCGTTAGAGATGATGCCCTACCGGTTAGTTGAAAGTGAAGCTTTCAAAGCCCTGATGGACTACGCTGTACCACGCTACGAGCTACCCAGTCGACACTTCTTTTCGAGAAAAGCCATCCCAGCCCTCCACCAGCATGTTAAAGAGCGCATCGTCCATGCACTCAGGCAATCTGTGAGTACAAAGGTGCACCTGACAACAGATGCATGGACCAGTAGGCATGGCCAGGGACGTTACGTGTCCATCACGGCACACTTGGTGAATGTGGTGGATGCAGGGTCCACAGGGGACAGCCTTTTCGGGACAGTTCTGCCTAGCCCACGGTCTAGGAAACAGTTGGCTGTAGGCGTTCGCACCCCCTCCTCCTCCTCCTCATCCTCCTCCTGCAGAAGCGAGAGCTCGTCCACAGATCGCAGTCGCCCAATCACTCCATCCGCAGCTGCCACTGTTGCACACCAGTTGTCCCATTATGGGGCAGCTACTGGCAAGCGTCAGCAGGCTGTATTGGCTATGAAGTGTTTGGGCGACAACAGACACACCGCGGAAGTTCTGTCCGAGTTCTTGCAGAAAGAAACGCAGTCGTGGCTGGGCACAGTAGATCTTGAGGCAGGCAAGGTAGTGAGTGATAACGAAAGGAATTTCATGGCTGCCATCTCCCTTTCCCAACTGAAACAAATTCCTTGCCTGGCTCACACCTTAAACCTGGTGGTGCAGTGCTTCCTGAAAAGTTATCCGGGGTTATCCGACCTGCTCCTCAAAGTGTGCGGACTTTGCTCACATATCCGCCGTTTGCCCGTACACTCCAGCCGTATGCAGACCTATCAGCGGTCTTTGAACCTTCCCCAGCATCGCCTTATCATAGACGTTGCAACAAGGTGGAACTCAACACTGCACATGCTTCAGAGACTGTGCGAACAGAGGCGGGCTGTAATGTTTTTGTGGGAGGATACGCATACACGGGCAGGCAGTAGGATGGCAGACATGGAGCTGTCTGGTGTGCAGTGGTCGAAGATACAAGACATGTGTCAAGTCCTTCAGTGTTTTGAGGAATGCACACGGCTGGTTAGTGCAGACAACGCCATAATAAGCATGAGCATCCCCCTAATGCGTCTGCTGATGCAAAGTTTGACGCACATAAAAAATCAGGCGTCTGCAGCAGAGGAAGAGGAAAGCCTTGATGACAGTCAGCCATTGTCTGGTCAGGGCAGTGTACAAGACGAGGTAGCGGGCGAAGAGGAGGAGCACGAGGAGGATGATGGGGATGAGTATATTTTTAATGAGGAAGCTTTTCCGGGGCCACTGGAAATTGGTGGCGTGGCAAGGCCGGGTTCTGTTTTTTTGAGGGACACAAGTGACATAGATTTGCCTGAAACTGCCCCTCAACCAAACACAACCGCTGATTTGACAACTGGAAGTTTGGCCCACATGGCGGATTATGCCTTACGTATCCTCACAAGGGACACACGCATTACTAAAATGATGAACGATGACGATTACTGGTTGGCCTGCCTCCTTGATCCTCGCTATAAAGGCAAATTGCAAAATATTATGCCACATGAGAACTTGGAACTAATATTAGCAACCAAACAATCAACTCTTGTTGACCGTTTGCTTCAGGCATTCCCAGCACACAGCGCCCGTGATCGTTCTCACACGAGCAGCAGGGGGCAGCAGAACAGAAGTGTTAGAGGTGCAGAAATCCGAAGTGGCGTTGGACAGAGGGGTTTCCTGACCAGGTTGTGGAGTGATTTTGCTATGACCGCAGACAGGACAGATACTGCTGCATCAATTCAAAGTGACAGGAGACAACATTTGTCCAGTATGGTTACTAACTATTTTTCATCACTTATCGATGTTCTACCTCAACCGTCATTCCCATTTGATTACTGGGCATCCAAATTAGACACCTGGCCAGAATTGGCAGAATATGCATTGCAGGAGCTTGCTTGCCCGGCAGCTAGTGTCCTATCAGAACGAGTATTCAGTGCTGCAGGTTCAATATTAACCGAAAAAAGGACTCGTCTGGCCACCCAAAATGTTGATGATCTAACCTTCATTAAAATGAACCACAACTGGATATCGAATTCTTTTGCCCCACCTTGCCCGGCCGACACCTAGCTTTCCTATGAAAAGGTCTTGCCTGTGGACAACTATGAATGACTTTAGCAATCTCGTAATTTGCAGCAGCTGATTGTCCAGCATACGACATGTTTACACCTCCCTAAATGGCCAAACTCCCCACACGGGGCCGTGGTATCGCCACTTGGTGCAAGCACCCGTGAGAGTGCTGTTTGTCTGAAGAGGTGGGTGTGCCCGCTTTTGGTCTACGGCACTGCCACTGGGTCCCTCGTAGTGCAATAAAGTGTCTATGGCGGTGGTGGTGCGCACCCAACGTCAGACACACTGTTGTAACATGAGGGGCCCTGGGCATGTACCGCCGGCCACAAGAGAGTTCACCCACCCCCAGCTCAAACATTGCTCTACCACTTGCACAATTATCTCTCACAGTTGCACCTATGTTTAGTCTATGCGCGGACATCCGTAAATTACTGCCACTGACAATACCATTGTGTTGACATGTATGATGGTACTTAACATAGTCAGGGGCAGTGTCCTATATTTACCCAAGTAAATACTTTGTGCAAAATTACTAGGTCTGAAACTACGCAGAGGAGCCCAACCCTGTACCTAATGATTGCACCCTTTTGGTTTTTCTTTTTGTTGTAATGCGAGACATTAACATGTATTGATTTTTTGGGACTACTAACTGGCAGACACTCATTACAATCAGCCGCCGCTGACAACACCAATGGTGCCCACTGCCTGTGTACCCCTGCAAGAGAATTCAAAGTGCCTTCAGCCCTAATTTATTATGTTAGGCCTTCGAAGCCTGTCTGCGGTCCCTCCTTCCACTAGGCCTCCACTGACCTGTCTACTGCTGCCCGTGCACCCCTGGAACCAATTCTAAAGTGCATACAGCCATATTTTATTATGTTAGGCCTTCGAAGCCTGTCTGCGGTCCCTTCTTTCTACTACTCCTCCACTGACCAGACCACTGCTGCCCGTGTACCCCTGGAACCAATTGTAAAGTGCCTACAGCCCAATTTTATTATGATAGGCCTTCGAAGCCTGTCTGCGGTCCGTTCTTTCTACTACTCCTCCACTGACCAGACCACTACTGCCCGTGTACCCCTGGAACCTATTTAAAAGTGCCTACAGCCCAATTTTTTTTATTTTAGGCCTTCGAAGCCTGTCTGCGGTCCCTTCTTTCTACTACTCCTCCACTGACCAGACCACTGCTGCCCGTGTACCCCTGGAACCAATTATAAAGTGCCTACAACCCAATTTTATTATGTTAGGCCTTCGAAGCCTGTCTGCGGTCTCTTCTTTCTACTACTCCTCCACTGACCAGACCACTGCTGCCCGTGTACCCCTGGAACCTATTTAAAAGTGCCTACAGCCCTAATTTATTATGCTAGGCCTTCGAAGCCTGTCTGCGGTCCCTCCTTCCACTAGGCCTCCACTGACCAGTCTACTGCTGCCCGTGTACCCCTGGAACCAATGTTAAAGTGCCTACAGCCCTAATTTATTATGTTAGGCCTTCGAAGCCTGTCTGCGGTCCCTCCTTCCACTAGGCCTCCACTGACCAGTCTACTGCTGCCCGTGTACCCCTGGAACCAATGTTAAAGTGCCTACAGCCCTAATTTATTATGTTAGGCCTTCGAAGTCTGTCTGAGGTCCCTCCTTCCACTAGGCCTCCACTGACCAGTCTACTGCTGCCCGTGTACCCCTGGAACCAATGTTAAAGTGCCTACAGCCCAATTTTATTATGTTAGGCCTTCGAAGCCTGTCTGCGGTCCCTTTCTACTACTCCTCCACTGACCAGACCACTGCTGCCCGTGTACCCCTGGAACCAATTATAAAGTGCCTACAGCCCAATTTTATTATGTTAGGCCTTCGAAGCTTGTCTGCGGTCCCTTCTTTCTACTACTCCTCCACTGACCAGTCTACTGCTGCCCGTGTACCCCTGGAACCAATGTTAAAGTGCACACAGCCCTAATTTATTATGTTAGGCCTTCGAAGCCTGTCTGCGGTCCCTCCTTCCACTAGGCCTCCACTGACCAGTCTACTGCTGCCCGTGTACCCCTGGAACCAATGTTAAAGTGCCTACAGCCCTAATTTATTATGTTAGGCCTTCGAAGTCTGTCTGAGGTCCCTCCTTCCACTAGACCTCCACTGACCAGTCTACTGCTGCCCGTGTACCCCTGGAACCAATGTTAAAGTGCCTACAGCCCAATTAAATTATGTTAGGCCTTCGAAGCCTGTCTGCGGTCCCTTTCTACTACTCCTCCACTGACCAGACCACTGCTGCCCGTGTACCCCTGGAACCTATTTAAAAGTGCCTACAGCCCAATTTTATTATGTTAGGCCTTCGAAGCCTGTCTGCGGTCCGTTCTTTCTACTACTACTCCACTGACCAGACCACTGCTGCCCGTGTACCCCTGGAACCAATTATAAAGTGCCTACAGCCCAATTTTATTATGTTAGGCCTTCGAAGCCTGTCTGCGGTCCCTTCTTTCTACTACTCCTCCACTGACCAGACCACTGCTGCCCGTGTACCCCTGGAACCTATCTAAAAGTGCCTACAGCCCAATTTTTTTATGTTAGGCCTTCGAAGCCTGTCTGCGGTCCCTTCTTTCTACTACTTCTCCACTGACCAGACCACTGCTGCCCGTGTACCCCTGGAACCTATTTAAAAGTGCCTACAGCCCAATTTTATTATGTTAGGCCTTCGAAGCCTGTCTGCGGTCCGTTCTTTCTACTACTACTCCACTGACCAGACCACTGCTGCCCGTGTACCCCTGGAACCAATTATAAAGTGCCTACAGCCCAATTTTATTATGTTAGGCCTTCGAAGCCTGTCTGCGGTCCCTTCTTTCTACTACTCCTCCACTGACCAGACCACTGCTGCCCGTGTACCCCTGGAACCTATTTAAAAGTGCCTACAGCCCTAATTTATTATGTTAGGCCTTCGAACCCTGTCTGCGGTCCCTCCTTCCACTAGGCCTCCACTGACCAGTCTACTGCTGCCCGTGTACCCCTGGAACCAATGTTAAAGTGCCTACAGCCCTAATTTATTATGTTAGGCCTTCGAAGTCTGTCTGAGGTCCCTCCTTCCACTAGACCTCCACTGACCAGTCTACTGCTGCCCGTGTACCCCTGGAACCAATGTTAAAGTGCCTACAGCCCAATTAAATTATGTTAGGCCTTCGAAGCCTGTCTGCGGTCCCTTTCTACTACTCCTCCACTGACCAGACCACTGCTGCCCGTGTACCCCTGGAACCTATTTAAAAGTGCCTACAGCCCAATTTTATTATGTTAGGCCTTCGAAGCCTGTCTGCGGTCCGTTCTTTCTACTACTACTCCACTGACCAGACCACTGCTGCCCGTGTACCCCTGGAACCAATTATAAAGTGCCTACAGCCCAATTTTATTATGTTAGGCCTTCGAAGCCTGTCTGCGGTCCCTTCTTTCTACTACTCCTCCACTGACCAGACCACTGCTGCCCGTGTACCCCTGGAACCTATCTAAAAGTGCCTACAGCCCAATTTTTTTATGTTAGGCCTTCGAAGCCTGTCTGCGGTCCCTTCTTTCTACTACTTCTCCACTGACCAGACCACTGCTGCCCGTGTACCCCTGGAACCTATTTAAAAGTGCCTACAGCCCAATTTTATTATGTTAGGCCTTCGAAGCCTGTCTGCGGTCCGTTCTTTCTACTACTACTCCACTGACCAGACCACTGCTGCCCGTGTACCCCTGGAACCAATTATAAAGTGCCTACAGCCCAATTTTATTATGTTAGGCCTTCGAAGCCTGTCTGCGGTCCCTTCTTTCTACTACTCCTCCACTGACCAGACCACTGCTGCCCGTGTACCCCTGGAACCTATTTAAAAGTGCCTACAGCCCTAATTTATTATGTTAGGCCTTCGAAGCCTGTCTGCGGTCCCTCCTTCCACTAGGCCTCCACTGACCAGTCTACTGCTGCCCGTGTACCCCTGGAACCAATGTTAAAGTGCCTACAGCCCTAATTTATTATGTTAGGCCTTCGAAGCCTGTCTGCGGTCCTTCCTTCCAATAATTCTCCACTGACCAGACCAATGTTGGCCGTGTACCCCTGGAACCCAGCTGAAAGTGCATGGAGCCTCCTTTTTTTCTTTGTTTTATATTTAGAAAGCCCAGGTGAACTATGCTGTACCACGGTTCAAGCTACCCAGTCGACATTTCTTTTGCGAGAAAAGCCATCCCAGCCCTCCACCGGCATGAAAAAGTCTGCATTGTCATAGCACTCAGGCAAACAAACAGTAGAAAGGTGCACCTGACAAGAGACGCATGGACCAGTAGGCATGTCCACAAAAAGTTACGTGTCCATTACGGCGCACTGGGTTAATGTGTTGGATGCATGGTCCACAGGGGACAGCCTACAAAGTCTGTCTGCAGTCCCTAATTCAAATTGTCCTCCGCTGACCACACCACTGCTGCCCGTGTACCCCTGGAACCAATTTTTAAGTGCCTACAGCCTAATTTTGTTATGTTAGGCCTACTACGCCTGTCTGCGGTCCCTCCTTCCAATACTCGTCCACTGACCACACCACTGCTGCCCGTGGACCCCTGGAACCTATTTTTAATTGCATAGAGCATCCTTTTTTTAATAGTAGGTGTACAAAGTCTGTCTGCGGTCCACTATTGAAATTGTCCTCCACTGCCCAGAGCAATGCTGCCTGTGTACCCCTGTAACCTTTTTTAAACTGCAGTGAGCCACATTTTTGGTTTAAGGCCTACTACCTGTGTCTGTCTGCGCCACTCAATACAGCTGTCCTCCTTTGAAAAAAGCAGAGCGTCAATAGTCTTGTTTTCAGCCTCTTGGAATTTTAAAACTGCATTGGGGCTACTACTTTGGTAGGGCCTACTAACGGTGTCTGCCGCCCCAAGGTGTGCCCCAGGTTTCCTCTCCATTGCTTTGATCTTCCTACTCTCGTTTAGTAGTTGTTGCAAACTACACTGCATTAGGCCTACAAATTGGGTATGGGGTGTAGAGAGACGGTGTGTTACACTCCAAGGTGTTCCCCAGGTTTCCTCGCCATTGCTTCGGTCTTCCGACTCTCGTTTAGTAGTTGTTGAAAACTACACTGCATTAGGCCTATAAATTGGGTATGGGGTGTAGAGAGACGGTGTGTTACACTCCAAGGTGTTCCCCAGGTTTTGTCCACATTGCTTCGATCTTCCTACTCTCGTTTAGTAGTTGTTGCAAACTACACTGCATTAGGCCTACAAATTGGGTATGGGGTGTAGAGAGACGGTGTGTTACACTCCAAGGTGTTCCCCAGGTTTCCTCGCCATTGCTTCGGTCTTCCGACTCTCGTTTAGTAGTTGTTGCAAACTACACTGCATTAGGCCTACAAATTGGGTATGGGGTGTAGAGAGACGGTGTGTTACACTCCAAGGTGTTCCCCAGGTTTTGTCCACATTGCTTCGATCTTCCTACTCTCGTTTAGTAGTTGTTGCAAACTACACTGCATTAGGCCTACAAATTGGGTATGGGGTGCAGAGAGACGGTGTGTTACACTCCAAGGTGTTCCCCAGGTTTTGTCCACATTGCTTCGATCTTCCTACTCTCGTTTAGTAGTTGTTGCAAACTACACTGCATTAGGCCTACAAATTGGGTATGGGGTGTAGAGAGACGGTGTGTTACACTCCAAGGTGTTCCCCAGCTTTCGTCCACATTGCTTCAATCTTCCTACTCTCGTTTAGTAGTTGTTGCAAACTACACTGCATTAGGCCTACAAATTGGGTATGGGGTGTAGAGAGACGGTGTGTTACACTCCAAGGTGTTCCCCAGGTTTCGTCCACATTGCTTCGATCTTCCTACTCTCGTTTAGTAGTTGTTGCAAACTACACTGCATTAGGCCTACAAATTGGTTATGGGGTGTAGAGAGACGGTGTGTTACACTCCAAGGTGTTCCCCAGGTTTCGTCCACATTGCTTCGATCTTCCTACTCTCGTTTAGTAGTTGTTGCAAACTACACTGCATTAGGCCTACAAATTGGGTATGGGGTGTAGAGAGACGGTGTGTTACACTCCAAGGTGTTCCCCAGGTTTCGTCCACATTGCTTCGATCTTCCTGCTCTCGTTTAGTAGTTGTTGCAAACTACACTGCATTAGGCCTACAAATTGGGTATGGGGTGTAGAGACGGTGTGTTCCACTCCAAGGTGTTCCCCAGGTTTCCTCGCCATTGCTTCGGTCTTCTAGCTCTCGTTAAGTAGTTGTTGAAACAACACTGCATTAAGCCTACAAGTTGGGTCTGGGTTGTAGAGACGGTGTCTTCCGCTCCAAGGTATTCTCCAGGTTGCCTTTCCTGAGCTTCTATCTTCAGGCTCTTGTTAAATAGTTGTTAAATGGAACAACTGCATTTGGCGTACTAGTTGGTTTGGGGCCTACTAACAGTGTCTGCCGCTCCTTGCTGTTCTCCTGGTTTCCTGTCCTGAAATTCCATTTTCAGGCTCTCGTTAAGTAGTTGTTAATGTTAGACTGCATTTGGCCTACTAGTTGGGTTGGGGCCTACTATCGGTGTCTGCCACTCCTTGCTGTTCTCCTCCACTGAACAAAGCTGTGCTGCCTGTTTACTACTGTTGCCAATTTTGAACTGCATTTCGACTACTTACTGATTTGGGCCTACTCTCTGTGTCAGCCTCTCATTCCAGTTGTCCTCCACTGCAATGCCCCCTGGTTAGTCCTGTGTTACCAATTTTGAACTGCATTTAGCCCACTTTATTCTTTGGGCCTATATCTGTGTTTCCTCCTCATCCTGCCCATTGCCCAGCCAGTGATAGATGAGTCTGCTGGTACATTGACCCATAATGCAACATTCTCCGTGCACGCTACACAGCAAGATTGTGACCCTGCTGAAAGTCAGGTTCCTCTTCCCGCCTACCATACCACCTTACACGAGGACAAAGAGGAAGGTGCAGATGAAAGTGCAGGTTCCTTCATCAGGTGGGGGGAGGAATACTCGTTGCTGGCGACGTCACTGGCACAGGGCCCCTCATAGTACGCAAATGTGTTGCTGCCGGTGGGAGGCGCCCCCGCCGTGCAAACACACCGCTGTACTTTGAGGGGCCCTGTGCCGGTGCCAATGCCAACGAGTGGGCCCCCCCTGCTTGCTCAGGATCACAGCACTTGCAAAGTTGAAATACTTACCTCTCCCTGCTCCACTGCCGTGACGTGGTCCAGATTTACTGGGCCCACTAATTACTTGAACCAGCCCTACCCCCCACAACTTTAGCCAAATGACCCCCAATTTCAAATGCCTTCCTATTATTATAAGCTAAATTACGATTGACAAGCTTCTGTAACAAGAATGGATGTTTTTGCCATTAAAATGGGCAGTGTAGGTGTTTTCCTGGCCTCCACTCACTGCCGACTATGCTCCCCCATTGACTTGCATTGGGTTTCGTGTTTCGGTCGATACCCGACTTTTCGCGATAATCGGCTGATTCCACTCGACTCGACTTTTAAGATAGTCGGGTTTCGCGAAACACGGCTCGACTCTAAAAAGGTCAAGGTCGCTCAACCCTACTGCCAACCATTCACTCTCTCTTTCTCTCGCTATCAGTTGTATCTCTGCACTATTCTCTTTTCCTCACAGACTATATGCTAATCTTCTACAATATTGCTATTCTACAACATACACTATTTTTCAATGTGTTTACTGCTTTATGGCATTAGTTTCCTATCTCTTTTGCTGATCTGTGAGCTCTAACATATTCTCACTATACTAAGTTATCCAAAATTGGTTCCTACATTCCACGGCTGAGATTTTGTACAGGTTATGATAGTCCCTCCTGATTGGCTTCCCTACACAGTGTGATGACATAGCTTCAAAGCATTATGGGGAAGCCTGTAAAGTCACAACTCAGTTCATGTCAGCCTTCTGTATCTAATGCAATATTTTGTAATATGTAGAAAGGCATTGAAAATCTTTTTGGTGACTCACATGACTTGCATGTTGTTCAACTTCAATTACTCTTGAAAATTTCATAAAATTCAACTTAAGATCAATTTGCATCAAATCAATTTGATCATCTCTAATTAGCAGTTAATTTTAATGTGCCCAAAGTCTTGATTGTTACCACTAGAGATGAGTAAACTTGGTCGGAAAATGCCCATCTCATATTCAGCATGAATGCAGCACATTCGGATACGTGTTGAGTTTCCCAAGTATTTTTCCTAAAAGTCGGCAACATTCAATCAAAGATAGGTAAGTGATTAGGGTTTCCAATAATGCTTTTGTTTTGACTTTGTCTAGGATAGTGGTGCTGTTTGATGAATGGGAGGAACATTTTTTTATGAAGGCAGCAGTGTGCCAAGGTCAAAGGAGGGGCAGTGTAATTTTTTTCACTTTTTTTTCCTTTAAAAACTTAATGTGTGTACATTCTGGCAGCCAATCAGGGTGCAGAAACCATCCACAAAATCATGACACAAGGGCTTCTTTGTTTGGCTGCCAAAATCAAATGTCCCTCTCCATATAAAATGCGGTTATCTTGTTTTACTGGCACCATTTTCTCAGCGAAACAGCGTAGAGAAGCCACTCCTGCTGCTGAAAGTGGACTTGTGAACTGTGAAGACCTCTGACAATATCTGTTACTAGACAGGCTACTTGACTCTCTTCCATTGGCAGCTGCACAGCAGTATGCCTTGTAGACGAGGCTCAGATAGAGTAGGTGCTCCAGTGGATGGAAAGCGTTGCATTAAGCGGCATCTCCTCCTCTTCCTCCACCTTAACATCACATACAGTATAATCATTAGAGGTGTAGCAAGCTATAAGTTTGAGGATAACAAAAAACCTTTGGAGAGATGTATACATAATTACCAATTTGGGGGAACCCCAAATAAATCACTGGAAGGCTTAAAAATTTAAATTTAGGGTATAAAATTCAGTCTCTAATCTGCCAAAATTATTTTTATATTAAAGTGCTTACTGCTCTCTGTATTGGTGTAGTGCATAGCACCCTAGGATGTTAACATTTATCTGGCAGAATAGGACTGTATATTTTAGCACACTGGTCTCCCCAACATGTTTCACTGCATTAGCGACATCATCAGGAGATGGGACATAGGCTTGAATGGTGAATCCTCAGAGGTGGCACCCCAATCATCTTTATTTCCCCCATGTCACAAATTTTCAAATGTCCAATTCGGACAACTGTGGAATCACAGATGGGCCATTCTGCATAGCTGTTCACACATTCTTTTCCATGAACATCAGAGGTCTGCTACAAGGATTCACACAATCCAGAGAAAGAAATCATTTGTACCAATGCCCGAATTTGTTTAATTTTCAATCTAGGGCAAGAAAAAGTAGGCTCTGAGCAGAATCCAAACATTCATCACCAGACATTAACCACTGGGGGTGGAGGTGATCCTGATGAGACACAGATACCAAAGATGCAGGAAGAGGAGGAGGGTGACTCTCAGGATAAGGAGAGTGAGAACAGAGAGGATGATGATGAGATTTTAGATCCCATTTGGTGTGAACCCAGTGGTATGTAGCTGAGTAGCTCAGCAGAGAAGGAGGAAGACAAGGAGGTTACATTGTGGCTTCTCTCACAGACACAAAGTAATGCAACCATGGCAGGGACTGCATCCTCAGCCACAACTCTGGCCATGGCCAGGACTGGTCACGATTGTGAAGTGTGCAAGGGTGGCAAGGGTTGCCTAGCCCGGGCCTTTTTGACCATTCAAAGGATGATCCAACTCAAGTTATCTGTCAAATTTAAAAAAAACCTCCATTGAGGCGGACTAGCCTCACCAACCACTTGCCGTCCCATCAACCATATCTGCTGCTTCTTCCTCCTCCTTCACCGCACCAAGTTTTCTCACACAGGTCTCCACTTGTTTACCACTACAGTCAGGTGCGTGAAAGCCCATCAGCTGTTATCGAAGTAGACATGCCTGCTGTATTAGTGTCACCTAGAACAACACATCTTTCTCAATCCACCATAACATCTCTGCCTGCACCTCACTCACAGTCCAGCAGTTTGTCCTTTTCAGTTTACTTCACCCTCTCTTAGTACAGCAATCAGCCCTCAGTCACACAGTTGTGGTCATGTAAAAGAATGTTTCCACCTACACATGGCAAAGCTAAGAGCTTGAACTCTACCATCTCTAATCTGTTGGCATGGAAATGCCGCTTTTTCACCTGGTGGATACAGACGGCTTTGGAATCTTGATTGCAGTCGCAGTCCCTCAGTATCAGTTGCCCAGGTGCTATTACTTCTCTAAGAAAGCTGTGCCTGGCTAGACCAGCATGTAGCAAACAACATCACCCAATCCCTGAAAAAATCTATATCTGCCAAGGTGCATTTCACCACTGATACATGGACAAGCAAACATGTGCAGGGGCGGTACATCTCACTTACTGGGCACTGGATGAATCTGGTGGGTGTGGGGGCAGGCAGGCAAGGGGCTTCTCCACAAGTCTTGGAATCCTCAAATCTTGCGGGACAAACCTCTGTATCTATCGCTTCCTCTACTTTTTCTGGCTCCTCCACATCTTCAAGGGTCTCCACCGGCTCCCTCAAACTTTCCCTTAATGAGACACGCGTTCCAACAGTGCAGAGATAATCCCTCTACCTCTTTACTGCACAACCAGATCTCACCGCAATAAGGCAGTGTTTAAATTAACATGCCTTGGAAATCGCAGTCACCCAGCTCAAGAGTTTTAGACAGCTATCCTGGCCAGAGAAGGCTTTGTGCAATAATATCAGTTTAGTGGTATGTGTCAATAATTTTGCAAATGTTGAGACTCCAATTTGGGTGTCCATCTGTTGGGTTACCTGTAGTGGAAGGTGTGTTAGAGGCCCATTATACTTTTTCTACTTTGTGGAAATTGATGTCACTTTAGTGGTGTGGGACAAAATTTTTTTGAAATGTGGAGAATCTAAGCTGGGTTTCTTTCATGTTTGTTGCCTGTAGCAGTAGGGCTGCCAGACCGCCAGGCCGGCACTTATATTCAGTCAACTACCTTTGTTACTATCCTTGCATTTTTGTAACAATAGTCATCAATGAAACAGATGTCTGTGCCACTTGAGTGAGGTTTGGAAAAAACAGTTTTAGCTGTTGCATGAAGTATCAGTGCTCCCAGCAAAGAAGAATTACACCGCTCCCTTGCCCACCTCATCTTAATTGAAACATCAATTTTTAAGCTCTAAATGCTGGCCCAGTCCCTGATGCTTCATGAAAAGCCCATGGCTGACTGCTGTGCCATTATGAAATGTGCCACCTGAGTGTGGCTGGGAAAAAAAAATGAACTGTTGCGTTAAGTATCAGGGCTCCCAGCAAAGAAGGCTTATATTGCTCCCTTACGCACCCTTAATTGAAACTTGAATTCAAGGCTCTAAATACTGGCTCAGACGCTGATACCTCATGCATGACCCATGGCTGACTGCTTCTGTGCCATTATAAAATGTTCTATTGTGGGCCAATTGATTAACTACCTGCAATAATTTCCTTACCTTTTTCTACCAATAGTAGTCTATGAAACTGATGTTTGTTAGTGTGGCAGGGAAAAATAATTGAACTGTTGCATGAGGTATCAGGGCTCCCAGCAAAGAAAGCTTACACCGCTCCCATGCTCACCTCATCTTAATTGAAACACCAATATATAGCTGTAAATGCTGGCCCATAACCTGATATCTCATGCATGGACCATGGATGAATTCTGCTGGGCCATTATCAAATTTATACTGTGCATCAATTGTCACTTTTCATGGTGTCTGCCCCTAATTTGAGCTGTTTGGGGAGCTCGTTGTCACCCCTCAAGGTGTTGTGTATACGTTTAGTTTTGCCTCCCATTGAATTTAATAGGTCTCTGGTACGTTGAACGAATTGTTTGTTTGTTGAAACTTGGGACTATCGCCGAACCCAACTGAACCTTGGAAGGTTCGCTGAACTTTAGTTACCACCTTAATTTTCTATTGTGACTTAATACGATATGATACACTTTATTGATCGCGGGGGAAATTACGGTATTACAGCAGCAATACAAACAGAAGTACATAAAATATTACGACACAGCGCTGGGGTCCTGGGTTAAAATCCCACCAAGGACAACATCTGCAAGGAGTTTGTATGTTCTCCCCGTGTTTGCGTGGGTTTCCTCCGGGTACTCCGGTTTCTTCCCACATTCCGAAGACATACTAATAGGGAATTTAGATTGTGAGCCCCATCAGGGACAGTGATTATAATGTGTGTAAAATGTAAAGCGCTATGGAATATGTTAACGCTGTATAAAAGAAAAAATAAAGATTATTATTATTATTATTAACATTACATAACAAATAAATGTGGGTAGTTAACTATTTTTGTAATCAGATATTAATGTTCCTGAATTAGTAATAAAAACAGCAATTTAGCTTAATTGGCAATTTATATGTTTTCATCACCCTTGTCAAACTTAAAATAGGATCTGTTTTTGATGAATTGTGATTCATGTTTTTTTAAATTGTGTAGCTTCTACACTGAGCTTGTATATCATGTTTATTTTTATAATTTTTTTATTTTAATTCATTTGTAAAATCTTACTATAGCTATATCTTTTCCCCCTCGACTACCAAATTCATAGTTTTGGTTAAGAATATCTTCTTGAACACAAGTGAGAAAAACTTGCAGTATGCAATTTTACCTATAGGCAGAGGTTAAACCACAATAAAATATACAAAACTGTTTAGTATTTTAAAATGCACAAGTATTTAATTGCAATTAAGAAAAAAAGACCATACATTTGTTGTCAAGAAACAGAACTTTAACTCCACAAGAGGAAATTCTATAAAATACTATGGTAACAGTAAGTTCTAGGTTTAATATCAAATGACACTTTAGCTATTTTAAGGAATTGAAATTCTAAGTTATTCCCTGATACATTATTATTGCCAAAAGTGTCTCAATTTTATTGTGACTTACAAGCAACGCAATGTCACTGTGTAGCCCTTTCTCAAACATATAATATTGAAGTATTGTTCAAAAAGCTGTGGTGAAGTGCTTGAAGCTTCAAAATAAAGAACAATAGAAACCTAATGAGCTATCAGACTTTTTGTGTTCTTGAAGCCGTAGGGTACAAATATGCAGCTGAAGTATGATTAAAGTATGATAAAAGAAATAGAGTATTATATCCTTTATTTCTATATGTGAAGTACTTGACTTTGGAAAATATTATGTGCCTAATTCATCATGTGTTTACTGAAAAAGACCCCAGTAAAATGTATAACCTTTATTAAATATCAATTAAGATTCACATAGTGTAATTGCCCCTCAATATAATTGCCTTTATAGTTTGGGCTATAAAAAACTACAGGGAGACCACTTCCCCTGATAAAGCTAGAGTGATGTATTCCTAGCCAATAACAACCCCTATTTCACAAAATAGATAGAGTTAAGCCCATCCTAATATCTCATAAGGATTAATAGTACGTTACATCAGTGACATAATTGTGCTGACACATTCTCACTCAATAGATGTGCAGATAAGAGTGATCTTTCCCTAGAACCTAGATAACAACCTGTTTTGATGCCTACCTAGATGCAGAGGTTGGCACCCTAAGAAACACGAGAATGGCTCCCCCACTCGTGCGATGGCTGCCGCTAATCTCCTAATTACAAACTATAAGGTGATAGTTAGAAAAAGAAGGCCAGACGGCCTGTCACAATCATGTGATGGTATGAAATACTGTAAAAATAGATGGAGCCAGCTAAGAGAGACTCTGTATCATTCATCCCTCATACATATACAGTATACCATATCTAGTATACAAATACATGGGAAATAGGTAACTAGGTACTACAGCAACATACTGATAAACACTAAATCATTAACCCCATGTAATTATTGGGGATTAACTGGTACTCATGTGGAACAACAAACTCAAACAATAATCAACAAAATTCAGATGTACTAGTATGCCAGCACTACCACATATAAAACTATCAGAAATTACCGTGTATATACTCGAGTATAAACCGACCCGAGTATAATCCGACCCCCCTAATTTTGCCACAAAACACAGGGAAAACTTAATGACTCGAGTTTAAGCCTAGGCTGGAAAATGCAGCAGCTACCGGTAAATGTCAAAGTAAAAATAGGTACCAATGAAAGTAAAATTAATTGAGATATCAGTAGATTGTGTTTTTGAATATCCATATTGAATCAGGAGCCCCATATAATGCTCCATACAGTTCATGATGGCCCCCATAAGATGCTCCTTATTAAAATATGCTCCATGTAATGCTGCACAAAGGTTAATAATGGCCCCATAAGATGCTCCGTAGACACATTTGCCCAATATAATGCTGAACAAATATTTATTATGGCCCCATGAGATGCTCCCTAGAGATATTTGCCCCATATAGTGCTGCACAAACGTTGATTACGGCCCCATAAGAAGCTCCATAAAGATATTTGCCCCATATAATGCTGCACAAACATTGATTGTGGCCCCATAAGATGCTCCATAAAGATATTTATAAGATGCTCCATAGAGATTTTCCCCATATGCTGTTGCTGCAATTAAAAAAAATAAAATTACATACTCACCTCTCATCGCTCAGGCCTCGGACACTTGCAATACTCACCGGTCCTCATTCCGGCGACGCTGTGTCTTCCATGCCCTCTGACCTGAGCGTCATTGCAAAGGATGCGGAAGATGGAGCGGCGCCCAAAACGCAGACTGGTGAATATTGCGCAGTGCTCCCCCTCCTCATTATACTCACCTGCTCCTGGTGCGGTCCCTGCATGTCCGGTCTCCGGGTGCTGACAGCTTCTTCCAGCATTATGCTGTCACTGTTACCGCTCATTACAGTAATGAATATGCATCTCCACCCCTATGGGAGTGGAGTCGGGTCCATATTCATTACTGTAATGAGCGGTACCATGTGACCGCTCAACGTTGGAAGAGACTGTCAGCGCCTGGACACCTGAGATGCAGGGACCTCGCCAGGAGCAGGTGAGAATGTCACAGTTGCCACTTCCCCTCCCCCAACCCCCCTGGGACAATGAGTTGAGTATAAGCCAAGAGGGGCACTTACAGCCTAAAAAAAATGGGCTGAAAATCTCGACTTATACTCGAGCATATACGGTAACCAATATAACGAAATATGCCCCAATGATACAGACATCTTGATAGTGCAATTGTACTTATCTGTTAATATGTGGTGCTGTACACAGGCAGCTGAGGGTCACAATGAAATGACTCCTCGCATGAAGAAAATAAGCTCTCAACACGTTTCCCACACACACTAGTTCATCAGAAGAGGTTCAGAATCACATGGCAGTGTGATCCATCTATTTTTACAGTATTTCATACCATCATGTGATTGTGACAGGCCGTCTGGCCTTCTGTTTCTAACTATCACCTTATAGTATGTAATTAGGAGTTTAGGGGCAGTCATCACACCAGCGGGGGCGCCATTCTCGTTTCTTAGGGTGCCAACCTCCGCATCTAGGTAGGCATCAAGACAGGTTGTTATCTAGGTTCTTACGAAAGATCACTCTTATCTGCACATCTATTGAGTGAGAATGTATCAGAACAATTATGTCACTGATGTAAGGTACTATTAATTGTTATGAGATATTAGGATGGAATTACCTCTATCGATTTTGTGAAATAGGAGATGTTATTGGCTAGGAATACATCACTCTAGCTTTATCGGTGAAAGTGGTCTCCCTGTAGTAGTAGTGGCAAAATTTCTTCGATACGACTTGTGTTTCTTTGTGAAAAAAAATGAAATTTGGCGAAAGTTTTGAAAATTTTCCAGCTTTGAATTTATATGCCCTTAAATCACAGAGATATGTCACACAAAATACTTAATAAGTAACATTTCCCACATGTCTACTTTACATCAGCACAATTTTGGAACCAAATTTTATTTTTGTTAGTGAGTTATAAGGGTTAAAAGTTGACCAGCAATTTCTCATTTTTACAATACTATTTTTTTAGGGACTACATCTTATTTGAAGTCATTTTGAGGGGTCGATGTTAGGACTGGCGGAACGCACCAAGAAAGATGTAATAGATGCGTTCGCAGTCCGGGGTCCACCGTGCAGGTAAAAACCTGCTGCTAGTAAATGGCAGCGTAATATGGCGGTGGAAGCGAACCCGGTAAAACCACAGGTCCGCAATACCGCACTAAAGAGTGCAAGCAAGGAGTCAGCGAACACAACCCCAAGACACAGGATTGAAGTCCGATTAGACCACTTGCTGACACAACACCGCAACAGGGTGTGTTAGGCAACTCTTATAATTAGAGCACCGAAGTGCGAACTGTGCCGTGCTGGCAGGCACCACTAAGCACCCAGACGTGGGTCAGGAAGCGCACTACTGGCACGTGGCGCCGCACGTAGGGGTATTTAATGAACGACTTGCACTCACAACAAACACACATATTCAATTGTAAGACAATACTAGCGCATGGCCGTGCGGTCATGTGCAGTTTATATAGCAGCAGCACAGGAAGTGGCTACAGTACCTTTGCCCTTCCAAGACCTGCCAAAAGGACCAATGGAATGTGCTGCAGAGCCTGAGCAAATGACCCTCGATCTCCAATGGGAGATCTTACCCTGCACATGCTCAGTACGTGCAGACAAGGACTTAGTCCCAGAGAAGTCCGCTCGCTGCTGACCAGCACTGACTTTAATGGCAGAGACTGGAGAAGCAGCAGTAACTCTCAGAACAGAGTGAGAATGAGCAAGACGCTGGGACCGACGTCTTTGCTGAGCAGACTCCACTGCGGCTGGACAAGAATGGGAGACCGCAGCGGAGGTGGCTCGAGATTCCCCCTGTGCAGAAGCGGGAACTCGACCCCTAACATTACCCCCCATCCTAGGGCCCCCGCCTCCTTGGGCCTCGCTACGTTCGAAGGCAGCAATGAGCTGCGGAGCCTGAATGTGCTCAGCAGGCTCCCGGAATCTATCCTCAGGACCGTAACCCCTCCAATCCACCAAATAAAATTTTTTGCCACGAACCACCTTGTACCCCAAGATAGCGTTCACCTTGTAATCGTCCGTAGACGAACCCGACGTCCCAGTAGATGACTCAGAAAACCGGGACATGTAGACGGGCTTAAGGAGGGACACGTGAAAGGTGTCGGTGATACCTAGGCGTGGAGGAAGGGCCAGACGGTAAACCACAGGATTAACCTGTTCGAGGACCTTAAAAGGACCTAAGTAGCGAGGTGCAAACTTGGTAGACTCAACTTGCAGCCTGATGTTACGGGCGGAGAGCCACACTAAGTCGCCAGGAGCAAAGGTTGGAGCGGGGCGCCGATGTGCGTCGGCGGAGGACCTCATTCTCTCCTTGGAAGCCTGAATGGCATCCTGAGTGCGATCCCAAATGTCCCGTGCCTCCACAGCCCAGTCTGCCACCCTGAAATCGGCGGAAGACACGGGCATGGGCACAGGTACCCACGGATGCTGACCATAGTTAAGGAGGAATGGAGTCTGTCCAGTGGAATCAGCGACGGCATTGTTAAGAGCAAACTCCGCCCACGGTAGCAAAGATGCCCAGTCATCCTGCTTAGCCGAAACAAAATGTCGCAGATATGTGACCAAGGTCTGGTTGGCTCTCTCTACCAACCCATTCGTCTCGGGATGATAAGCCGAAGAGAGATTCAACTCGATACTGAGAAGACGACAAAGCTCTCTCCAGAACCGAGACGCAAACTGGGGACCTCGGTCACTGACAATTTTGTCTGACATACCGTGAAGACGAAAGATGTGTTTGACAAACAACGCTGCCAAGGCCCGTGCAGAAGGTAACCGGGGATGCGGCACCAAATGCACCATTTTAGAAAAATGGTCGGTGATTACCCAAATAATGGTACAGCCACGAGACTTGGGCAGACCCACAACAAAATCCATCCCGACCATCTCCCAGGGCCTGTCTGCCACCGGCAGAGGGTATAACAAACCAGCTGGCCGTTGTCGGGAAGACTTATTCTTGGCACAAGAGACACATGCCTGAATGTAGTCTCCGACGTCACGAACCATATGTGGCCACCAGTACGTCCTCGCCAGTAGCTCAGATGTCCTTTTTGCCCCAAAGTGTCCACCCACTCTGGATGAATGAGCCCAAGCGAGAACCTCCGGACGCAAATTGATGGGAACAAAAGTCTTGCCCGGGGTCACAGACTCCAGCGAAACCGGAGCTACAGTTCTCAGACTCTCCGAAGGGACAATGAGCCGAGGCTCGTCCTCCTCCTCCTCAGCTGACACGAAGGAGCGAGAGAGAGCGTCAGCACGAATGTTCTTCTCCCCGGCGAGATAATGTAGGGTAAAGTGGAACCGGGAGAAAAACAAGGACCATCTGGCCTGACGAGAATTCAGCCGCTGGGCTGTTTGTAAATAGACCAAATTCTTGTGATCCGTGAAAACTTGGAATGGGAACCGAGCACCCTCCAAGAGATGTCTCCACTCCGAAAAGGCCAACTTCATTGCCAGCAACTCTCTATCCCCGATGGAGTAATTTCTCTCCGCTGGTGTGAAGGTCTTTGAGAAAAAGAAGCACGGGTGCTTCCGACCCTGAGCATCCTTTTGATAGAGGACTGCTCCAGCACCAACGGATGAGGCATCCACTTCCAAAAGGAATGGCTTACCCACATCGGGACGATGTAAGATAGGAGCACTGGCAAAATGGGACTTTATAGAAGAGAAGGCCTTGGAGACCCCTTCGGACCACGATTTGGGATTCGCTCCCTTCTTGGTGAGGGATACCAAGGGAGCTACCAAAGTTGAGAAGTGGGGAATGAACTGGCGATAGTAATTTATGAACCCCATAAAGCGCTGCACCGCTTTAAGAGAATGGGGTTCCTGCCAGTCCATCACTGCTTGTAGTTTGGCAGGATCCATAGCCAATCCCTGGGCCGAGATGATATAGCCCAGGAAAGGCAAGGACTCCTGTTCAAACACACACTTCTCCAACTTTGCATATAAGGAATTCGCCCGTAAGAGTTCGAAGACTCTGCCAACATCTCTCCGGTGGGAGTCAATATCTGGAGAGAAGATGAGAATATCATCCAGATAGACTACAACCGAGGTGGAAAGCATATCCCGGAAGATATCGTTGACAAAGTCCTGAAAAACGGCTGGGGCATTACAGAGCCCGAAGGGCATCAACAGGTACTCATAGTGCCCATCCCTGGTATTGAAAGCCGTTTTCCATTCGTCCCCCTCACGGATGCGAATTAAGTTGTAGGCACCCCGCAGATCTAGTTTGGTGAATATCTTTGCTCCCCTTAGCCTGTCAAAGAGCTCCGATATCAGGGGCAACGGGTACTTATTTTTAATGGTGATAGCATTGAGACCCCTGTAATCAATGCAAGGACGTAATTCCCCGTTCTTCTTCTGTACGAAGAAGAATCCCGCCCCTGCAGGAGACACTGACTTCCTAATGAATCCTCTTGCCAAATTCTCCTGGATGTATTGAGACATAGCCTCCGTCTCAGGGAGAGAGAGGGGATATACCCTTCCCCGAGGAGGTTCAGCTCCAGGCAAGAGGTCAATAGGACAGTCATAGGGGCGATGAGGCGGTAGAGTCTCTGCTGCCTTTTTAGAGAATACATCTGCATAGCACCAATAGTACCTTGGAAGAGATGAAAGGTCTGTGGGTACCTCGGTAGTAGAGACCTGTACACACTCACTCACACACCTGCCCATACAAGACTTACTCCAACCCAATATTCTCCCAGAGGACCACTCAATATGTGGGGAGTGGTAATGGAGCCAGGGTATTCCCAGTAAAATCTCATCCATTCCCTCGGGTAGGACTAGAAGGGAAATAATCTCCTGGTGGGAAGGGGACATGGACAACGAGAATGGAACAGTCTGGTGTGTGATTTGTTGTGGAAGTGTCGACCCATTCACAACTCTAACAGTTACAGGTTTGGCGAGCATAACAAGTGGTACAGCGTGGCGCAGAGCAAAAGCAGAGGACATGAAATTTCCCTCTGCTCCTGAATCCACACAAAGCTCGACTGGTAGAGTGGATGAGTCAAACAGGATTGTCCCTTTAAAGGACAGTTTGGAGGAAAAAGCCACTGTGTCTAGTGAACCTCCCCCTAAGGTTACTAGACGCGATCGTTTTCCCGACCGCCGTGGACATTTATTAGTGTAATGTCCTCGTTGGTGACAATTTTTACAAACCATGGGTACTCGAGCGGCCTGAGACTTAGGTCCCGCTCTAGAAACCTCCATGGGCTCATGGGAGTCGGACGCCAAAACGGAAGATTCAAGAGGTCTGGCGAAGGTGGGAGCCAGTTTAAACCTCTGCCTACACTGGGTCTGCTCTAACCTTCGTTCGTGAAAACGGAGGTCGATGCGGGTAGATAGAGAAATAAGCTCCTCCAGTGTGGCGGGTATCTCCCTGGTGGCTAAGGCGTCCTTCACGTGGTCTGCCAGTCCCCTCCAGAACACCGGAATTAGAACTTTATCCGACCACTCTAACTCCGAGGCTAGAGTCCGGAACTGGATGGCAAACTGACTGACCACGGACGAACCCTGAGTGATTGTCAATAACTGGAGCGTGGTATCGTGTGTAATACTGGGTCCCAAAAAGACCTGCTTCAGAGCGTCCATAAAGAGCGGAGCACTCTGTACCACACGGTCATCACGCGCCCAAAGTGGCGTTGCCCACTCCAACGCCCTGCCCGACAAGAGAGATAAAATAAATCCCACTTTCGCCCGTTCCGTAGGGAAACGCGCCACCAGGAGCTCAAGGTGTATGGAGCACTGGCTTACGAATCCGCGACATTGTTTACTGTCACCAGCAAACTTGTCAGGAAGCGGGAGACGGGATAAAGTCGGGGCAGAGGTGGCAGCGGACAAACTGGCTGCGGCTACACTTGCAGCCTGAACAGCGACAGCAGTGACATCCACAGCTGAGGTTGAACGCTCTAGAGCCGCCAACCTTCCCTCCAGCTGCTGGATGTACCGCTGTAAACGCTGATCGTCTGCCATTTACTAGCCAGACCCTGGTGCTAGTATTCTGTTAGGACTGGCGGAACGCACCAAGAAAGATGTAATAGATGCGTTCGCAGTCCGGGGTCCACCGTGCAGGTAAAAACCTGCTGCTAGTAAATGGCAGTGTAATATGGCGGTGGAAGCGAACCCGGTAAAACCACAGGTCCGCAATACCGCACTAAAGAGTGCAAGCAAGGAGTCAGCGAACACAACCCCAAGACACAGGATTGAAGTCCGATTAGACCACTTGCTGACACAACACCGCAACAGGGTGTGTTAGGCAACTCTTATAATTAGAGCACCGAAGTGCGAACTGTGCCGTGCTGGCAGGCACCACTAAGCACCCAGACGTGGGTCAGGAAGCGCACTACTGGCGCGTGGCGCCGCACTGGCGGTCACAGCAATAGACGCTGATATGTGTGTGACACGTTGAGTGATTAGTCGGGTGCTAGATAGCAGCCATACTCCATACGCGAACAGTCATACAATAGGGTAGGGGTATTTAATGAACGACTTGCACTCACAACAAACACACGTATTCAATTGTAAGACAATACTAGCGCATGGCCGTGCGGTCATGTGCAGTTTATATAGCAGCAGCACAGGAAATGGCTACAGTACCTTTGCCCTTCCAAGACCTGCCAAAAGGACCAATGGAATGTGCTGCAGAGCCTGAGCACATGACCCTCGATCTCCAATGGGAGATCTTACCCTGCACATGCTCAGTACGTGCAGACAAGGACTTAGTCCCAGAGAAGTCAGCTCGCTGCTGACCAGCACTGACTTTAATGGCAGAGACTGGAGAGGCAGCAGTAACTCTCAGAACAGAGTGAGAATGAGCAAGACGCTGGGACCGACGTCTTTGCTGAGCAGACTCCACTGCGGCTGGACAAGAATGGGAGACCGCAGCGGAGGTGGCTCGAGATTCTCCCCCTGTGCAGAAGCGGGAACTCGACCCCTAACAGTCGATATGATAGAAAATAACCAAGTGTGTCACCATTCTAAAAACTGCACCCCTCAAGGTGCTCAAAACCACATTCAAGGAGTTTATTAACTCTTCAGGTGTTTCACAGGAATTTTTGGAATGTTTCAGGAAAGGGATTTCCAACCTACTCTGGTGTTCTGTCTTTTAGGTACCTACGCAATGAAGCAATAATCAGAGAGACACACGCTCGTTGTCTGTCCAAATAGTCTCTGGTCTTTATTTTTAGGGTTGGCCTTTTAAAGGCCCAAGATCAAAGGAAATGTAGAGTTACATAATAAATTGGCAATGGGTTGTCAGACACATCCTAGTTTACAAGATAAATTAGGTGAATGAATGCGGGGAGGCTTTGCACATGTTTGTGGTTTTATGAAATTCTGGTTGAACATTCAACATCTTTGGGTGTTTTCGGACAAGAATAGAATCTGGGCAATAACAACCAGACGTCCTTGACATTTTCTGGGAATTATTGACCACTGTTATGTAAGATATCCGGGAAATGAGACTCAGATGATAACCTTGTGCAATACTTTGTTTTTCTGCTATTTTTCAGATATTTAACAAAATGAAGATTAACCGTTTCCTTAACAGACGCCATGTTGCGTTTGGAGAGCCCCTGATGAGCCTAAACATTGAAACCCCCCACAAGTAACACCATTTTGGAAAGTAGACCCCCTAAGGAACATATCTAGATGTGTGGTGAGCACTTTGACCCACCAAGTGCTTCACAGAAGTTTATAATGCAGAGCAGTAAAAATAAAAAATCATATTTTTTCACAAAAATGATATTTTCCCTCCCAATTTTTTATTTTCCCAAGGGTAATGTCATGATCCGTTCCAGGGTTTATTAGTGTCTGCCCTTTTTTCTGGATGGATCATGTCAAGGGTTAACTTTGCTCTGCCTCATTCTGGGTTCAGGTTTGCTATTTAGCTCCCAGGAATCTTGCTGGCAGTGACAGCTATAGTTCTGCCTTTGGCGTGTTAACCTGACCCTGCAGGTAGCTGTTGATTTGCCCTGCTGTGAACCCTGACTTGTCCTGTGTCTGTTAACTCCCTCTGTCTGCCCTTTTCCCAGTATTTCTCTGTCTGTTTGTCTGCTTGATTCTCCGGTTCTGATTTCTTGGCTTGGTTATTTACTTTGTTGCTGTTTGTCCCTATTGTATCGTATATTGCCCGTTTTTGTTTACTGATCTCAGGCTACGTTCTGACTATCCGTCTGTCTAATCCTATTATACTGTCATGCTATCTCGTGCTTTTGACTCGGCTTGTCCGACCACTCTCTCTCCACTTGGTGGCGTCTATTCTGCTGTCCTGTGTGTGCAGTCTCACTTTCCTCTCAAGCTCCCACTGGTGGAGGTTGCGCTGTACTTTACTGCAGCAGCCTGACATTATAACTGACCAATACATTTAAAGGGATTTCTGAATTTTTTTCCTCTGCTTTGTTTGCTATGGATCCGCTCCATAGCTTTGTGGATCAAATGGACAGTTTGACGATTATGATACAAGACCTGTTTGTGGAACAGAGGGCCTTGTCCTCGTCTCAAAACCACCTGCAAAGTGAGCTTTCTGACACAGTTAAATTGTTGCAGACTGACTGTAATCACTGACACTGTTAATGTCTCTTTGCACTCCCCTGACCACACTATCAAGCTCTCAGATACCTTCTCTGGGGAGAGGGAGAGATTTCATACTTTTAAGGAGAGTTGCAAGCTTTTTTTTCTCTTAGACCTCGATCTTCTGGAGATGAGAGTCAGTGGGTGGGGATAATCATTTCCTTACTGCGGGAGGGACCTCAATCATGGGCTTACTCTTTACCTGCTTCTGCCCCTGAATGTGTGTCTGTGGATAGATTCTTTGAGGCTCTGAGACTTATTTATGACGAACCGGACCGGGTCAGGGTTGCAGAGGACATGATCATGAGTCTCTCCCAGATTGAACTCACTGCTGAACAGTATTGTTCTGAGTTTAGGCGGTGGTCCGTTGAGGTGTCTTGGGGTGACTCTGCTCTGAGGCGCCTGTTTGAGAGAGGACTTTCTGATCATCTCAAGGACGCTCTGGCCCTTCACACACCTCCCAGTTTCCTGGTGGAGGCCATGACTCAGGCCATTTGCATGGACCGAAGATTACGGGAGAGAATTATCCAGCGTGAGATTCTGTTTTGGCTGCCAAGTCTGAGGTGATGTCGTTCAAGGAGACTATGGAAGTTGGTGCCATCAATTTCAAGGAGAAGGAGAGGAAACAGCGATGTGATGGGAAATTATGTTTTTATTATGGAGATCCGGGACATTGGAAGAAGGACTGCCCCTCTTGTCCATCGAGTAACAAGCTGCCGAGTTTGGGTGATGGTCTAGGAGGTCATCGAGACTCACAGGTACCATTTTCGTCATTTCAAAAAGTTTTGTTAGAGGTGGAACTGTGTTATGGAGGTGTTTTTGCATCCACTTCAGTGTTTGTGGACTGTGGATCTTCCATGAACTTCATTGACTATAGTCTGGTGTCCAAGTTAAAGTTAGGGACAGTTAGGCTAGAGACTCCCATCCATATCGTTGCCATTGATAAGACACCGTTGGCTCAAAATGTCCTTAAATTTGTCTCTGAGGAATTCCTCCTCAAGGTGGGTTCTTTGCACCAGGAACGAATTTCATGTTATGTTATATAATAATCTTCCTGCGGGACTGGTGTTGGGGTTCCCCTGGTTGCAGAAGCATAATCCTGTTATAGACTGGGGATCTCGTGATATTGTTAAATGGGGTCCTAATTGTTCCAATGGTTGTCTTTCTGCTGTGTTTGTGTCCGCCATTAGTCCGGAGGGTATTCCGGAGTACCTAAAGGATGTTGGTGATGTGTTCTCCGAAAAAGAGGCTGAGGTCTTACCACCCCATCATCCTTGTGATTGTACCATCAACCTTATTCTGGGTTCTAAATTGCCCAAAGCCCGTTTTTACAATCTTTCGGGCCCGGAACGTACTGCTATGAAAAACTATATCTCTGATAGTCTACGCAAAGGTCACATCCATCCCTCTGTCTCACCTGTGGCTGTGGGTTTTTGTGTCAAGAAAAAAGATGATGGTTTACGCCCATGCCTCAATTTCTGTGAACTAAATAAAATTACGGTGAGAAATACCTACCCTCTCCCACTCATTCCTGATCTCTATAACCAATTGTCTGGGGCTAAGTGGTTTTCCAAACTCGATCTTAGGGGAGCATATAACCTTATCCGCATCCAGGAAGTGGATGAGTGGAAAACGGCATTTCTCACTTCCGAGGGCTTGTTTGAAAATTTGGTCATGCCCTTTGGTCTCACAAACGTGCCCGCGGTGTTTCAGAACTTCATGAATGATGTTTTTTCTTATTTTATTGGGTGATTTATGGTTGTATACATGGATGATATCCTTCTTTTCTTGCCTGATAAGGAATCTCACATTGGTCTTTTACATGCTGTTCTTCACCGGTTATGGGGAAATTCTTTGTTTGCTAAACCAGAGAAATGTTTGTTTTGTGTCCAGGAGCTTTCTTTTCTGGGGATCATCCTTTTGGCGAATGGGTTTCGGATGGATCCCGGAAAGGTACAGGCCATTGTTGATTGAGTGCAACCCAGAGACCTCAAGGGGTTGCAGCGTTTTCTGGGTTTTGCCAATTATTACCAGAAATTCATCAAAGGGTTTTCTCAGGTAGTCAAGCCACTCACCGATCTCACTTGCAAGGGGGCTGATCTCAAAGTTTGGTCATCCTTGGCAGTTGAAGCATTTATTACATTAAAACAATGTTTTATGTCTGCTCCTGTATTAGTTCAGCCTGATCCATCTAAACCATTCATTGTAGAGGTGGACGCATCAGAGGTGGGAGTAGGGGCGTTGTTTTCTCAGGGACCCGTTACTTTGACCAACTTAAGACCATGTGCCTTTTTCTCCCATAAGTTTTCTTCTGCTGAGAGGTACTATGATGTTGGGAACCGGGAGTTATTGGCCATAAAATTGGCTTTTGAAGAATGAAGGCATTTTTGGAGGGGGTGGTTCATCGGATCATGGTGGTTACTGACCACAAGAATTTGTTTTATATTGAAACCGCCAAACGGTTAACTCCTAGACAGGATAGGTGGTCGCTTTTTTTCTCTCGTTTTCATTTTTCAATCACTTTTCGGCCTGGTTCCAAGAATGTCAAGGCTGATGCCTTATCTCGCAGTTTTGATCCGATATCACCCCCCGAACCTCCTTCCTCCATTTTTCAGCATGGGGTGGTTGTTGCGGGTGTATCCTCTGAATTGAAGCAGGAGATTCGAAAGGCTCAGTCTCTTGCTTCTCCCTCTTTGCCTGATAATAAGCTTTTTGTCCCAGCTCAGTACCGATTGAGGATTCTCTGAGAGTTCCACGATTCTGCTCTTAGTGGTCACCTGGGGATCTCTGCCACCCGGAAAGCTATTGCTAGGCTGTTTTGGTGGCCCTCCATGAACTCTGATATCATTGTGTTTGTGTCTGCTTGTGATACCTGTGCCCGTGCTAAGAGCTCCCATAACCAGCCGGCCGGGGAATTGATGCCATTGCCAATTCCAGATAGACCTTGGACTCATTTGTCCATGGATTTTATCACTGATCTCCCTCCTTCCAATGGCAAAGCTGTAATCTGGGTAGTGGTTGACAGATTCAGTAAGCAAGCTCATTTTGTACCTCGGGCAGAATTGCCTAATGCTGAGACACTATCTAGATTGTTTGTTGAGCACGTTGTACGGCTGCATGGCGTGCCTCTGAGTGTAGTTTCTGATAGAGGAATACAATTTGTGTCCAAATTTTGGAGGGCATTTTGTAAAAGATTGGGTGTTATGTTTGCTAATGACAGGTGTTATGAAGGCAATCCAGAAACACAGTGTGCTTAGCGATCAGAGCGCACACAGTGATCTGACAAATACCCAAAAATACAAGAACGAACTCTGAGACGTGGAAACTCTGTAGACTGCACACCTGATCCTATCCTAAACACAACTAAAAGCGGCTGTGGATTGCGCCTAACAACTACCTAGGCAACTCGGCACAGCCTAAGAAACTAGCTAGCCTGAAGATAGAAAAATAGGCCTGACTTGCCCCAGAGAAATTCCCCAAAGGAAAAGGCAGCCCCCCACATATAATGACTGTGAGTAAGATGAAAAGACAAAACGTAGGGATGAAATAGATTCAGCAAAGTGGGGCCCGATATTCTAGGACAGAGCGAGGACAGTAAAGCGAACTTTGCAGTCTACAAAAAACGATAAAGCAAAACCACGCAAAGGGGGCAAAAAAAACCCACCGTGCCGAACTAACGGCACGGCGGTACACCCTTTGCGTCTCAGAGCTTCCAGCAAAACAAAAGACAAGCTGGACAGAAAAAAAGCAACAAAAAAGCAAAAAGCACTTAGCTATACAGAGCAGCAGGTCACAGGAACAATCAGGAGAAGCTCAGATCCAACACTGAAACATTGACAAGGAGCAAGGATAGCAGCATCAGGCGGAGTTAAGTAATGAAGCAGTTAACGAGCTCACCAGAACACCTGAGGGAGGAAGCTCAGAAGCTGCAGTACCACTTGTGACCACAGGAGTGAATTCAGCCACAGAATTCACAACAGTACCCCCCCCTTGAGGAGGGGTCACCGAACCCTCACCAGAGCCCCCAGGCCGACCAGGATGAGCCGCATGAAAGGCACGAACAAGATCGGAAGCATGAACATCAGAGGCAAAAACCCAGGAATTATCTTCCTGAGCATAACCCTTCCATTTAACCAGATACTGGAGTTTCCGTCTAGAAACACGAGAATCCAAAATCTTCTCCACAATATACTCCAATTCCCCCTCCACCAAAACCGGGGCAGGAGGCTCAACAGATGGAACCATAGGTGCCACGTATCTCCGCAACAACGACCTATGGAATACATTATGTATGGAAAAGGAGTCTGGGAGGGTCAAACGAAAAGACACAGGATTGAGAACCTCAGAAATCCTATACGGACCAACAAAACGAGGTTTAAATTTAGGAGAGGAAACCTTCATAGGAATATGACGAGAAGATAACCAAACCGGATCCCCAACACGAAGTCGGGGACCCACACGGCGTCTGCGATTAGCGAAAAGTTGAGCTTTCTCCTGGGACAAGATCAAATTGTCCACTACCTGAGTCCAGATCTGCTGCAACCTATCCACCACAGAATCCACACCAGGACAGTCCGAAGACTCAACCTGTCCTGAAGAGAAACGAGGATGGAACCCAGAATTGCAAAAAAATGGAGAAACCAAGGTAGCCGAGCTGGCCCGATTAAGGGCGAACTCAGCCAACGGCAAAAAGGACACCCAATCATCCTGGTCTGCAGAAACAAAACATCTCAGATATGTTTCCAAGGTCTGATTGGTTCGTTCGGTCTGGCCATTAGTCTGAGGATGGAAAGCCGAGGAAAAGGATAGGTCAATGCCCATCCTACCACAAAAGGCTCGCCAAAACCTTGAAACAAACTGGGAACCTCTGTCAGAAACAATATTCTCAGGAATGCCATGCAACCGAACCACATGCTGAAAGAACAAAGGTACCAAATCAGAGGAGGAAGGCAATTTAGCCAAGGGCACCAGATGGACCATTTTAGAAAAGCGATCACAGACCACCCAAATGACTGACATCTTTTGAGAAACGGGAAGGTCAGAAATGAAATCCATCGAAATATGTGTCCAAGGCCTCTTTGGGACCGGCAAGGGCAAAAGCAACCCACTGGCACGAGAACAGCAGGGCTTAGCCCTAGCACAAATCCCACAGGACTGCACAAAAGTACGTACATCCCGTGACAGAGATGGCCACCAGAAGGATCTAGCCACTAACTCTCTGGTACCAAAGATTCCAGGATGACCAGCCAACACCGAACAATGAAGTTCAGAGATAAGTTTATTAGTCCACCTATCAGGGACAAACAGTTTCTCTGCTGGACAACGATCAGGTTTATTCGCCTGAAATTTTTGCAGCACCTGCCGCAAATCAGGGGAGATGGCAGACACAATGACTCCTTCCTTGAGGATACCCGCTGGCTCAGATAAACCCGGAGAGTCGGGCACAAAACTCCTAGACAGAGCATCCGCCTTCACATTTTTAGAGCCCGGAAGGTACGAAATCACAAAGTCGAAGCGGGCAAAAAATAATGACCAACGGGCCTGTCTAGGATTCAAGCGCTTGGCAGACTCGAGATAAGTCAAGTTCTTATGATCAGTCAATACCACCACGCGATGCTTAGCTCCTTCAAGCCAATGACGCCACTCCTCGAATGCCCACTTCATGGCCAGCAACTCTCGATTGCCCACATCATAATTACGCTCAGCGGGCGAAAACTTCCTGGAAAAGAAAGCACATGGTTTCATCACTGAGCAATCAGAACCTCTCTGTGACAAAACCGCCCCTGCTCCAATCTCAGAAGCATCAACCTCGACCTGGAACGGAAGAGAAACATCTGGCTGACACAACACAGGGGCAGAACAAAAACGACGCTTCAACTCCTGAAAAGCTTCCACAGCAGCAGAAGACCAATTAACCAAATCAGCACCCTTCTTGGTCAAATCGGTCAATGGTTTGGCAATGCTAGAAAAATTACAGATGAAGCGACGATAAAAATTAGCAAAGCCCAGGAACTTTTGCAGACTTTTCAGAGATGTCGGCTGAATCCAATCCTGGATGGCTTGGACCTTAACTGGATCCATCTCGATAGTAGAAGGGGTAAAGATGAACCCCAAAAATGAAACTTTCTGCACACCGAAGAGACACTTTGATCCCTTCACAAACAAAGAGTTAGCACGCAGGACCTGAAAAACCATTCTGACCTGCTTCACATGAGACTCCCAATCATCTGAGAAGATCAAAATGTCATCCAAGTAAACAATCAGGAATTTATCCAGATACTCACGGAAGATGTCATGCATAAAAGACTGAAACACAGATGGAGCATTGGCAAGTCCGAACGGCATCACTAGATACTCAAAATGACCCTCGGGCGTATTGAATGCAGTTTTCCATTCATCTCCTTGCCTGATTCTCACCAGATTATACGCACCACGAAGATCTATCTTAGTGAACCAACTAGCCCCCTTAATCCGAGCAAACAAGTCAGATAACAATGGCAAGGGATACTGAAATTTAACATTGATCTTATTAAGAAGGCGGTAATCAATACACGGTCTCAGCGAACCATCCTTCTTGGCTACAAAGAAGAACCCTGCTCCCAGTGGTGATGACGATGGGCGAATATGTCCCTTCTCCAGGGATTCCTTCACATAACTGCGCATAGCGGCATGTTCGGGCACGGATAAATTAAATAATCGACCTTTAGGGAATTTACTACCAGGAATCAAATTGATAGCACAATCACAATCCCTATGCGGAGGTAGAGCATCGGACTTGGGCTCTTCAAATACATCCTGATAATCAGACAAGAACTCTGGGACATCAGAAGGGGTGGATGACGAAATCGACAAAAATGGAACATCACCATGTACCCCCTGACAACCCCATCTGGATACCGACATGGAATTCCAATCCAATACTGGATTATGGGTTTGTAGCCATGGCAACCCCAACACGACCACATCATGCAGATTATGCAACACCAGAAAGCGAATAACTTCCTGATGTGCAGGAGCCATGCACATGGTCAGCTGGGCCCAGTATTGAGGTTTATTCTTGGCCAAAGGTGTAGCATTAATTCCTCTCAATGGAATAGGACACCGCAAAGGCTCCAAGAAAAACCCACAACGTTTAGCATAATCCAAATCCATCAGATTCAGGGCAGCGCCCGAATCCACAAACGCCATGACAGAAAACGACGACAAAGAGCATATCAAGGTAATGGACAGAAGGAATTTGGACTGTACAGTACCAATGACGGCAGACCTAGCGGACCGCTTAGTGCGCTTAGGACAATCAGAAATAGCATGAGTGGAATCACCACAGTAGAAACACAGACCATTCAGACGTCTGTATTCCTGCCGTTCAACTCTAGTCATAGTCCTATCGCACTGCATAGGCTCAGGTTTAACCTCAGGCAGTACCGCCAAATGGTGCACAGATTTACGCTCGCGCAAGCGTCGACCGATCTGAATGGCCAAAGACAAAGACTCATTCAAACCAGCAGGCATAGGAAATCCCACCATGACATCCTTAAGAGCCTCAGAGAGACCCTTTCTGAACAAAGCTGCCAGCGCAGATTCATTCCACTGAGTGAGTACTGACCATTTCCTAAATTTCTGACAATATACTTCTATATCATCCTGACCCTGGCACAAAGCCAGCAAATTTTTCTCAGCCTGATCCACTGAATTAGGCTCATCGTACAGCAATCCGAGCGCCAGGAAAAACGCATCGACACTACTCAATGCAGGGTCTCCTGGCGCAAGAGAAAATGCCCAGTCTTGAGGGTCGCCGCGCAAAAAAGAAATAATAATCAAAACCTGTTGAATAGGATTACCAGAAGAATGAGGTTTCAAGGCCAGAAATAGCTTACAATTATTTTTGAAACTTAGAAACTTAGTTCTATCTCCAAAAAACAAATCAGGAATAGGAATTCTTGGTTCTAACATAGATTTCTGATCAACAGTATCTTGAATTTTTTGTACATTTATAACGAGATTATCCATTGAAGAGCACAGACCCTGAATATCCATGTCCACACCTGTGTCCAGAATCACCCAAATGTCTAGGGGAAAAAAAAAAAGTGAACACAGAGCAGAAGAAAAAAAAAAAAAAAAAAATGATGTCAGAACTTTTTCTTTCCCTCTATTGAGAATCATTAGTTGGCTCCTTGTACTGTTATGTTTGCTAATGACAGGTGTTATGAAGGCAATCCAGAAACACAGTGTGCTTAGCGATCAGAGCGCACACAGTGATCTGACAAATACCCCAAAATACAAGAACGAGCTCTGAGACGTGGAAACTCTGTAGACTGCACACCTGATCCTATCCTAAACACAACTAAAAGCGGCTGTGGATTGCGCCTAACAACTACCTAGGCAACTCGGCACAGCCTAAGAAACTAGCTAGCCTGAAGATAGAAAAATAGGCCTGACTTGCCCCAGAGAAATTCCCCAAAGGAAAAGGCAGCCCCCCACATATAATGACTGTGAGTAAGATGAAAAGACAAAACGTAGGGATGAAATAGATTCAGCAAAGTGGGGCCCGATATTCTAGGACAGAGCGAGGACAGTAAAGCGAACTTTGCAGTCTACAAAAAACCCTAAAGCAAAACCACGCAAAGGGGGCAAAAAAAACCCACCGTGCCGAACTAACGGCACGGCGGTACACCCTTGCGTCTCAGAGCTTCCAGCAAAACAAAAGACAAGCTGGACAGAAAAAAAGCAACAAAAAAGCAAAAAGCACTTAGCTATACAGAGCAGCAGGTCACAGGAACAATCAGGAGAAGCTCAGATCCAACACTGAAACATTGACAAGGAGCAAGGATAGCAGCATCAGGCGGAGTTAAGTAATGAAGCAGTTAACGAGCTCACCAGAACACCTGAGGGAGGAAGCTCAGAAGCTGCAGTACCACTTGTGACCACAGGAGTGAATTCAGCCACAGAATTCACAACAATTGGGTATCTGTTTGACCTTCTCCTCTGCTTACCATCCTGAGACAAACGGGCAGATGGAGAGGACCAATCAGTCACTTGAACAGATTTTGAGGTGTCTTGCTACGTCTCAGCAGGATGATTGGTGTTCTTTGTTGCCCGTGGCTGAATTTGCATTTAATAATTGGATTAACCAGTCCACGGGCACCTCTCCATTCTTCTGTAACTATGGTTTTCACCCCCATTTTGGTGAATTTTCTAGACTGGATTCAGGATGTCCAGGGGCTGATACGGCAGTTCAATGGTTGGGGGAGATGTGGAGGGAGGTCCAGAAGAACATTGGGAAGGCTCAGGGCAAACATAAACTTTTTGCTGATAAGCGACGGTCTGTAGGACCTATATTCCTGGTAGGAGATTTAGTGTGCTTGTCTACCAAGAACATTCATCTAAAGATTCCTTCTGCTAAGCTTGGTCCCAGGTTTATTGGCCCTTACGAGATCATTGAGGTGGTCAATCCAGTTGCCTTTCATTTACGCCTTCCTCAGTCGCTTCGGATCCCCAATGTGTTCCATAAATCCCTTCTTAAGTCCTTTGTACCATCTCCCGCTGGGCCTCCATCCACTCCGCCTCCTGTCTCTGTGGATGCTCAGGCCGAGTTTGAAGTAGAACGGATTGTGGATTCTCGCATGGTCAGGAGTTCTCTTCAGTATTTGTTCCATTGGAGGGGTTATGGTCCTGAGGATCGATCTTGGGTCTCGGCTCAATCTGTCCATGCTGATCGATTGGTCCAGGCATTTCATGCACGTTATCCTGGGACACCTGAGGGTTCGGTGGCCCCCCCTTGAGAGGAGAGTAGTGTCATGATCCGTTTCAGGGTTTATTAGTGTCTGCCCTTTGTTTCTGGACGGATAATGTCAAGGGTTAATTTTGCTCTGCCTCATTCTGGGTTAAGGTTTGCTATTTAGCTCCCATAAATCTTGCTGGCAGTGTCAGCTATAGTTCTGCCTTCGGGGTGTTAACCTGATCCTGCAGGTAGCTCTTGATTTGCCCTGCTGTGAACCCTGACTTGTCCTGTGTCTGTTAACTTCCTCTTTCTGCCCTTTTCCTAGTATTTCTCTGTCTGTTTGTCTGCTTGATTCTCCGGTTCTGATCTCCTGGCTTGGTTATTTACTTCGTTGCTGTTTGTCCCTATTGTAACGTATATTGCCCGTTCAGGTTTACTGATCTCTGGCTACGTTCTGACTATCCGTCTGTCTAATCCTATTATACTGTCATGCTATCTCGTGCTTTTGACTCGGCTTGTCTGACCACTCTCTCTCCACTTGGTGGCATCTGTTCTGCTGTCCTGTGTGTGTAGTCTCACTTTCCTCTCAACCTCCCCCTGGTGGAGGTTGCGCTGTACTGCACTGCAGCAGCCTGACAGGTAAGAGAAGAAATTGGACCCCAAAAGTTGTTGTGCAATTTGTCCTGATTATGCTGATACCCCATATTTGGGGGTAAACCACTGTTTGGGCGCATGGGAGAGCTCAGAAGGGAAAGAGCGCCATTTGACTTTTAAATGCAAAATTGACAGGAATTGAGATGGGACGCCATGTTGCTTTTGGAGAGCCACTGCTGTGCCTAAACATAGAAACCCCCAACAAGTGACACCATTTTGGAAAAAAGACCCCCTAGGGAACTTATCTAGATGTGTTGTGAGCACTTTGACCCACCAAGTGCTTCACAGAGGTTTATAATGCAGAGCTGTAAAAATAAAAAATCATATTTTTTCACAAAAATGATATTTTGCCCCCATTTTTTAATTTTTCCAAGGGCAGGAGAAGAAATTGGACCCCAAACTTTGTTGTGCAATTTGTCCTGAGTACGTTGATACCCCATATGTGGGGTAAAACACTGTTTGGGTGCATGGCAGAGCTCGGAAGGGAAGGAGTGCCATTTGACTTTTCAATGCAAAATTGACTGGAATTGAGATGAAACGCCATGTTGTGTTTGGAGAGCCACTGATGTGCCTAAACATTGAAACCCCAAAAGTGACACAATTTTGGAAATAGAACCTTATCTAGAACTTATCTAGATGTTTTGTGAGAGCTTCGAATCCCCAAGTGTTTCACTACAGTTTATAACGCAGAGCCGTGAAAATATAAATTATTTTTTCCCACAGAAATTAATATTTAGCCCCCAGTTTTGTATTTTCCCAAGGATAACAGGAGAAATTGGATGCCAAAATTTGTTGTCCAAGTTGTCCTGAGTATGCTGATACCCCATATGTGGGGGGACCACCGTTTGGGCGCATGTCAGACCTCGGAAGGGAAGGAGCGCCATTTGGAATGCAGACATAGAAGAAATGGACTGCAGGCATCACATTGCATTTGCAGAGCCCCTAGTGTACCCACACAGTAGAAACCCCACACAAGTGACCCCATATTGGAAATTAGACCCCCCAAGGAACTTATCTAGATGTGTTGTGAGAACTTTGAACCCCTAAGTGTTTCACTACAGTTTATATCGCAGAGCCGTGAAAATAAAAAAATATTTTTTTTTTTCATAAAAATTATATTTTAGCCCCCAGTTTTGTATTTTCCAAAAGGTAACAAGAGAAATTGGACCCAAAAAGTTGTTGTCCAATTTGTCCGGAGTTTGCTGATACCCCATATGTTGGGTTAAACCCCTGTTTGGGCGCACGGGAGAGCTCGGAAGGGAAGGAGCACTGTTTTACTTTTTCAACGCAGAATTGGCTGGAATTGAGATTGGACGACATGTCGCGTTTGGAGAGCCCCTGATGTGCCTAAACAGTGGAAACCCCCAATTATAACTGAAACCCTAACCATAGCCCCAACCCTAACCCTAGCTCCAACCCTAACCCTAGCTCCAACCCTAGCCCTAACCCTAGCCCTAACCCTAGTCCTTACCCCAACCCTAGCCCTAACCCTAACCAAAGCCCTAAACATTGCCCTAACCCTAGCCTTAACCCTACCCCTAACCCTACCCCTAACCCTAGCCCTAACCCTAGCGCTAACCCTTGCCCTAACCCTAGCCCTAATCCTAACCCTAGCCCTAACCTTAGCCCTAACCCTAACCCTAGCCCTAGCCCTAACCCTAGCCCTTATGGGAAAAAGGAAATAAATACATTTTTTAAATTTTATTATTTTCCCTAACTAAGCGGGTGATGAAGGGGGGTTTGATTTACTATTTATAGCGTGTTTTTTAGCGGATTTTTATGATTGACAGCCGTCATACTCTAAAAGACGCTTTTTATTGCAAAAAATAGTTTTTGCGTCTCCACATTTTGAGAGCTATAATTTTTCCATATTTTGGTCCACAGAGTCATGTGAGCTCTTGTTTTTGTGGGACGAGTTGATGTTTTATTGGTAACATTTTCGGGCACGTGACATTTTTTGATCGCTTTTTATTCCGATTTTTGGGAGGCAGAATGACCAAAAATCAGCTATTCATGAATTTCTTTTTGGGGGGGGTGTTTGTACTGTTCCACGTTTGGTAAAATTGATAAAGCAGTTTTATTCTTCAGGTCAGTACGATTACAGCAATATCTCATTTATACCTTTTTTATGTTTTGGCGCTTTTATACGATAAAAACTATTTTATAGAAAAATTAATTATTTTTGCATCACTTTATTCTGAGGACTATAACTTTTTACATTTTTTGCTGATGATGCTGTATTGTGGCTCATTTTTTGCAGGACAAGATGACGTTTTCAGCGCTACCATTTTTATTAATATCCGTCTTTTTGATCGCGTGTTATTCCACTTTATGTTTGGCGGTATGATAATTAAGCGTTTTTTTTTTAAATATTTTTTTACCGCGTTCACTGAAGGGGTTAATCAGCGGGAAAATTTTATAGGTAGGGTCGTTAAGGACGCAGTGATACTAAATATGTGTACTTTTATTTTTTTTATTATTTAGATAAAGAAATTTATTTAAGGGAACAATATTTTTTTTCGTTATTTAGGAATTATTATTTTTTTTTTACACATGTGAATATTTTTTTTTACTTTTAACATTGCCCCAGGGGGGGCATCATGTTATAGGGTCAGATCGCTGATCTGACACTTTGCAGAGCACTGTGTCATATCAGCGATCTAACATGCAGGGCTGCAGGCTTACCAGTGCTTGCTCTGAGCAGGCGCTGGTAAACCACCTCCCTGCAGGACACGGATGTAGCCCCGTGGCCATTTTGGATCCAGGGCCTGCAAGGAGGAGACGCTCGGTACAAGGTGAGCACATCGCCGTGTACCGAGGGTTTCAGGGAAGCACGCAGGGAGCCCTTCCCTGCGCGATGCTTCCCTGTATCGCCGGAATGCTGCGATCATGTTTGATCACAGTGTTCCAGGGTTAATGTGCTAGGGGCGGTCCGTGACTGCTCCTGGCACATAGTGCCGGATGTCAGCTGCGATAGTCAGCTGACAACTGGCCGCGATCACCCCATGAGCGTGGCCGATCGAATATGACATACTATCCCGTCGGTGGTCATACGGGCCCACCCCACCTCGACGGGATAGTACGTCATATGGAATTAAGGGGCTAATTGTGAGCAGCGTCTGTTTAAGTAGACACAAAAGTGGTATCGTTGCACAGATTATGGCTTCATCACAGCTCACCATCTTTGTAGAGTCCTCAAAGTCTTTGAGAAATGCGCAAATGTCAGACATCCATTTCCAAACCAATGACCTTTCACTTGGTAATCAGCCTAATAATACACTGAGCTATTAGGGAATGTGAGAACAGGTTATATTTTGTAGTATTCAGAAAGAAAAATGTTTTTCAACCACCAGGAACAAAACAGTAACAATGCAGTGACATGACCAAAATCTGCATAACTAATCATATGCTAAATAGTTGCAAGTCAAATTTAAGTATGAGATATCCAAGATGATTGTGTATAAAAGAATGCAGTCTCAAGTTCAAAGCAGAAGTGGATCATGAGATATAGAGCCTGAAAGTCAAAAGTTAAAAAAAAATTGTTACCCTTTTGCTTTTCAGTGTGAATGAGATAGATGAATGATTGGATCAGAAAGTAGTGATAGTAAAATATATAAACATAGACAATGAGATTACATTTTCAACATATTTCAATTGTGGACTTAATAAGCTGCACTTGAGGTAGTTGCATATAAAGACTGTTATGATCTGGTGGCCTTGGAGCAGCATGAGACGTACTCTGGAGAAGGTGGTCCCTGTACTGACCGCAAACCCTGAACCTAGCAGCGCAACTAGAAGTAGCCGTGGGGGGTACCTAACACTCCCTAGACCCCTCGGCACAGCCTAAGATCTAACTACCCCTAAAGACAGAAACAGGAAACCTATCTTGCCTCAGAGAAAATCCCCAAATGGTAGATAGCCCCCCACAAATATTGACTGTGAGAGGAGAGGGAAATAACATACGTAGATATGAAATCAGATTTTAGCATAGGAGGCCATACTAGCTAAAAAGAAAGAATAGAACAGAGTACTATGCGGTCAGTATAAAAACACTAGAAAATATCCACCGCAGAAAATACGGATCACCACATCTGACTAAAGACATGGGGGGTATATCTGCATCTCCAGAGAAATAGCTAGGCTGCAAAAAATCCTTCACAGACCAAGCTGGACAAAACAAAAACATGAAAATGCACAGAACTATAAGGTCCACTGCAGGTGGACAGCAAAAACAAAGCCGGGACTTATCTTTGTAGAAAAACACAGCAAACTGGAGAGACCAGCAGGGAAGTGAATCCTTCAAGAACAATGGACAACTGGCACTGACTAAAGGATCCAGCAAAGCTATATACCCCAGTCAGTTTTGCAATTAGTAGATACACCTGTCCACTCCTGCAGTCCAGGCACAACTGCATTACCCTCTACAACCACCGGAGGGAGCCCAAAAGCTGAATTCACAACAAAAGACCACACAATAGTAATTTCTTCTCTGTACAACATTGAGAGGGCAAATCATCATAGATGTTTCCCGAGATTTCTGGCGAAAAAAGCTTTAAAAAGTTGAAATGTTTTGCACAAAAGCGAGCTGACTCAAAACAATGCGACTTTTGGCATGTTCAAGACATTCTTGCCAAAAGAGTGGGCAAATCTGTTGTGTGGTGGAGTAAACCCCACTCATCAAATTGATGGCTATCAGCAATGTTCGCTTCACCACAATTCTTACTCCAGCAGGGGAAAGAGTAAAACTTGTGGTGAGGCAGACGTAGCACTGCATGCACCCTGCCTGATTCATTAAGAGGCTACAGAGGTAAAGAAGGCTAAGTGTGATGACTTTTCATGCTACTACGGCCGAAAAGTTATTGCTAGAACTGCTGGTGGCATTGCTGGTGCAGCAAGTGGCTTCCAACTTTTATTTTTCATCACATGATTTTTTTTTTTTTGCTACCACATCTGGTACTGTGTCACATTGTCATGATATCTGATGAAACAATGGAGGGGGTCGGTCGGCAGATGACACAACAATCACACAACGGGATGGTAAAGGAGTGAGGAAGGCCCTACCGATAGGGAAATGAATGGTCACCTCCTGCTCAAACCTAAGTCTGATTCTGCACTCCCCTAACACCCTAAGTGGGTCATTCCCCCTACCACCATAAGAAACGTCATCCCTCCCTGTCACCTCACACTGCCCTGGCTAGTGCACTGGCTTGCAAGGGCGCTAGCCTCTCCACTGCAGATAATACAGCACAGGGGACAAACACATAGTGACAAACACGAGACAGATGGGGTAATAACACAACTTAGCTTTCCAACTACATCTGCTCTAAAGCACTGCACAGCAGATTAACGGCACCAGGATCACAAACTCACGAAACCAGATGATACACCACAGCAGCCAGCGAGCTCCTCATTCCAGGATTGGTGACTGTAAATTGCTCTATCCCCAAGAGTCAACTGATGAATCGGGTGACTATTTAAAGAATGGTGGCAGCTCTGCAGTTGTAGCAAGGGAAACTGATATTGGACCCCTATTGGACACAAAATAACATTTAATATGCTCTCTTAGCACACTTAGCCAACCCAAGAAAAATATTTCATCAACCAGAAATGCTTGGAAGGGTTCATGTGATGGATGAAAATGATAATTCAATAATAGCCTGATAGTAGTATCGTGAAGAGTGTCTGTGTCTGCAATTTGATCATTTAAATAAGCGTGGCAAAGCAAATCCACAGAAGAAAATGTCTTGATTTATTGTAAAAATGTGTCTGTATATTTTTGGCTAAAGCACATTTATTTGCCCTTGTCAAAGAGGTCCATGTAAAATCACATTCCATGATATGGGAACAATGCCTACAAATGCTGCAACAGACCACATTATAGTTGTGTGATGCACCATTGTGAAACTGGAATATTAAATTGGTATTCAAAAAGTAAAAATGTGTATATATTTGTATTTTTTTTATTTTTGAGAGACAGATATTTTTTGCTTTGAATTTTTCCTCCTAACAAAACTTGCTTAACCTTAATAAATAGGTAGGAAGATGCACAGAAAAGTACCATAATTTTTGGACTATAAGACATACTTTATCCCAAAAAATTTTTGGAGGAAAATAGGGGATGCGTCTTATAGTGCGGAGTGCACCTGAGCAGGGTCCCTTCTTCAGGATGACAGCGGCAGAAATGTGGCAACACCATGGCCCGGTGTCCACGGTGAGCAGAGCCGAGTGCATCACCGGTTTCCCTGTGGCCATCTTCCTGAAGCCATGTGCTTGGCGGAGGCTACAGGAAAATGGCGTGCGCAGTTTGAAATAATAATAATAATAATCTTTATTTATATAGCGCCAACATATTCTGCAACGCTTTACAGTTTAACTGCTTCAATCACAACAGTCATAAGTAACAATGTTAACAATGCAATAATATTTATCATTGAAATCTCAGCGTCACTCGGCTTCAGGAAAATGGCCACCAAGATTTCAATCTGTGCAAAAAATTTCTGCTGCCAGTATACTGAAGAAGGGACCCTCCTCTTTGATCCGCAGCATCGCACCCCGGGACTGTAGCATTGTCCCACTTTTTCATGCCGCCGGAATCCTGAAGAAGGGACCCTGCTCCAGCTCTGCCTCACTGCCAACACCGGACCAGCAGCATCGCACCCCGGGACTGCAGCATTGCTCCACTTCTGCCACCGCCAGCTTCCTGATGAAGGGACTCTGCCTTCTGTGACCCCGTTGTACCACCATCGGCCCTCAGGTAAGATACCTTAAATTTGGACTATAAGACGGACCCCCATCTTATATAAATCTTTTTTCTGCTAATTTCTACCCCCAAATTTGGGGTGCATCTTATAGTCCAAAAAATACGGTAAGTTGTGACAATAGCCAGCAGTATTGCTATGCATATGCTTGTTAAATGTGACTCGAAACACAGTTACAAAATGTTAACCTTTCCTTTATATCTAATTTTTTATTGTTTTATATACTATCTCCACTTCAAGAAAAATGCAACATGTTACATAACCCCTTGGATACAATGTTGTGAATTAGCAATATGTAGGTTCACAACCATAAATAAACATGTAAAAACAGTATGTTCAAAATTTCTAGAGTGGTAGCTAAATTGGACAATTAAAGCAGGTATTCAAAAGCTAAAATATGGCTTTTCTTTTAACCCCTTAGTGACAGAGCCAATTTTGTACTTAACGGTCAAGCCAATATTTACAATTCTGACCACTGTCACTTTATGAGGTTATAGCTCTGGAACGCTTCAACGGATCCCATTGATTCTGAGATTTTTGTTTCATGACCCTTGACCCATTCACAGTGATCAAACTAAAAAAGTAAATCAAACCTGCCTTTATCACCTCTTTAGTTAGGTAAAAATAATTTAAAAAAAAATTTCCATTTTTCCATTAGGGTTAGGATTGAGCTAGGATTGGTGTTGGTGTTAAAGCTAGGGTTATGGTTGGGGCTAGGGATAAGGTTCGGGTTAGAGCTAGGGTTAGGGTTAGGGTTGGCTAGGGTTGGGGCTAGGGTTAGAGCTAGAGTTAGGGTTGGGCTTAGGTTGGCTAAGCTTAAGGTTGATGCTAGGGTTAGGGTTGGGGTTAGAGTTATGTTGGGGATAGTGCTGTTTTGAAGTTAGGGTTGTGGTGTATGGGATAGGGTGGTGTTGGAGTTAGGGTTGTGGTTAAGGTTATGGTTAAGGTTGACGTTAGGTTTAGGGGTGTGTTGGGCTTATGGTTGGGGTTAGGGCTGTGTTAGGGATGGACTTAGAGTTGGAGTTTCCACTGTTTAGGTACATCAGGGTGTCTTCAAACACGACATGGCACCAGCAATTAATTCCAGATAATTTTGCATTCAAAAAGTCAAACTGAGCTCCATCCCTTCTGAGCCCTGCCATGCACCCAATCAGTGCAAAAAAATTATGTATCCAAAATTGTGCTGATGTAAAGTAGACATGTGTTATTTATTAACTATTTTGTGAGATATGACTCTGATTTAAGGGCACAAAAATTGAAAGTTTGAAAATTGCAAAATTTTCAACATTTTTGCCAAATTTCAGTTTTTTGATAAATAAATGCAACTCATATCAAATAAATTTTACGACTAACATGAATTACAATATGTCACAAAAAAACTCTCTAAGGATTAGTGGGGTCCGTTGAAGCTTTCTGGAATGGCCATCCCAGTCCCCAAACCTGAATATCATTGAACATCTGTGGGATCATTTGAAGAGGGCTGTCCATGCTCGGCGACCATCAAACTTAACTGAACTGGAATTGTTTTGTAAAGAGGTATGGTCAAAAATACCTTCATCCAGGATCCAGGAACCCATTAAAAGCTTCAGGAAGCGACTAGAGGCTGTTATTTTTGCAAAAGGAGGATCTACTAAATATTAATGTCACTTTTCTGGTGGGGTGCCCATACATATGCACCTGTCAAATTTTGTTTGAATGTAGATTGCGCATTTTCTGTTAGTACAATAAACCTCGTTTCAAGGTAGAAACATTACTGTGTCCAACAGTTATTAGATATATGAAACTGAAATAGCTGTTGCAAAAAAAAACTATTTTTATAAAACATTAAGCTTAAGATTAATAGGGGTGCCCAAAATTTTTCATATAACTGTATTTAGAGCTTTAACAAAAAAATCACCAGGTTCAGTTGTACGCTACCTGTACAATTCTAGTGATCAGAATTAAAATTGTTTTCTAAATAAACATATTAAGGAAGCAAAAATCTCTTTAGTATCAGTATTATATATTTTGACTGACTAGAAACATGTTCAGATACCACAAATCTTTATCAAGCTCGGATTATCCAGTGTAAGAATTCTTGTAAATCAACACAGTTAAAATTTGTTTTGACAAACTTCTACTGCTTACTGCTATTTGATGCGTAAGAAGTCTGTTCTTCTCATTTCTTGCATCCGATAAAAAATGTTAAACTGGAAATCAAGCATATAAGATTACAAAGGGTTTGATGTCATAGTTTTAATAATATAATAGTGTAGTGTGTACAGCAAGTAAAGTGAGGCACGCTGTTAGCTTAAAAATCTGTGATGTTATTTTTTTTTCAGAATTCAAACCAAAAAAATAGTGTATTATATTAATTATATACTACTTCATCATCTAATTTCTTATTAACTCACAAATATATATATTTCTGGTATCCGCTCTTTACACTCTACTGAAACTGCCCTCACTAAAGTCTCTAATGACCTACTAACAGCTAAATCTAATGGTCACTACTCCATGCTAATTCTCTTGGATCTCTCTGCAGCATTTGATACTGTGGATCATCAGCTCCTCCTCACTATGCTCCGCTCCATCGGCCTCAAGGACACCGTTCTCTCCTGGTTCTCCTCCTATCTCTCTGACCGATCCTTCACTGTATGTTTCGCTGGTTCCTCCTCCTCTCACCTTCCCCTTACTGTTGGGGTTCCTCAAGGATCAGTCCTAGGCCCCCTCCTCTTCTCTTTGTATACTGCCCCTATTGGACAAACAATCAGTAGATTTGGCTTCCAGTACCATCTCTATGCTGACGACACCCAACTATACACTTCTTCTCCTGATCTCACGCCTGCCTTATTAGAAAACACCAGTGATTGTCTTACCGCTGTCTCTAGCATCATGTCCTCCCTCTATCTGAAACTAAACCTGTCAAAAACTGAACTCCTCGTGTTTTCTCCCTCTACTAACCTACCTTTGCCTGACATTGCCATCTCCGTTTGCGGTTCCACCATTACTCCAAAGCAACATGCCCGCTGCCTTGGGGTCATCCTTGATTCTGACCTTTCATTCACCCCCCACATCCGATCACTGGCTCGCTCTTCTTACCTGCATCTCAAAAACATTTCTAGAATTCGCCCTTTTCTTACTTTCGACTCTGCAAAAACTCTTACTGTTTCACTTATTCATTCTCGTCTGGACTATTGTAACTCTCTACTAATCGGCCTCCCTCTTACCAAACTCTCCCCGCTCCAATCTGTCCTGAATGCTGCTGCCAGGATCATATTCCTCACCAACCGTTACACCGATGCCTCTACCTTGTGCCAGTCATTACACTGGTTACCCATCCACTCAAGAATCCAGTACAAAACTACTACCCTCATCCACAAAGCACTCCATGGCTCAGCACCACCCTACATCTCCTCTCTGGTCTCAGTCTACCACCCTACCCGTGCCCTCCGCTCCGCTGATGACCTCAGGTTAGCATCCTCAATAATCAGAACCTCCCACTCCCGTCTCCAAGACTTTACACGTGCTGCGCCGATTCTTTGGAATGCACTACCTAGGATAATACGATTAATCCCCAATCCCCACAGTTTTAAGCATGCCCTAAAAACTCATTTGTTCAGACTGGCCTACCGCCTCAATGCATTAACCTAACGATCCCTGTGTGGCCTATATTAAAAAAAAAAAAAAAAAAATTAATTGGTTCATGCAGCTTTACATGAACACCCAAGCCTTACACTATGGCTGGTCCGAATAACTATAGCAATTGTTACCATCCACCTCTCGTGTCTCCCCTTTTCCTCATAGTTTGTAAGCTTACGAGCAGGGCCCTCACTCCTCTTGATATCTGTTTTGAACTGTATTTCTGTTATGCTGTAATGTCTATTGTATGTACAAGTCCCCTCTATAATTTGTAAAGCGCTGCGGAATATGTTGGCGCTATATAAATAAAAATTATTATTATTATTATATATATATATAAATATATATACTAGATGTTGGCCCGATTCAAACAAACGCATCGGGTATTCTTGAATATGTATGTATGTATGTATGTTGCGCTGTCAGTGGTGTTTAAATCCCGCACTAATATCGCTGATTGGCTGATATCTGAGACAGACAGACAGACAATTAGACCCTTAGACAACACAATGGCGGCACTTGACAGCAGTGGAGGACAATGATGATTCCAGAATACGTGGCAGACTGTGCCTGTCGCTGATTGGTCGAGGCCGGCTGGCCTCGATCAATCAGAGACTGTGCCCGTTGCTGATTGGTCGAGCCTCGACCAATCAGAGACTTTGCCTGTCGCTGATTGGTCGAGCCTCGATCAATCAGAGACTGTGCCCGTCTGGGATTTCCAGGACAGACAGTCAAACCCTTAGACAATTATATATATAGATATATATACTGTATATACAGTACAGACCAAAAGTTTGGACACACCTTCTCATTTAAAGATTTGTCTGTATTTTCATGACTATGAAAATTGTAAATTCACACTGAAGGCATCAAAACTATGAATTAACACATGTGGAATTATATATTTAACAAAAAAGTGTGAAACAACTGAAAATATGTCTTATATTCTAGGTTCTTCAAAGTAGCCACCTTTTGCTTTGATGACTGCTTTGCACACTCTTGGCATTCTCTTGATGAGCTTCAAGAGGTAGTCACCGGGAATGGTCTTCCAACAATCTTGAAGGAGTTCCCAGAGATGCTTAGCACTTGTTGGCCCTTTTGCCTTCACTCTGCGGTCCAGCTCACCTCAAACCATCTCGAATGGGTGTAGGTCTGGTGACTTTGGAGGCCAGGTCATCTGGTGTAGCACCCCATCACTCTCCTTCTTGGTGAAATAGCCCTTACACAGCCTGGAGGTGTGTTTGGGGTCATTGTCCTGTTGAAAAATAAATGATGGTCCAACTAAACGCAAACCAGATGGAATAGCATGCCGCTGCAAGATGCTTTGGTAGCAATGCTGGTTCAGTATGCCTTCAATTTTGAATAAATCCCCAACAGTGTCAGCAGCAAAGCACCCCCACCATCACACCTCCTCCTTCATGCTTCACGGTGGGAACCAGGCATGTAGAGTCCATCCGTTCACCTTTTCTGCGTCGCACAAAGACACGGTGGTTGGAATCAAAGATCTCAAATTTGGACTCATCAGACCAAAGCACAGATTTCCACTGGTCTAATGTCCATTCCTTGTGTTCTTTAGCCCATACAAGTCACTTCTGCTTGTTGCTTGTCCTTAGCAGTGGTTTCCTAGCAGCTATTATACCATGAAGGCGTGCTGCACAAAGGCTCCGCTTAACAGTTGTTGTAGAGATGTGTCTGCTGCTAGAACTCTGTGTGGCATTGACCTGGTCTCTAATCTGAGCTGGTGTTAACCTGCGATTTCTGAGGCTGGTGACTCGGATAAACTTATCCTCAGAAGCAGAGGTGACTCTTGGTCTTCCTTTCCTGGGGCGGTTCTCATGTGAGCCAGTTTCTTTGTAGCGCTCAATGGTTTATGCAACTGCACATGGGGACACTTTCAAAGTTTTTCCAATTTTTCGGACTGACTGACCTTCATTTCTTAAAGTAATGATGGCCACTCGTTTTTCTTTACTTAGCTGCTGTTTTCTTCCCATAATACAAATTCTAACAGTCTATTGAGTAGGACTATCAGCTGTGTACCTACCAGACTTCTGCTCAACACAACTGATGGTCCCAACCCCATTTATAAGGCAAGAAATCCCACCTATTAAACCTGGCAGGGCACACCTGTGAAGTGAAAACCATTCCAGGTAACTACCTCTTGAAGCTCATCAAGAGAATGCCAAGAGTGTGCAAAGCAGTCATCAAAGCAAAAGGTGGCTACTTTGAAGAACCTAGAATATAAGACATATTTTCAGCTGTTTCACGCTTTTTTGTTAAGTATATAATTCCACATGTGTTAATTCATAGTTTTAATGCCTACAGTGTGAATCCACAATCTTCATAGTCATGAAAATACAGAACAATATTTAAATGAGGAGGTGTGTCCAAACTTTTGGTCTGTACTGTATATTGTATGTATCATATATAAAATTCATTGCAGTTAATAAAAGCAGTACTGTACTGATATCGACTGTAATTTCCTTAATGTGTGATCACCATTAGAGGATTATTAAACTTAATGACAGGGTGGAATAATAGGACACCCATAAAAGTCCTGTATGTGTCTATAAACCTTTATGCAGCATGTTTTGGGCACTTTTTTTTATTGTGCCATATTATGTTTCAAATTTGCTCCATATAAAACTAAAACCTAGCACTAAGTTCTTATTTTTTTGTTTTTAGTTTGTTCTTTTTTTTATTTGTAAAGTTGTTCAAAAAGAGTTTTAGAACATTGGTCCAGCAGTCAAGTCAGTAGACCATGTCTGCTGGACAAGAGAACTGAAATCCTCCTACCTGTGGCATCCCCGGCACTTCTTCATATCTTCAAGCCCCGCAATATAATTTAGTTATGGTGTGATGCCCATAAAATGTCACTGTGTGCTGCTAATCAGGAAAGGTACAGGGGATGCCTTGGATAGTAGGAGATTTATGGTGCTCTGGTCTGGCAGCCATAGACTACCAATGTGGCAATTGTACAAGCATTTTGCTTGCTACAATTTTTTTATAAACGCTAACATTTTGTAGAAGATTTATTGCCTTTTCCAATGCAGAAGATAGCCTTCAGTTTGTTTCTTATGGCAGCTATCTTTACATGTTTACATCTATTTCTCCTTACACTATTGATGTACTAATATAATTCAAATACAATGTTACCTACTATTGAATTTATTTTTTAACTGACTCACTAATTTTCTACTCTTCAAAAGGGTTGTCTCTAGAAAATCTTTTTTACTTAATATTTACTTTATAACAGATCGCAGCTCAAAAGTAAATTCCACAGGCTCTCTACCTGGACGGCATAAGAAAATTTGCATAGTGACAACTTAAAGAGTAAATTAAAAAAAACATTCCAGATAATTATCCAAAGAACTTCAGTTCGTTTGGCCTAGGCAAATGTCAGTACTCATTATTCCTTAGTAAGAGGAAAATTCTGCACAATGTAAGTCATTAAGGAATGATTCATTATAAATGATTTTTAACTCTATTCTTGGTGAAATATATGGATTCCAAAAATGTAAGGAGACTATGTCCATGCCATCCTTTGAGGTAGAAGAAAAAGCTAAATCCTTGAGGGGAGGAGGATGACTCATCGAACATTACAAAGGTATTATAGCCAAAATATAATATACTCATTGACGCAGCATGCACAAGCACAACTGGATATCTTTGGGGTGCATTTTTTCTCTAAGTCAAGACATTTTTACATGTTTTATTAACAATGTAACAAATAGATTCTAATAATATGTATATACTTCTTACATTTGGAAAGCTTTCTTTTTCATAATTTATGGCCACAATTTTCTGCATAGAAATATTGTGTTGGAGTAAAATTATTCAAAATAGTAAAAGAAAGGAAAAAACTTTAAGTATGCAAAATCTGCCCTAGATTTTAATTTTTACTTTGAGCCTTTTTATCACGGAAGTCAGACCCAGTGACACTTGCTATGCTGTGCCTCACAGATGACAATACGTTGCCATCAAAATCATAATTGAAAAAAAAAATGATTAAACATCTTAGTCTACAAGTGATACATTATGTCAAATACCTATTACTAAGAAGGAGAGATTCATTATGACCAAAGAGAATAACCTGATGTGAACTGAGTGAATGGACCAGAATTTTTAAATGTTTCTTTGCATTTTAAAGAACATTTAATTAAAAACACAATTTAACCATCACAATAATAGAAAACTGAGCGATTAGAACTTCAGTGTCAATTATCATAAAATTCATCATTGTAATTCTTATTAAAACTCCATGTTTAGATAGGTAATGATTTTATAATTCGGCAATTTGCATAAGGAGCCCTGAGATGGCTTATTATTTCAATCCTACACAATTACAATTCCAGCTCCATACATCAGAGCTCTTAGCAATGTAAAATCACTGCACTAATTAATAAGCCATTTACTGTCTGCAGCTAGTTATGGTGGTCCTGCAGCTGACCTTACGGAAGATGAGCCATCTCTGATGTGCCTGTGTGTAACTACAAACATAATGATGGGCCAGAAGGGAATCATTAAAAATAATTTACACCAGCCTTCATTTACGAGATCTTTTGATAGCATGCTTCTATTCTGTTTAAATCCACAGTGTAGTCCCTACCATTTGGAAAGGGCCAAGCAGGAGTGTAAATGAAGACACCTAAGTGGTTAATTAGAAGGCATTCAGACTCCATAAGAGCCTCCTGAAAAATCCCTCTGATGTCTGTTATGTCAAATGTCTCTCACAGGGGAAGCCAAAAGAGGTAGCTAATACAGCAGGCTAATTATTTGGGATGAGGAGCAGCTGAGAATGGCCTGTCATTTGAACCTTTACCATAAGCACCCAGCCAATGGGCCAAGTACTGCTATTGTGTCACTGAAAGACAAAAACACAAGACTGATAAGTTACAAAGAAAATTATATGAATCAAGTAGGTAACTTTTACTGGCTGCCATTGAAAACACTCTATGAATGATATTATGTGTATTATTATTTTAGCGTATAAGTATATTTTCTTTCTTTTATTTTTTTCATACAGCATAAATGAAATATAACTTACAATACACAATGGGTATTTATAATGCTCATTTATAATCATGAATTTAAATTGTTTTTGCAATTTATAAACAAGATTCTGTCCAATAACTTTAGGTTATTTAATGCCTTAGGCCTCATGCCGACTTGAGATGAAATAGGACAAATTCAATCCAATAAAAAATCAGATAGAATTTGAATCAATGTTAATCTATGATTGTGTGCTCATCTACGTTTTTTTTTCCAGCTTTTTTTTTTCCAGCTCGTATTGGATCACTATCGGGCTGGAAAAAAATCACAGAATGCTGCGATTGTAATCAGAAAATGGATTGCATCCCACAATAGAAGTGAATGGTTCCAAAAAAAAAATCGCACAGCACTCGCATAGCACTCGCACCATGTGACTACTGTTCGATTTTTATGCACTGGTGTCCTTTGAACAGCCGGCATTTCATATGCAGCTATTGTAAAAACACACTGACAGGTTCCAATAGAAAAGATAGAATAGATATATACACATAGAATAGGCGTATAAATATAAACATGTACAGTACAGACCAAAAGTTTGGACACACCTTCTCATTTAAAGATTTTTCTGTATTTTCATGACTACGGAAATAGTACATTCACACTGAAGGCATCAAAACTATGAATTAACACATGTGGAATTATATACTTAACAAAAAAGTTTGAAACAACTGAAAGTATGTCTTATATTCTAGGTTCTTCAAAGTAGCCACCATTTGCTTTAATGACTGCTTTACAAATTCTTGTCATTCTCTTGATGAGCTTCAAGAGGTAATCATCGGTAATAGTTTTCACTTCACAGATGTGCCCTGTCAGGTTTAATAAGTGGGATTTCTTGCCTTATAAATGGGTTTGGGACCATCAGTTGTGTTGTGCAGAAGTCTGGTGGATACACAGCTGATAGTCCTACTGAATAGACTGTTAAAATTTGTATTATGGCATGAAAAAAGCAGCTAAGTAAAGAAAAATGAGTGGCCATCATTAGTTTAAGAAATTAAGGTCAGTCAGTCTGAAAAATTGGGAAAACTTTGAAAGTGTCCCCAAGTGCAGTGGCAAAAACCATCAAGCGCTACAAAGAAACTGTCTCACATGAGGACCGCCCCTGGAAAGGAAGACCAAGAGTCACCTCTGCTTCTGAGGATAAGTTCATCCGAGTCACCAGCCTCAGAAATCGCAGGTTAACAGCTGCGCTAATTAGAGACCAGGTCAATGCCACACAGAGTTCTAGCAGCAGACACATCTTTACAACAAAAACTTATATAGAAAAGGATGCCAGATATAAAATTTTTATGGTCAATGAAAAGATATACAAATCATAACCTCCTAAAAAATCATCAGACCAAAAAATATTTATAAAATATTTTATTTAAACAATATCATAATAATAAAAACATAATAATATTACTATAACCATAAACATATAAAAAGGAAATCTTTATTGAGACCATACAACAAAAGAAAATATATAACAAATAACAAAGTATAAAATATCAATAAAAAATATATATAATATAAAAGCAATATATTTGAATGCTTATTAATCCATGCGTAGATGTCAATCTTAATGACAGAGGAATTATTTGTTTAGGGATAAAGTGTTTATTATTAGATGTTGCTTAAATTTATTTCATTATCTTAATTAATATTAAATTTAAACACAATCCCTGTATGTGCAGGACAGGGCAAACCCCAAATGATTGGTATAAAGTACATATATGCAAAAAAAATTTTTATAAAATTAAATAATATTGTAAAAATAAATAAATATATTTCCACAAAATATGTATGTTATATAAGGGCACATGTGATCCAGAAAATATATCTACAATGACCGAAAAATAATGTGTAAAAAATAATATGTGAAAAATTATATGTGAGTAAATATATGAAAAATTGTGTGTATATATATATATAGAAATTAAATAATAATTATATATTTAATAAAAAATAAATAATAATAAACGGTAATAGAGTGCCCATAATGTGACAATCAAAATAGATAAAAACTGAAATAATGTGTTACAAAATAAGTCACCGAGATATAATTATATACCAGCTCACATATATAGCAAAAACATATCACACATATATAATACAATGCAAAACATCAAATATAAAATACACCAACCAATATAGGGAAGCCTCTGCCCCGCACACACCACTCCAACGCACGTTTCGCTCGCCGCTTCGTCAGGGAGTGATGTGAGTGGGGCAGGAGGACTGATTATATAGCAAAATAACAGCTGCATCTCATATGTAATTGAGAGATGCCATAGTTACATGGCGCCGCAATGCCGCACACCGCCGCCCACATCACGGCGATCGGAAACCGGAAGTGCGTCACCGAGGGCGTCATATGACGCCGTCGATAACACGCCCCAAGACTCCAACACCGGACGGGAGCGGCGCATGCGCACAACGGCGCACAGCGTCTCAGCAGCCATATTAAAGAGGGGCAGAAAACATAGTGCAATGGGCACCAAAATACAAAGTATTACCCACACAAGACACATATATACGCAGAGTTACTGCAGCCATACAAACCTATACTTAATAAGGGTTATCATGAAAATGAACAGCAAATATTAGGCATGAAAGACACTGCTAAAAAACAGAACTTTACACCGGACGGAAGCGGTGCATGCGCACAACGGCGTACAGCATCTCAGCAGCCATAAAAAAAGGGCAGAAGACATAGTGCAGTGGGTACCAAAACACAAAATGTTACCCACACAAGACACACACATATACACAGCGTTACTGCAGCCACACAAATCTATACCTATAAGGGTTATCATGAAAATGAACGGCAAATATTAGGCATTAAAGACACTGCTAAAAAACAGAACTTTACATATCGCCGCATAGATGTATTGCCAGCTTACAAATATAGGAAATAGAATATTTAATAATTAATATTGCCACCAAATAATAGTGAAACCACATATACATCATATATGTTACCATATAAAATGCGCACATATAACCATACATCCACGCATACATACATATACACTGACACATACACAAATATCCCCAAAAAGACCAAGTACACACACCCACACTTACTAATATAATTAAAATAAATGAAATCAAATCATGAACATAATCATATCCCATTATATCAAATACATTCATAACACATATAAAGATCATGTATACACCCATATATCCATCCATACCATACATATCTACATACTAATAGACTACACCAAAAAGATGTATATCACATGTATAGCATAATGTGCATATATACCAAAATAATTAAATACGCGCTAATTAGAGACCAGGTCAATGCCACACAGAGTTCTAGCAGCAGACACATCTCTACAACAACTGTTAAGAGGAGACTTTGTGCTGCAGGCCTTCAAGGTAAAATAGCTGCTAGGAAACTACTGCTAAGGACAAGCAACAAGCAGAAGAGACTTGTTTGGGCTAAAGAACACAAGGAATGGACATTAGACCAGTGGAAATCTGTACTTTGGTCTGATAAGTCCAAATTTGAGAACTTTGGTTCCAACCACTGTTTCTTTGTGCGATGCAGAAAAAGTGAACGGATGGACTCTACATGCCTGGTTCCCACTGTGAAGCATGGAGGAGGTGTGATGTGGGGGTGCTTTGCTGGTGACACTGTTGGGGATTTATTCAAAATTGAAGGCATACTGAACCAGCATGGCTGCGCACTGCAGTACTTTGCTCTGCCCTCAACAGGGCAGACAAAGTACGCCTGCGCTAGAGCCACAGCGTGAAGACCAGAAGAGGACATCATCTGATGAATATGGGAGGCGCAGACCCGGACCAACAGCGGGAACGCCCCTGGGTGAGTATAATCTAACGTCTTTTTCTCATCTTTTAGGATACATTGGGGGCTTATCTACATCATTCCAGAATGCTGTTGATAAGCCCCTGATGCCGGTGGGCTTACCTTGCCCTTGATTTTGGGGGTGACAGGTTCCCTATAAGTGTGTTTTTTTTTAAATAGGAGCTGCTCACCTGATGGTATAAAGCAAAAGCATGCGAGTATCGGCTGCTACAGATCCACGGACCGCCCACTCGACCTTCTCAGAGATATTGTACAGGATAGTTTGTGGATTAAGTCCACGCTGCCACAATGATACAGATTTGAATACAATAAAAAAAAAAACTCTGGTGGTTTATTTAACGCATTTCAAGGTCTATCTGACCCCTTCATCAGGAAAATACGATATATAGAAATTGAAATGCTAAATGGATATGTGAACAGAGACTTGCACATTAATTTTGACTAACTGAAAAAAAGCATTTCAGAATTTTTATTGAGCAATATAGTTACTTAAACTCTTCAAGATCCCTGGTACATATTGATCATGTTGAGCATGGAGGTTCCCACTTTTAGCTCATTGACCTACTGTGACAAGATTGTAGAGTGTCAATACACCGAGTTCCAAATTATTATGCAAATTGGATTTAGGTGTCATAAAGATTTAATTGCTTTGTTTTTCAAATAAACTCATGGATGGTATTGTGTCTCAGGGCTCAATGGATCACTGAAATCAATCTTAAACACATGTGATAATTAGCTTTCCAGGTGATTCTAAATAAAGGAAAACTACTTAAAAATGATGTTCCACATTATTAAGCAGGCCACAGTTTTCAAGTATCAAGGGAAATAAAAAGGATCTCTCTGCTGCCGAAAAGCATCAAATAGTGCAATGCCTTGTTCAAGGGATGAAAACATTAGATAATTCCTGAAAACTCAAGCGTGATCATCACACTGTTAGGAGATTTGTGGCTGAATCTTAGCACAGACGTGTTTTTGCTGATAAAGGCATAATGAGGAAGGTTTTTGCCAGGCAAGTTCATCGGATTAAGAGAGCAGCTGCTAAAAAGCCATTACAAACCAGCAAACAGATATTTGAAGCTACTGGTGCCTCTGGTGTGCCTTGAACCACAAGGTGTATGATCCATCAAAGGCTTGCTTTGGTTCATAAACCTACTATTCGGCCACCCCTAAAAAGTGTTGAAAAGGAGAAATGGTGGCAGTGGACCCAGACATACATGAAGACTAATTTTCAAACAGTCTTGAACTGATTTACTGATGAGTATCGAGCAACCCCGGATGGTCCATATGGATGGAGTACTGGATGATTGATGGATGGTCACCATGTCCCAACAAGGCTGCGACATCAGCAAGGAGGTGGAGGAGACTTTTTTGGGGCCGGAATCATGGGAAAACCGGTGGTAGGGCCCTTTAAGGTTCCAGAAGGTGTGAAAATGACCTCTGCAAAATATGTAGAGTTTCTGACTGACAACTTTCTTCCATGGTATAAAAAGCAGAATTGTGCCTTCAGGAGCAAGATCATCTTCATGCATGACAATGCACCATCTCATACTGCAAAGAATACCTCTGAGTCATTAGCTGCTATGGGCATAAAAGATGATAAACTCATGGTGTGACCACCATCTTCCCCTGACCTCAACCCTATAGAGAACCTTTGGAGTATCATCAAGCAAAAGATCTATGAGAGTGGGAGGCCGTTCACATCAAAACAGCAGCTCTGGGAGGCTATTCTGACTTCATGCAAAGAAATACAAGCATAAACTCTATAAAAACTCAAAAGATCAATGGATGCAAGAATTGTGAAGGTGATATCAAAGAAGGGTTCCTATGTTAACATGTAACTTGGCCTGTTAGGATGTTTTGGAGTTAAACAGCTTTTTTGTTCAGTGAATGTGACCTCCTAATGCTGCAAATTCCACAAATGAGCATTTTCAGTTCTTTAAAACATATCAAATGTATAGAAATTCTACAGTGCCTAATAATTTGGAACAGTGCATTTTGAGCTTTTATTCATTTTGGAGATTATACTGTTAACATTGGGAGGTGTCTTCAATAAAATTCAATGTATACTTTATTTGACTGACTGTTATTTGCACCGACCATTTCGGAAAATCCCCAAAAAATATAATTTGCATAACAATTTTATAACATGGTGTAGATTACCATGGCAGCTGAGGCAATGACCTGAAGTCTGTCATTGGTATCCACCTATTGGACCATGCCAGGGGCATAATGTAATATGATGTCTGACAAACTTAGAAGCACTATGTATCCGAAAACATTATAGAAGTGTTCACTGGCTCAAATCCTTTAATGGTACAAAAACCTAAAAAAAAATCTAAAATAAATACCACTAAAGTTCCATAAAGGAATAAACACCCCTAATAAATTAGTATTTTTTTTCATTCAAAATGTTTCTATTCTTAATAAAATGTAGAAACAAATTTGGACCGTTATACAGGGTCTTGCAAAAAATAAAAGATGGTATTTTTAATATTTTCCGCCACCCCTACACAATTTTATTGTAAATTAGTAAAAAGATTATATGTTACCTAAAATGATACCAATAACAACTTTAAATCTTAATATCTAAAAAGCCCTTATATACGTAGCTACGTGAGAGAAAAGAATATCAAGATATGGCTCTTCAGATTCAGCAACACAAAAATCCATTTTATTTTCAATAAAACATGCATTCAACACATTTGCATTCATTCTTACCAGACAAATACATTTAAGTGGCTTCTAAAAAATTGAAAGAACAATAAGAGGATTGCTGTGTTTTTTTTATTTCCTCCCTCCAAAAATATGTGAAATTTAATGAATAAAATTTAAACACCCCCAAACTTTGGTATTAAAATGGAGATATTGTGGTCTAAACCAGCAGTAACTGACATGGGTGAGACAGACACATGGACACAGGGAGCACCAATACACAAACAGGAAACTCCTTGGTCCCGATTCAACAAAACCACCGACCTTCACTCCAATGTTGATGAGGGGATGGAATGGAATGTAAGGGTACCGTCACACTGAAATGACGCTGCAGCGAAAATGACAACGATGTCGATCGCTGCAGCGTCGCTGTTTGGTCGCTGGAGAGCTGTCACGCAGACAGCTCTCCAGCGACCAACGATCCCGAAGTCCCCGGGTCACCAGGGTAAACATCGGGTTACTAAGCGCAGGGCCGCGCTTAGTAACCCGATGTTTACCCTGGTTGCCAGCGTGAACGTAAAAAAAACAAACACTACATACATATATTCCGTGTCTGTCCTCCGGTGCTGTGCTTTCCTCTGCACTGTCAGCGCCGGTCAGCCGGAAAGCAGAGCGGTGACGTCACCGCTGTGCTTTCTGGCTGGCCGGCGCTGACACAGGATGCAGGAGGAGTGCAGAGAAGCACAGCGCCGGGGACAGACAGCTGAAGGTAAGTATGTAGTGTTTGTTTTTTTTACGTTTACGCTGGTAACCAGGGTAAACATCGGGTTACTAAGCGCGGCCCTGTGCTTAGTAACCCGATGTTTACCCTGGTTACCAGTGAAGACATCGCTGAATCGGCGTCACACACGCTGATTCAGCGATGTCAGTGGGAGATCCAGCGACGAAATAAAGTTTCAGACGATCTGCTATGACGTACGATTCTCAGCGGGGTCCCTGATCGCAGTAGCGTGTCAGACACAGCGAGATCGTAACGATATCGCTGGAACGTCACGGATCGTGCCGTCCTAGCGACCAAAGTGCCACTGTGTGATGGTACCCTAAGGCTCTTGAGTCAACAAGAGGTGCATACTAGAGATAAGCGAATTTGTTCAAAAAACTTTCACCAATCTCAAATTTGGCAAGAACATTTGGATTTGTGTTCAGATTCCCAAGCTATTATCCTAAAAATCAACAACAATGGGCCATTGTTTGATAAATGACTGAGTTCACCATGGGCTTTTTCAGACGTCAGTGATTCCAGTAGCAGCACGGGTCCCAAAACGTCCCGCACATGTGCACACTAACGACATGCGGATTACATCCCTGTGTCAAAAATGTGATACGTACCGGTGCTTGGGAATCAATGGTACCGTTCATGCTGTGCCCCTGCACTGGGTGCTGAAGTGAAGACAGCTCACATCACTGTCTTCTGCTCATGGTGCTATCAGCGCTAGCATGGAAAAATGTTTAGAGTTATATTCAACTGTTAACAGTGAGAGCAGGTGGTGGCTGATGGGAGCATTCATCAACAGCCTGTGCTATAAATAAATACATTTAAAAGAAAAATGATGTGGGGTTTACCTGTATTTTTGATAGCCAGTCAGGCAAAACTGACAGCTGCGGGCTGCATCCCTCAGCTGTTAGTTTCAGCAAAGCTGTTTATCAAGAATAGAGAGGTCCCCATGATGAAGTTTGTAATTATTTAAACAAATAATTTAAGAAAATGGCCTCCATCTTTGACAACAAACCAAGCTTAAGCAGACAGATAAGGTCTAGTATTCTCAGGCTGGTGAGGGGCCATGGATATTGCCCCAACCTAAAAATAGCAGCACGCAGCTGCCCCAGAAATGGCACATCTATTAGATGGGCCAATTCGGGTGCTTTGCCCAGCTCTTCCCAATTGCCCTGTGGCTATGGCAAGTGGGGATCATATTTGTGGGTTTGATGTCACCTTTGTTTTGTCTGGTGACATCAAGCCCACGGCTGACTAATGGAGAGGTATTTTAAAGATGCCTCTTCATTACTAATTCTATGGTTATATTGTAAATAAACACACACTCAGAATAACATAATTTAATTGAAAGAATGACACAGACTTGTTAAATTAATCTAAATTAAACAATACTCTAACATACAGCCTGCAATCCAGCAGACACACTGAGCAGTGTGTGCTACCACTGCTCAGTATCGTGCTATGAGCTCCTATGATGCGACTGAGATCACTGCAAGCATGAGAAAGTTATCATGCTTGCAGTGCAGTTCGAATGGTCCCGGGAGCTCACAGCCAATGAATTAAGCGAGCGCTGTGGGAAAAGTTGCCACAGAGCTCGTAATAATGTCAGTGAGTTAAGCTGATTTCATGGTGAGAACTTTCTCACACTCACGGTGATGTCTGTCAAGTCATAGGAGTTCACCGCAAGACACTGAACAGTGGCAGCACACGCTGCTCAGTGTCTTTTGGATAGTAGGCTGTATAGTTACGTCATGCAACAATGCAGACTGCCGTATACACATAGAAGAGCAACATGGATTATTATCTTCTCAGCAGACATGTGAGGAATATTGTTGTTTATTATTTTAGTTCCGTTGCTTGAGACATTGGCTTCTGTGGACTGGGCGATGACGTGGGTATGGGTTTATTCTGGGTGTGTGTTTTTTATACAATATGACTAAGAGGTTAGCAATGAGGCTGTCTTATAGACGCTTCTCCATTACTAACCTCTGGGCTTGATGTCACCTGACAATATCAAGGTGACATCAGCCCCACAAATATGAACCCCACTTGCTACTACCATAGGGCAAGTGGGAGGAGTAGGGCAAAGCAACAGAATTAACACTTCTAATAGATCAAATCAGCTGTCATGTACCTGAAATGATGCTCAGCATCAGAGCACGCATCAAAGGGGATACAAGACCTATGGTGTTCCAATACGTCATAGGTTGTGAAGGGGTTAAATTAATTTATTGATCACTCTTCATTACTCTACTTAGTCTTGTATTAAATGTGTAAACATGCCATCTGAGAACAGCGACCAGTTGCACATGCTTGCTTGCGAAAAGTGAAGCTATCTACATTTTGGTTCTATAAGGTTTATTAAAGAAAAGTGTATTTTTATACATATGTATATAAGAGAAAGCAACTGCATAATCCTGAAAGTTAAAAAAGTGTTCACCTACTAAAGTGTGTTCATTGTTTGAAATAATTTCTTGAAGTAATTAGTCTAATAATAAATTTGTACACACGCTACCTGGGAACAGTGGCCAGTGACACATGCATGATTGTGACAAGTGAGTCTACACGCATTTCCTGATCACATCCCATTTTGTAAAGTCATGTGACTTTTTTCATCTTCAACTTTAAAATAAAAGATTTCGTTATTTTTATATTTGTTTTAATTGTTGATAAAGTGATATTGATACTCTTGATTAGAACCCAAATAGTAAAGTTCGGCGTCTGTACATGTACTGTTTGGGCATGGACACCAAACATGGACTTCACAAGGAAGTCTGTGTTACTGTTTGGGTTCTGCTCCCCAAACATAGGTGTTTGTCACACTGTCATGGGCACGACAGCGCAGCAAACAAAGCTTCTGATCAGCGGTAAAATCATTCCCATGCTGTCAAATGACAGAGTGAGCCCGCAGCTGTGATAGGAGTTAAAAAGTTTACCTGAGGCTCACTGGCGGTAATTGATATGGCTACTGCTCCCATCAACATATGTGTAATAATTATAGGGGTTACCTTAGGAGACTCTTTGCATGGAACAAGACAACTACAGGACACAGTTTTATAAGTGGTTAAGTCTATATTATCACACGGTGATTCAAACAGGTGCAGAGAGAAACTCAAGTCCACAACACTTGGTGTAGATATTAAACGCAGCTTAGCAGTCTATAGGGAACTTCAGAGGAAAATGCAATGAAGCAGAAAGTCTATGAAGCACAGTTATTCTTGAGGATACTTGACACGAATAAGTTCTTGTTTACTCCAAACACAGATAGATATGCTTATAAGGCTGTTCAAATAATATCTTAGCTCAACCAGGGAGGCCTGGGTAATAGTCTCAGGTTTTTGCAGAGCAGCAACAGCTTACATGTCCAACAAATGCAGATGCAAGTAAACACAAGTAGCCAGATGAGAAGGAAGATTACTGGAAACCGGTGTATGCAGCAGGAACTCAAAGTAGAGTAGCAGGATAAACACACAGGTTCACAGGAGCAAGTACAAAGCCAGGAAGCCACCAGGGTCAGAAGCTGGATGCAAGGCAGAATACTCTAGCACAGACTAAAGGCTGGGGTGGAGTTATATAGCAGTAAGACAGAGTGCACATGAGACCAAAGATGCCATCTTGGAAAAGGGCACTAATGCACAAAAGGTAATCAAAAAATGTTCAGAGTCCTGACACTATGCTTGCTGTCACTAATAACAGTGAGAGCAGGCAGCGGCTGATGGGAGTATTCATCAGCTAGCTCCTGCACTCTAAATAGATAATTAAAAAAATGACATGTGAGTTCCCCTGTATTTTTGATAATTAGCCAGGCAAAACTTACGCTGGGGTTGCAACCCTTAGCTGTTAGCTTCTGCAAGAGTGGTTATCAACCATACAGCAGAAGGGTCCCTACTCTGATTTTTAAAATTATTTAAACAACCAACCAAGCTAAAGCATACATGGAGATTGCCACACTTCAGCCTGAAAATAGCAGTCCCCAGCCTTCCAGAAAAGGCAAATCTATTTGATGAGCCAATTCTGGCATGTTATCTTGCTCTTCCCACTTGCCATGCAGTGGTGACAAGTGGGGTTCATATTTGTGAGGTTGATGCCACCTTTGTATTGTACGGTGACATCTATAAGATACCTATCCATTACTAATCCTATAGTTGTATTGTAAATAAACACACAGCCAGTATAAAGTCTTTTATTTGAAATAAAACAAGACAAACTTACTTTTTTATTTAAAAATAAAAACACAGTTATACTCACCTAATGTCCATTCCATTGAATCCTCCAGTAATAAAACAAAAATAAAAAAAACAACAGTATCCCTTACCTGTCCATTGCTCTGTCTCATGCCATAATCCATGTCTGTGGATAAACAGTTTTCAACCTGGAGGGTGCCAAGGTGAGACCATCCATGCTGAGAACCACTGGGAATGAGCTGCTGTGAGTGCAGCATCAGTGAACAGCGGTGACATCATCGAGGTTACTGCAGGTCAATGAGGCTGTGTTCCCAGCTGGGCCAAAGAACTGCAGTCACATCGGTGTGATCACCGCTTGCACAGTGAGAAAAAGCCTCACGGTGCAGCAGTAAGTTCATGGGAGAAATTTCTCCGGGTGAACTCACAGTTGCACTGTGAGACTGTATCTCATTGTGCTAGCAGTGATTACTGAAGTCCAGGGTGCCGTTTGGGAATGCAGCCTGAGTGACCTGTGGTAACCTCATTGAATTCACTGACACTGAGCTCACAGCAGCTCATTCATCAGTGGTTCTCAGCCTGTATGGTCGCATCTTGGCATCATTCAGCTAGAAAACTGTTAAACCCTAAACATGGATTATGGTGTGGGACAGAATGACGGATAGGTGAGGGATAATGTTGTTTTTATTTTTGTTTTATTACAGGAGATGAAGGATTCAATGGAATGGATGTTGACATGAGTATGGTTTTATTTATATTAATTAAAGGATTCTGTGTCATTCTTTCAATTAAAAGACTTTATTCTGGCTGTGTGTTTATTTACAATAAAACTATTGGATTAGTAATGGAGAGGCCTCTCTATTACTAATCCGTGGTCTTGATGTCACCAGACATTACAAAGGAGACATCAACCCCACAAATATGAACCCTTCTTGCCACCACCACATGACAAACGGGAAGAGCCAGGCAAAGCACCAGAATTGGTGCATCTAATACATTCACTTTTTCTGGGCAGCTGCGGGCAGCTATTTTTAGGTTGGGGTGGCCAATATCCCTGGCCCCTTACCAGCCTAAGAATACCGGCCCAAGCTGTCTGCTGTAGCTTGGCTGATTTTCAAAAGTGCCTTGCTTTAAAATACCAAGCCACTATTATTTCTGTTATTTCTCACAGAAAGGGGTGCCTACTTTAAATTTATGGTTATTATCAAGTTGCCTAAGGCAAATAATTCCTAACTAAAGACATAACTTATGGTCTTTAGTTAGGGATTATTTGACTTGAGCAATTTGTCAATAGCCATATGTTTACACAACGCTGACTATTGGGAACCGCATTAGTTGAAAAACCCAATTAAAATTTTTCACATGGAGGAGAACAAAATCCACTCTCTGGACTTTTCTTTGAGATCCACAGTGGACAGTTCTAAAGATAGCTAGAGCAGCAAATTTGGCCAAAGAGTTTTACAATAAGTAATAATGCATTTCCCCATCTGTGTCAGATGACTCTCTGGCTGGGAGCTACATCTGTTTCAACTGCAGTTGTTTGTCTTCTCCTACACCTCTTCCTGATCTTGCTCAACTGACATGACTTTTCTCCAACAAACAGAGGGCACATCACTGATTCCACACAGTAATCTTATTCTTTTTGCTCATGCAAGACAGAGTGCTGCCAAGCAGATTTACAGATTGAAAGCCCGAAGAGAAAAGACGAGAAAAGCCACTCAGTAGAAAAGCCACTCAGTGGAAGAGTTGCTAATGTGCATAAAGAAGCAACAAGTCCTCTGTGAACTGCAGTTTCGATTTATCATGACTGACGACTGGCAGCACCATCGGACTGCCTGCCTACCTGCTGACTACATTGTTCTGCTGCTGCAAATGCTGACATGCCACACTCTGCTGGGTACTCGCTAACTGTCCATCATGTTATCTATAAAGTAGTACTGCTTCTATAATGCTTGACTATATTACTGATGCTGGAAACAAAGTTTCATGTTTTTGTATCCTCCAAAACAGTTCTGAAAAGAAAGCTAATGTTTTAAAAGGTTTGATGGCAAAAAGTCAAAAATTCTTCACTTTCAAAAAAGTGCCACTGTATTGTCTCCAGATGACTTGATAAAAACAGTTATAATTACCTAATGATTTGTGCTTACACTGCGTGCAGAATTATTAGTCAAGTTGTATTTTAGAGGATTATTTTTATTATTGTTCAACAACTATGTTCTCAATCAACCCAAAAGACTAATAAATATCAAAGTTTAATATTTTTGGAAGTTGGAGTGAGGTTTTTTTTTTAGATTTGGCTATCTTAGGAGGATATCTGTTTGTGCAGGTAACTGTTACTGTGTAGAATTATTAGGCAACTTAATAAAAACCCAAATATATTTCCATCTCACTTGTTTATTTTCACCAGGTAAACCAATATAACTGCACAAAATTAAGAAATAAACATTTCTGACATGCAAAAACAAAACCCCCCAAAATTAGTGACCAATACAGCCACCTTTCTTTATGATGACACTCAAAAGCCTTCCATCCATAGATTCTGCCAGTTGCTTGATCTGTTTACAATCAACATTGCATGCAGCAGCCACCACAGCCTCCCAGACACTGTTCCAAGAGGTGGACTGTTTTCCCTCCCTGTAGATCTCACATTTTATGAGGGACCACAGGTTCTCTATGGGGTTCAGATCAGGTGAACAAGGGGGGCATGTCATTATTTTTTCTTCTTTGAGACCTTTACTGGTCAGCTACGCTGTGGTGTAGTTGGAGGCCTGTGATGGAGCATTGTCCTGTATGAAAATCATGTTTTTCTTGAACGATACCGACTTCTTCCTGTACCACTACTTGAAGAAGCCTTCCAGAAAAAAGGAGTTGAGCTTCACTCCATCCTCAACCTTTAAAGGTCCCACAAGTTCATCATTGATGATACCAGCCCATACCAGTACCCCACCTTCACCTGGCTGGCGTTTGCGTCGGAGTGGAGCCCTCTGTCCTTTACTGATCCAGCCTCTGGCCCATCAAGAGTCACTCTCATTTCATCAGTCCATAAAACCTTTGAAAAGTCAGTCTTAAGATATATCTTGGCCCAGTCTTGATGTTTTATCTTATGTTTATTGTTCAAATGTGGTCATTTTTCAGCCTTCCTTCTTTGGCCATGTCCCTGAGTATCGCACACCTTGTGCTTTTTGTTACTCCAGTAATGTTACAGCTCTGAAATATGGAAAAACTGGTGGCAAATGGCATCTTGGCAGCTTCATGCTTGATTTTCCTCAATTCATGGGCAGTTATTTTGCGTGTATTTTGCCCAACATGCTTCTTGCGACCCTTTTGGCTATTTCCCATGAAACGCTTCATTCTTCGGTGATCACGCTTCAAAAGTTTGGCAATTTCAAGACTGCTGCATCCCTATGCAAGACATCTCACAATTTTGGACTTTTCAGAGCCCGTCAAATCTCTCTTCTGATCCATTTTGCCAAAGGAAAGGAAGTTGCCTAATAACTAAGCACACCTTTTATAGGGTTTTGATGTCATTAGACAACACCCCTCCTCATTACAGAGATGCACATTACCTGATTTACTTAATTGGTAGTTGGCTCTCAAGCGTGAACAGCTTGGAGTAGGACAACATGTATAAAAAGTATCATGTGATCAAAATACAACTTGCCTAATAATTCTGTACACAGTGTAGTAAACTGGTTGTAGACCACTCAGAAAGGATTTTTTTTTTCTTCTGGTTGATGAAAGGCCTCATATTCAAAACAGCACAGTACACCTGTTTTGTCTCTTATTTAAAGGGATAATTTGTTGTACTGTTTACATAAAACTTCTTCTTCATTTAGCAAAGCGCAATGCTCTTTATACTCTACAAACGGAGATAAGTGTTGAACTCAACCATGTGCAAGTAGACATCTAACCCCCAAAATGATAATTTTTAGATCAGACATTTTTATAACATTTATCTCAATTGGACTTGCTGAAATCTATGCCAAAGTAACTATACCAACTGTACTCAAATTAATTGAATTGATTATCAATCACAAAAAAATCTGGATCACATCTGCTGCACGTGAAAAATACCCTAAAGCTCATCACTGTGCAAATACAATATTATATAGTATTGCAAACAAAAGAAACTTTACAACGCCCATATCTTTTCATACAGATAAGAGCATATTTTGCTAAATATGTTCTATCTGTTTTTCCTTTTTTTTTTGTTCTCCCAAAATTGTAACTCGCATGTCATACCATCTTTGACCATAACTTATCCTCTAATTATCACATATTTATATGATTATCATGACATGCAGTGTAAAAGCAACAACTACTTGAGGGACTAGACAAATTCCTTTTGGGTTTTGCAGACCACCTTACGTGTGCTGACACCATCACAATACTTTCACAGAATGCAGACATAATTTAAGTCTTCCAATTATACTGGAGTTTCAGAGATTACAGTGTGATATTACATCTCATTATGTGATTTTATGTGAATAGAAATTACATGCCTTCCCATGTTTCTTTTAAGTTATCTCAAAATGGTGAAATTGAGTGGTAACTTGATAAATACAGGAAATTGTTGGGGGCATTTGTAGGAAAGAAAGAACAACACATGTATTCCTTTTTTGCAGTTCTCAACAAGGCCACATCAAACTCTATTTCTCAAGCCACAAGAACAAGCATGTTGCATAAAACCACATAAATTATCTGCAAAGTCAGGTGACGCCTGTCTGCTTCACATTATCCTATTCTTTTCTCTGCACAAAAATAAACACAGGTTCTTATACACCACAATGTTTGTTTCTTAATTGTACTTAATTCTTTGATGTCTACTTTATTTGACCCATTGTTTAATATTGGCAACAAGTTAAATACTTTAGATAATGGTTTTAAATAACTGGATTTAGAGTATAGATATCAAATATTTCCGCAAATTTAGTCTGCTTCTTAAAAAAGTAATAATGTAGCATATTAATTTTTTTGTAAACCTTACTACTATTCAGGTTGACCTGCTTGATTTTTTTCTTGGGCAACTTATCCATAAACCTCAGACAGTCAACATTTTTACAGACACAATGGAAAACCATAATGAATCATTAGTAATTTGAATATGTACAGCTTGGAATGCTATGCATACAATAGTTACGTGTAATGTGAATTTTAAAATAATCATATGTATAAATATGTATAATGGTGCCTTACATTACAGAATCATAAAATAGCCACTTCTAATATCCTAGTAGCTGTGAGGCTGAACTTGTTAGCAGCTTTTCGCTATTTAATCTGAGAACAACATAATACCAGGGCAGATACTTACTCGGCTCCTAGTTGTAGTTTTGATATAATCAGTGCTTTATCAGCAGGAGATTATTATTAGAGAATGTTAGGGTACCGTCACACTATACCATTTTGATCACTCCGATGGTACGATTCGTGACGTTCCAGCGATATCGTTACGATATCGCTGTGTCTGACACGCAGCAGCGATCAGGGATCCTGCTGAGAATCGTACGTCGTAGCAGATCGTTTAGAACTTTCTTTCATCGCTGGATCTCCCGCTGTCATCGCTAGATCGGTGTGTGTGACACCGATCTAGCGATCTAGCGATGCGATCCAGCGATGCGTTCGCTTGTAACCAGGGTAAACATCGGGTAACTAAGCGCAGGACCGCGCTTAGTAACCCGATGTTTACCCTGGTTACAAGCATAAAACAAAAAAAAAACAAACAGCACATACTTACATTCTGGTGTCCGTCAGGTCCCTTGCCGTCTGCTTCCCGCACTGTGACAGCCGGCCGTAAAGTGAAAGCAGAGCACAGCGGCTGTGCTTTCACTTTCACTTTACGGCCGGCAGTCAGTGAGTGCGGGAAGCAGACGGCAAGGGACCTGATGGACACCAGAATGTAAGTATGTGCTGTTTTTTTTTTTTTAGTTTTACGCTTGTAACCAGGGTAAACATCGGGTTACTAAGTGCGGTCCTGCGCTTAGTTACCCGATTTTTACCCTGGTTACCCAGGGACCTCGGCATCGTTGGTCGCTGGAGAGCTGTCTGTGTGACAGCTCCCCAGCGACCACACTACGATTTACCTACGATCACGGCCAGGTCATATCGCTGGTCGTGATCGTAGGTAAATCGTTTAGTGTGACGGTACCCTTAGGGCTAGCGGAATACAGCAAATAATATAAAGGGAGATAAAAGATGCGTTCACAGCCCAGGGTCCACCGTGCAGAGATGGAACCTGCTGCTGAGTAATGGCGGATGGACGCTTGCTCACATGTGGGCTTAGACCTCACCCAGTGTGATTGGAAGAAAACTCTGTTGCTGCACAGAGTCACCAAATATACGCTGCGCCCAGTTATCATGTGCATGGAGGGTGTGGAGACAGATGAATAGTAGGGTGCAGATTCACATGCAGATAATATTTGGAAGGAGGGAACAGGACAAAGTTATTTTACTGAGTAGTTGATGTGGTAGGCTTGTTTGAAGAGATGGGTTTTTAAAGCGCGCTTGAATAGGTCGGGGCTAGGTATCAGTCTGATCGTCTGGGGAAGTGCATTCCAGAGAGCTGGCGCAGCACGAGAGAAGTCTTGGAGACGGATGTGCGAGGTTTGGATTACGGGGGATGTTAGTCTTAGGTCATTTGTAGAACGGAGGGCACGTGTAGGACGATAGACGGAGATGAGAGAGGAGATATAAGGCGGTGCAGAACTGTGGAGAGCTTTATGGGTGAGAGAGATGAGTTTATACTGGAAAAACACCAGTATACAGGCAAAGATGCTTACCTGTTCAAGGCCTCCAACAATTGCACTAACCAGGGTGCAGCGGACCCAAGTTAAGATGGCAAATACACAGGTGCAATATCATCTTAACTTGGGTCCGCTGCACCCTGGTTAGTGCAATTTTTGGAGGCCTTGAACAGGTAAGCATCTTTGCCTGTATACTTGTATTTTTTTGTTTAGAATAGTGGAGGTCTTTCCTCTTATGGTGTTTTTTTAGATTAGGACTGCCAATATGTAAGGACCCTTGACGTGGGTTGGCAGCTTAAATATTGTGGCCATAATATCGACCAATACCTTGCATACATTGTTATGTTTTTGGTGCACTGTATATTTTTCCAGGGTGCGGCTGGGCCCTAGATGGCTCTGTACACTGTGGCCTCTGTTCGCACGGGATGCATTATGGTAAGCCCGCTATATGGCGTCATTAATAGGCTTTGAGCCATATACTTTGCATTCCTGTGTGAACACGCCACATACAGACTATTTGTTTGCACAGGTGCACCAAGTGGCCAATTCCTCATTGTAGGGTGGCTGCATTATCGGTATTATTGCACCTGTGTATTTGCCATCTTAACTTGGGTCCGCTGCACCCTGGTTAGTGCAATTGTTGGAGGCCTTGAACAGGTAAGCATCTTTGCCTGTATACTGGTGTTGTTTTGTTTAGAATAGTGGAGGTCTTTCCTCTTATGGTGTTTTTTTTTTTAGTTTATACTGGACCCTGTAGCGAATGGGTAGCCAGTGTACTGACTGGCACAAGATGGAGGTATCGGTGAAGCGGTTGGACAGAAATATGACCCTGGCTGTTAAGGACTGGCGGAACGCACCAAGTATAGATAATAAGAAACTAGGTGCGTTCGCAGTCCGAGGTCCACCGTGCAGGTAAAAGACCCTGCTGCTAGTAAGACGGACTATATGGCGGTACTAAGTATACACACATGGGTTAACTTCACCCTGCGCGAAGGAAGCGATCCTGTTGCGTCACAGAACCGCAGTACCGCACATAAAGCGCGAGCAAGAAGTCAGCGGACTCAACCCCTACACAGGATTGAAGTCCGATTAGACACTTGCTGGCACAACACCGCAACTGGGTGTGTCAGAGGAACATAAATAATATTATAAAGGCACAAGAGTGCGTGCGGTGCCGCACTGACGGACGCCACTAACCACCCAGGCTTGGGTCAGGAAAGCGCAGAGCAAGCGCACGGCGCCGTACTGGCAGACACAGCAACTGGTAGCTGTAATGTGTGTTTCGTGCTGTTGGATAAGTCGGGCGCTAAATAGCAAACATACACCTTTCGCAAACAGACATTCAATAGGGAGGGTTATTTAAAGAGCGACTTTCACTCACAACACACACACATATTTACAAGACAATACTAGCGCATGGCCGTGCGGTCATGCGCAGTTTATATAGTAGCAGCACAGGAAGCGGCTCCAGAAGTTTTGCCCTTTCAGGACCTGCCAAGAGGACCAATGGGATGTGCTGCAATACCTGAGCATGTGACCCTCGATCTCCAACGGGAGATCCTGCCCTGGGCATGCTCAGACAGAGAAAAGCAGGACTTAGATCCAGAAACGTCCACTCGCCGCTGCCCAGCACTGGCTTCAATGGCAGAAGCAGGAAAAGCAGCAGTAACTCTTCGCACAGAGTCAGACTGAGCGAGACGCTGGGATCGACGTCCCTGCCGAGCAAACTCCACCGTGGCTGGAGAAGAATGGGAGACCGCAGCGGAGACGGATCGAGATTCCCCCAGTGCAGCAGAGGAAACTCGACTCCTAACATTACCCCCCCTCCTAGGGCTCCCCCCTCCTTGGGCCTCGCCACGTTCGAAGGCAGCAATGAGCTGCGGGGCCCGAATGTGCTCCACAGGCTCCCAGGACCTGTCCTCGGGGCCATAACCCTTCCAGTCCACCAAATAAAATTTTTTGCCACGTACCACCTTGCACCCCAAAATAGCGTTCACCTCATAATCGTCCGTAGACGAACCCGATGTCCCAGCAGATGACTCGGAAAACCGGGACATATACACAGGTTTCAAGAGGGACACATGAAAGTTGTCGGTGATACCCAGGCGTGGCGGAAGGGCCAAACGATAGACCACAGGATTAACCTGCTCGAGGACCTTGAACGGACCCAAGTAGCGAGGAGCAAATTTAGTGGACTCAACTCGCAGCCTGGTGTTACGGGCGGAGAGCCACACCAAGTCGCCAGGAGCAAAGGTCGGAGCGGGGCGCCGATGAGCATCGGCGGAGGACCTCATTCTCTCCTTAGTGGCCCGAATGGCATCCTGAGTGCGGTCCCAAATATCCCGTGCCTCCACAGCCCAGTCTGCCACCCTGGAGTCGGCGGAAGACACGGGCATAGGCACAGGTACCCGTGGATGCTGACCATAGTTGAGGAGGAATGGGGTTTGTCCAGTGGAGTCGGCTACGGCATTGTTCAGTGCAAACTCTGCCCATGATAGCAAGGATGCCCAGTCATCCTGCCTGGCTGAAACAAAATGTCGCAGGTATGTGACCAAGGTCTGGTTGGCCCTCTCTACCAACCCATTCATCTCGGGATGATAAGCGGAAGAGAGATTCAACTCAATACTGAGAAAACGACAAAGCTCTCTCCAGAACCGAGACGCAAACTGGGGACCCCGGTCACTGACAATTTTGTCAGGCATACCATGTAGGCGGAAGATGTGTTTCATGAACAACGCTGCCAAGGCCCGTGCAGAAGGTAACCATGGTAGCGGCACCAAATGCACCATTTTTGAGAAATGATCGGTGATGACCCAAATGATGGTACAGCCGCGAGACTTGGGTAAACCCACAACAAAGTCCATCCCGACCATCTCCCAGGGCCTATCTGCCACCGGCAAGGGATAGAGCAACCCAGCTGGCCTTTGACGTGGAGATTTATTTTTGGCGCAGGAGACAGATGCCAGAATATAATCCCTGACATCCCGGACCATATGCGGCCACCAGTACGTCCTCGCCAGTAGCTCAGATGTCCTCTTTGTCCCAAAGTGTCCACCCACCCTGGACGAATGAGCCCAAGAGAGAACCTCCGGTCGCAAATTAATGGGCACAAAAGTCTTGCCCGGAGGCACAGACTCTAGCGAAACCGGCGCTACGGTTCTCAGGCTCTCTGAAGTGACAATAAGCCGAGGCTCCTCTTCCTCCTCCTCAGTTGACATAAGGGAGCGAGAGAGAGCGTCAGCACGGATATTCTTCTCCCCGGCGAGATAATGAAGGGAAAAGTGGAACCGGGAGAAGAACAGGGACCCTCTGGCCTGGCGAGAATTTAGCCGCTGGGCTGTTTGTAAATAGACCAAATTTTTGTGGTCCGTGTAAACTTGGAAGGGAAACCGCGCACCCTCCAGAAGGTGTCTCCACTCCGAAAAGGCCAACTTCATTGCTAGCAACTCCCTGTCTCTGATGGAGTAGTTTCTCTCCGCTGGCGTGAAGGTCTTAGAGAAGAAGAAGCATGGATGCTTCCGACCTTGAGCATCCTTTTGATAGAGGACTGCTCCAGCACCAACGGACGAGGCATCCACCTCCATTAGGAATGGCTTATCCATGTCGGGACGATGTAAGATGGGAGCGCTAGCAAAGTGGGACTTAATAGAAGTGAAGGACTTGGAGACCTCTTCCGACCACAATTTGGGATTCGCTCCCTTCTTGGTGAGGGCCACCAAGGGAGGTACCAGAGTTGAGAAGTGGGGAATGAACTGGCGGTAATAGTTTATGAACCCCATAAAGCGCTGCACCGCTTTAAGAGAATGGGGCTCTTGCCAGTCCATCACAGCCTGTAGCTTGGCAGGATCCATAGCCAATCCCTGGGCGGAGATGATATAGCCCAGGAAAGGTAAGGACTCCTGCTCAAACACACACTTCTCCAACTTCGCATAAAGAGAGTTTGCCCGTAGGAGGTCGAAGACTCTGCCAACATTTCTTCGGTGGGAGTCAATATCTGGAGAAAAGATGAGGATATCATCCAGATAGACTACAACCGAGGTGGAAAGCATATCCCGGAAGATGTCGTTGACAAAGTCTTGGAAAACGGCAGGTGCATTACAGAGCCCGAAGGGCATCACCAGATACTCATAGTGCTCATCTCTGGTGTTAAACGCCGTTTTCCATTCGTCCCCCTCACGGATGCGAATCAGGTTATAAGCACCCTGCAGATCTAGTTTAGTAAACACTCTAGCTCCCCGAAGCCTATCGAAAAGCTCAGATATCAAAGGCAAAGGGTACTTGTTCTTAACTCTGATAGCATTAAGACCCCTGTAGTCTATGCATGGACGTAGTTCTCCACTCTTTTTCTGCACGAAAAAGAACCCTGCCCCAGCAGGTGACACTGACTTCCTGATGAACCCTCTTGCTAAATTCTCTTGAATGTACTGAGACATTGCCTCCGTTTCCGGGAGAGATAATGGATAGACTCGACCCCGGGGAGGCTCAGCACCAGGCAAGAGATCAATAGGACAGTCATAGGGGCGATGGGGCGGAAGGGTCTCCGCTGCCTTTTTGGAGAACACGTCTGCATAAGACCAATATTGCTTGGGGAGAGAGGAAAGATCTGCGGGTACCTCTGTAGTAGCAACCTGAACGCACTCTCGATGACACCTGTTCCCACAAGATTCACCCCATCCCTAAATTCTGCCTGAGGACCACTCGATGTGAGGAGAGTGGTACCGTAACCAAGGTATCCCTAAGAGAACCTCATCAATTCCCTCAGGAATGACGAGTAGAGATATAACCTCCTGATGAGATGGTGACATGGACAGAGTAAAAGGGATAGTTTGATGTGTAATCTGTGCGGGCAGTGTCGACCCATTCACCACTCGTACCGTTACTGGTTGAGATAGCATGACCAGAGGAATTGCGTGACGTTGGGCGAAGGCTGAAGATATAAAATTGCCCTCCATCCCAGAATCCACGCAGAGTTCTACCGAGTGAGAGGATGAGCCCAATGTTATTGTCCCCTTAAAGGACGATTTGGAGGCAAACGTCGCCGTGTCTAGTGCACCTCCATCAACTACCACTAGATGCTGACGTTTCCTCGACCGCTGGAGACATCTGGAGGCAAGATGTCCTGACTGTTGGCAAAGATGACAAATCTGGAGTGCACGAGCGGTCCGGGACTTAGATCCCGCTCGTGACTCTACCACAGGCTCATGGCGCTCAGGAGCCTGGTCTGGAGATTCCAAAGGTTTGGCGAAGGTGGGAGCCAGCCGAAACCGCTGCCTACACTGGGCTCGTTCTAACCTCCGCTCGTGAAAACGGAGATCAATACGAGTGGATAGAGTAATTAATTTCTCCAGTGTGGCGGGAATCTCCCTAGTGGCCAGGGCGTCCTTAACGTGGTCAGCCAGCCCCCTCCAAAATATTGGAATGAGAGCTTTATCCGACCACTCCAGCTCAGATGCTAAGGTGCGGAAGTGGATGGCAAAATGACTGATCAAGGACAAGCCCTGAGTCAATGCCAACAATTGGAGTGCCGTATCATGGGTGACACGAGGTCCTAAAAAGACCTGTTTCAGAGTGCTCAGAAACAACGGAGCACTCTGTACCACATGATCGTTACGCTCCCATAGCGGCGTAGCCCACTGCAACACCCTGTCCGATAGAAGAGACACTATAAATCCCACCTTAGCCCGCTCTGTAGGGAAACGAGAGGCCAGAAGCTCGAGATGGATAGAGCACTGACTCACGAAACCCCTACAAGACTTACTGTCACCAGAGAATTTCTCTGGAAGCGGGAGGCGAGTTAGAGTCGGGACAGGAGCGGCAGTGGACAAGGTGGCTGCAGCAACACTAGCAGCCTGAACAGCGACAGCAGTGACATCCACAGCTGAGGTTGAAGGCTCAAGAGCCGCCAACCTTCCCTCCAGCTGCTGGATGTACCGCTGTGAACGCTGATCGTCCATCATTTACTAGCCAGACCTTGGCGCTAGTATTATGTTAAGGACCGGCGGAACGCACCAAGTATAGATAATAAGATACTAGGTGCGTTCACAGTCCGAGGTCCACCGTGCAGGTAAAAGACCCTGCTGCTAGTAAGACGGACTATATGGCGGTACTAAGTATACACACATGGGTTAACTTCACCCTGCGTGAAGGAAGCGATCCTGTTGCGTCACAGGACCGCAGTACCGCACATAAAGCGCGAGCAAGAAGTCAGCGGACTCAACCCCTACACAGGATTGAAGTCCGATTAGACACTTGCTGGCACAACACCGCAACTGGGTGTGTCAGAGGAACATAAATAATATTATAAAGGCACAAGAGTGCGTGCGGTGCCGCACTGACGGACGCCACTAACCACCCAGGCTTGGGTCAGGAAAGCGCAGAGCAAGCGCACGGCGCCGTACTGGCAGACACAGCAACTGGTAGCTGTAATGTGTGTTTCGTGCTGTTGGATAAGTCGGGCGCTAGATAGCAAACATACACCTTCCGCGAACAGACATTCAATAGGGAGGGTTATTTAAAGAGCGACTTTCACTCACAACACACACACATATTTACAAGACAATTCTAGCGCATGGCCGTGCGGTCATGCGCAGTTTATATAGTAGCAGCACAGGAAGCGGCTCCAGAAGTTTTGCCCTTTCAAGACCTGCCAAGAGGACCAATGGGATGTGCTGCAATACCTGAGCATGTGACCCTCGATCTCCAACGGGAGATCCTGCCCTGGGCATGCTCAGACAGAGAAAAGCAGGACTTAGATCCAGAAACGTCCACTCGCCGCTGCCCAGCACTGGCTTCAATGGCAGAAGCAGGAAAAGCAGCAGTAACTCTTCGCACAGAGTCAGACTGAGCGAGACGCTGGGATCGACGTCCCTGCTGAGCAGACTCCACCGCGGCTGGAGAAGAATGGGAGACCGCAGCGGAGACGGATCGAGATTCCCCCAGTGCAGCAGAGGAAACTCGACTCCTAACACTGGCTGCCGCATTCAAGATGAATTGGAGAGGAGAAAGTTTGAAAAGAGGGAGACCGATCAGAAGAGAGTTGCAGTAGTCCAGACAAGAATGAATAAGAGCATCAGTAAGAGTCTTAGCAATTTCAAAGGTGAGAAAAGGTCAGATTCTGGAGATGTTTTTAAGATGCAGGTGACAGGAGCGAGTGAGTGATCGGATATAGGGAGTAAAGGAAAGTTCGGTGTCGAATATGACCCCAAGACAATGGGCATGCTGTTTGGAAGTTATGGTTGAACTCTCCAGGGTAATTTCGATGTTGGGTAGAGTGAGGTTAGTAGAAGGGAGAAACACAAGTAGTTCAGTTTTGGAGAGATTTAGTTTCAGATAGAGGGAGGACATGATGTTAGAGACAGCAGACAGACAATCCTTGGTATTTTGAATTAGGGTTGGGGCGATGTCGGGGGAATATGTGTAAAATTGGGTGTCGTCAGCATAGAGATGGTACTGGAACCCAAAACTGCTGATTGTTTGTCCAATAGGGGCAGTGTATAAAGAGAAGAGGAGGGGGCCCAGGACTGAGCCCTGCGGAACCCCGATAGTAAGGGGACGAGGAGAGGAAGAGGAGCCGGCAAAAGATACAGTGAAGGAGCAGTCAGATAGGTAGGAGGAGAACCAGGAGAGGGCTGTGTCCTTGAGGCCTATGGAGCAGAGGATGGTGAGAAGGAGCTGGTGATCCACAGTATCAAATGCGGCAGATAGATCCAGGAGAATCAGCATAGAGCAATGACCTTTGGATTTAGCTGGTTTTAGATCATTAGAGACTTTAGTGAGGGCAGTTTCAGTGGAGTGTAAAGAGCGGAAACCAGATTGTAAGGGGTCAAGAAGAGAGTTATCCGAGACATAGCGGATTAGACGGGAATGGACCAAGCGTTCCAGGAGTTTAGAGATGAAGGAAAGGTTAGAGACAGGTCTTTAGTTACCCGTGCAGTTCTGGTCCAGGGATGGCATTTTTAATAAAGGGGTAATGATGGCATGTTTGAATGAGGAGGAAAAGATACCTGAGGAAAGAGAGAGGTTAAATATTTTAGTCAGGTGAGTGGTGACCACTGGTGAGAGAGACTGCAGGAGAGGTGAAGGAATGGGGTCACTATTGCAGGTTGTAGGCCGAGCAGAAGTGAGGAGCTTGGAAACTTCTTCTTCTGAAACAGGCTCAAAGATGTCTAATGAGCTTGAGGTGCAGCAGGGAAGGGGATCCAGGCACTGAGGAGATTGGGCTGAGATATCCTGATGGATGTGGTTGATTTTTTCTAGGAAATTAGTGGCCAGATCCTCACCACTGAGATTGGAGATGGGGGCCTGTACTTTAGGTTTCAGGAGTGAGTTTAATGTTTCAAAAAGTCATTTTGGGTTGTTGGATAGTGAGGTGATGAGGGTGGTGAAGTAGAATTGTTTGGCCAGAGAAAGGGCAGAGTTATATGTTTTGAGCATGAACTTATAGTGGATGAAGTCTTCTGCTAAGAGAGATTTTCTCCACTGCTCTGCACACCTTGAGCAGCGCTGAAGAAAGTGTGTTTGCATAGTGTGCCAGGGCTGCCGTTGTCTGTGTTGGGTCTTTCTGCGTGTAGAAGGTGCTGCTTCATCCAGGGCATTCTTCAGTGTAATATTGAAGTGTGACAAGTCTGGACAGGAGAGTGAGGAGATGGGAGCTAAAGATGTGTGGAGGTTGTCCATAAGATGCTGGGTATTAATGGTACGTGTATTCCAATAAGTGTGGTAAGTGGGGGTGTCCCGGGTAAGGAGACAATTCTTGACAGAGAAGGAAAGAAGATTGTGGTCCGAGAGCGGGAGAGTGGAGTTAGTAAAGTCATGCAGCGATCCAGGACGGGAGAAAACCAGGTCCAAATTATTCCCGTCCTCATTCGTAGGGAATAGTAAACTGTGAGAGGTTGAATGAAGAAGTTAGAGAGAGAAGATGAGAGGCAGATTGGGAGAGGGGATCATTGATGGGGATGTTAAAGTCTCCCATGATGAGGGTGGGGATGTCACAGGATAGAAAGTGAGTAAGCCAGGTGGCAAAGTGGTCTAGAAACAGGTGGGAGGAGCTTGGAGGGCGATAAACAACCGCCACCCGCAAGGGGAATAATAATAATAATAATCTTTATTTTTATATAGCGCTAACATATTCCGCAGCGCTTTACAGTTTGCACACATTATCATCACTGTCCCCGATGGGGCTCACAATCTAAATTCCCTATCAGTATGTCTTTGGAATGTGGGAGGAAACCGGAGTGCCCGGAGGAAACCCACGCAAACACGGAGAGAGCATACAAACTCTTTGCAGATGTTGTCCTTGGTGGGGATCGAACCCTGGACTCCAGCGCTGGAAGGGCTTAAAGAGTCTTACAGCGTGGACTTCAAAGGAAGGAAATGTAAGTGAGGGAACCGGGGGGATGAGGGGATGACCTGGAAAGCACATTGTGATGAAAGGAGTAAACCAACACCTCCACCCTGTCTGTTCTCAGGTCTGGTGGTATGTGAAAATTTCAGCCCACCAAACGAGAGAGCGGCAGCGGCGGTGGTGTCTGAGTGCTGGAATCAGGTTTCTGTAAAAGCCAGAAGGTTAAGGGAATTAGAGAGGAAAAGATCGTGAATGTAAGTTAGCTTGTTACACACAGACCGTGCATTCCAGAGAGCACAGTGGAAAGCAATAGGAGAAGGCATGCACTGAATGTTAATAAGATTAGCAGGATTTCTATATGTAGCTGGAGGAGAGTAATGTATGCTGGTGGAGGGAGGTCCAGGGTTTGGGGAGATGTCACCTGCAAATAGTAGAAGGAGAAAAAATAGAAAGAGCAGGTGGTGGGGTGATTTGTATGAATGTTTTGAGTGCTGCATAGCGGTAGTGGCTGGTTTGGAATGGGTAAGAAATGTCAGTAGAGCCTCAGAGTTATACATGGAAGAGGGGAGAAGGGAAGGTTGGATATAGAGAGAGTGCCAAGAATGTGTTAAAGGGCGGGCGAGTTGTGAGAAAGCAGAAGTAAAAACAAATAAGAAGCAGATTGATATGATCAATGCATAATGTAGTACGACTGACCAAGAAGTATGATTGTTTGAAAAACTTATGCACCTTACCTGTCTCCTGCCCTGTCCAACTGCCATTGTCTAACTGCAAAGCACTTCAAACTGTCGCACTTAAAATCTGTTGCACACGCGAACCCGCACGCGTCCTATCCCAGCCAGACTAAATATATATGAGGGAAGGGAATGATTAAGGAGCTTACACCAGATTCTGGAGGAGAATGGGAGACCGCAGTGGACACGGTTCGACATTCCCCCTGTGCAGCGGTGGGAACTCGACACCTAACAGAGAATTAGTTGTCCTATGCTATGTAGTCCTCCTGCTCTGTTACCCCATCCACATCAGGAAGTTGCTAATCAGTGGTGTAAGCAAAGTAATTCAATATTTAAAGAACTGCTACATCTACATAAGAGAAAACAGTGATTTTGTCAAAACTCTACAACAAGCCGACCAGTAGGTAACACATTGCTGAAATCAGGGTTTCCGTCCATCTATCATGCTGCTCACAGCTTACATAGCAAAAACCTTGTGACATTAAAGTAAATATCAGTTATGTTCAAATTCTAGGAGTGACTCACGCAGATTCCAGCTTTTTGTGTTCCTCCACATTTGCAGATTGGTGGCAATCATTTGATTGCATTATTTTGGTCTATATAATAGAAAATCAGTCACGCACTCTGGTACAATTTTTGACATGGATCCATGTATTTTCTGTGTGCAGTCTGGTACACACACACATTGCATGGAACATACAGTAGATATGCACATCTGAATGAGCCCTTAGAGACGCAAATTTTTCCACCAATCATACCAATGTGAAATGTTTTAATAACATTTATAATTACAGTGTATGTAACGAGATTAGTGATTAGCAAATTGATCTGCGGAGGATTGAATTTGAGATAGATTTCCAAAATGTTGTGGTTTCGCTCAAATTCAAAGGTTTTGAGATTCGATTCACAGTTCACAAAAAAAGCTTGCCTGCCATCAGTTCTTCATTCTGCTAGAAGCATCAGAGAGCAAACTAGCACCATTTATTATTATTATTATTATTATTATTATTATTTATTTATATAGCACCATTGATTCCAGGGTGCTGTACATGAGAAGGGGTTGCGTACAAATTACAGATATCACTTACAGTAAACAAACTAACAATTACAGACTGACACAGAGATGGAGAGGACCCTGCCCTTGCAGGCTTACATTCTACAGGATGGTGGGGAAGGAGATAGTAGGTTAGGGGGTTGCAGCAGCTCTGGTGTTGGTGAGGCGGTAGTTCCGGTAGTGGTGAGGAGGTAAAGGGGTAATTGCAGGCTGTAAGAATGTGGTTGATAGTCAGACGTGTTTGGGCACAGAATTCCAGAGGATGGGGGATATTCGGGAGAAGTCTTGGAGGCGATTAGGTGAGGAATAGTGATGAGTGAGTGTACTCGTTGCTCGGATTTTCCCAAGCATGCTCGGGTGGTCTCCAAGTATTTATGACTGCTCAGAGATTTAGTTTTCATCGCAGTAGCTGAATGATTTACAGCTACTAGCCTGCTTGATTACATGTGGGGATTCCCTAGCAACCAGGCAACCTGTTATGTAGGCAATCCAGTGACACAGTGTGCCAGCAATCAGAGCACATACAGTGATCTGACAATAACCCAAAAACAATAGAACGAGCTCTGAGACGTGGAATCTCTGTAGACCGCAATACCTGAACCTATCCTAAACACAACTAAAGGCAGCTGTGGATTGCGCCTGACACTACCTATGCAACTCGGCACAGCCTGAGGAGCTGACTAGCCTGAAGATAGAAAAACAAGCCTGACTTGCCTCAGAGAAATACCCCAAAGGAAAAGGCAGCCCCCCACATATAATGACTGTTAGCAAGATGAAAAGACAAACGTAGGGATGAAATAGATTCAGCAAAGTGAGGCCCGATATTCTAGATAGAGCGAGGATAGCAAAGAGAACTTTGCAGTCTACAAAAAACCCTAAAGCAAAAAAACACGCAAAGGGGGCAAAAAGACCCACCGTGCCGAACTAACGGCACGGCGGTACACCCTTTGCGTCTCAGAGCTTCCAGCAAAACGAATTGACAAGCTGGACAGAAAAAGTAGCAACAAAAGCAAAGAAGCACTTATCTAAGCAGAGCAGCAGGCCACAGAAAAGATCCAGAAGCTCAGATCCAACACTGGAACATAGACAAGGAGCAAGGAAGACAGAATCAGGTGGAGTTAAATAACAAAGCAGCCAACGAGCTCACTAGAACACCTGAGGGAGGAAGCTCAGAAGCGGCAGTACCACTTGTGACCACAGGAGTGAATTCAGCCACAGAATTCACAACAGTACCCCCCCCTTGAGGAGGGGTCACCGAACCCTCACCAGAGCCCCCAGGCCGACCAGGATGAGCCACATCATGAAAGGCACGAACAAGATCTGGAGCATGGACATCAGAGGCAAAAACCCAGGAATTATCTTCCTGAGCATAACCCTTCCATTTAACCAGATACTGGAGTTTCCGTCTAGAAACACGAGAATCCAAAATTTTCTCCACAATATACTCCAATTCCCCCTCCACCAAAACCGGGGCAGGAGGCTCAACAGATGGAACCATAGGTGCCACGTATCTCCGCAACAACGACCTATGGAATACATTATGTATGGAAAAGGAGTCTGGGAGGGTCAGACGAAAAGACACAGGATTGAGAATCTCAGAAATCCTATACGGACCAATAAAACGAGGTTTAAATTTAGGAGAGGAAACCTTCATAGGAATATGACGAGAAGATAACGAAACCAGATCCCCAACACGAAGTCGGGGACCCACACTGTTGTGAGTTCTGTTTTTGGGCTCCCTCTGGTGGTTACTGATGGTACTGGGTTACTTGTCTTTCCTGGGTTTCTGGGTTCCAACTGTTCCATCAGCATATGGGAGTTTCCTATTTAACCGGGCTTTGCTGGCATTTCCTCGCCGGTTATCAATGTATCCAGTGTGTCTTGTTACCTCTGCTCCCTGCTCCTAGAACCTTCTGGTCAAGCTAAGTTTGGATTTTCCTGTTTTGGTGTTTTGCTTTATTTGGTTTTTAGTCCAGCCTGCAGATATGTGATTCTTGCTGCTTTTTGTTTTAGTGGGCTGAAATTGCTCCTCATGTACCATGAGTTGGCACATGAGTTCAAGTAATTTCAGGATGGTTTTTTGAAGGGTTTTTCGCTGACCGCGCAGTTCACTTTTGTATCCTCTGCTATCTAGCTTTAGCGGGCCTCATTTTGCTGAAACTGTTTTCATACTGCGTATGTGCTTTCCTCTCATTTCACCGTCATTATATGTGGGGGGCTGCTATTTCTGTGGGGGATTTCTCTGGAGGCAAGAGAGGTCTGTGTTTCTTCTAATAGGGGAAGTTAGATCTTCGGCTGGAGCGAGACGTCTATGATCATCGTAGGCACGTTCCCCGGCTACTTTTATTTGTGTGTTAGGTTCAGGGTCGCGGTCAGCTCAGGTTCCATCGCCCTAGAGCTTGTTTGTATCTGTGCTTGTCCTTTAGTGATCCCCTGCCATTGGGATCATGACAGTATAACCGGCCCACAAAGTGTTAATTGTATTGGCTGAAGTAGGAGGATAAGTAGTCTGAGGAAGTTTTTTTTTTTTTTTTTCTTTCTCTTTCCCTCAGAGTTTGCTGCCTAGCCTTATTGCAGCCTGGCTACTTCCTCCTCCTCTTAATCTTTGAATGGCTCTGATCCCAGCTGTTTATCATGGACGTCCAGAGTTTGGCTTCCAGCCTGAATAATCTTGCCACTAAGGTTCAAAATATACAGGATTTTGTTGTACATGCTCCTATGTCTGAACCTAGAATTCCTGTCCCAGAGTTTTTTTCTGGAGATAGATCTCGTTTTCTGAATTTTAGGAACAATTGCAAGTTGTTTCTTTCTTTGAAATCTCGCTCCTCTGGAGACCCTGCTCAGCAAGTCAAGATAATTATATCTTTCCTGCGGGGTGACCCTCAGGATTGGGCATTTGCATTGGCACCAGGGGACCCTGCGTTGCTTAATGCGGATGCGTTTTTTCTGGCATTGGGTTTGCTCTATGAGGAACCTAACCAAGAGATGCAGGCTGAAAAAGCTTTGTTGGCCCTCTCTCAGGGGCAAGATGAAGCAGAAATTTATTGTCAAAAATTTCAAAAGTGGTCGGTACTTACTCAGTGGAATGAGTGCGCTCTGGCTGCAAAGTTCAGAGATGGCCTTTCTGAGGCCATTAAAGATGTTATGGTGGGGTTCCCTGCGCCTGCTGGTCTGAATGAGTCTATGACTATGGCTGTTCAGATTGATCGGCGTTTACGGGAGCGCAAACCTGTGCATCATTTGGCGGTGTCGTCTGAACCGTCACCTGAGATAATTGTTATGGCTGGCAATCAGGCAACACAGCGTGCAGTAATCAGCGCACATACAGAGATCTGGCAATAACCAAAAACAATAGGACGAGCTCTGAGACGTGGAATCTCTGTAGACTGCAGTACCTGATCTATCCTCACACAACTGTAAGCAGCAGTGGATTGCGCCTATCAACTACCTATGCAACTCGGCACTGCCTGAGGAGCTGACTAGCCTGAAGATAGAAATACAAGCCTGACTTACCTCAGAGAAATACCCCAAAGGAATAGGCAGCCCCCCACATATAATGACTGTTAGCAAGATGAAAAGACAAACGTAGGAATGAAATAGATTCAGCAAAGTGAGGCCCGATATTCTAGACAGAGCGAGGATAGCAAAGAGAACTATGCAGTCTACAAAAAACCCTAAAACGAAAACCACGCAAAGGGGCAAAAAGACCCACCGTGCCGAACTAACAGCACGGCGGTGCACCCCTTTGCTTCTCAGAGCTTCCAGCAAAAGTTAATAGCAAGCTGGACAGAAAAAACAGAAAACAAACTAGAAGCACTTATCTAGCAGAGCAGCAGGCCCAAGGAAAGATGCAGTAGCTCAGATCCAACACTGGAACATTGACAAGGAGCAAGGAAGACAGACTCAGCTGGAGCTAAATAGCAAGGCAGCCAACGAGCTCACCAAAACACCTGAGGGAGGAAGCCCAGAGACTGCAATACCACTTGTGACCACAGAAGTGAACTCAGCCACAGAATTCACAACAGTACCCCCCCCTTGAGGAGGGGTCACCGAACCCTCACCAGAACCCCCAGGCCGACCAGGATGAGCCACATGAAAGGCACGAACAAGATCTGGGGCATGGACATCAGAGGCAAAAACCCAGGAATTATCTTCCTGAGCATAACCCTTCCATTTGACCAGATACTGGAGTTTCCGTCTAGAGACACGAGAATCCAAAATCTTCTCCACAATATACTCCAATTCCCCCTCCACCAAAACAGGGGCAGGAGGCTCCACAGATGGAACCATAGGTGCCACGTATCTCCTCAACAACGACCTATGGAATACATTATGTATGGAAAAGGAGTCTGGGAGGGTCAGACGAAAAGACACCGGATTGAGAATCTCAGAAATCCTATACGGACCAATAAAACGAGGTTTAAATTTAGGAGAGGAAACCTTCATAGGTATATGATGAGAAGATAACCAAACCAGATCCCCAACACGAAGTCGGGGTCCCACACGGCGTCTGCGATTAGCGAAAAGCTGAGCCTTCTCCTGGGACAAGGTCAAATTGTCCACTACCTGAGTCCAGATCTGCTGCAACCTGTCCACCACATAATCCACACCAGGACAGTCCGAAGACTCAACCTGTCCTGAAGAGAAACGAGGATGGAACCCAGAATTGCAGAAAAATGGAGAGACCAAGGTAGCCGAGCTGGCCCGATTATTAAGGGCGAACTCAGCCAACGGCAAAAATGACACCCAATCATCCTGGTCAGCGGAAACAAAACATCTCAGATATGTTTCCAAGGTCTGATTGGTTCGTTCGGTCTGGCCATTAGTCTGAGGATGGAAGGCCGAGGAAAAAGATAGGTCAATGCCCATCCTACCACAAAAGGCTCGCCAGAACCTCGAGACAAACTGGGAACCTCTGTCAGAAACAATATTCTCAGGAATGCCATGTAAACGAACCACATGCTGGAAGAACAAAGGCACCAAATCAGAGGAGGAAGGCAATTTAACCAAGGGCACCAGATGGACCATTTTAGAAAAGCGATCACAGACCACCCAAATGACAGACATTTTTTGAGAAACGGGAAGGTCAGAAATGAAATCCATCGAAATATGTGTCCAAGGCCTCTTCGGGACCGGCAAGGGCAAAAGCAACCCACTGGCACGTGAACAGCAGGGCTTAGCCCTAGCACAAATTCCACAGGACTGCACAAAAGCACGCACATCCCGTGACAGAGATGGCCACCAGAAGGATCTAGCAACCAACTCCCTGGTACCAAAGATTCCTGGATGACCGGCCAGCACCGAACAATGAAGTTCAGAGATAACTTTACTAGTCCACCTATCAGGGACGAACAGTTTCTCGGCCGGACAACGATCAGGTTTATTAGCCTGAAATTTCTGCAACACTCTCCGCAAATCAGGGGAGATGGCAGACACAATGACTCCTTCCTTGAGGATACTCGCCGGCTCAGATAACCCCGGAGAGTCGGGCACAAAACTCCTAGACAGAGCATCCGCCTTCACATTTTTAGAGCCCGGAAGGTATGAAATCACAAAATCAAAACGAGCAAAAAATAACGACCAACGGGCCTGTCTAGGATTCAAGCGCTTGGCAGACTCAAGATAAGTAAGGTTCTTATGATCAGTCAAAACCACCACGCGATGCTTAGCACCCTCAAGCCAATGACGCCACTCCTCGAATGCCCACTTCATGGCCAGCAACTCTCGGTTGCCCACATCATAATTACGCTCAGCAGCAGAAAATTTCCTGGAAAAGAAAGCACATGGTTTGAACACTGAGCAACCAGAACCTCTCTGTGACAAAACCGCCCCTGCACCAATCTCAGAAGCATCAACCTCGACCTGGAACGGAAGAGAAACATCAGGTTGACACAACACAGGGGCACAGCAAAAACGACGCTTCAACTCCTGAAAAGCTTCCACGGCAGCAGAAGACCAATTAACCAAATCAGCACCCTTCTTGGTCAAATCGGTCAATGGTCTGGCAATGCTAGAAAAATTACAGATGAAGCGACGATAAAAATTAGCAAAGCCCAGGAATTTCTGCAAACTTTTTAGAGATGTCGGCTGAGTCCAATCCTGGATGGCCTGAACCTTAACCGGATCCATCTCGATAGTAGAAGGGGAAAAGATGAACCCCAAAAATGAAACTTTCTGCACACCGAAGAGACACTTTGATCCCTTCACGAACAAGGAATTAGCACGCAGTACCTGGAAAACCATTCTGACTTGCTTCACATGAGACTCCCAATCATCTGAGAAGATCAAAATGTCATCCAAGTAAACAATCAAGAATTTATCCAGATACTCACGGAAAATGTCATGCATAAAAGACTGAAAAACAGATGGAGCATTGGCAAGTCCGAACGGCATCACCAGATACTCAAAATGACCCTCGGGCGTATTAAATGCCGTTTTCCATTCATCTCCCTGCCTGATTCTCACCAGATTATACGCACCACGAAGATCAATCTTAGTAAACCAACTAGCCCCCTTAATCCGAGCAAACAAGTCAGAAATCAATGGCAAGGGATACTGAAACTTAACAGTGATCTTATTAAGAAGGCGGTAATCAATACACGGTCTTAGCGAACCATCCTTCTTGGCTACAAAAAAGAACCCTGCTCCCAATGGTGACGACGATGGGCGAATATGTCCCTTCTCCAGGGACTCCTTCACATAACTGCGCATAGCGGTGTGTTCAGGTACGGACAAATTGAATAAACGACCCTTAGGGAATTTACTACCAGGAATCAAATCGATAGCACAATCACAATTCCTATGCGGAGGTAGGGCATCATACTTGGACTCTTCAAATACATCCTGAAAGTCCGACAAGAACTCTGGGATGTCAGAAGGAATGGATGACGAAATAGACAAAAATGGAACATCACCATGTACTCCCTGACAACCCCAGCTGGTTACCGACATAGAGTTCCAATCCAATACTGGATTATGGGTTTGTAGCCATGGCAACCCCAACACGACCACATCATGCAAATTATGCAGTACCAAAAAGCGAATAACTTCCTGATGTGCAGGAGCCATGCACATGGTCAGCTGGGCCCAGTACTGAGGCTTATTCTTGGCCAAAGGTGTAGCATCAATTCCTCTCAACGGAATAGGACACCGCAAAGGCTCCAAGAAAAATCCACAACGTTTAGCATAATCCAAATCCATCAGATTCAGGGCAGCGCCTGAATCCACAAACGCCATGACAGAATATGATGACAAAGAGCACATTAAGGTAATGGACAAAAGGAATTTGGACTGTACAGTACCAATAACGGCAGAGCTATCGAACCGCCTAGTGCGTTTAGGACAATTAGAAATAGCATGAGTAGAATCACCACAATAGAAACACAGTCTGTTCAGACGTCTGTGTTCGTGCCGTTCTACTTTAGTCATAGTCCTGTCGCACTGCATAGGCTCAGGCTTACTCTCAGACAATACCGCCAGATGGTGCACAGATTTACGCTCGCGCAAGCGACGACCGATCTGAATGGCCAAGGACATAGACTCATTCAAACCAGCAGGCATAGGAAATCCCACCATTACATCCTTAAGAGCTTCAGAGAGACCCTTTCTGAACAAAGCCGCTAGTGCAGATTCATTCCACAGAGTGAGTACTGACCATTTTCTAAATTTCTGACAATATACTTCTACATCATCCTGACCCTGGCATAAAGCCAGCAGATTTTTCTCAGCTTGATCCACTGAATTAGGCTCATCGTAAAGCAATCCCAGCGCCTGGAAAAATGCATCAACATTACTCAATGCAGAATCTCCTGGTGCAAGAGAAAACGCCCAGTCCTGTGGGTCGCCGCGCAAAAAAGAAATAATAATCAAAACCTGTTGAATAGGATTACCAGAAGAATGAGGTTTCAAGGCCAAAAATAGCTTACAATTATTTCTGAAGCTCAGGAATTTTGTTCTGTCACCAAAAAACAAATCAGGAATCGGAATTCTTGGTTCTAGCATCGATTTCTGATCAATAGTATCTTGAATCTTTTGTACATTTACAACGAGATTATCCATTGAGGAGCACAGAGCCTGAATATCCATGTCCACAGCTGTGTCCTGAAGCACTCTAATGTCTAGGGGAAAAAAAAGACTGAAGACAGAGCTAAGAAAAAAAAATGATGTCAGGATTTCTTTTTTCCCTCTATTGGGAATCATTGGTGTGTCTCCTTGTACTGTTATGGCTGGCAATCAGGCAACACAGCGTGCAGTAATCAGCGCACATACAGAGATCTGGCAATAACCAAAAACATTAGGACGAGCTCTGAGACGTGGAATCTCTGTAGACTGCAGTACCTGATCTATCCTCACACAACTGTAAGCAGCAGTGGATTGCGCCTATCAACTACCTATGCAACTCGGCACTGCCTGAGGAGCTGACTAGCCTGAAGATAGAAATACAAGCCTGACTTACCTCAGAGAAATACCCCAAAGGAATAGGCAGCCCCCCACATATAATGACTGTTAGCAAGATGAAAAGACAAACGTAGGAATGAAATAGATTCAGCAAAGTGAGGCCCGATATTCTAGACAGAGCGAGGATAGCAAAGAGAACTATGCAGTCTACAAAAACCCTAAAACGAAAACCACGCAAAGGGGCAAAAAGACCCACCGTGCCGAACTAACAGCACGGCGGTGCACCCCTTTGCTTCTCAGAGCTTCCAGCAAAAGTTAATAGCAAGCTGGACAGAAAAAACAGAAAACAAACTAGAAGCACTTATCTAGCAGAGCAGCAGGCCCAAGGAAAGATGCAGTAGCTCAGATCCAACACTGGAACATTGACAAGGAGCAAGGAAGACAGACTCAGGTGGAGCTAAATAGCAAGGCAGCCAACGAGCTCACCAAAACACCTGAGGGAGGAAGCCCAGAGACTGCAATACCACTTGTGACCACAGAAGTGAACTCAGCCACAGAATTCACAACAGATAATGCAATGTGATAGAATTCAGTCCAGAAGTGAACGGCAAAAGTATAGGCGGAAAAAAGGGTTGTGCTTTTATTGTGGTGATTCAGCTCATGTTATATCAGCATGCTCTAAACGCACAAAAAAGGTTGATAAGTCTGTTGCCATTAGTACTTTACAGTCTAAGTTCATTCTGTCTGTGACTCTGATTTGTTCATTATCATCCATTTCCGTCGATGCCTATGTGGATTCAGGCGCTGCCCTGAGTCTTATGGATTGGTCATTTGCCAATCGCTGTGGGTTTAGTCTGGAGCCTCTGGAAGTCCCTATTCCTTTGAAGGGAATTGACTCTACACCTTTGGCTATGAATAAACCTCAGTACTGGACACAAGTGACCATGCGTATGACTCCCGTTCATCAGGAGGTGATTCGCTTCCTGGTACTGTATAATTTGCATGATGTTCTAGTACTTGGTCTGCCATGGTTACAAACTCATAATCCAGTCCTTGACTGGAAATCAATGTCTGTGTTAAGCTGGGGTTGTCAGGGGGTTCATGATGATGCACCTCCGATTTCTATCGCTTCATCTACTCCTTCTGAGATTCCTGTGTTTTTGTCTGACTATCGGGATGTTTTTGAGGAGCCTAAGCTCAGTTCGCTTCCTCCTCACAGGGATTGCGATTGTGCTATAAATTTAATTCCAGGCAGTAAATTTCCTAAAGGTCGTTTGTTCAATCTGTCAGTGCCAGAGCATACTGCTATGCGGGATTATGTTAAGGAGTCCTTGGAAAAGGCACATATCCGTCCATCTTTGTCCCCTTTGGGAGCAGGTTTTTTTTTCGTGGCCAAAAAAGATGGTTCCTTGAGGCCTTGTATAGATTATCGTCTTTTGAATAAGATTACCGTAAAATATCAGTATCCTTTGCCATTGTTGACTGATTTGTTTGCTCGCATTAAGGGGGCTAAATGGTTCACTAAGATTGATCTTCGGGGTGCGTATAATCTTATACGAATAAAGCAAGGTGATGAGTGGAAAACCGCATTTAATACGCCTGAGGGCCATTTTGAGTATTTGGTAATGCCTTTTGGACTTTCTAATGCTCCTTCAGTCTTCCAGTCCTTTATGCACGATATTTTCCGTGAATATCTGGATAAATTTATGATTGTGTATTTGGATGATATTTTGTTTTTTTCTGATGACTGGGAGTCTCATGTTCAGCAGGTCAGGAAGGTGTTTCAGGTTCTGCGGGCCAATTCCTTGTTTGTAAAAGGCTCAAAGTGTCTCTTTGGAGTCCAGAAGATTTCTTTCTTGGGGTATATTTTTTCCCCTTCTACTATTGAGATGGATCCCGTCAAGGTTCAGGCTATTTGTGACTGGACGCAGCCTACATCTCTTAAGAGTCTACAGAAGTTCTTGGGCTTTGCTAATTTCTATCGTCGTTTTATAACTAATTTTTCTAGTGTTGTTAAGCCTTTGACGGATTTGACTAAGAAGGGTGCTGATGTTGCTAATTGGTCTCCTGCGGCTGTGGAGGCCTTTCAGGAACTTAAGCGCCGGTTTTCTTCTGCTCCTGTGTTGTGTCAGCCAGATGTTTCGCTCCCTTTTCAGGTTGAGGTTGATGCTTCCGAGATTGGAGCGGGGGCGGTTTTGTCACAGAGAAGCTCCGATGGTTCAGTGATGAAGCCATGCGCGTTTTTTTCTAGAAAGTTTTCGCCGGCTGAGCGGAATTATGATGTTGGTAATCGGGAACTTTTGGCCATGAAGTGGGCATTTGAGGAGTGGCGTCATTGGCTAGAGGGTGCTAGACATCGTGTGGTGGTCTTGACTAATCACAAAAATTTGATTTACCTTGAGTCTGCCAGGCGTCTGAATCCTAGACAGGCTCGTTGGTCACTGTTTTTCTCTCGTTTCAATTTTGTGGTTTCATACCTGCCAGGTTCAAAGAATGTGAAGGCGGATGCTCTTTCTAGGAGTTTTGTGCCTGACTCCCTTGGAAATTCTGAGCCCTCTGGTATCCTTAGGGATGGGGTGATTTTGTCTGCTGTCTCCCCAGACTTGCGACGTGCTTTGCAGGAGTTTCAGGCGGGTAAACCTGATCGTTGTCCGCCTGAGAGACTGTTTGTTCCGGATAATTGGACCAGTAGAGTCATCTCCGAGGTCCATTCTTCTGCGTTGGCAGGTCATCCTGGAATATTTGGTACTAGAGACTTGGTGGCCAGGTCTTTTTGGTGGCCTTCCTTGTCGAGGGATGTGCGTTCTTTTGTGCAGTCTTGTGAGGTTTGTGCTCGGGCTAAGCCTTGCTGTTCTCGGGCCAGTGGATTGTTGTCACCTTTGCCTATCCCGAAGAGGCCTTGGACGCACATTTCCATGGACTTTATTTCGGATCTCCCTGTCTCTCAAAAAATGTCCGTCATCTGGGTTGTGTGTGATCGCTTTTCTAAAATGGTTCATCTGGTACCCTTGCCTAAGTTGCCTTCCTCCTCTGAGTTGGTCCCTCTGTTTTTTCAGAATGTGGTTCGTTTGCATGGGATTCCTGAGAACATCGTTTCTGACAGGGGATCCCAGTTTGTGTCTAGATTTTGGCGGACGTTCTGTGCTAAGATGGGCATTGATTTGTCCTTTTTGTCTGCATTCCATCCTCAGACGAATGGCCAGACTGAACGAACTAATCAGACCTTGGAAACTTATTTAAGGTGTTTTGTTTCTGCTGATCAGGATGACTGGGTTACCTTTTTGCCGCTGGCTGAGTTTGCCCTTAATAATCGGGCTAGTTCTGCTACCTTGGTTTCTCCTTTCTTTTGTAATTCGGGGTTTCATCCTCGTTTTTCCTCTGGTCAGGTGGAACCTTCTGATTGTCCTGGAGTGGACATGGTGGTGGATAGGTTGCATCGGATTTGGAGTCATGTGGTGGACAATTTGAAGTTGTCCCAGGAGAAGGCTCAGCAGTTTGCTAATCGCCGTCGCCGCGTGGGTCCTCGACTTCTTGTTGGTGACTTGGTGTGGTTGTCTTCTCGTTTTGTTCCTATGAAGGTCTCTTCTCCTAAGTTCAAGCCTCGGTTCATCGGTCCCTATAGGATCTTGGAAATTCTTAACCCTGTGTCGTTTCGTTTGGATCTCCCGGCATCGTTTGCTATTCATAATGTGTTCCATCGGTCGTTGTTGCGGAAGTATGAGGTACCTGTTGTTCCTTCGCTTGAGCCTCCTGCTCCAGTGCTGGTGGAGGGAGAATTGGAGTATGTTGTGGAGAAGATCTTGGATTCTCGTGTTTCCAGACGGAAACTCCAGTATTTGGTCAAGTGGAAGGGTTATGGTCAGGAGGATAATTCTTGGGTGGTTGCCTCGGATGTTCATGCTGATGATTTGGTTCGCGCTTTTCATAGGGCTCATCCTGGTCGCCCTGGTGGTTCTCGTGAGGGTTCGGTGACCCCTCCTCAAGGGGGGGGTACTGTTGTGAGTTCTGTTTTTGGGCTCCCTCTGGTGGTTACTGATGGTACTGGGTGACTTGTCTTTCCTGGGTTTCTGGGTTCCACCTGTTCCATCAGCATATGGGAGTTTCCTATTTAACCTGGCTTTGCTGGCATTTCCTCGCCGGTTATCAATGTATCCAGTGTGTCTTGTTACCTCTGCTCCCTGCTCCTAGAACCTTCTGGTCAAGCTAAGTTTGGATTTTCCTGTTTTGGTGTTTTGCTTTATTTGGTTTTTAGTCCAGCCTGCAGATATGTGATTCTTGCTGCTGGTTGCTCTAGTGGGCTGAAATTGCTCCTCATGTACCATGAGTTGGCACATGAGTTCAAGTAATTTCAGGATGGTTTTTTGAAGGGTTTTTCGCTGACCGCGCAGTTCACTTTTGTATCCTCTGCTATCTAGCTTTAGCGGGCCTCATTTTGCTGAAACTGTTTTCATACTGCGTATGTGCTTTCCTCTCATTTCACCGTCATTATATGTGGGGGGCTGCTATTTCTGTGGGGGATTTCTCTGGAGGCAAGAGAGGTCTGTGTTTCTTCTAATAGGGGAAGTTAGATCTTCGGCTGGAGCGAGACGTCTAGGATCATCGTAGGCACGTTCCCCGGCTACTTTTATTTGTGTGTTAGGTTCAGGGTCGCGGTCAGCTCAGGTTCCATCGCCCTAGAGCTTGTTTGTATCTGTGCTTGTCCTTTAGTGATCCCCTGCCATTGGGATCATGACACCACACGGCGTCTGCGATTAGCGAAAAGTTGAGCCTTCTCCTGGGACAAGGTCAAATTGTCCACTACCTGAGTCCAGATCTGCTGCAACCTGTCCACCACAGAATCCACACCAGGACAGTCCGAAGACTCAACCTGTCCTGAAGAGAAACGAGGATGGAACCCAGAATTGCAGAAAAATGGAGAGACCAAGGTAGCCGAGCTGGCCCGATTATTAAGGGCGAACTCAGCCAACGGCAAAAAGGACACCCAATCATCCTGGTCTGCAGAAACAAAACATCTCAGATATGTTTCCAAGGTCTGATTGGTTTGTTCGGTCTGGCCATTAGTCTGAGGATGGAAAGCCGAGGAAAAAGATAGGTCAATGCCCATCCTACCACAAAAGGCTCGCCAAAACCTTGAAACAAACTGGGAACCTCTGTCAGAAACAATATTCTCAGGAATGCCATGCAAACGAACCACATGCTGGAAGAACAAAGGCACCAAATCAGAGGAGGAAGGCAATTTAACCAAGGGCACCAGATGGACCATTTTAGAAAAGCGATCACAGACCACCCAAATGACTGACATCTTTTGAGAAACGGGAAGGTCAGAAATGAAATCCATCGAAATATGTGTCCAAGGCCTCTTTGGGACCGGCAAGGGCAAAAGCAACCCACTGGCACGTGAACAGCAGGGCTTAGCCCTAGCACAAATCCCACAGGACTGCACAAAAGTACGTACATCCCGTGACAGAGATGGCCACCAGAAGGATCTAGCCACTAACTCTCTGGTACCAAAGATTCCAGGATGACCAGCCAACACCGAACAATGAAGTTCAGAGATAACTTTACTAGTCCACCTATCAGGGACGAACAGTTTCTCCGCCGGACAACGATCAGGTTTATTCGCCTGAAATCTTTGCAACACTCTCCGCAAATCAGGGGAGATGGCAGACACAATGACTCCTTCCTTGAGGATACTCGCCGGCTCAGATGAACCCGGAGAGTCGGGCACAAAACTCCTAGACAGAGCATCCGCCTTCACATTTTTAGAGCCCGGAAGGTACGAAATCACAAAATCGAAGCGGGCAAAAAATAACGACCAACGGGCCTGTCTAGGATTCAAGCGCTTGGCAGACTCGAGATAAGTAAGGTTCTTATGATCAGTCAATACCAACACGCGATGCTTAGCTCCTTCAAGCCAATGACGCCATTCCTCGAATGCCCACTTCATGGCCAGCAACTCTCGGTTGCCCACATCATAATTACGCTCAGCAGCCAAAAACTTCCTGGAAAAGAAAGCACATGGTTTCAACACTGAGCAACCAGAACCTCTCTGTGACAAAACCGCCCCTGCTCCAATCTCAGAAGCATCAACCTCGACCTGGAACGGAAGAGAAACATCTGGTTGACACAACACAGGGGCAGAACAAAAACGATGCTTCAACTCCTGAAAAGCTTCCACAGCAGCAGAAGACCAATTAACCAAATCAGCACCCTTCTTGGTCAAATCGGTCAATGGTTTGGCAATGCTAGAAAAATTACAGATGAAGCGACGATAAAAATTAGCAAAGCCCAGGAATTTTTGCAGACTTTTCAGAGATGTCGGCTGAGTCCAATCCTGGATGGCTTGGACCTTAACCGGATCCATCTCGATAGTAGAAGGGGAAAAGATGAACCCCAAAAATGAAACTTTCTGCACACCGAAGAGACACTTTGATCCCTTCACAAACAAAGAATTAGCACGCAGGACCTGGAAAACCATTCTGACCTGCTTCACATGAGAGTCCCAATCATCTGAGAAGATCAAAATGTCATCCAAGTAAACAATCAGGAATTTATCCAGATACTCACGGAAGATGTCATGCATAAAAGACTGAAACACAGATGGAGCATTGGCAAGTCCGAACGGCATCACTAGATACTCAAAATGACCCTCGGGCGTATTAAATGCAGTTTTCCATTCATCTCCTTGCCTGATTCTCACCAGATTATATGCACCACGAAGATCTATCTTAGTGAACCAACTAGCCCCCTTAATCCGAGCAAACAAGTCAGATAACGATGGCAAGGGATACTGAAATTTAACAGTGATCTTATTAAGAAGGCGGTAATCAATACACGGTCTCAGCGAACCATCCTTCTTGGCTACAAAAAAGAACCCTGCTCCCAGTGGTGATGATGATGGGCGAATATGTCCCTTCTCCAGGGATTCCTTCACATAACTGCGCATAGCGGCGTGTTCAGGCACGGATAAATTAAATAATCGACCTTTAGGGAATTTACTACCAGGAATCAAATTGATAGCACAATCACAATCCCTATGCGGAGGTAGGGCATCGGACTTGGGCTCTTCAAATACATCCTGATAATCAGACAAGAACTCTGGGACCTCAGAAGGAGTGGATGACGAAATAGACAAAAATGGAACATCACCATGTACCCCCTGACAACCCCAGCTGGATACCGACATAGAGTTCCAATCCAATACTGGATTATGGGTTTGCAGCCATGGCAACCCCAACACGACCACATCATGCAGATTATGTAGCACCAGAAAGCGAATAACTTCCTGATGTGCAGGAGCCATGCACATGGTCAGCTGGGTCCAGTACTGAGGTTTATTCTTGGCCAAAGGTGTAGCATCAATTCTTCTCAACGGAATAGGACACCGCAAAGGCTCCAAGAAAAACCCACAACGTTTAGCATAATCCAAATCCATCAGATTCAGGGCAGCGCCTGAATCCACAAACGCCATGACAGAATACGATGACAAAGAGCATATCAAGGTAATGGACAGAAGGAATTTGGATTGTACAGTACCAATGACGGCAGACCTATCGAACCGCTTAGTGCGCTTAGGACAATCAGAAATAGCATGAGTGGAATCACCACAGTAGAAACACAGACCATTCAGACGTCTGTGTTCTTGCCGTTCAACTCTGGTCATAGTCCTATCGCACTGCATAGGCTCAGGTTTAATCTTAGACAATACCGCCAAATGGTGCACAGATTTACGCTCGCGCAAGCGTCGACCGATCTGAATGGCCAAAGACATAGACTCATTCAAACCAGCAGGCATAGGAAAACCCACCATGACATCCTTAAGAGCCTCAGAGAGACCCTTTCTGAACAAAGCTGCCAGCGCAGATTCATTCCACAGAGTGAGTACTGACCACTTCCTAAATTTCTGACAATATACTTCTATATCATCCTGACCCTGGCACAAAGCCAGCAAATTTTTCTCAGCCTGATCCATTGAATTAGGCTCATCGTAAAGTAATCCGAGCGCCAGGAAAAACGCATTGACATTACTCAATGCAGGGTCTCCTGGCACAAGAGAAAATGCCCAATCCTGAGGGTCGCCGCGCAAAAAAGAAATAATAATCAAAACCTGTTGAATAGGATTACCAGAAGAATGAGGTTTCAAGGCCAGAAGTAGCTTACAATTATTTTTGAAATTAAGAAACTTAGTTCTATCACCAAAAAACAAATCAGGAATAGGAATTCTTGGTTCTAACATAGATTTCTGATCAATAGTATCTTGAATCCTTTGTACATTTGTAACGAGATTATCCATTGAAGAGCACAGACCCTGAATATCCATGTCCACACCTGTGTTCTGAAACACCCAAATGTCTAGGGGAAAAAAAAGACTGAACACAGAGCTGAGAAAAAAAAATGATGTCAGAACTTCTTTTTTCCCTCTATTGAGAATCATTAGGTTGGCTCCTTGTACTGTTATGTAGGCAATCCAGTGACACAGTGTGCCAGCAATCAGAGCACATACAGTGATCTGACAATAACTCAAAAACAATAGAACGAGCTCTGAGACATGGAATCTCTGTAGACCGCAATACCTGAACCTATCCTAAACACAACTAAAGGCAGCTGTGGATTGCGCCTGACACTACCTATGCAACTCGGCACAGCCTGAGGAGCTGACTAGCCTGAAGATAGAAAAACAAGCCTGACTTGCCTCAGAGAAATACCCCAAAGGAAAAGGCAGCCCCCCACATATAATGACTGTTAGCAAGATGAAAAGACAAACGTAGGGATGAAATAGATTCAGCAAAGTGAGGCCCGATATTCTAGATAGAGCGAGGATAGCAAAGAGAACTTTGCAGTCTACAAAAAACCCTAAAGCAAAAAACCACGCAAAGGGGTCAAAAAGACCCATCGTGCCGAACTAACGGCACGGCGGTACACCCTTTGCGTCTCAGAGCTTCCAGCAAAATGAATTGACAAGCTGGACAGAAAAAGTAGCAACAAAAGCAAAGAAGCACTTATCTAAGCAGAGCAGCAGGCCACAGGAAAGATCCAGAAGCTCAGATCCAACACTGGAACATAGACAAGGAGCAAGGAAGACAGAATCAGGTGGAGTTAAATAACAAAGCAGCCAACGAGCTCACCAGAACACCTGAGGGAGGAAGCTCAGAAGCTGCAGTACCACTTGTGACCACAGGAGTGAATTCAGCCACAGAATTCACAACAGCAACCCCCACATGTACTCAGCCTGTATAGTAGCTGTAAATCATTCATCTGCCACGATGAATACTAAATCTCCGAGCAGTCATAAATACTCGGAGACCACTCGAGCGTGCTCGGGAAAACTCGAGAAATGAGTACACTCGCTCAACACTAGTGAGGAGTGAATAAGTGTGGAGAAGAGAAGGAGGCCTTGGTAGGACCGGAGATTACATGAGGGAAGATATTGGGAGATTAGTTCAGAGATATATGGAGGAGAGAGACTATGTGCAAGTTCTCCCACTTAAAAGATGAGAGAGGACTATAATTGACATCATAGCTAGACCACAACTATAAGAGTTTAAATAAGAAAACAAATCCAAAAACTTACCTTGTCTGATTAGGCAAGATTTATTTTGCAAATTATGGTGGAAAATAAGTAGTTGGTCATTAACAAAAGTTCAACTTAATATTTTGTTATATATCCTTTGTTCCCAATGACAGTGGTTAACCGTTTTCTTTAAGTCTTCACAAGTGTGGCACACACTGTTGGTGATATGTTGGCCCATTCCTCCATGCAGATCTCCTCTAGAGCAGTGATCTTTTGGGCCTGTTACTGGGCAACATGGACTTTCAACTCCCTCCAAAGGTTTTCCATGGGGTTGAGATCTGGAGCCAGGCTAGGCCACTCCAGGAACTTCATATGCTTCTTACAAAACCACTCCTTCATTGCCCTGGCAGTGTGCTTGAGAACATTATCATGCTGAAAGACCCATCCAAGTTTCATCTTCAATGCCCTTGCTGATGGAAGGAAGTTTGAACTCAAAATCTCACGATACATGGCCCCATTCATTCTTTCATGTACATGGATAAGTCATCATGGTCTCTTTGCAGAGAAACAGTCCCAAAGTATGATGTTGCCATCCCCATGCTTCACAGAAGGAATGTTGTTCTTTCGATGCAACTCAGCATTCTGTCTCCTCCAAACACGACAACTTTTGCTTCTACCAAACAGTTCCACTTTGGTTTCATCAGACCATATGACAGTCTCCTAATACTCTCCTGGATAATCTAAATGCTCTCTAGCAAACTTCAGACAGGCCCAGACATGTACTGGCTTAAGCAGGGAGACACTTACTGATGGTAGCCTTTGTTACAGTGGTCCCAGCTCTATACAGGTCATTCACTAGATCCCAATGTGTGGTTCATTGATTTTTGCTCACCGTTCCTGTGATAATTTTGACCCTAAGGGGTGAGATGTTGCATGGAGCCCCAGTTCAAGGGAGATTATCAGTGGTCTTGTATGTCTTCCATTTTCTTATTATTGCTCCCACAGTTGATTTCATCACAAAAAGATGCTTGCCTATTGCAGATTCAGTCTTCCCAGCCTGGTGTAGGGCTACAGTTTTGTTTCTGCTGTCCTTCGACAGCTCTTTGGTCTTCATCAAAGTAGAGTTTGTTGTGTGACTGTTTGAGGTTGTGGACAGGTGTCTTTTATACTGATAACAAGTTTAAACAGGTGCCGTTACTACAGGTAATGAGTGGAGGACAGAGGAACTTCTTAAAGAAGAAGTTACAGGTCTGTGAGAGCCAGAAATCTTGCATGTTTTTAGGTGACCAAATACTTGTTTTCCACCATATTTTTCAACATAAATCTTGCCAAATCAGATAAGGTAATTTTCTGGATTTGATTTCTCATTTTTACTCTCATAGTGATGGTCTACTTATGATGTCAATTACAGGCCTCTCTCATCTTTTTAAGTGGGAGAACTTGCACAATTTGTGGCTGACTAAATACTTTTTTTCTCACTGTATGGGTATATATAAGTGTATGCAAATGAAGTAAAAACACCCCAAACCACACAGGCAACAGACATGTGCCAAAAACCTTGGGGAGAGAGTACACCAGAAATGGACATTGAAATGCACAGATGGTACAAGGTTAATGATTGTTCAAGAAAGAATATTAGAATAACTCTGAGCAAATGCAAGATGCAGATAGGCTTAAAATTGCTGAGCACTACACACCCACAGTTAGAGAGACACACAAACTACATATATAAAATATCATATATACCGTATTTTTGGGACTATAAGATGCACCGGACCATAAGATGCACCTAGGTTTTGGAGGAAAATATTAAAAAAAATAAACAAAAAAATGCTGTCATCATGCACTGTCATAGGGGGGATTTGCTGCTGACACTGCTACAAGGGTAATGTCTCCAAATTCTGTACTAATATCCGCATTCTAATATATATATATATATATATATATATATATATCTATAATATAACGCTGGGAGCGTCACTCTGTCCAAAGCCTTTATAGACTGCGCAAGCGCAAGTGGCGGCGCAATCTGGGCCTCACAGAGTGACGCTCCCAGGAGATCGCGGTATGCGTAAACACTGAACGCACACCGCGATCTCCACCGGAGAGTCAGGGACCGCCAGGAGGGTAAGTATATTCACCTGTCCCCCGTTCCAGCGCTGCGTGCGGCTCCGTCTCCCGGGTCCTCTGCTGTGACGTTCCCAGTTCAGAGGGCGCGATGACGCGCTTAATGCGCGCCGGCGCCACCCTCTGACTGAACAGTCACAGCCAGAGGAGCCGGAAGATGGCGGCGCGCAGCGCTGGAACGGGACAGACAGGTGAGTATAGCAAGTGCTGGGGGCCTGAGCTAGCGGTGACTCCGGCACCTAACCCCCACAGCGCGCCAGTGTCCCCGCCTGCTCAGGCCCCCCAGCACTCGGCGCCCAGCAACGATAGGTGAGTATGTTTTTTTTTTTTTTATGTATATGGCAGCAGCTTACGGGGCATATATAATGGAGCATCTTATGGGGGCATATAATACAATGGTGGCGCAGGATGAGAGCAGCACATGACAGAACAGGCGCAGGGTGGCAGCAGCACATGACAGAACGGGCGCAGGATGGTAGCAGCACATGACAGGATGGGGGCGCAGGATGGGAGCAGAACATGACAGAACGGGCGCAGGATGGCAGCAGCACATGACAGAACGGGCACAGGATGGCAGCAGCACATGACAGAATGGGGGCGCAAGATGGGAGCAGCACATGACAGAACAGGGGCGCAGGATGGGAGCAGCACATGACAGAACGGGGGCGCAAGATGGGAGCAGCACATGACAGAACGGGGGCACAGGATGGCAGCAGCACATGACAGAATGGGCGCAGGATGGGAGCAGCACATGACAGAACAGGGGCGCAGGATGGGAGCAGCACATGACAGAATGGGGGCGCAGGATGGCAGCAGCACATGACAGAATGGGGGCGCAAGATGGGAGCAGCACATGACAGAACAGGGGCGCAGGATGGGAGCAGCACATGACAGAATGGGGGCGCAAGATGGGAACAGCACATGACAGAACGGGGGCACAAGATGGCAGCAGCACATGACAGAACAGGCGCAGGATGGGAGCAGCACATGACAGAACGGGGGCGCAGGATGGGAGCAGCACATGACAGAACGGGGGCGCAGGATAGCAGCAGCACATGACAGAACGGGGGCGCAGGATGGGAGCAGCACATGACAGAATGGGGGCGCAGGATGGGAGCAGCACATGACAGAACGGGGGCGCAGGATGGAAGCAGCACATGAAAGAACGGGGGCACAGGATGGGAGCAGCACATGACAGAACGGGGGCACAGGATGGGAGCAGCACATGACAGGATGGGAGCAGCACATGACAGAATGGAGGCGCAGGATGGGTGCAGAACGTGTCAGAATGGAGGTGCAGGATGGGTGCAGCACATGTCACAATGGGAGCGCAGGATGGGAGCAACACATACAGAATGAGGGCGCAGGATGGGTGCAACACATGACAGAATGGGGGCGCAAGATGGGTGCAGAACATGTCAGAATGGGGGCGCAGGATGGGAGCAGCACATGTCACAATGGGGGCGCAGGATGGAAGCAGCACATGACAGAATGGGGGTGCAGGATGGGTGCAACACATGACAGAATGGGGGCGCAAGATGGGTGCAACACGTGGCAGGATGGGGGCGCAGTATGGGTGCAGCACATGACAGGATGGGGATGCAGGATGGAGCAGCACATGTCTGAATGGGGGTGCAGGATGGGTGCAGCACATGTCAGGATGGGGACGAAGGATGGAGCAGCTCATGACAGGATGGTGACGCAGGATGGAGCAGCACATACCAGGATGGAGACCATATACCAATATAGATGCTAGCCACCCGGGCGTAGAACGCTAGTATATACAGTTAGGGCCAGAAATATTTGGACAGTGACACAATTTTCGCGAGTTGGGCTCTGCATGCCACCACATTGGATTTGAAATGAAACCTCTACAACAGAATTCAAGTGCAGATTGTAACGTTTAATTTGAAGGGTTGAACAAAAATATCTGATAGAAAATGTAGGAATTGTACACATTTCTTTACAAACACTCCACATTTTAGGAGGTCAAAAGTAATTGGACAAATAAACATAACCCAAACAAAATATTTTTATTTTCAATATTTTGTTGCAAATCCTTTGGAGGCAATCACTGCCTTAAGTCTGGAACCCATGGACATCACCAAACGCTGGGTTTCCTCCTTCTTAATGCTTTGCCAGGCATTTACAGCCGCAGCCTTCAGGTCTTGCTTGTTTGTGGGTCTTTCCGTCTTAAGTCTGGATTTGAGCAAGTGAAATGCATGCTCAATTGGGTTTAGATCTGGAGATTGACTTGGCCATTGCAGAATGTTCCACTTTTTGGCACTCATGAACTCCTGGGTAGCTTTGGCTGTATGCTTGGGGTCATTGTCCATCTGTACTATGAAGCGCCGTCCAATCAACTTTGCAGCATTTGGCTGAATCTGGGCTGAAAGTATATCCCGGTACACTTCAGAATTCATCCGGCTACTCTTGTCTGCTCTTATGTCATCAATAAACACAAGTGACCCAGTGCCATTGAAAGCCATGCATGCCCATGCCATCACGTTGCCTCCACCATGTTTTACAGAGGATGTGGTGTGCCTTGGATCATGTGCCGTTCCCTTTCTTCTCCAAACTTTTTTCTTCCCATCATTCTGGTACAGGTTGATCTTTGTCTCATCTGTCCATAGAATACTTTTCCAGAACTGAGCTGGCTTCTTGAGGTGTTTTTCTGCAAATTTAACTCTGGCCTGTCTATTTTTGGTATTGATGAATGGTTTGCATCTAGATGTGAACCCTTTGTATTTACTGTCATGGAGTCTTCTCTTTACTGTTGACTTAGAGACAGATACACCTACTTCACTGAGAGTGTTCTGGACTTCAGTTGATGTTGTGAACGGGTTCTTCTTCACCAAATTAAGTATGCGGCGATCATCCACCACTGTTATCATCCGTGGACGCCCAGGCCTTTTTGAGTTCCCAAGCTCACCAGTCAATTCCTTTTTTCTCAGAATGTACCCAACTGTTGATTTTGCTACTCCAAGCATGTCTGCTATCTCTCTGATGGATTTTTTCTTTTTTTTCAGCCTCAGGATGTTCTGCTTCACCTCAATTGAGAGTTCCTTTGACCGCATGTTGTCTGCTCACAGCAACAGCTTCCAAATGCAAAACCACACACCTGGAATCCACCCCTGACCTTTTAACTACTTCATTGATTACAGGTTAACGAGGGAGACGCCTTCAGAGTTAATTGCAGCCCTTAGAGTCCATTGTCCAATTACTTTTGGTCCCTTGAAAAAGAGGACGCTATGCATTACAGAGCTATGATTCCTAAACCCTTTCTCCGATTTGGATGTGGAAACTATCATATTGCAGCTGGGAGTGTGCACTTTCAGCCCATATTATATATATAATTGTATTTCTGAACATTTTTTTGTAAACAGCTAAAATAACAAAACTTGTGTCACTGTCCAAATATTTCTGGCCCTAACTGTATATCCCCAATCCAGGTATACATGGTTTCCTAATTTCCATCCTTGTATACATGGCCCACTCATCCCCATCTTGGTACACATGGTTCCCTTATTACCATCTTGGCATACATGGTCCCATCCTCCACATCCTGGTATTTATAGGACCCTCATCCCCATCCTGGTATGCATGCCCCACTCATCCTCATCCTGGTTCACATAGCCCACTCATCGCCATCCTGGTACACATGGTCCCCTCATCCCCATCCTGGTATACATGGTTCCCTCACCTCCATCATGGAAAGCATGCCCCCATCATCCCTATCCTTGCCTACATGTCCCCTCATCCCCATCCTGGTATGCATGGCCCCATCCCCATCCTGTAATACATGGCCACAATCAGTAAAGCATTAATAAAACATAAACCATTCTTCTTACCTTTCCTGAGCTCCCTCAAAGCGTCCTTTTCTGATGCCAGCAGCTGATTTCAGCTTGTCAGCAGCACATGGCAGTGACATTATGCGCTGCTTACAAGCCAAGGATAGCTGCTGGAATACACCCTGCTCCCCATACCCGGGACTATGGGCATGTAGCACAGCGAATATTCAGCTTCTTTAAAAGCAGGCACGTTGTTAGCCACAGCCACTGGCTCCTGTAGCAGCTGGGTGATGACATGTGCCCGCTACTAAACATAATGAATATTTACTGCTCCCCACTCTCATGCGCATGGGGAGCAGCGAATATTCATTCTGTTTAGTAGCTGGCACGTGTAATCGCCCGACAGTTGCAGGAGCTATCAGCTGTGGCTATCAGTGTGTCTTCTATTAAAGATGAATATTAACTGCTCCAAATGCCCATAGTCCCACCCACCTCTCAGTGCTGGCTTCAGTGGATAGAGGTGGGAGGGATTATGGGTATGGGAAGCAATGAATATTCATTTCTCTTTAACAGTGGCCACAGGCTTTATCCACAGTCACCGGATCCTGCCTCCTGTGAATCGCTTGTCCACCGCTGCTGCTTCCTCACCTCCCCATCCACAGCTGGTACATCTGGACTATGAGATGCACGCTCAATTTTACTCTAAGTTTTTGAATTAAAAAGGTGTGTCTTATAGTCCAAAAATATGGTATACAATTGGGAAAATAAGTATTTGACACACTGCCAATTTTGCAAGTTTTCCCATCTACAAAGATTGGAGAGGTCTGTAATTTTTATCATAGGTACACTTCAACTCTAAGAGTCAGAATCTAAAAATAAAAATCAGAAAATCACATTGCATAATTTTAAATAATTAAATGCATTTTATTGGATAAAATAATAATACTGATGGAAATAGCCAAACAGAGCATTCAGTAGTTCTTAAGAAAATGAATAGAGCAGAGGCCAGGAATACACAACTCTGTTGAATTCAGGAGAGGACTGCAGAGTCCTGCTTTTGGGATCTTTGGAGATTTCAGTGGTCAGATCCCCAACGATCAGCAAGTTATCCCTGAGCCAGGTTGATTATCATACTCTTTATAATTACAGCATCATACATGAACCAAGAACAAATATGTACATACATATACACATATGTTGACACTGAGAAAATGAAATAATTCTCCCAGAAAATTATTGCTGTTACACATTTTTTGTTCTACACGTGTTAATTTCCTTTATGTGTAACACAAAGAAACAGAGAAAATTGGACAGAAATTCAAACAAAACCCCAAAATGGGTAAGGGAAGAAAAGGTTGGCACTCTTAACTTAATATTTGGTTGCACACCCTTTGGAATAAATAACTGCAATCAATCACTTCTTATCATCATCATCAAGCTTCTAACACCTCTCAATTGGAATTTTGGACCACACTTTTTTTGAAAACTCCTCCAGGTGTTTCATATTTGAAGGGTGCTTTCTCCCAGAGCAATTTTAATGTCTATCCACATGTGTTCAATGGAATTTAGATTCTGAGATACTGCTGGCCATTTCAGAACTCTTCAACACTTTGTTAACATCCATTACTGGGTACTTCTTGAAGTGTGTTTGGGGTCATTGTCCTGCTGGAAGACCCATTACCTAGGATGCAAACCCAGCTTTCTGACACAGGGCACTACATTGTGGCCCAAAATCCAATGGTAATCTTCAGATTTCATGAAGCCGTGCACACAGTCAAAGCACCCAGTGGCTAGACAGACATCTGTCTGAGATAGTTTAGTGAATCCTGCCCTGCATTGAAGGGGTTGGACATGATGACCCTGAGGTCCTGTCCAACTCTAACATTCTAGGATTATAGTGCCAGCAGCAGCAAAGCAACCCAAAAATATCTTTGAACCTCCACCATATTTGACAGAAGATACTGTGTTCTTTTCTTTGTAGGTTGCATTCCATTTTCAGTAACCAGTGAAATGTGCTTTATTAACCCCTTCATGACCGGGGGATTTTTCGTTTTTCCGTGTTCGTTTTTCGCTCCCCTCCTTCCCAGAGCCATAACTTTTTTATTTTTCCGTCAATTTGGCCATGTGAGGGCTTATTTTTTGCGGGACGAGTTGTACTTTTGAACGACATCATTGGTTTTAGCATGTCGTGTACCAGAAAACGGGAAAAAAATTCCAAGTGCGGTGAAATTGCAAAAAAAGTGCAATCCCACATTGGTTTTTTGTTTGGCTTTTTTGCTAGGTTCACTAAATGCTAAAAATGACCTGCCATTATGATTCTCCAGGTCATTACGAGTTCATAGACACCAAACATGACTAGGTTATTTTTTATCTAAGTGGTGAAAAAAAATTCCAAACTTTGCTAAAAAAAAAAAAAAAAAAATTGCGCCATTTTCCGATACTCGTAGCGTCTCCATTTTTCGTGATCTGGGGTCGGTTGAGGGCTTATTTTTTGCGTGCCGAGATGAAGTTTTTAATGATAGCATTTTGGTGCAGATACGTTCTTTTGATCGCCCGTTATTGCATTTTAATGCAATGTCGCGGCGACCAAAAAAACGTAATTCTGGCGTTTCGAGTTTTTTTCCCGCTACGCTGTTTAGCGATCAGGTTAATACTTTTTTTATTTGATAGATCGGGCAATTCTGAGCGCGGCGATACCAAATATGCGTAGATTTGATATTTTTTTTATTGATTTATTTTGATTGGGGCGAAAGGGGGGTGATTTAAACTTTTATGTTTTTTTTATTTTTTTCACATTTTTTTAAACTTTTTTTTTTAACTTTTGCCATGCTTCAATAGCCTCCATGGGAGGCTAGAAGCAGGCACAGCACGATCGGCTCTGCTACATAGCAGCGATCTGCTGATCGCTGCTATGAAGCAGAATTGCACGTGTGCTGTGAGCGCCGACCACAGGGCGGCGCTCACAGCGACGGGCAATCAGTAACCATAGAGGTCTCAAGGACCTCTATGGCTACAATGGAGACGCATCGCCGACCCCCGGACATGTGACGGGGTCGGCGATGACGTCATTTCCGGCCGCCCGGCCGGAAGCGGTAGTTAAATGCCGCTGTCTGCGTTTGACAGCGGCATTTAACTAGTTAATAGGTGCGGGCAGATCGCGTTTCTTCCCGCGTCTATTACGGGTACATGTCAGCTGTTCAAAACAGCTGACATGTCCCGGCTTTGGTGCGGGCTCACCGCGGAGCCCTGCATCAAAGCAGGGGAGCCGGCATCGGACGGTATAGTACGTCCGATGCCGGTAAGGGGTTAAAAAGCTCTATCTTGGTCTCATCTGTTCACAAGACATTTTTGAAGGATTTTGGCTTACTCACGTACATTTTGGCAAACTGCAATCTAGCTTTTTATGTCTCTGTGTCAGCAGTGGTGTTCTATTGGGTCTCCTGCCATGGCATTTCATTTCATTTCATCAATTGTCGATGGATAGTTCTGGCTGACACTGAAATACCCTGAGCCTGAAGGCCAGCTTCAAATTCTTTGGAATTTGATTCAGGCTGCTTATCCACCACCCAGACTCTCCTGTATTGCAACCTTTGTCGTAAAGAGGCTACCAGGTACACATAAAATTGGCCATTTTTATGCGCTAAATGCTCTCATTTTTCATATTTCTAGTGCAGTAATGCAGTTCAATTTTCGTGTTTCGTGTTTGCATGTTTTAGCGCTGCAGTGTGCTGCCTTATTTACTTGAAGATTAGCTACAGAGACATGGGTTCTAAACTTCTTGATTATCGTGAATAAATAAACATCAAGCTCTCTGGAAATGGTCTTGTAACTTTAAAATTGTTGATATTTTTGAGAAATTTTGTTTGTCAAGTCTGCAGGCAGATTTCTTCTCGTTCTGTTCTCCATACTTAGTATGACACACAAAGACACAATGCAAAGTTTGAGTCAGCTTCCCCCTTTTTATCTGGTTTCAGGTGTGGTTGTCATTTTACCCACACCTGTTATTTCCTACAGGTTAGTTTGAACGAGCATCAAATATTTGAAACAAGGTTGTCTACCCACAATTTTGGAAAGGTGCTAACAATTTTGTCCTGCCCAAGTGCTCGTGTATTAAAAATAGGCCTGAGCATCTACATATCAAGGTCTCCTGATGATCCGCTGGGGTGAAATGCATATGAAATATCAACACTGGTAAGTATCGGTCTCACCCTCTGTTTACCATGCATATATCTAAGCACTAGGCTATCTTCAGCTGAAGATAAGGGTTTTTTTTTCTCTCCCTGCAGCTATATATGTTTTTGTGCCTTGCCATTTTTGTGTATTTACACATCTGTGTCTGATCATTATCAGGCTGGGATTTAATATTAGGGCTTCTCAAGGCCAGCTGTCGCTGAGTGAGGGCGCCATTCCGCTGACCAGTAGGGTGCCAACCTCCACAGCTAGGCAGGCTGCACAGCAGTAGGGTACAGAGGTAGTGAGGCCTATTTTTAATACACGAGCACTTTTTTGTTATGCACATTGTTGGTCTTTAGTCCATGTATCTCACCCTGTCACAAACCTAGTTTATATATATGATTATTCATAAATATATATAAAATACAATCAGCCAGTTAGTCTGCCTATCTTTTTCCTGTCTAGTGTAAGTGCTGGTCTGTATGTGACACCTATATTAGGATCCATACTAGGAGACATAGGGACAGCCGACGGTGAGTGGGGGCGCCAATCTCGTATCTGTGTTTAGGGTGCCAACCTCCACTGATAAGTAGGCAGTACTAAGAGGTATTGTTTGGCAGGGTTGTCCCAGAGTGCATGGTTGTGTGTTTTATGTGTTTATCTGGTTGTATTTGTGGCATGGTTTTAATTGGTATATTAATTAAAAGCTATATTTTATCTGTGTTATCTTTAGTACATAAAGGGTTCCTATTGGTATAATATAGATTGTCGTTAACCTTTAAGTAGCTGCTAAGACAGCTCCAAGTGGTGCTAACTGAAAAGATGGCAACAAATTGCAAGCTTTCGAGACTACACAGGTCTCTTCATCAGGCAAAGACTAAAAGAAATTCTGAAGAATCACATATTTATGCACAACATAGCACAGAAAAAAAAAAGAAAAAAACATGGATAAGACAGGTGACATGAAGCAGAATTACCATGAGTGATAAACATAGTAACATAGTAACATAGTAACATAGTTAGTAAGGCCGAAAAAAGACATTTGTCCATCCAGTTCAGCCTATATTCCATTATAATAAATACCCAGATCTACGCCCTTCTACAGAACCTAATAATTGTATGATACAATATTGTTCTGCTCCAGGAAGACATCCAGGCCTCTCTTGAACCCCTCGACTGAGTTCGCCATCACCACCTCCTCAGGCAAGCAATTCCAGATTCTCACTGCCCTAACAGTAAAGAATCCTCTTCTATGTTGGTGGAAAAACCTTCTCTCCTCCAGACGCAACGAATGCCCTCTTGTGCCCGTCACCTTCCTTGGTATAAACAGATCCTCAGCGAGATATTTGTATTGTCCCCTTATATACTTATACATGGTTATTAGATCGCCCCTCAGTCGTCTTTTTTCTAGACTAAATAATCCTAATTTCGCTAATCTATCTGGGTATTGTAGTTCTCCCATCCCCTTTATTAATTTTGTTGCCCTCCTTTGTACTCTCTCTAGTTCCATTATATCCTTCCTGAGCACCGGTGCCCAAAACTGGACACAGTACTCCATGTGCGGTCTAACTAGGGATTTGTACAGAGGCAGTATAATGCTCTCATCATGTGTATCCAGACCTCTTTTAATGCACCCCATGATCCTGTTTGCCTTGGCAGCTGCTGCCTGGCACTGGCTGCTCCAGGTAAGTTTATCATTAACTAGGATCCCCAAGTCCTTCTCCCTGTCAGATTTACCCAGTGGTTTCCCGTTCAGTGTGTAATAGTGATATTGATTCCCTCTTCCCATGTGTATAACCTTACATTTATCATTGTTAAACCTCATCTGCCACCTTTCAGCCCAAGTTTCCAACTTATCCAGATCCATCTGTAGCAGAATACTATCTTCTCTTGTATTAACTGCTTTACATAGTTTTGTATCATCTGCAAATATCAATATTTTACTGTGTAAACCTTCTACCAGATCATTAATGAATATGTTGAAGAGAACAGGTCCCAATACTGACCCCTGCGGTACCCCACTGGTCACAGCGACCCAGTTAGAGACTATACCATTTATAACCACCCTCTGCTTTCTATCACTAAGCCAGTTACTAACCCATTTACACACATTTTCCCCCAGACCAAGCATTCTCATTTTGTGTACCAACCTCTTGTGCGGCACGGTATCAAACGCTTTGGAAAAATCGAGATATACCACGTCCAATGACTCACCGTGGTCCAGCCTATAGCTTACCTCTTCATAAAAACTGATTAGATTGGTTTGACAGGAGCGATTTCTCATAAACCCATGCTGATATGGAGTTAAACAGTTATTCTCATTGAGATAATCCAGAATAACATCCCTCAGAAACCCTTCAAATATTTTACCAACAATAGAGGTTAGACTTACTGGCCTATAATTTCCAGGTTCACTTTTAGAGCCCTTTTTGAATATTGGCACCACATTTGCTATGCGCCAGTCCTGCGGAACAGACCCGGTCGCTATAGAGTCACTAAAAATAAGAAATAATGGTTTATCTATTACATTACTTAGTTCTCTTAGTACTCGTGGGTGTATGCCATCCGGACCCGGAGATTTATCTATTTTAATCTTATTTAGCCGGTTTCGCACCTCTTCTTGGGTTAGATTGGTGACCCTTAATATAGGGTTTTCATTGTTTCTTGGGATTTCACCTAGCATTTCATTTTCCACCGTGAATACCGTGGAGAAGAAGGTGTTTAATATGTTAGCTTTTTCCTCGTCATCTACAACCATTCTTTCCTCACTATTTTTTAAGGGGCCTACATTTTCAGTTTTTATTCTTTTACTATTGATATAGTTGAAGAACAGTTTGGGATTAGTTTTACTCTCCTTAGCAATGTGCTTCTCTGTTTCCTTTTTGGCAGCTTTAATTAGTTTTTTAGATAAAGTATTTTTCTCCCTATAGTTTTTTAGAGCTTCAATGGTGCCATCCTGCTTTAGTAGTGCAAATGCTTTCTTTTTACTGTTAATTGCCTGTCTTACTTCTTTGTTTAGCCACATTGGGTTTTTCCTATTTCTAGTCCTTTTATTCCCACAAGGTATAAACCGCTTACACTGCCTATTTAGGATGTTCTTAAACATTTCCCATTTATTATCTGTATTCTCATTTCTGAGGATATTGTCCCAGTCTACCAGATTAGGGGCATCTCTAAGCTGTTCAAACTTTGCCTTCCTAAAGTTCAATGTTTTTGTGACTCCCTGACAAGTCCCCCTAGTGAAAGACAGGTGAAACTGCACAATATTGTGGTCGCTATTTCCTAAATGCCCAACCACCTGCAGATTTGTTATTCTGTCAGGTCTATTAGATAGTATTAGGTCTAAAAGTGCTGCTCCTCTGGTTGGATTCTGCACCAATTGTGAAAGATAATTTTTCTTGGTTATTAGCAGAAACCTGTTGCCTTTATGGGTTTCACAGGTTTCTGTTTCCCAGTTAATATCCGGGTAGTTAAAGTCCCCCATAACCAGGACCTCATTATGGGTTGCAGCTTCATCTATCTGCTTTAGAAGTAGACTTTCCATGCTTTCTGTTATATTTGGGGGTTTGTAACAGACCCCAATGAGAATTTTGTTACCATTTTTCCCTCCATGAATTTCAACCCATATGGACTCAACAGTTATTTATGGATTTCAACAGTTATGTCCATAAATATTGGGCCAGTTCTTAGATAAGGATTGTTTTATTGTCCTGTGATTAGGGTCTCTGTTGTGATGACCCCTCATAGTCTGAGGGGCAAGTTCCTTAGTTGATGTAAAAAGACATAAATCCATGCGACACATTCATTCCTGCACTAAGACTGTCAAAGGTCGTCATCAGTTTATATTCCCATACTTTTCTGTCTCTCTTAGATTTGAAGCTTCCTTTTAACACAAGTAATTTTATGTCCATAATGTTATGATTTGGGAGACAAAAATTTATTACCACAGGTAGATCCATTCTTTTTTCTCTTATTGTGTGGCGGTGAGAATTCATTCTTGTTCTAAGCTTTTGCCCTGTCTCCCCTACATACAGACCCCCAGTTGAACATTTAGTACAAATAATTAGGTACACTACATTAGAAGTGACACATCTGAAAGTACCTGGTATCTTGTAGTCCTGATGTGATTTGGGGATCTTTATCTTGTCCTTGGTCATTATAAATGGACAGGTTTTACATTTTTTCTGATCACAAGGAAAGGTACCTGCAGCTGTTGGAGAGGACAGGGAGCTCTTGACAATGATGCTTCTTAGATTTGGGGGCTGCCTAAAACACAGCAGTGGGGGGTCTGGAAAAATGGATTGTAATCGGGCATCTTTTTGTAGTAACGGTTGTAATTTCCGTGCAGCTCCCCTTAGCACCTCCAGATTTGGATTGTAGGTAACTACTAGAGGTACCCGGTTATTTTCTTCTTTAGCTTTGTAATGTAGCAGTTGATTTCTTGATATTCTGGTGGCTCTTGTGATCTGGTTTTCAATTGTTCTTGGATGGTAGCCCTGATTCAAAAAGGTCTTTCTGAGGAACTCCTTCAAACATTTGATAAAATCCACCATCATAGATACAAACAGGAGACAAGCATCCAACATCAGTGCCCATGAGAGAAAGGCCATACAGTCTCTGAAAATCAACAAAGAAATGATCATAAAACCTGCTGACAAGGGAGGTGCAATAGTCATGATAAACACATCAGACTGTATGAAGGAAGCAAACAGACAACTTATGTCTACTACACGCTACTACAAAAAATTGGAGTCGGATCCTTCACAGGACTATTACAAGGAACTAAACAAGTTGGTATCTTGTCTGCCCGACGAATCCATAAGAGCCAATGACCTGATACCAGAAAGTCCAAGAACAGGGACATTTTACATACCCCTCCTTACATGTAAAGCACCATGGAATAAATGGCGCTATAACAATAAATAATAATAATACATACATACACACATATTCATACACACATACATAAACATACACACATATATACATACATACAAACACACATGTACATACATATACATACTTACATCCACTATTGTCCCTTGTGTGCTAGACAGCCTGGGTAACCTAATTTTACAGACTAACACTCACCACTGGGTCTCGCCATGCAAGAGGACAGAGACTAGCCATTTAAAATTTCATTAGTTGAAGTGTTCATTGGTTAGCGTTCCTCTCCTTCTATATGACATGTACCCTTTTTAAATGTCCACATTTGGCTCAGCACCACATTCACTCTTATTTATTGTACTTTTCTACATTGCCTACCCAACACCCGGCCTTAGTGGTCTGCCGCTATGGGAGTTATGCCCCTACATCAGTGGCAACAGTCCACAATATTTATGGGTATACAGTATGTACATAAAGTTTTACAAATTTGACAAATAGAATGGGTTCACAAAAATTCAAAAATATGAAATATGCATGATGTGGACATTTAGTTGGACAGCTACAGAATCATTTTTCTGTACTTTTGCCACAGCAGGCCAGCATTAATGATGAAAGAAAAAATGTATAAGTGAAATGAAGCAGCACTATAAATATGTTGATCAAGCAAGAAACAGCTGCCAACTCTGCTATCTCTTTCTCCCTGTAAAATAAATATTTTTAGTATTCTCTTATCTTCATACACTCATTTTCATCACTGCTGCGCTGTTACACATATTGCATATTTGTGCAATCTGTTCACTATCTTATGTCTTTCCTTCTCTCTTTGGCTAAGCTGTGAGCTGTGACTTCCTCCAACTTTCCAAAATCACCACAACATGGATTCTGCAACCCTGTTTGTTTATTTTTTCCAGGCTATGATAGTCGTTTCTGACTGGCTGTGCTTGCTATACTAAGTGATGTGGTAGATGCAAAGCATTATGTTGAAGCCTCTTTGGACATACAGTGGGTATGGAAAGTATTCAGACCCCTTTAAATTTTTTACTCTTTGTTTCTTTGCAGCGTTTGGTAAATTCAAAAAAGTTCATTTTTTTCTCATTCATGTACATTCTGCACCCCTTCTTGACTGAAAGAAACAGAAATTTAGTAATTTTTGCAAATTTATCAAAAAAAGATAAACTGAAATATCACATGGTCATAAGTATTCAAACCCTTTGCCAGTATTGAGTAGAAGCACCCTTTTGAGCTAGTACAGCCATGAGTCTTCTTGGGAATGATGCAACAAGTTTTCAGACCTGGATTTGGGGATCCTCTGCCATTAATGTAATGTAATCCTTCTTTGGCTGATACAACTTTTGCAATGTATAAAATGAAGTTGGAAATATTAGATGAATGCACCTAGTTCAAGTTGTTCAAATTCACAGGGTTCAGCAAATTCCTAAAAATGAGAAACAAATTCAATGTTTTAGCAACCACTGTATTGTGTCATTATTTTGGAAACATCAGGCAGAAACTTTAATACTGTTTATTAGTTATTTACCATAGATGGGGTCTGCATTTTATTCTGCAGATATCTTTAAAAACATTACTGTACACATGAGATGTGATCGGACAGCTGTGGGAATGGGGAGTCGCATGTCAGTGCCCAATAAAAAATGCAGAGATGGTTTATACCCATCTCTACCTTCTCAATTGCTGCACAATTGCGGCAGAAGTGGCAGCTGTCACATCATACTCACCACCTCCTCATGTGGTCTCTGCACATCCCTTCTTCGCAGATTGTCTCCGGTGCCTGCAGCTCTCCTGTGTTCAGGGGTCACGTGGTACCGCTTATTAAAGTAATGAATATGCACTCAACTCCACTCCCATAGGTGTGGAGCGCATATTCATTATTTTAATGAGCGGTATCATGTGACTGCTTAACACAGTCACAAGCTGCCAGTGCCAGAGACCATCGGAGAAGCAGGAACGTGCAGAGACCGGGCCAGGAGGGGGTGAGTATGACAAGGGAGGGTGAGGCATGCAATATTCACCTGTCCCCTTTCCACCGCCGGGCTCTGTCTTCCGCATCCTCTGACTATGATGTTCAGGTCAGAGGGCACGATGATGTGTTTAGTGTGTGCTCTCTGCCTGAACAGCCACTGCAGAGAGCCGACGAGACTGAGGAGCAGCGGGCAGTGATGAGAGATGAGTATGTCATTTTTTTAAATCACAGTAGCAGCATATGGGGAATATTATTTTATGGAGCATCTTATGGGGCCATCAACCTTTATGGAGCATTATATGAGGCATATTATTCTATGGAGCATCTTATGATGCCATCAACCTTTATGGAGCATTATATGAGGCATATTATTCTATGGAGCATCTTTTGGGGCCATTAATCTTTATGGAGCATTATATGAGGCATATTATTCTATGGAGCATCTTATTGGGCCATCATTAACCTTTTATGCACATTATATGGGGCATATTTTAATGTGGAGCATCCTATGGGGCCATTATTAACATTTGTGCAGCATTATATGGGGCATATTCTTTGTATGGAGCATATTATGGGCCCATGATGAACTTTATGTAGCATTATATGGGGCATATTTTGTATGGAGCATTTTATGGGGCCCTTCATGAACTGTATGAAGCATTATATGGGGCTCCTGATTCAATATGGATATTCAAAAACATTTAATTTACTGATGTCTCAATTAATTTTACTTTTATTGGTATCTATTTTTATTTTTTGAAATTTACCAGTAGCTGCTGCATTTTTCACCTTAGGCTTATACTCGTTTTCCCAGTTTTTGTGGCAAAATTAGGGGTCTCGGCTTATGCTCGAGTGTATACAGTAGTTAACTTGCTTTTGTAGTGCTATTAATTTTTACAGTGAAAGTAAGAGAGAAAATGCAAGCTCCTTGTAGATGTTGTCCTTGGTGGAATTTTTCATTTTCAAACTGTATCAGCTACATACAAAATTGGTACAATTTATATTATTGTATGATAAAAGCAAAAGGACCAATGGTGGAAAATCATGATAGACAGTTTATCTGTTCTCTAGACTACTTGATAACTACCAAAACATGCCCCAATAATTGCCTCAAGTATCCTCAAATTGAGATAAAATACTAGGTCTTGTATGACTCGCTTTTATTACTTTTTGTTAGATATTTATTGCAAAATCTAGATAATTCAGAAGGGTTAAGATTACAAATCTGTCCCTCACAGCTGTAAAGCTAAGCAAAATTACTTTGAAATGTTTACGACCTGAGCTGATCTACTGCCCTGGGCAACTATACAGGGAGAAATGTCTGTCATAGGGTTTTTTTGTAAAATGCATGAAATTCATCTGTTTGCTAGGACCTTTAGAATTTTATCTTTGACCCAGTAAATTATTTGTTGGCTCTAAAGCAAAATTTTACTCTTCTAAGCCTTAACAGCTTTTGTGCTCTAGTTTTCTGTTTTTTATTTTATCACATAAATATACATAAATCAAAAATGCTACTTTGCCATGCTGAAATTCTCACACTCAAGGCAGTCTCTTGCTGTTGGAAATAAAATCTTGCTTTAATCTGCATTGTGTACTTATAATATACAGTATATAATGAAGTGTAAGAAAACAATGGTTTTACTGTACTGTTGTTGATAAAGTAGTGTCTGCAGAGCAAATTTGCTAATGGTGATGTTGTGTAACTATTTTTTCTTTTTAACCATAATTAGCATTCAAGCTAGGCTGTTTTAATGAGATGAAAATTAAAGTTTCTGCATGTAATACCATATTTTCATGCCTGCCATGCTTCAAGAGTTTTTGTGAATAAATACTGATATCAATAGACTTCCAGAAAAAAAAATCTCCATCATAAACAACCAGAAATGTATTCCAAAAGTACATGCTGCTTTCAAAACATATTAATGAGAATTAGAATATAGAAATTGTTTATAATTTATTGTGATTGAAAGAACGCATGTTAGCACAGGTACATATATGAGTGTACAAGACATGCATGTTATCATCTAATAATATTTTACTGCAGGTCAATATAGGTTAACTCAAAGCTTGAAAATTATTATTTTTCTACTTTAATGCAATTTGTTCTATTTAAGACAATAAAGGGAATAAAGGGAACTTACCGGCTTGGTCCACAAAGAATTGACTTAAAGATGAATTTCCTAACATTTCTAGGTCCTTGAGAACTCAAACACTTTGCGATTTCATTATTCAAGGAATGGCTAAGCTGGCTTTCCCATAGTACCCTGCAGCTATCAAATCACATAGTATAGCACAGCCAATCAGGATAGACTATTACAGCCAGAATAAAAAGATGGTGGCCAGCCAAGCAGTGCTATGCTTTTCCAGTGAAGGGACAGGGGTTAAGAGTGCATAGCTCATTCCTTATAAAGATAGACAACAGGTGTAATCTGGTAGTGGTATACTTCTTCCTTGCTGAATCATGTTGAAAATGGGAGCCTGCAAATAATAATCAAATACGCAAGTGATAAGGGGAGGCACTGTACCTGTATTGTCACTCAATATGACTATGAATGGATTGTTCTGATATATACTGCATTAACAGCATGATAATAAACATTTTTTTATTCTTTACACACTGCAAAGAGTGAAATATTAAACCTCTCAGTGCTAATTTTGCTACTAAACAAAAATCCCGAAGGCTTTTGTGTCACAAAAAGTGTGTTTCCTGCATTATGAAACAGGCAAGCCACATCTTTTTAAAACCCAAATAAAAACCTCCAGAATCCAGACAATTAAAAACAACTACATACATCAAAAAAATGTGCTTATATTTTTTTTTCATTTTTTTTTTGAAAAATTAATTGTTAGAATAGTTTAATGTTAAACAAATACTATCCAAATACCACAATTGGTTCTTACTATTTACCATCTAATTTTCCCTAGCCAGTTAAGATGAGCTCACATGGACATAAATAAGGTTGCACTTGCATTAAAGAGCAAAAAAGGTATTTAATACACTCCTAGACTACCTCTTGAAGCTCATCGAGAGAATGCCAAGAGTGTGCAAAGCAGTCATCAAAGCAAAAGGTGGATACTTTGAAGAACCTAGAATATAAGACATAATTTCAGTTGTTTCACACTTTTTTGTTAAGTATATAATTCCACATGTGTTGATTCATAGTTTTGATGCCTTCAGTGTGAATTTACAATTTTCATAGTCATGAAAATACAGAAAAATCTTTAAATGAGAAGGTGTGTCCAAACTTTTGGTCTGTACTGTATATGTACATAGTGAGAAACCTGTCAATCAACTGGAGGAGAGGAGGGAGGAGCCAGCTTTCCGGAGCTTTTCAAAGTAAAATATTTATAGCTGCTGTAAGATTGGCGGGCAGTACTACTGTGTTCCTATCCCTAAAGAAACCAATTGCATAATATATATATATACTGTATATTCAGGGGTTGGACAAAATGGAAACACCTAACGTTTTGGTATCATAATCTTCGATTATGTGATAAACATGCAAACCGTGACAGATGGTAATGTTTTGTAGTTGATTATTTGTGTTATGTGATATGTGTATGTAAATTAACTGTTTGGTTTGCAAAATTGCAAGAACATTGATGAGAACCTTATACCAATGGCAGACCTCTCGGATTTTTAAAGAGGCCAAATTGTTGGTGCTCGTATGGCAGGCACTAGTGTAACAGAAAGTGCCCGAATGCTTAGCGTGTGAAGAGGTACTGTCTCCAAAGTAATGACTGCATTTGAAAGAGAAGGAAAAACATCCGCAGCAAAGCACAGGTCCGGCCGAAAGTCAAAGTTGACTGAGAGAGACCGTCGGACTCAAAAGCGGATTGTGAGAGAGGATCGCAAGAACACGGCTCCGAAAATCACTGCTGACCTCAATGAACACCTACAGAACCCAGTTTCCACGAAAACTGTTCATCAGGAGCTGCATAAATCTGGATTCCACGGAAGAGCTGCAATTAGAAAACCGCTGCTCTCAATGACAAATGTTTCCAAGCATTTAGAGTGGTGTAGAAACCTCCAGAATTGGTCCCTCGAGCAGTGGAAACATGTGATATTCTCAGATGAATCATCGTTTACCCTATTTCCGACCTCCGGCCAAGTGCACATTTAGAGACAGCCGAAAGAAGCATTCCATCCAGACTGCCTTCTCTCAACCGTAAAACATGGTGGAGGTTCTGTGATGATCTGGGGTGCTATTTTATGGAGATGCGCTGGGCCAATGATATCCATTCATGGAAGAATTAACAGCCGAGATTATTTAGGCATTTTGGGAGACCAAGTGCATCCAATGGTTCAAGCACTGTTCCCGAAGGGGAACGCCTTCTTTCAGGATGATAATGCACCAAATCATACAGCTAGAATCATTAAAGCATGGCACGAGGAACATTCTAATGAAATTAAGCATCTCATCTGGCCCCCATAATCTCCAGACCTCAACATTATCGAGCATTTATGGTCGATTTTAGAGATTCAAGTTAGACGATTTCTGCCGCCATTGTCGCTCAAAGAACTGGAGGGTGTTTTAACTGCAGAATGGGCTAAAATTCCTTTCGAAACAATTCACACCTTGCATGAATCCATACCTCAGAGAATTGAGGCTGTAATCGCCGAAAAAGGTGGGCCTACACCAGATTAAACTAACTTTTGTTAATGTTTCCAGGTGTTTCCATTATTTTGTCCAACCCCTGTATATATACAGTATCATGTGAAATGTGAACTATGTACAGTGGTTGTAGTGTATATTGTGAATAGACTGTGATATGGTAGTGAACAGCAGAAGGTAAGATATAGATTGGGATCTGTAACATAAGATAAGGACAAAAATTTAGTACATACTGTTATAGGGTAGTGTTGTGAATTCTGTGGCAGAGCTCCCTCCTGTGGTCACAAGTGGTACTTCGGCTGATTCTCTCTGTGAGCTTCCGTTGGTGGAGGAGAGTGGTACTGCGGCTTCTGAGTTTCCTTCCTCAGGTGATGTGGTGATGTCGTTAGGTGCTGCTCTATTTAACTCCACCTGGTGCTTTGATCCTGGCCTCCAGTCAGTGTTCTAGTATTGGACCTGTTTCCTCCTGGATCGTTCCTGTAGCCTGCTGCTCTGCATAGCTAAGTTCCGCTTTTGCTATTTTGTTTGCTATTTTTTCTGTCCAGCTTGCTTAATATTGTTTTCTTGCTTGCTGGAAGCTCTGGGACGCAGAGGGTGTACCTCCGTGCCGTTAGTTCGGTACGGAGGGTCTTTTTGCCCCCTTTGCGTGGTTTTTGTAGGGTTTTGTGTTGACCGCAAAGTTACCTTTCCTATCCTTGCTCTGTTCAGAAAGTCGGGCCTCACTTTGCTAAATCTATTTCATCTCTACGTTTGTCTTTTCATCTTAACTCACAGTCATTATATGTGGGGGCTGCCTTTTCCTTTGGGGTATTTCTCTGAGGCAAGGTAGGCTTATTTTCTATCTTCAGGCTAGCTAGTTTCTCAGGCTGTGCCGAGTTGCATAGGGAGCGTTAGGCGCAATCCACGGCTGCCTCTAGTGTGGTTGGAGAGGATTAGGGATTGCGGTCAGCAGAGTTCCCACGTCTCAGAGCTCGTTCTATGTTTTTGGGTTATTGTCAGGTCACTGTATGTGCTCTGACTTCTATGTCCATTGTGGTACTGAATTACCTTATCATAACAGGGTAGTAACTATAGTTAGCTGAAGGTATAGGATAAGATACAGCAAATGATTGGGACTAGCCCAAAGTGGAAGACAGAAGTGCTGTTGAACAACAGGCACTTCCTAATAGTTAGTCAAATAAGGAAGTGCAGTGACCAAGGTCAAGTTTAAGTGCAGTGGGCTTCTGGCAGCAGCTAGGAACTATAATTCATGGAAGTGGGAGGCCTTACTATGATCCCTTGTGGACATTCCTGCAATGTCAGGAGTTCGGGGCTCGGTTTCTAGGAGGTGTGCCTTAGGCTGGGTTCTCAGTAGTGTATGTGTGCGCAGCGTATACCTGTGCACCGATCCGCATGCGTCTTGCGTACATATATTTAACATTGTGTAAATACTGTAGCGTTCGCATGTGGATGTGTACACATGTGTCTTTTCACGGTGTGCAGTGAACACAACATGTTACACTTTTTGAGGCATAAATTTAGTGCAGACATACGCATGCGGATGAGTGCATCAAAGCAACGCATTACTGTCTATGGGAACGCATTGGTACACAAGGACATGCGTATGCATGCGCTCGATACGCATGCATACTTCACACTAGTCATGTCCAGGAAATGATGTCACCATCTGCAAAATTCCAGATGTATAAAAGTGGGTCTGGAGACAGGGAGTCCATCACTCTCAATACTCTGGATACAAGCACAAGACTCTGGACAAGACTGGATGTAAGTATAGAAGCTGTGAAAATGTATGTTTGTCTCTCACTGCATTCTGTACTCATGTTTTGTTTTCTGTTCCTTCTAGACTGTGTTTTTCCTGTCTTGGACTCCTTGCCTAGCTTGCTCTTTCCTGTCCAGGATTACCTGTTGTAGATTGCTCCTGTGGCCCTGTGTAAGTATGAGTATGAGTACTATGTTGCTCTACACGGTCTCAAACTCTGCCCAGTTTCACACCCTTCGTCACTTTGTGTCTTATGTGTTTCTTTTTTTCCTTGTAGACTGTGTGATGCTGCTGTCCCCATTTTGTGCTGCTTTCCCGATGCGGTGCTGCTCTCCAAGTGTTGCGCTGCTGTTCCGGTTTTTGCTTAAACTACATTGTGTTTGGCTCTTAAACAAGTTCAATGTTTCTTATCTGTTCTTTTCTGTAGTGTTTCACTTGACTGCTGCCTTCTCTTCAAACATGTCCGCCAGTGAAGACCTGACTGCTTCCCAGGGTGGACATGGCATGGATTATGTAATCCCATTTGATATACTGATTGGTATGTTTTTAATGGCAATACCACACATGTGGTAAATCATGTATTTTCATTCCTGTAACCTTCCAGTTCCGAAGAGCAGAAACAGTCAAGTGGAAGCGAATATTCACAGGGTCATCGGGTTCAAATTCCTGAAGAGGAAAGATGGGGTGTAAGTATTCTTTTCATTATCTGACTTGTAAATGGATTTTTTTCAGTTTTGTATATTTAAAACTGTATGACTTATTAATTATTATTTTTTTCTTATTTTATTTAATCTATAGGTTCAACAACGTGAGGAAGGTAAACATTTCATTGACAGTGACCTACTCATTCCACTGGTTCAAGAGCATGTTGAGTAGTGGGACCCTCATGATCGTAATAATTCCAACTCAGTATTGATTCTACGACTCTGGGAAGAAGTGGCCAGATCACTGTTGGATGATTGGGACCATGCAAGGCCACAAGTCAGAAAGGATTTTCGTAAGTACTGCAGTGTGGTCTCTGTTTTTCTGTAAATTTTGTTGTCTTTTTCTACAATTATTATTTTTTTCTTCCCCATCACAGTGAAGAGAGTAAAAGTTTGTTGGCGTTCAATGGAGGATTGCTTCAATAAGGATATCAGACAGGAGATGCGGGTTAAAAGTGGTGCTTCGCCAAAGCTTTCGAAGTATAAGTACAATTGTATGCTGCCTTTTCTTTTTATGTTTGTGTGTGTGTGTAGCCCATTCACTATCCCCATCTATTCCCCAACCCCTGAAGATGGCTGGACCATGATTGTAAATACATCATTGTAAATACACACATGTACTTTGCATCTCCCCCACCTCATTGTAGATTGTAAGCTCTCACGAGCAGGGTCGTCTTATTTTTCTTTAATTATTGTATTGTTAACGTTGTTACTTATGACTTTTGTGTTTGAAACTGTTATACTGTAAAGCGCTGCGGAATATGTTGGCGCTATATAAATATAGATTATTATTATTATTATTTTCTGAGGCCTGCACTTGCTCAGTGAATGTGAGAATCTTTTCTGCTGTCTGACTATTATATAAACTTTTAAAAAAAATTCAGTAATGTTTTTCTTTTATTTTCCACACAGAATCTGGAGCAGCACTATAGAATGTCAGTCTTCCTCTGTTGGAGCGGCCCCTCATCGACTAACCTACGAACAGTCCCAATTATCCACCAACGAAGTAGTAACCAGGCAGGCTTCACAGGCTGGGGAACAGGCAGCCGGTCCATCAGGTCTTCCCATCTCCCAGCCCTCTGCAACTGCTTTTGTTGGGACTTCTCGTCAGTGGCAGAGGACCTGGGAGAGGTCAGTCATGCCCGAGTTTATTCAGCTTTATTTAAGCTCGGTCTTCCAGGATGGAATGAAGGTGATTGGAGATAGACTGGACAGTGGGTTCACTCAGGTGAACACACTTTTCCAGGATGTCCACAGACACCTTGACCACCTGGAAGCCGACCTTAACCCCTTTCTGACATCGGACGTACTATCCCGTCGAGGTGGGGTAGGCCCCTATGACCACCGACGGGATAGTACGTCCAGCGCGATCGGCGGCGCTCACGGGGGGAGCGCGGCCGATCAAGGCCGGGTGTCAGCTGCCTATCGCAGCTGACATCCGGCACTATGTGCCAGGAGCGGTCACGGACTGCTCCCGGCACATTAACCCCCAGCACACCGCGATCAAACATGATCGCGATGTGCCGGCGGTGCAGGAAAGCATCGCGCAGGGAGGGGGCTCCCTGCGGGCTTCCCTGAGCCCCCCGCAGCAATGCGATGTGATCGCGTTGCTGCGAGGGTCTTACCTCCCTCCCTGCTTGTTCCAGGCCCGGATCCAAGATGGCCGCGGATCCGGGTCCTGCAGAGAGGGAGGTGGCTTCACAGAGCCTGCTCAGAGCAGGCACTGTGAAGCAGCCTGCACTGCTCTCAGATCGGTGATCTGACAGAGTGCTGTGCACACTGTCAGATCACCGATCTGTGATGTCCCCCCCTGGGACAATGTAAAAAAGTAAAAAACAATTTTTCTAAATGTGTAAAAAAAATAAAAAAAAATATTCCTAAATAATGAAAAAAAATATATATATATTATTCCCCTAAATACATTTCTTTATCTAAATAAAAAAAAAAACAATAAAAGTACACATATTTAGTATCGCCGCGTCCGTAACGGCCCGACCTATAAAACTGGCCCACTAGTTAACCCCTTCAGTAAACACCGTAAGAAAAAAAAAAAAAAAAACGAGGCAAAAAACAACGCTTTATTATCATACCGCCGAACAAAAAGAGGAATAACACGCGATCAAAAAGACAGATATAAATAACCATGATACCGCTGAAAGCGTCATCTTGTCCCGCAAAAAACAAGCCACAAAACAGCATCATCAGCAAAAAAAAAAAAGTTATAGTCCTGAGTATAAAGCGATGCAAAAATAATTATTTTTTCTATAAAATAGTTTTTATCGTATAAAAGCGCCAAAACATAAAAAAATGATATAAATGAGGTGTCGCTGTAATCGTACTGACCCGAAGAATAAAACTGATTTATCAATTTTACCAAACGCGGAACGGTATAAACGCCTCCCCCCAAAAAAATTCAGGAATAGCTGGTTTTTGGTCATTCTGCCTCACAAAAATCGGAATAAAAAGCGATCAAAAATTGTAACGTGCCCGAAAATGTTACCAATAAAAACGTCAACTCGTCCCGCAAAAAACAAGACCTCACATGACTCTGTGAACCAAAATATGAAAAAATTATAGCTCTCAAAATGTGGTAACACAAAAAATATTTTTTGCAATAAAAAGCGTCTTTCAGTGTGTGACGGCTGCCAATCATAAAAATCCGCTAAAAAACCCACTATAAAAGTAAATCAAACCCCCCTTCATCACCCCCTTAGTTAGGGAAAAATTAAACAAATGTATTTATTTCAATTTTTCCATTAGGGCTAGGGCTAGGGTTAGGGTTAGGGCTAGGGTTGGGGCTAGGGTTAGGGTTAGGGCTAGGGTTAGGGTTAGGGCTAGGGTTAGGGTTAGGGCTAGGGTTAGGGCTAGGGTTAGGGCTAGGGTTAGGGTTAGGGCTAGGGTTAGGGTTAGGGCTAGGGTTAGGGCTAGGGTTAGGGTTAGGGTTAGGGCTATGGCTAGGGTTAGGGTTAGGGCTAGGGTTAGGGTTAGGGCTAGGGTTAGGGCTAGGGTTAGGGTTAGGGCTAGGGTTAAGGCTACAGTTAGGCTTGGGGCTAAAGTTACGGTTAGGGTTTAGATTACATTTACAGTTGGGAATAGGGTTGGGATTGGGGTTAGGGGTGTGTCAGGGTTAGAGGTTTGGTAAGGGTTACTGTTGGGATTAGGGTTAGGGGTGTGTTTGGATTAGGGTTTCAGTTATAATTGGGGGGTTTCCACTGTTTAGGCACATCAGGGGCTCTCCAAACGCGACATGGCGTCCGATCTCAATTCCAGCCAATTCTGCGTTGAAAAAGTAAAACAGTGCTTCTTCCCTTCCGAGCTCTCCCGTGTGCCCAAACAGGGGTTTACCCCAACATATGGGGTATCAGTGTACTCAGGACAAATAGGACAACAACTTTTGGGGTCCAATTTCTCCTGTTACCCTTGGGAAAATCCATAACTGGGGGCTAAAAAATATTTTTTGTGGAAAAAAAAAGATTTTTTTATTTTCACGGCTCTGCGTTATAAACTGTAGTGAAACACTTGGGGGTTCAAAGTTCTAATAACACATCTAGATAAGTTCCATGGGGGGTCTAGTTTCCAATATGGGGTCACTTGTGGGGGATTTCTACTGTTTAGGTACATTAGGGGTTCTGCAAACGCAATGTGACGCCTGCAGACCATTCCATCTAAGTCTGCATTCCAAATGGCACTCCTTCCCTTCCGAGCCCTCCCATGCGCCCAAACGGTGGTTCCCCCCAACATATTGGGTATCAGCGTACTCATGACAAATTGGACAACAACTTTTGGGGTCAAATTTTTCCTCTTACCCTCGGGAAAATACAAAACTGGGGGCTAAAAAATAATTTTTGGGGGAAAGATTTTTTTTTTTAATTTTCACGGCTCTGCCTTACAAACTGTAGTGAAACACTTGGGGGTTCAAATCTCTCACAACACATCTAGATGAGTTCCTTAGGGGGTCTAGTTTCTAAAATGGTATCACTTGTGGGGGGTTTCTACTGTTTCGGTACATTAGGGGCTCTGCAAACGCAATGTGACGCCTGCAGACCATTCCATCTAAGTCTGCATTCCAAATGGCACTCCTTCCCTTCCGAGCCCTCCCATGCGCCCAAACGGTGGTTCCCCCCAACATATTGGGTATCAGCGTACTCATGACAAATTGGACAACAACTTTTGGGGTCAAATTTCTCCTCTTACCCTCGGGAAAATACAAAACTGGGGGCTAAAAAATAATTTTTGGGGGAAAGATTTTTTTTTTTAATTTTCACGGCTCTGCCTTACAAACTGTAGTGAAACACTTGGGGGTTCAAATCTCTCACAACACATCTAGATGAGTTCCTTAGGGGGTCTAGTTTCTAAAATGGTATCACTTGTGGGGGGTTTCTACTGTTTCGGTACATTAGGGGCTCTGCAAATGCAATGTGACACCTGCAGACCATTCCATCTAAGTCTGCATTCCAAATGGAGCTCCTTCCCTTCCGCGCCTGTTGTGAATTATGTGGTCAAGCTCCCTCCTGTGGTCATGAGTGGTACTTCGGCTGGTTCTGTCTATGAGCTTCCTCTGGTGGATGTGAGTGGGGCTGCGGCTTCTGAGTTTCCTTCCTCAGGTGACGAGGTTAAGTCATTAGGTGCTGCTCTATTTAACTCCACCTAGTTCTTTGTTCCTGGCCTCCAGTCAATGTTCCAGTATTGGTCTTGCTTTCTCCTGGATCGTTCTTGTGGCCTGTCTGCCCTGCATAAGCTAAGTTTTGCTTGTGTTACTTTTGTTTGCTATTTTTTCTGTCCAGCTTGCTATATTGGTTTTACTTGCTTGCTGGAAGCTCTGAGACGCAGAGGGAGCACCTCCGTACCGTTAGTCGGTGCGGAGGGTCTTTTTGCCCCTCTGCGTGGTTGTTTGTAGGTTTTTGTGCTGACCGCAAAGCTATCTTTCCTATCCTCGGTCTATTCAGTAAGTCGGGCCTCACTTTGCTAAAATCTATTTCATCTCTGTGTTTGTATTTTCATCTTTACTCACAGTCATTATATGTGGGGGGCTGCCTTTTCCTTTGGGGAATTTCTCTGAAGCAAGGTAGGCTTATTTTTCAATCTTCAGGGCTGGTTAGTTTCTCAGGCTGTGCCGAGTTGCATAGGGAGCGTTAGGTGCAATCCACGGCTACCTCTAGTGTGGTATGATAGGATTAGGGATTGCGGTCAGCAGAGTTCCCACGTCTCAGAGCTCGTTCTATGTTAGTAACTATCAGGTCACTTTGTGTGCTCTTAACCACTAGGTCCATTGTGGTTCTGAATCACCTGTTCACAACAGTACTGGAGGCCCAAAGTACTAATGCTTCTCAATAGAGGGAAAAGAGAAGTTCTGAGACCATTTTTTTTTCTCTGTACTGTGTTTTGTCTTTCTTTTCCCCTAGACATTTGGGTGGTTCAGGACACAGGTGTAGTGATGGACATTAAAGATCTGTCTTCTTGTGTGGATCATCTCACTGCAAGAGTACAAAATATTTAAGACTTTGTGGTTCAGAATTCTATGTTAGAGCCAAGAATTCCTATTCCTGATTTGTTTTCTGGAGATAGAGCTAAGTTTCTGAGTTTTAAGAATAATTGTAAACTGTTTCTGGTTTTGAAACCCCGCTCCTCTGGTGACCCAGTTCAACAAGTTAAGATCATTATTTCTTTATTACGTGGCGACCCTCAAGACTGGGCATTTTCCCTTGTGCCAGGAGATCCTGCATTATGTAATATTGATGCGTTTTTTCTGGCGCTCGGATTGCTGTATGATGAACCTAATTCAGTGGATCAGGCAGAGAAAAATTTGCTGGCTCTGTCTCAGGGTCAGGAAGAGGTAGAGATATATTGTCAGAAGTTTAGGAAGTGGTCTGTGCTCACTCAATGGAATGAATGTGCGCTGGCAGCAATTTTCAGAAAAGGTCTCTCTGAAGCCCTTAAGGATGTCATGGTGGGATTTCCTAGGCCTGCTGGTCTGAATGAGTCTATGTCTTTGGCCATTCAGATCGGTCGACGCTTGCGTGAGCGTAAAACTGTGCACCATTTGGCGGTATTATCTGAGCATGGACCTGAGCCTATGCAGTGCGATAGGACTTTGACCAGAGCTGAACGGCAAGAACACAGACGTCGGAATGGGCTGTGTTTTTACTGTGGTGTTTCCACTCATGCTATCTCCGATTGTCCTAAGCGCACTAAGCGGTTCGCTAGGTCTGCCACCATTGGTACGGTACAGTCGAAATTTCTTTTGTCCGTTACTTTGATCTGCTCTTTGTCATCCTATTCTGTCATGGCATTTGTGGATTCAGGCGCTGCCCTGAATTTGATGGACTTGGAGTATGCTAGGCGCTGTGGGTTTTTCTTGGAGCCCTTGCAGTATCCTATTCCATTGAGAGGAATTGATGCTACGCCTTTGGCCAAGAATAAGCCTCAGTACTGGACCCAGCTGACCATGTGCATGGCTCCTGCGCATCAGGAGGATATTCGCTTTTTGGTGTTGCATAATCTGCATGATGTGGTCGTGTTGGGGTTGCCATGGCTACAAGTCCATAACACAGTATTGGATTGGAAATCAATGTCTGTGTCCAGCTGGGGTTGTCAGGGGGTACATGGTGATGTTCCTTTTCTGTCTATTTCATCATCCACCCCTTCTGAGGTCCCAGAGTTCTTGTCGGATTACCGGGATGTATTTGATGAGCCCAAGTCCAGTGCCCTACCTCCGCATAGGGATTGTGATTGTGCAATCGATTTGATTCCTGGTAGTAAATTTCCTAAAGGTCGACTGTTTAATTTGTCTGTGCCTGAACACGCCGCTATGCGGAGTTACGTAAAGGAATCCTTGGAGAAGGGTCATATTCGCCCGTCGTCGTCGCCATTGGGAGCAGGGATCTTTTTTGTGGCCAAGAAGGATGGTTCGCTGAGACCTTGTATTGATTACCGCCTTCTAAATAAAATCACGGTCAAATTTCAGTACCCCTTGCCGCTGCTGTCTGATTTGTTTGCTCGGATTAAGGGGGCTAGTTGGTTCACCAAGATAGATCTTCGTGGTGCGTATAATCTTGTGCGTATTAAACAGGGCGATGAATGGAAAACAGCATTTAATACGCCCGAGGGCCATTTTGAGTACCTGGTTATGCCATTCGGGCTTTCTAATGCTCCATCAGTGTTTCAGTCCTTTATGCATGACATCTTCCGAGAGTACCTGGATAAATTCCTGATTGTATACTTGAATGATATTTTGGTCTTCTCGGATGATTGGGAGTCTCACGTGAAGCAGGTCAGAATGGTGTTCCAGGTTCTGCGTGCGAACTCTTTGTTTGTGAAGGGGTCAAAGTGTCTCTTTTGTGTTCAGAAGGTTTCATTTTTGGGGTTCATTTTTTCCCCTTCTACTATCGAGATGTACCCTGTTAAAGTTCAGGCCATTTATGATTGGACTCAGCCGACATCTCTGAAGAGTCTGCAAAAGTTCCTGGGCTTTGCTAATTTTTATCGTCACTTCATCAATAATTTTTCTAGTATTGCTAAACCGTTGACTGAGTTAACCAAGAAGGGTGCTTGTTAGGGGTCGAGTTCCTGCCTCTGCACAGGGGGAATCTCGGGCCATCTCCGCTGCGGTCTCCCATTCTTCTCCTGCCGCAGTGGAGCCTGCTCAGCGGAGACGTCGATCCCAGCGTCTCGCTCAGTCTGACTCTGTGCTAAGAGTTACTGCTGTGTTTCCTGCTTTTCCCATTGAAGTCAGTGCTGGGCAGCAGCGAGCGGACGCTTCTGGGGCTAAGTCCTGCTTTTCACATTCTGAGCATGCCCTGAGTAAGATCTCTCAGTGGAGATCGAGGGTCACATGATCAGATACTGCAGCTAAGGTCCTTGTAGCTGCTAGGACTAAATCCTGCTTTGCACTCTGAGCATGCCCAGGGCGAGATCTCTCAGTGGAGATCCAGGGTCACATGCTCAGGTGCTGCAGCACTCCATTGGTCCTTCTTTGTAAGGTCCTAAACATGCTGCAACTATTTAAGGCTCGCATGGCCGCACGGCCATGCGCTAGTATCAAGTCATATGTGCTTTGCGCCAGTGTGGTTATGCGTAAGTGTGTTCAGGGACCCGGCTGAAATAAGCCCCTAGAATACCGGCACCTCCGGTGAGGAGATTGTATGAGAGTGTTCAGGGACCCGGCTGAAATAATCCCCTAGAATACCGGCTTCTCCGGTGAGGAGATTGCATGTTGTATAACCACAGACTGCTATCAGCTTGGCAGTAAGCTTGTGCTCCTGTGAGGCTAACAGGGCGCAGTGCTTTCCTCTCGCGGCTGCTCTGTGAGGTAACAGAGCTAGTCTATACCGCCAAACAGTGCCACCATTCACTAGCAGCAGGATCTCCCTGCACGGTGGACCCCGGGCTGCGAACGCACTATTTATAATAAATATCTATTTCTACTCGGTGCGTTCCGCTAGCCCTAACAGTATACTAGCGCCAGGGTCTGGCTAGTAAATGGCGGAAGGTCAGCGTTTACAGCGGTTCATCCAGCAGCTGGAGGGTAGGTTGGCTGCTCTCGAGCGCACAACCTCAGCTGTGGATGTTACCGCAGTCGCTGTTCAGGCTGCAAGTGTAGCTGCAGCCAGTTTGTCCTCTGCCACCCCTGCTCCGACTTTATCCCGTCTTCCGCTTCCAGACAAGTTTGCTGGTGACAGTAAATAATGTCGGGGATTCGTGAGTCAGTGCTCCATACATCTTGAGCTTCTGGCTGCACGTTTTCCTACGGAACGGGCGAAAGTGGGATTTATTTTATCCCTTTTATCGGGCAGGGCGTTGGAGTGGGCAATGCCGCTATGGGAGCGCAATGATCGTGTGGTACAGAGTGCTTCTCTCTTCTTGGACGCTCTGAAACAGGTCTTTTTGGGACCTCGTGTCACCCACGATACCGCGCTCCAATTGTTGGCTACAACCCAGGGTTCGTCCATGGTCAGCCAGTTCGCTGTTCAATTCCGGACTCTGGTCTCGGAGCTGGAGTGGCCGGATAAAGTCCTTATTCCGGTGTTCTGGAGAGGACTGGCAGACCATGTGAAGGACGCCTTGGTCACCAGGGAGATTCCCGCCACACTGGAGGAGCTTATTTCTCTATCTACCCGCATCAACCTCCATTTTAACGAGCGGAGGTTGGAGCGGGCCCAGTGTAGGCAGAGGTTTCGGCTGGCTCCCACCTTTGCCAGACCTCTAGAATCTTCCGTTCAGGCGTCCGATTCCCATGAGGCCATGGAAGTCTCTCGAGCGGGACCTAAGTCTCGGACCGCTCGGGTACCCGTGGTTTGCAGAAATTGCCAACAAGAGGGACATTATGCCAATAAATGTCCACGGCGGTTGGGTAAACGACCGTGTCTAGTGACCCTTGGAGTAGGTTCTCTAGACACAGCGGCTTTTTCCTCCAAGCTGTCCTTCAAGGGGACAATCATATTAGGCTCTCACTCTCTGACAGTCGAGCTTTGTGTGGACTATGGAGCTGAGGGGAATTTCATGTCCTCGGCTTTTGCTCTGCGCCATGCAATACCTCTGGTGATGCTCGCCAAACCGGTGACTGTCAGAGCAGTGAACGGGTCAACACTTCCATCTCAGATCACACAAGAGACTGTCCCTTTCACGTTAGCTATGTCCCCATCCCACCAGGAGATAGTTTCCCTTCTTGTCCTTCCCGAGGGAATGGATGAGATTCTGCTGGGAATACCCTGGCTCCGTTTCCACTCCCCACATATTGAGTGGTCCTCTGGGAGGATATTGGGTTGGAGTGAATCCTGTAAGGGCAGATGTGTGAAAGAGTGCGTTCAGGTTTCCACCACTGAGATACCCGCAGATCTCTCTTCTCTCCCCAAATACTATTGGTCCTATGCAGACGTCTTCTCCAAAAAGGCTGCGGAGACCCTTCCACCTCACCGCCCCTATGACTGTCCTATAGATCTCTTGCCTGGAGCAGAACCTCCTCGGGGACGTGTCTATCCCCTCTCTTCCGGAAACGGAGGTCATGTCCCAATACATCCAGGAGAATTTGGCAAGAGGGTTCATTAGGAAGTCAGTGTCACCAGCAGGGGCAGGGTTCTTCTTCGTGCAGAAGAAGAATGGAGAATTACATCCTTGCATAGATTACAGGGGTCTTAACGCCATCACCGTTAAAAATAAGTATCCGCTGCCCCTGATTTCTGAGCTTTTTGATAGGCTAAGGGGAGCTAAGGTATTTACCAAATTGGATCTGCGGGGTGCTTATAACCTGATTCGCATCCGTGAGGGGGACGAATGGAAGACGGCGTTTAACACCAGAGATGGGCACTATGAATATCTGGTGATGCCCTTCGGGCTCTGTAATGCCCCAGCCGTTTTCCAATACTTTGTCAACGACATCTTCCAGGATATGCTTTCCACCTCGGTCGTAGTCTATCTGGATGATATTCTCATCTTTTCTCCAGATATTGACTCCCACCGGAGAGATGTTGGCAGAGTCTTTGACCTCTTACGGGCAAATTCTCTCTACGCAAAGTTGGAGAAGTGTATGTTTGAGCAGGAGTCTTTACCTTTCCTGGGCTATATCATCTCCGCCCAGGGATTGGCTATGGATCCTGCCAAACTACAGGCTGTGATGGACTGGCAAGAACCCCATTCTCTTAAAGCGGTGCAGCGCTTTATGGGGTTCATTAATTATTACCGCCAGTTCATTCCCCACTTCTAACCTTTGGTAGCTCCCTTGGTAGCCCTCACCAAGAAGGGAGCGAATCCCAAATTGTGGTCTGAAGAGGTCTCCAGGGCCTTTTCTTCTATTAAATCTCGTTTTGCTAGCGCTCCCATCTTGCATCGTCCCGATGTTGATAAGCCGTTCATAATGGAGGTGGATGCCTCTTCCGTTGGTGCAGGAGCAGTCCTCTTCCAAAAGGATGCTCAAGGTCGGAAGCATCCGTGCTTCTTCTTCTCCAAGACCTTCACACCTGCAGAGAGGAATTATTCCATTGGGGACAGGGAGTTGCTAGCGATGAAGCTGGCTTTCTCGGAGTGGAGACATCTCTTGGAGGGGGCTCGTTTTCAGTTTCAGGTCTTCACGGACCACAAAAATTTGTTATACCTGCAGACAGCCCAGCGGCTAAATTCTCGCCAGGCCAGATGGTCCTTGTTCTTCTCCCGGTTCCACTTCACCCTTCATTATCTCGCTGGGTAGAAGAACATTCGTGCAGACGCTCTCTCTCGCTCTGTTGTGTCATCTGAGGAGGAGGAGGGGGAGCCTCGGCTTATTGTCCCTTCAGAGAGCCTGAGAACCGTAGCGCCAGTTTCGCTTGAGTCTTTGCCTCCCGGCAAGACTTTTGTGCCCATTAATTTGCGACCGGTGGTTCTCTCTTGGGCTCATTCATCCAGGGTGGGTGGACACTTTGGGACAAAGAGGACATCTGAGCTACTGGCGAGGACGTACTGGTGGCCACATATGGTCCGGGATGTCAGAGATTATATTCAAGCGTGTGTCTCCTGCGCCAAAAATAAATCTCCTCGTCAAAGGCCAGCTGGGTTACTCTATCCCTTGCCGGTGGCAGATAGGCCCTGGGAGATGGTCGGGATGGACTTTGTTGTGGGTTTACCCAAGTCTCGCGGCTGTACCATCATTTGGGTCATCACCGATCATTTCTCAAAAATGGTGCATTTGGTGCCGCTACCACGGTTACCTTCTGCACGGGCCTTGGCAGCGTTGTTCATAAAACACATCTTCCACCTACATGGTATGCCAGACAAAATTGTCCAGTTTGCGTCTCGGTTCTGGAGAGAGCTTTGTCGTCTTCTCAGCATTGAGTTGAATCTCTCTTCCGCATATCATCCCGAGACGAATGGGTTGGTAGAGAGGGCCAACCAGACCTTGGTCACATACCTGCGACATTTTGTTTCAGCCAGGCAGGATGACTGGGCATCCTTGCTATCGTGGGCAGAGTTTGCACTGAACAATGCCGTAGCTGACTCCACTGGACAAACGCCATTCCTCCTCAACTATGGTCAGCATCCGCGGGTACCTGTGCCTATGCCCGTGTCTTCTGCCGACTTCAGGGTGGCAGACTGGGCTGTGGAGGCACGGGATATTTGGGACCGCACTCAGGATGCCATTCGGGCCTCCAAGGAGAGAATGAGGTCCTCCGCTGATGCACATCGGCGCCCCGCTCCGACCTTTGCTCCTGGCGACTTGGTGTGGCTCTCCGCCCGTAACATTAGGCTGCGAGTTGAGTCCACTAAGTTTGCTCCTCGCTACTTGGGTCCATTCAAGGTCCTCGAACAGGTTAATCCTGTGGTCTATCATTTGGCCCTTCCGCCACGCCTGGGTATCACCGACACCTTTCATGTGTCCCTCTTGAAACCCGTGTATATGTCCCGGTTTTCCGAGTCATCTGCTGGGACATTGGGTTCGTCTACGGACGATTACGAGGTAAACGTTATTTTGGGGTGCAAGGTGGTACGTGGCAAAAAATTTTATTTGGTGGACTGGAAGGGTTACGGCCCTGAGGATAGGTCCTGGGAGCCTGCTGAGCACATTCGGGCTCCGCAGCTCATTGCTGCCTTCGAACGTAGCGAGGCCCAAGGAGGGGGGGCCCTAGGAGGGGGGGTAATGTTAGGGGTCGAGTTCCTGCCTCTGCACAGGGGGAATCTCGGGCCATCTCCGCTGCGGTCTCCCATTCTTCTCCTGCTGCAGTGGAGCCTGCTCAGCGGAGACGTCGATCCCAGCGTCTCGCTCAGTCTGACTCTGTGCTAAGAGTTACTGCTGCGTTTCCTGCTTCTCCCATTGAAGTCAGTGCTGGGCAGCAGCGAGCGGACGCTTCTGGGGCTAAGTCCTGCTTTTCACATTCTGAGCATGCCCTGAGTAAGATCTCTCAGTGGAGATCGAGGGTCACATGATCAGATACTGCAGCTAAGGTCCTTGTAGCTGCTAGGACTAAATCCTGCTTTGCACTCTGAGCATGCCCAGGGAGAGATCTCTCAGTGGAGATCCAGGGTCACATGCTCAGGTGCTGCAGCACTCCATTGGTCCTTCTTTGTAAGGTCCTAAACATGCTGCAACTATTTAAGGCTCGCATGGCCGCACGGCCATGCGCTAGTATCAAGTCATATGTGCTTTGCGCCAGTGTGGTTATGCATAAGTGTGTTCAGGGACCCGGCTGAAATAAGCCCCTAGAATACCGGCACCTCCGGGGAGGAGATTGTATGAGAGTGTTCAGGGACCCGGCTGAAATAATCCCCTAGAATACCGGCTTCTCCGGTGAGGAGATTGCATGTTGTATAACCACAGACTGCTATCAGCTTGGCAGTAAGCTTGTGCTCCTGTGAGGCCCTCAGGGCGCAGTGCTTTCCTCTCGTGGCTGCTCTGTGAGGTAACAGAGCTAGTCTATACCGCCAAACAGTGCCACCATTCACTAGCAGCAGGTTCTCCCTGCACGGTGAACCCCGGGCTGCGAACGCACCATTTATAATAAATATCTATTTCTACTCGGTGCGTTCCGCTAGCCCTAACAGTTGATGTGGTCAATTGGTCTTCTGCTGCTGTGGAAGCTTTTCAAGAGTTGAAGCATCGTTTTTCTTCTGCCTCTGTGTTGTGCCAACCAGATGTTTCGCTCCTGTTCCAGGTCGAGGTTGATGCTTGTGAGATTGGAGCAGGGGCTGTTTTGTCGCAAAGAAGTTCTGATGGCTCAGTGATGAAACCATCCGCCTTCTTTTCCAGGAAGTTTTTGCCTGCTGAGCGTAATTATGATGTTGGCAATCGAGAGTTGCTGGCCATGAAGTGGGCATTCGAGGAGTGGCGTCATTGGCTTGAAGGAGCTAAGCATCGCGTGGTGGTCTTGACTGATCACAAGAACTTGACTTATCTCGAGTCTGCCAAACGGTTGAATCCTAGACAGGCTCGTTGGTCGCTGTTTTTCTCCCGTTTTGACTTTGTGGTTTCGTACCTTCCGGGCTCTAAAAATGTGAAGGCAGATGTCCTGTCTAGGAGTTTTGTGCCTGACTCTCCGGGTTTGTCTGAGCCGGCGGGTATTCTCAAAGAGGGGGTAATTTTGTCTGCCATCTCCCCTGATTTGCGGCGGGTGCTGCAAAAATTTCAGGCTAATAGACCTGACCGTTGCCCAGCGGAGAAACTGTTTGTCCCTGATAAATGGACTAGTAGAGTTATCTCTGAGGTTCATTGTTCGGTGTTGGCTGGTCATCCTGGAATCATTGGTACCAGAGATTTGGTGGCTAGATCCTTTTGGTGGCCGTCTCTGTCGCGGGATGTGCGTTCTTTTGTGCAGTCCTGTGGGATTTGTGCTCGGGCTAAGCCCTGCTGTTCTCGTGCCAGTGGGTTGCTTTTGCCCTTGCCAGTCCCGAAGAGGCCCTGGACACATATCTCTATGGATTTTATTTCGGATCTCCCCGTCTCTCAAAAAATGTCAGTCATTTGGGTTGTTTGTGATCTCTTCTCTAAGATGGTCAATTTGGTACCCTTGTCTAAATTGCCTTCCTCCTCTGATTTGGTGCCATTGTTCTTCCAGCATGTGGTCCGTTTACATGGCATTCCGGAGAACATCGTTTCTGACAGAGGTTCCCAGTTTGTTTCGAGGTTTTGGCGAGCCTTTTGTGCTAGGATGGGCATTGATTTGTCTTTTTCCTCGGCTTTCCATCCTCAGACAAATGGCCAGACTGAACAAACCAATCAGACCTTGGAAACATATCTGAGATGTTTTGTTTCTGCCGATCAGGATGATTGGGTGTCCTTTTTGCCTTTGGCTGAGTTCGCCCTTAATAATCGGGCCAGCTCGGGTACTTTGGTTTCGCCGTTTTTCTGCAATTCTGGTTTCCATCCTCGTTTCTCTTCAGGGCAGGTTGAGTCTTCTGACTGTCCTGGTTTGGATACTGTGGTGGATAGGTTGCAGCAGATTTGGACTCATGTGGTGGACAATTTGACATTGTCTCAGGAGAAGGCTCAACGTTTCGCTAACCGCAGGCGCTGTGTGGGTCCCCGACTTCGTGTTGGGGATTTGGTTTGGTTGTCATCTCGTTATATTCCTATGAAAGTTTCCTCTCCTAAGTTTAAGCCTCGTTTCATTGGTCCGTATAGGATTTCTGAGGTTCTTAATCTTGTGTCTTTTCGTTTGACCCTTCCACCTTCTTTTTCCATCCATAACGTATTCCATAGGTCATTGTTGCGGAGATACGTGGCACCTGTGGTTCCATCCGTTGATCCTCCTGCCCCGGTTTTGGTTGAGGGGGAGTTGGAGTATATAGTGGAGAAGATTTTGGATTCTTGTATTTCGAGACGGAAACTCCAGTACCTGGTTAAGTGGAAGGGTTATGGTCAGGAAGATAATTCCTGGGTCTTTGCCTCTGATGTTCATGCTGCCGATCTGGTTCGTGCCTTTCATTTGGCTCATCCTGGTCGGCCTGAGGGCTCTGGTGAGGGTTCGGTGACCCCTCGTCAAGGGGGGGGGGTACTGTTGTGAATTCTGTGGTCAAGCTCCCTCCTGTGGTCATGAGTGGTACTTCGGCTGGTTCTGTCTATGAGCTTCCTCTGGTGGATGTGAGTGGGGCTGCGGCTTCTGAGTTTCCTTCCTCAGGTGACGAGGTTAAGTCGTTAGGTGCTGCTCTATTTAACTCCACCTAGTTCTTTGTTCCTGGCCTCTAGTCAATGTTCCAGTATTGGTCTTGCTTTCTCCTGGATCGTTCTTGTGGCCTGTCTGCCCTGCATAAGCTAAGTTTTGCTTGTGTTACTTTTGTTTGCTATTTTTTCTGTCCAGCTTGCTATATTGGTTTTACTTGCTTGCTGGAAGCTCTGAGACGCAGAGGGAGCACCTCCGTACCGTTAGTCGGTGCGGAGGGTCTTTTTGCCCCTCTGCGTGGTTGTTTGTAGGTTTTTGTGCTGACCGCAAAGCTATCTTTCCTATCCTCGGTCTATTCAGTAAGTCAGGCCTCACTTTGCTAAAATCTATTTCATCTCTGTGTTTGTATTTTCATCTTTACTCACAGTCATTATATGTGGGGGGCTGCCTTTTCCTTTGGGGAATTTCTCTGAGGCAAGGTAGGCTTATTTTTCTATCTTCAGGGCTGGTTAGTTTCTCAGGCTGTGCCGAGTTGCATAGGGAGCGTTAGGCACAATCCACGGCTACCTCTAGTGTGGTATGATAGGATTAGGGATTGCGGTCAGCAGAGTTCCCACGTCTCAGAGCTCGTTCTATGTTAGTAACTATCAGGTCACTTTGTGTGCTCTTAACCACTAGGTCCATTGTAGTTCTGAATCACCTGTTCACAACACGAGCCCTCCCATGCACCCAAACAGTGGTTCCCCCCCACATATGGGGTATCAGCGCACTCAGGACAAATTGGACAACAAATTTTGGGGTCCAATTTTTCCTGTTACCCTCGGGAAAATACAAAACTGGGGGTTAAAAAATCATTTTTGTGGGAAAAATTTTTTGTTTTATTTTTACAGCTCTGCATTATAAACTTCTGCGAAGCACTTGGTGGGTCAAAGTGCTCACCACACCTCTAGATAAGTTCCTTAGGGGGTCTACTTTCCAAAATGGTGTCACTTGTGGGGGGTTTCAATGTTTAGGCACATCAGTGGCTCTCCAAACGCAACATGGCGTCCCATTTCAATTCCTGTCAATTTTGCATTGAAAAGTCAATCGGCGCTCCTTCCCTTCCGAGCTCTCCCATCCGCCCAAACAGTGGTTTACCCCCACATATGGGGTATCAGCGTACTCAGGAAAATTGTACAACAACTTTTGGGGTCCAATTTCTTCTCTTACCCTTGGGAAAATAAAAAATTGGGGGCGAAAAGATAATTTTTGTGAAAAATTATGATTTTTTATTTTTACGGTTCTACATTATAAACTTCTGTGAAGCACTTGGTGGGTCAAAGTGCTCACCACACCTCTAGATAAGTTCCTTAGGGGGTCTACTTTCCAAAATGGTGTTACTTGTGGGGGGTTTCAATGTTTAGGCACATCAGGGGCTCTCCAAACAAAACATGGCGTCCCATCTCAATTCCAGTCAATTTTGCATTGAAAAGTCAAATGGCGCTCCTCCGCTTCCGAGCTCTGCCATGCGCCCAAACAGTGGTTTACTCCCACATGTGGGGTATTGGCGTACTCAGGACAAATTGTACAACAATGTTTTGGGTCCATTTTCTCCTGTTACCCTTGGTAAAATAAAACAAATTGGAGCTGAATTAAATTTTTTGTGAAAAAAAGTTAAATGTTCATTTTTATTTAAACATTCAAAAAATTCCTGTGAAGCACCAGAAGGGTTAATAAACTTCTTGAATATGGTTTTGAGCACCTTGAGGGGTGTAGTTTTTAGAATGGTGTCACACTTGGGTATTTTCTATCATGTAGACCCCTCAAAATGACTTCAAATGAGATGTGGTCCCTAAAAAAAATGGTGTTGTAGAAATGAGAAATTGCTGGTCAACTTTTAACCCTTATAACTCCCTAACAAAAAAAAATTTTGGTTCCAAAATTGTGCTGATGTAAAGTAGACATGTGGGAAATGTTACTTATTAAGTATTTTGTGTGACATATCTCTGTGATTTAATTGGATAAAAATTCAAAGTTGGAAAATTGCGAAATTTTCATAATTTTCGCCAAATTTCCGTTTTTTTTCACAAATAAACGCAGGCACTATCAAATAATTTTTACCATTGTCATGAAGGACAATATGTCATGAGAAAACAGTGTCAGAATCACTGGGATCCGTTGAAGCATTCCAGAGTTATAACCTCACAAAGTGACAGTGGTCAGAATTGTAAAAATTGGCCCGGTCATTAACGTGCAAACCACCCTTGGGGATAAAGGGGTTAAGAGACTGATGAGACTTTTTTTAGAAATAGAGCGGGATGTGTCTGAAAACCTTCTGCCTGAACTTAAGCTGAATGTCATGCAGGCCTGCCAGGCTGCTTACAGCCAGGTATTACAGCAGCATTCCAGAAGCTATCAGCTGCAGGCTGGATTTTACCAGCATCAACAAGCACAGCATCACTGGCCTGTTCCCCCAGTTCACAGCTACACCACGCTCCAGAGTGCAGCACCCCTGCAGCAAGCAGCATCTACCACGCTCCAGAATGCAGCATCCACCACGCTGCAGAGTGCAGCACCCCTGCAGCAAGCAGCATCCACCATGCTTCAGAGTGCAGCATCCTCCATGCTCCAGAGTGCAGCACCCCTGAAGCAAGCAGCATCCACCTCGCTGCAGAGTGCAGCACCCCTGAAGCAAGCAGCATCCACCACGCTGTACAATCCAACACCATGCGCTGCTATAAAGGCCAAAACTCCCACTCCTACAACAAAGAAACTCAGAAAGACTCCCACTAGTGACTTGGCGCCGCACGGTAAAATGAAGACCAGGAGCAAGAAATGTCGGCTAAAAATGGTCCTACCACCTCCACCCTCACCTCCCAATGTGTCTCAGTTGTTAATATGTCACTACCTTCCCTTTTGCAAAACAATGGGGAGACAAGAGGAGAATATAATACCAAATTTGCTCACCTGGTTAGGATGAGATTACAGCATACAGATAGCGGCTGCTGTAGATCCACAGGTCTTCACCGACCAGAGAAAATAATGTCTTCAAAGGGAGATTTGTAGTTAAAATTCTGCGCTGCCGCTAACATGAATTTCAGGAGAGTATAGTTGATTCACAGTGGTTTTCTTCAACGCGTTTCAGGGGTCTCATGCCCCCTTCATCAAGAAATACCACAAGGGGGCATGAGACCCCTGAAACGCGTTGAATAAAACCACTGTGAATCAACTATACTCTCCTGAAATTAATCTTAGCGGCAGAGTTTTTCATCTTAGCGGCAGAGTTTTTGAAAGTCTGTGAATCATTTCCTCGTTCAAATGAGCCAACGGCGACAAATCGGCACTCAGCATCTGCAATCGCCATGAGAACAGTCAAAAAGTATTTTTTGTAATTGAAATTCACTTCCAGCAGGTTTCAGAATCCAAATGTGTTTGCCGTCCACATCCCCCACACAGTTAGTTAAATTACAAATATCATTTAATTTTGCTGCATTTTTCAGCCAGAGTTCAATTGTGGGTTGGGAGAGGAATTCTGCATGCAGAACGTCACATAAAGCACAACAGGTGTCTCCAACAATCCCAGAAAGTGTGGACACTCCAATCCGGAATTGGAAATGTAGAGACCTTAAGGTCTCTCCGGTAGCCAGATGGGGTGTTGCCAGTAGTGATGACAACATCTTCTCCGTCTTGCTCTTCTTCTTTCTTCTTCACAAGCCACAGAAAAAGGCAAAAGACAATTTCAATTCCAAATCCAGATTACGATAGAAGCTCTCCTTGCCAAGATCCATCTTGCAGCTGGATACTGCAGCAAAAGATGAGGATTTCATCTGTGCAGGGTCTAAATATACAGATTCCCATGAGACACGCCCATTGGGTGTGGCTATTGTCATGGAAATTCTCCTCGAACAGCATTTGCCGCATAACAAAATTCTTTGAAAATTTGAACGCATGCGCTGAAAAAATGCAAACGCATGCAAAAACGCATACAAACGCATGCACACGCAGTGATTTTTTTGTTGTCATGCATAAGCTGATGCGGATTAAAAATGTCATGTAACCATGCATTTGAATGCATTTTGGCATGCGATTGTGCATGCAGATGATGTGCTCTGCACATAGACGCTATTGTGAACTTAGCCTTATCCTATGGTGTTCAGGGGACGATGGATGTGGAACAATGAGAAAGGAAGGTATTGCATCCAGGTGCACTGTGGGAGTGGACAGGAAATCCATATGGCAAACAGAAATAACCAACATAGAAATAGTTCAGGAGGACTGGATAGTAATGATGGAAATGAACTCTGTTAAAGAAACATACTGTGTTAAGGAAACAAGGAACAAAAAATATTGTGCCCAATACTGCATGTTACAATTTGATGAACTGTTGTTGGTTAATATGAACTGTGTGTCCCCTGAGTTATGTGTGACAGTTCTCGGAAATAGATGCCTGAAAATAGAGAAAGCCTGTGGCCTATACGTGAGTGTGGTGCATCCCACACAGGGCAGCACATTGGGACTGGGACACGTTCTTCCTGTAAAGTGCTGAGGTGATGTGGAGCAGCAACTTGGTCATGGCTACCGCCAGCTGTCACTTTACACTAAAAACTCGCATTCAGGCTATGATTCATAGTGCCCATGGTTTATAAAGGTTCCCTTTATCACACAGCCCTATTTCATATTGTTTAAATACTGAAAATGTTATCACTTTCGTAAGGATCGAAAACAAATTTGCTAACTCATTCCCAGAAAAAATTATTTCACAAAATTATTTTATCAACTGAAGTATGAATGGATAACAACAGAAAGTGTGAAGAGTATCCTAAGACCTATACTGGACAAAAGCAAATACCATATATGTGGTGAGGCTAGCCAGAACTCATGACCTTAGTGGTGATGCTAAATTTGTACTGGACATTATCCAAAAACTTAATTCTTTGGCAAATGAAGAAATAAATAGCACTCACCTTGGAAGTAGGATAGAATGCTTCTTCTTATCCAACAGACATGTGAAGAGTTCAGTTAGGGTTGCATACAGGTAGCATTCTCCAGGCGATAGACATTTTGCACTTAAGTAATGTTTCATCTGGCAAGATGAAGCATTGCTCACTTAGCGAAATGGACATTGCCTTGAAATAAATTGCAACCTGTTTGCACACACCCATGGACAGCTTCACATGTCTGTTAAATGATTGAACAATTGTATGTTGTCTTTTCCTATAAAAAGGAAGGTGTTTTCATAGGACATAAACACATGGATCAATTGTTGATATATTTCTATTAAAGTAGAACAATCGCACAATGTTCATAAAAATAACTTGACGTGCCGAAAATAATTTTGTATTTAAATATACTAAATATCATTTAATGTAAGTTAAACATAGCTTTTGAGTTGTGATTCAACATAAAAAAAATAAATTAAAACAATTAAAATGGTCTGAACAGAAATAAATGTGCCCTTAAGAAAGATTGAAAATAATGTGACCATAGGGACTGAGATGTGTCCTCTAATTATCATCATAGATGACTTCAAACTTGAAATCAGCCATTCTGCATATGCCAGTTTGGCACACAGACCAAGACAGCCAAAGGGGCTGAAACAATGGTCCATGTGCCGCATCATGCCCTTGCTGACTGTCCATCCTTCACCTTCCTTCCACTGTCAATGCTGTTGTGAATTCTGTTGTCGGGCTCCCTCCTGTGGTCATGAATGGTACTTCGGCTGGTTCTGTCCATGGACTTCCTCTGGTGGGTGTTTCTGAGTTTCCTTCCACAGGTGACGAGGTTAATTCATTAGCTGCTGCTCTATTTAACTCCACTTAGATCTTTGCTCCATGCCACCTGTCAATGTTCCAGTATTGGTCTAGTTCTCTCCTGGATCGTTCTTGTGACCTGTCTTCCCATCAGAAGCTAAGTTCCAGCTTGTATTTCTTTGGTTTGCTATTTTTCTGTCCAGCTTGCTATTTAATTTGTTGTTTGCTTGCTGGAAGCTCTGGGACGCAGAGGGAGCGCCTCCGCACCGTGAGTCGGTGCGGAGGGTCTTTTTGTGCCCTCTGCGTGGTCTTTTTGTAGGTTTTTGTGCTGACCGCAAAGTAACCTTTCCTATCCTCGGTCTGTTCAGTAAGTCGGGCCTCACTTTGCTAAATCTATTTCATCTCTGTGTTTGTATTTTCATCTTTAGTCACAGTCATTATATGTGGGGGGCTGCCTTTTCCTTTGGGGAATTTCTCTGAGGCAAGGTAGGCTTTATTTTTCTATCTTCAGGGACAGCTAGTTTCTTAGGCTGTGCCGAGTTGCATAGGGAGCGTTAGGCGCAATCCACGGCTATTTCTAGTGTGTTTGATAGGTTTAGGGATTGCGGTCAGCAGAGTTCCCACGTCCCAGAGCTCGTCCTTTATTATCAGTAACTATCAGGTCATTCCGTGTGCTCTTAACCACCAGGTCCATTATTGTCCTGACCACCAGGTCATAACACACTGCTATCTGCATCCTTGGGATACAGATAGAGGTGAATACATTTTTGGAGGACAGAATCTCCAGCTCCATCTTCCATCAATCAGCATGTAGAACATCAGTAATGATGATGTAATTTCCTTGCGTCAGCAGGGACAGTGCATTGGAGAGAGCACAGTACAGGAGAAATGAGAGTGATGTGAGTATGTGGTGTTGTTTTTTTTCAAGTGAATGGTATATGGCGTTGTGTTTTGCTCATATAGTATATAGAGGGATGTCAGAATACTTAATTCTGCTCAAGATTAAGTGATGTAAATAATATTAATATAAAATAATTATAATTGATATGTTAATATAAATATTGAGCAGAATTAATTTCAGCCTACTGGTTCGGCCCTCCACAACAGTCATGGTCTCTCATGTGGCCTCTTGAGAAAATGAATTGCCAGAAAGAAAGAAAAAAAGAAATAAAGTAATTGAAGATGAGAAGAATTGTATTTATAAGTAGCAGAATCCATTTAAGCTGACTTCATGCTTTCCTTCTAAGTGATCAGTAAGGACAGCTGTGATCTTAAGTCAACAATAAGGAGATCTCTTTATAGTTCTGACAATGTTTCTGAATTTATTTTTGAATGTCCATTGAGAAAGCAAATACCACATGTAAAATATGCAGAGATAGAGCCATTCATAATATATATTAATGATGATAATGGTTTGCATGCCGTATACATGGAAGACAGCAGTAAGTTGTTAAATACTTTACTGATATGTAAATGCAGTATATATATATATATATATATATATATATATATATATATATATATATATATATATTGTGACAAAGTCATTGGAAAAGTACTGGAGGGTAGATATGTATCACTGAGATTGTTTGCTTCAGTGATATGAGCCTAGAAAAATGTTCCAGCACACTTAAGGTACCTTCACACATAACGATATTGTTAACGATATCGTTGCATTTAGTGACGTAGCAACGATATCGTTAATGAAATCGTTATGTGTGACAGCGACCAACGATCAGGCCCCTGCTGGGAGATCGTTCGTCGCTGAACAAAGTCCAGAACTTTGTTTCGTCGCTGGATCTCCCGCGGACATCGCTGGATCGGCGTGTGTGACACCGATCCAGCGATGTCTTCACTGGTAACCAGGGTAAACATCGGGTAACTAAGCGCAGGGCCGCGCTTTAGTAACCCGATGTTTACCCTGGTTACCATCCTAAAAGTAAAAAAACAAACAGTACATACTTACCTACCGCTGTCTGTCCCCGGCGCTGTGCTCTGCACTCCTCCTGCACTGGCTGTGAGCGTCGGTCAGCCGGAAAGCAGAGCGGTGACGTCACCGCTCTGCTTTCCGGCCGCTGTGCTCACAGCCAGTACAGGAGGAGTGCAGAGAAGCAGAGCGCCGGGGACAGACAGCGGTAGGTAAGTATGTACTGTTTGTTTTTTTTACTTTTAGGATGGTAACCAGGGTAAACATCGGATTACTAAGCGCGGCCCTGCGCTTAGTTACCCGATGTTTACCCTGGTTACCGGCATCGTTGGTCGCTGGAGAGCGGTCTGTGTGACAGCTCTCCAGCAACCAAACAGCGACACTGCAGCGATCCGGATCGTTGTCGGTATCGCTGCAGCGTCGCTTAATGTGAAGGGGCCTTAAGAGCTGAGAGGAGTTAATGAGCCATGATAAGGACTAGGTTTCGTGAACAGCTGTAGAGTGGGTGGGAGGCTGTTCTCCATATCTCCACCCTAGGGTGAAGTATAAAGGATAAATACAAAGCTTTCTGGCTCATTCAGTGTTTGGTGTTTCTAGAGACAAGATCTCTAGAGCTGTGCCCTTATTAAAGAAAGCTGAAACTTTTTTTGTTTTCATGAGTGGGCGGATCCCTGCAGCAACACATACTTTGCCATTTGTTATGTTTTGTTTTTCCCAATAGGCCAGAAAGGCTGTGTTTATTTTGCATAGTTAAATTCAATATCATAGTTTGCGATAACTGTGTAACAGTCGTACTTGTTGGGGAACTATATGTCTTTTGTCTGTGGGTAGGTTTAAGCTTATCTAAAGGAAAAAAAGAGTAACCTGTGATTCATCCATGTGACCAAATGTCTGTGTGTTTATTGTTTGTTTTAGAAGCTTCTAGCAGATTCACCTATGCTGTGCTCTCTGGAGGACTACAAATTCCAGTGAGTCTTAGTGAGGCTTTTGAGTGAGGGAGAGGCAGCATTACAGTGCAATGGCAGCATATAAGTGCATAGTTAAACGCAATATAATAGTTTAACACAAGAGCATAGTTTGATGTTTTCCTTATTAGCTTTCCATTTTATTTCTGCTTTTATCTGATCTGTATTGTTTATCCCCATTTAATATGTGCTCCATGGACAATGCTACCAGATGTGCATCTTGTGAGTTGCAGGCATGCCTTGAACAGCCATTTGAGGGTGAATATATCTGTGTTTGATGTCAGCATGTTACATGCTTGGGAGCCAAGGTAATGGATCTAAATGATCAGCTTGCAACACTCAGGAGCATTACAAAACTGGAGAGGAGTTTAGAGCTTAAAGTACCATCACATTCAGCGACGCTGCAGCGAAATAGACAACGAGCCGATCACTGCAGCGTCGCTGTTTAGGTCGCCGTAGAGACATCAAACACGGCAACACCAGAACGATGCAGGAGCGATCCAGTGACGTAACGGCAACTCACTTATCGTTCTCGCTGGTTGTTAGCTCCATGTAAAACCATTACAGGCATCGTTGCTTTTGCTGTCAAACATGACGATACACGCCGACCTGACGACCAAATAAAGTTCTGGACTTCTAGCTCCGACCAGCGATGGCACAGCGGGATCCTGATTACTGCTGCGTGTCAAACACAACGAGAACGCTATCCAGGACGCTGCAACGTCACGGATCGTTGTCGTTCTCATTGTAAAGTTGCTGAGTGTGAGGGTACCTTACATCAGCATGTGCTTGCTGGGGCTAGAGATATGGAGGAGGCTGAAGGTGTGGGAAGATCAGGACCCAGAAGTACATAGCTGGGTTACAGTTACAAGAAGGGTTAGGGGGGGGGGACTACCTGATTATCTGATATTAGGAATGCATGCCCAAGACAAGGATCACTACAGCAGGATGTTGCTCCTAGCAACCAGGAAAACAACTGCTGTAGGAAGGAGGGAAAGGCAAGGCAGATGCTGGTGGTAAGGGACTCTATAATTGGGCGGATAAATAGGGTCATCGGCTCCTGAGAACGTGAATGGTGAACAGTTTGTCATCTGCCAGGTGCTCGGGTTCAGATACAATAAATTGGCCTGCACTCTGTCCAAATGTGAGGTGCTGGTGGAATGGGCTCTTGAGACCCTGAGTCCAAATAAAGAGAATTCACTGCACACTCTATCCATAAGGTGATGCAAAAAAGGAAATTTATTTATGTGGTAACACACAATATTCGTAGAGCAGAGAAGAGAAAAACATATATGAGCGACGCTATTCATGTACAAAGGGCAGGGACTTAATCAACGTGAGCTTATGACCTGCACTTACTAGGAATTCCTCGTTCATGTGGAAGAATAGTAATCCTCGATCCCCATCACGAACGGGGTCCAGCGGGTTACCCGCACCTGTCGGTGAAGGGTAGGCACACGCTGGTCCATTCAGCGTAGCACACGTGCAGCCCTAGACATCTAAGGGCATCACCCCCCATGGTCCGCGTCCAGCTTCTTAGAGGGACAAGTGGCCCTCAGCCATGCAAGATTGAACAATAACAGGTCTGTGATGCCCTTAGATGTCCAGGGCTGCATGTGTGCTACACTGAACGGACCAGCGTGTTTCTACCCTTTGCCGACAGGTGCAGGTAACCCACTGAACCCCATTCATGATGGGGATCGAGGTTTGACCATCACGGGGTCAAAATGTCTAACACGAATAAAAAAAACCTTGCAACAATAAAATTAAAACTGTACAGTGAATCTCTCTTTCCCCAGTTACCATGACATCGTCCCAGTATACTCTATTAAGCTCTTCACTTAATTTGTTGAAATTAGCTTTCCTAAAGTTCCAGGATTTTGCATTTCCCCTTTTGAATGTTTGATTGAGAATTACATTGAAACTTACCATAATATGGTCACTGCTACCCAAATTCTCCTTGATCAGTAAACCTGAAATTGAATCTGGTCTATTTGATGGAACCAGATGCTCAGATTACCTCCCCTGGTTCGTTCAACTACGAGCTGAGAGCACAGATTTTAAGTTGGATTTTACAAAATACACACCCTCTGTCTTTTTTCCTTCCTGTCCTTTCTAAATATAGTGTAATTCTCTACATTTGTTACCCAGTCATGGTCTTCATCCAGTCAGGTTTCCATATTGCCCACCAAATTGTATTCTGTGACCGATAGACGATAGAGTCTCCAGTTCCTTCATTTTCTTTGCAAGACTTCTTGCATCTGCCAGCAGACATTTAATACTAATAGCACATTTATTTTTCCTACTCAGCTCCCTACTTTCCTTCCATATGCCAGCCTCCTTAAATCCTCATTGACCCCTACTGTCTCACTCTCTTTGTCTACTCTATCCATTCCCTTATTAGTTCAACTGTTCTCACTCCCCCAAGATCCTAGTTTAAAAGCTCCTCCTACATTTGACATTTTTTCCCCAAGCATGTCTGTACCCTCTCCATGAACACAAACCCTTCCTTCCTACACCAATTTCTAAGCCATTTATTTATCCCCCATAGTTCCCGCAGTATTTCCAGAAACATCACCTTGGAGGTCCTGTCCTTTAGCTTTTCTCCTAGTTCCCTGTAATCATTTTTAAGGACCTTCCACCTCCCTCTTACTTTGTCAGTGGTATTGATGTGTACCATGACTGCTGGGATTTTCCAAGCCCCACCCATCAATCTGTCCATCTGATCCGCAATATGTTGAACCCGAGCACCCAAATGAAGAGAATTCACCGCACACTCTACCCGTAAGGTGATGCAAAAAAAAGGAAATTTATTTATGTGGTCACACAATATTCGTAGAGCAGAGAAGAGAAAAATGTATATGGATAAATAAGACAGTACAAAGCTTAACAAGACAAAAGCAAAAGGCATTCAAAATCCTGAATGATGAGAATACAGAAATGTATTTCAGAAGTGAAAAGATCTAAATAAGAAATTCAAAAAAATAAATCAAACAAGCAAAGTTATCTACAGAGAAACAAATTGCCAGTGACATTAAAATAAATCCTAATTTTTTTTATAAACATATCAATCCAAAAACTTAAAAAAATACAGATGGTTTCGGTCCCTTAAAAGACAATAATAACAAGATAATCATAGAGCATAAAAAAGGCTGAGATAGTCCACAGGCACTTTTTATCCATGTTCACCAATAAAATGACTGTTCCAATGATTTTTTAACAAGGCAACAATCAAATGTCACACCTGATATAAGCAGTTTAACACAAATATGAGTATGCCTGTATCTAAGCAAATTAAACATTGACAAATACCCCATCCCAGATGGCATTCATCCAGGAATACTGAGAGAATAGAGCTTAGTGATTGACTGACCGCTGTATCTGATATTCCTAGGCTCTCTTGTAACAGGGGTAGTACCACAGGTTTGGAGCATGGCTGATGTGGTGCTGATATTTTAAAAGTTTAAAAGGTGGATCCAGGTAACTACCAGCCAGTAACTCTGACATCAGTTGTGTGCAAAGTTTTTGAGGGCATTGTAAAAGATGGCCTGCAGAGATATATTACAGGGAATAATATAATAAATGACAACCAGCATGGATTCATGAAATATAAATTATGTCTAACCAACATGTATGGTTTCTATGAAGAGGTAAGTGCAAATCTGGATGTTGTTAATGCGGCTGCTGTTATTTATCTGGACTTTGTAAAGGCATTTAATATAGTACCACATAACATTCTTATACTGAAGCAAGGACTGTGGGAAACTACAGTATATACAGATGGGTAAGAAATTGGCTAAATGACAGGAAACAAAGATTCATCATAAATGGTGCATTCTCTAAATGGTATATAGTCAGCAGTGGGGTACTACAGGGATCTGTGCTAGGACCGATTATTTGAAACCTCTTTATTAATGATTTAGTGGATGGCATTGAGAGTCATCAGTTTCTACTTATGACACAAAACTTTAGGATATTTAAATCTGACCTTGACATTGCAATTTTGCAAAATGATCTGGATGAGATGGCTGAATGGGAAAACACTTGGCAAATGAGGTTTAATGCAGATACATTTAGAGTAATACAACTATTGCTGCATTTACAATAAATGGGAGTATACTCGGGACTACCGAACAAAAAAAGGACTTGAGTATTCTGATTACAAGTAAACTGAGTAACATACCTCACTGTCAAGCAGCACAAACAATATTTTAGGATGCATAGAAAGGGCAATAAAATCCCACAATCCCAACATATTGTTACCCCTTTGTAAATCACTGGTGAGGCCTTATCTAGAATATAGGATCCAGTTTTGGGCTCCACATTTTAAAAAAGGTTATTCAGAAGATAGAGTCAGTTCAATTTTGAGCAACTAGATTATTACAAAGGATGGAAGGCCTCTCATATGATGTGAGGTTGGAAAAGTTGGGTTTGTTTAGCTTATTAAAAAAATACACCTCAGAGAAGAACTCATATACATGTATAAATATTTGTATAGTTAGAACAAAGGACTTGCACATGACTTATTCCTTTCAAATACCATACTAAGGACCGAGGGGCACTCATTATCAGTGGAAGAAAAGCAATTCCAGCAGCTAAATAGGAAAGGGTTCTTTACGGTCAGACTGTAGAATGCCCTGCCACAAGAGGTAGACACTAGTGTTGAGCGATACCGTCCGATACTTGAAAGTATCGGTATCGGATAGTATCGGCCGATACCCGAAAAGTATCGGATATCGCCGATACCGATATCCGATACCAATACAAGTCAATGGGACACCAAGTATCGGAAGGTATCCTGATGGATCCCAGGGTCTGAAGGAGAGGAAACTCTCCTTCAGGCCCTGGGATCCATATTAATGTGTAAAATAAAGAATTAAAATAAAAAATATTGTTATATTCACCTCTCCGGCGGCCCTTGGAACATCACCGCGAGGAACCGGCGTCCGGCAGGCTTCTTTGTTCAAAATGAGCGCCTTTAGGACCTGCGGAATGACATCACGGCTTCTGATTGGTCGCGTGCCGCCCATGTGACTGCCACGCGACCAATCAGAAGCCGCGACGTCATTCCACAGGTCCTAAAGGCGCTCATTCTAGGAATTTATCTGAGGAATGACGTCGCGGCTTCTGATTGGTCGCGTGGCGGTCACATGGGCGGCACGCGACCAATCAGAAGCCGCGACGTCATTCCGCAGGTCCTAAAGGCGCTCATTTTGAACAAAGAAGCCTGCCGGACGCCGGTGACTCGCGGTGATGTTCCAGGGGCCGCTGGAGAGGTGAATATAACAAGATTTTTTATTTTAATTCTTTATTTTACACCTCCGATACCGATACCCGATACCACAAAAATATCGGATCTCGGTATCGGAATTCCGATACCGCAAGTATCGGCCGATACCCGATACTTGCGGTATCGGAATGCTCAACACTAGTAGACACTATTACGGCTTTTAAAAAAAAGTCTGGATGATTTCTCCTGATACCCATAACATTGTGGGCTATAGTTAAATTAGTGATAAAAAGTACAATTGATGGAGAAAGGTTGAACTTGATGGACCTAGGACTTTTTTCAGCCTATGCAACTATGTAACTCTGAACTGGTTTATGTAGTACCTCAATAAACCAATAGAAGATTTAAAGAGAGCTGATCTACCACAGTTAGTGCTAGAAGTGGGGGCAAAACTCCCATGAAGCAAGTGTGATGCCTGTGGACAAACTACATGTCCTCAGTGAAGGCAGCTAAAGGGATGGAACAGTGGTCAGACAAAATGGAGGTGCTGAACAAGCATCTGATCCTAAGCCAGCAACATCAAGCAGCACCAGTAGTACCTGCAGCAGCACCAACAGCAGCAAGCCCAGCAGGAGACAGCCAAACTCACGAAGCCACATATCCAACAGCAGCAATGGCAGATGGAACTAATGAAGGGTGATGTCCGCAAGTCCAGGTGATATCTCATATATCCGGAAGGCGGTATGACGATTAGCCCTGAGGCTGAGGTTTCTCTGTTTTGGGTTTCTGGGGGGAATTTTGGGACTGCTCAAATGGAGGACCTTACCTTAAAAGGGGCATGGTACAATGTAACTGAGATAAATGGGGTTTCCCAAGAGCTGGGTGCCAACACCAGGCTTCAATATTTCACAGTAAATGAGGACACTAAACTGAGAGGGGAAGTACTAGAGCAGCTGTTCGTACCGGAACCATATGGACGTAAGGTACTAGATTTGGCTAATTCTTACATCTTAAGTGGGCATTTGGGTGTAGACAAAACCCAGGAGAGGGTACTTTAATTGTCTGTATTCTGGATGATATAACTTATAGGTAATAAGTGTTGTGCACACGATTCCATTCCACACATATTTTCCTTGTGGATACAATTGTTAAAACGCTTGTAGGATTATTGATAAATATACGCATTTCTAAAATAAATTGATTATAATTTGTTTATAATGAGATCTGTGTAGACGGCTCAAACCCACATATACTGTTCATGTGAGAACTTTCACAGTTTATTTGCCAGCTGAGAAGGTTACATTTATTCTATGCCCCTGTACTGAGATTTTTGTGGTTCAATAAAAGGTTTGTTTACCACTAATCTATTGCAGTGTGCTGTATAGCCATAGCACTCCTTAAACTGACCAAATTTTTTCCTAAAAATATTTAGATTCCCCTTGAGGGATTGAAGCTGGAGCAGCTTGGGACCATAGAGTTCATCTCCAGGCTACAGGACCTGAAGTGATGTCACATCCTGTGAAGTGGCATTATGTGACTGGATCTTGGGCCCACGTGACCAGACCAGGAAGCACAGCACAGGAGCGGTCCCGGAGCAACAGAGCAGGAGTACACGGAGATGTCCGCTACCGGAGTTATGCAGGGGTGCACAACCTTTCCAGGTGAGAAGCTAATCCCCCCACCTTCCATTGAAACATCCCAATCAAACCACCTGGTGCTTCTCATGCTGGGCTCTTCCAATGTTTATTGTCCTGTACTGAGATTGACACATGTAGAGGAATATTTCCACAATGCACTTTGTACAAAATCTTGTCCATCTAAAATCTCTGATGCCCAATTGGTGATATATAAGGGATGCGAGTCTTTACCATTGGAGAAGGTTATATCTAATAATGCATGTCCTAAATCTAGTGTATTTTACATTTTGTTATGGCACCAAACTACTGATATACCAGGGGCACACATCAATAACTCTTGGTTGTGAACCACATGATAGACACATCTGGTCTTTATATAGACCTTTTTGGTGTTTGGTGTTCATTGCATTACAGCGAATTATGTACTTTTCGAATGTTTTTAAAAACTCATTTTATTTTCCTTTTTTGTTGTAACTAATAAAAATAATGTAGGGTGATCACTAGGGTTGAGCGAAACAGATCGGCAATTTTCAAAAGTCGCCGACTTTTAGCAAAGTCGGGTTTCATGAAACCCGACCAGATCCCACTGTGGGATCGGGTCGGCGGTCGGCGATCTTTACTCCAAAGTCGGGTTTTGCTTTTTATATATATATATTATAGAGACACATATATATATATATATTAATATTTACTTCAGCGCGATAATGTGGAAAAGCCGGTAATTCAATTGCCGGCTTTCCATTTCTCCTGCCTAAACCCGACATGATATGAGACATGGTTTACATACAGTAAACCATGTCATATCCCCATTTTTTTTGCATATTACTAATGTTAGTAGTGTGTATGTGCAAAATTTTGGCGCTCTAGCTATTTAATTTAAGGGTTAAATTGCGGAAAAAATTGGCGTGGGCTCCAGCGCAATTTTCTTCGCCAGAGCAGTAAAGCCAGTGACTGAGGGCAGATATCAATAGCCTGGAGAGGGTCCATGGTTATTTCCCCCCCCTGGCTAAAAACATCTGCCCCCAGCCACCCCAGAAAAGGCACATCTGTAAGATGCGCCTATTCTGGCACTTGGCCACTCTCTTCCCATTCCCGTGTAGCGGTGGGATATGGGGTAATGAAGGGTTAAAGTCACCTTGCTATTGTAAGCTGACATTAAGCCAGATTAATAATGGAGAGGCGTCAATTCTGACACCTATCCATTATTAATCCAATTTTATGAAAGGGTTAAAAAAACACACACACATTATTAAAAGTATTTTAATGAAATAAACACACAGGCTGTTGTAATATTTTATTGTACTCTCAATCCACCTGAAGACCCTCGCTCTGTAACAAAGGAAAAATAAAAAAACAACAATATACATACCTTCCGATGATCTGTCACGTCCCACGATGTAAATCCATCTGAAGGGGTTAAAATATTTTACAGGCAGGAGCTCTGCTATAATGCAGCTGTGCTCGTGCCTGTAAAACCCCGGGGAAGGAAGGTAATGTAGGTCAATGACCTATAGTTACCTTCAGTCCCGGTGATGCACCCTCTGCTGGATGTTCTCAAATGACCCCGAGCGTGGGAACTTTCCTGGAAAGCTCCCAGGCTCGAGTTCATATGAGGACATCCAGCAGAGGGCGCATCACCGTGAATGAAGGTAACTATAGGTCATTGACCTACATTACCTTCATTCCCCAGGGTTTTACAGGCAGGAGCACAGCTGCATTATAGCAGAGCTCCTGCCTGTAAAATATTTTAACCCCTTCAGATGGATTTACAGCGTGGGACGTTACAGATCAACGGAAGGTGTGTATATTGTTGGTTTATTATTTTTAATTTGTTACAGAACGAGGGTCTTCAGGTGGATTGAGAGAGCAATAAAATATTAAAACAACCTGTGAGTTTATTTCATTAAAATACTTTTTAATAATGTATGTGTGTTTTTTGTAACCCTTTCATACAATTGGATTAATAATGTATAGGTGTCAGAATTGATGCCTCTCCATTATTAATCTGGCTTAATGTCACATTACAATAGCAAGGTGGCATTAACCCTTCATTACCCCATATCCTACCGCTACACAGGAATGGGAAGAGAGTGGCCAAGTGCCAGAATAGGCGCATGTTTCAGATGTGCCTTTTCTGGCGTGGCTGGGGGCAGATGTTTTTAGCCAGGGGGGGGGGCAATAACCATGGACCGTCTCCAGGCTATTAAAATCTGCCCTCAGTCACTGGCTTTACTACTCTGGTGGAGAAAATTGCGCGGGAGCTCACGCCAATGTTTTCCGTGATTTAGCCCTTAAATTTAATACTAGAGCGCCGATATTTTGCACATACACACTACTAACATTAGTATTGTGTAATATGCAAAAAAAAGGGGGATATGACATGGTTTACTGTATGTAAACCATGTCTCATATCATGTCGGGTTTAGGCAGGAGAAATGAAAAGCCGGCAATTGAATTACCGGCTTTTCTGCTATATCGCGCTGCAGTAAATATATATTAAAAAAAATTCCCATTGACTTTGCATTGGGTTTCATGTTTCGGCCGATCCCCGACCCCGACTTTTCAATAAGATCAGCCGATTTCACTCGACCCGACTTTTCAGAAAGTCGGGTTTCACCAAACCCGACTCGACCTGAAAAAATGAAAAGTCGCTGAACCCTATTGATCACTATTGTCTATATATCTCTTCTTTCTTTTGTTGCTGTGAAACAGGAACACTGCTGGCAAAAATAAAGTGCATTTTCTTCCCGCAGTGTTTGGCTAAGTGTGGACGCTGGGCATGTTAATGATGCTATTAACCTGCAGATTAACCACAAATCTGCAGGTTAATAGTGTTTATTTTTTCTGGTGACAGGTTCTTTTAAAAAAGGAGTACACATCTTACCAAATTTGGGACATCTTACCTTTGAGCTCCCTTCATTTAGGACTAGAATACAAAAAGACAATCTTGATGAATGAGGGTCTTTTTATCTTTATTAATGTAAGTGAAATGATAATGTTATATTTTCATTCTCAGCCTGACTTACCAATAAGAACTATAAAGCACTATACATATACAGTATTATGTACTTATTATTTCTGTTTCTATTCAATCAATGGAACTGGAAACCTTCATGACAACTTTACTAGGTCACATGGTCCATACTAATTGCTACATCAGATTATATCAAATCACAATGTACTAGCAAGATTTTCGGTTCTGTGTTAATTCATTTTGAAGTTGTAATGTGCAATTAAATGCCAAATTGCAACTGCAAAGCTGACAGCTAAAGAGTAATTATTACAACAATTATTACTCTTCTTCCAGTTAACAAGCACTTTAGAAAACAAATTATAATTGTTTTAAACTTTACGTTCTACTTTGGTGCTTAATAATTCTTTACATAGCTGGAATTACATTAAGCTGCTCTCAAACATAGCTAAAGGTATAAGGAGAAATGTTAAAGCAAGTATTTTCTATTATTTGATTTGTTTAATAATATAATAGATACATATAAACCAGTAACAATTCATAATACTTGTTTTAAATACAATGAAATGCAAATATTTATATTAACTTTACTGATAAATTTCCTGGACTTCCGTAAGGTAACATTTTAAAGGGCAGATATCATCAGAAAACTACAAGTTCAAATCAGACTTTTATGTTACATGTAATAAATATAATAAAAAAAATGGCAATGTTTAAATTTTTTGTGTATATATATATATATATATATATATATATATATATATATATATAACGATGATTAAAAATATTAAAAAAATTGTAATTTTGCTGTTTTCACACTGGCTCCTGGGGCTTTTCATTCAGGAAGATTTTTCTGCAGACCTCATATCATCAGAGGCAGGATTACACTGACAGGTAACACCTCTACAGATAGCTCATGTCACAGCTGACTTTTTACTGACACTTCAAAACAAAAGGTAGGCTTGAGATCCAACTATTGTGGCTAAGTACATGTGGTGTTTCCAGAAATAAAAGGAAGAGAGAATCTAAAAGTCCCAGTGGCCAGTGTGAATATTGCAAGTTTTTTTTAAACAAATGGTGATATGCAAAGTAAATTGCCATTAAAAAAAATACATTTAACACAAAAAACCTGATTTATGCAAAAGGTAATTGTCTGATGATAGCTTGCCTTCAAATGACGGTACTCACTAGCTATTTATATCCAGCTGTACCATTTAGAATAATCTTCTCTTACATGTCTGTACACATGTAACTATATTTATACGTGACTGACATTGAAAAATATTTTTTACTGTGTAGCATATACTTGTATGCTGGAAGCAGTCAGCTACAATGTTCTTGTATCCTCACTCATTTTAGCTAAATGTCTTTGTGGTATGTCATTGATAATTCACAATGTGGTAGAGAAGAAGGAGTAATCTAAGTATGAAATGGAGTAGATGATTATGACATTGACCATGAGCTACTTGAGGATATGGATAATAGAGGATTACTTCAGTGCACAGTCTGCCATATGTTTGCACAACTCGAGTAAGAGTTACAGAGTGAATACCACTGTGGCAGATGTGAGCATGTTTTCCACCCGAAAGCTCATATAAGAATTTACCAGGTACAGCAGGCAAGTAGATGGGTTATGGTACCGTCACACTAGACGATATCGCTAGCGATCCGTGACGTTGCAGCGTCCTGGCTAGCGATATCGTCCAGTGTGACAGGCAGCAGCGATCAGGCCCCTGTTGTGCTGTCACTGGTCGGGGAAGAAAGTCCAGAACTTTATTTCGTTGCTGGACTCCCCGCAGACATCGCTGAATCGGCGTGTGTGACACCGATTCAGCGATGTCTTCGCTGGTAACCAGGGTAAACATCGGGTTACTAAGCGCAGGGCCGCGCTTAGTAACCCGATGTTTACCCTGGTTACCATCGTTAAAGTAAAAAAAACAAACGCTACATACTTACCTACCGCTGTCTGTCCTCGGCGCTCTGCTTCTCTGCTCTGGCTGTGAGCACAGCGGCCGGACAGCAGAGCGGTGACGTCACCGCTCTGCTTTCCGGCTGCCCGGCGCTCACAGCCAGACCAGAGAAGCAGAGCGCCGAGGACAGACAGCGGTAGGTAAGTATGTAGCGTTTGTTTTTTTACTTTTAGGATGGTAACCAGGGTAAACATCGGGTTACTAAGCGCGGCCCTGCGCTTAGTAACCCGATGTTTACCCTGGTTACCGGGGACCTCGGGATCGTTGGTCGCTGGAGAGCTGTCTGTGTGACAGCTCTCCAGCGACCAAACAGCGACGCTGCAGCGATCCAGATCGTTGTCGGTATCGCTGCAGCGTTGCTTAGTGTGACGGTACCTTTAGTGTAGTAAGTGGAAGAGGAAAGAAGTCTAAGAAATGCAAGGCCACGCATCATTATGCAACTTTGGTGCACTTTTTAGGAATCAATGACAGAGTAAAGATTCTTTGATATAATACTAAAGAATCAGGCTGCAGACTAAAGGAAAATTTACTCCAATGTAGTATTTTTGGAATACTGCCTGTGCCATGATCAATACAGGAGACACAATGGGAATTTAGGAAGTTAAATGTCTGGCTAAGAGAACTATTGAGACTCTGCATTGCAGTACAATCTGCATTCTGCAGAAAAATTGAACTTGAATAGAAGTGAGTTTGAACGTTTAAAGGAGGAAGCAGAGTATCTAAACAGGGATGAGGCTGGAAGGACAAGGCAGAAAATAAAGAGGTTGATAGTTTTAGAGGACATCAGAGAATCCTGGTAGCATGCAGTGTGTGGATAGTGAGGATTCAGAAGTCTAAAGTTAAGTAGAGTGACTTAAGAATTCAATGCAAACATGGACAACCAATTTAATGCTCCTAGCATAAATATAAATGTAGTAACCCTTTACTTTACAGATGTCACAATACTTTATTAACATAGCCACATGATCTTACAAGTTGGATTGTTTTATGTCTGCAGGATTATAACCAACAACAGCACAGAAAAAATGTACTCTTTCAAAGACAAATGTAATGACCGTAGCAAGCAAGATCTGAGTCAATTTTTAAGGAAATTAAAATTGGTAAATGTCCGGGACCTGATGGCCTTAATGTCTAGTTCTATAAAAAGCTAATGGAGGACGTTGCACACCCCTATCCTGCATGTGCAATTCTATTTTGCATGTGCGGCGCCCCAGGGTCCTGGTCATCGCAGTGGTATTGCTTTCCTCTCAGAGAGAGTGATACTGCGTTTGGAGGCAAAGAAGGATAACTTCATCCAGGTATCACAAACATGCAACACATTTCACACTCCAGGCTACCAGGGGGAGCTTCTGCTCCTATTTATTAGGTCACTCCCCATAGAGGTAAAACTGGTTGCCTGTAGGGAAAGTAAGTTAGTTGCTGGCTGAGCTCAGCTCAGTTAGTTGGTCACTGACAGGGGTGGGATCCTGTCAGTGAACGAAGGAGAAAGGACACAGAGCTGTGCATGCCCTCAGAGCTGCAGCTCCTAGAAAGAGACACACAGAAGGCAGAAGTGTATTGCAGTGAGCGTGAAGGAAGTTGTAGCAAAGGAGAGGATAACAGAAGGGGACCAGCCCTACAAAGGCTTCTCCTTCTGAGGTGCAGAAGCCCGGTGGCCGGAACACCGAGGGAGTTAGGACCCTTATGCTTTGTTCCAGAGACCGGCAGGACAGCTAATTGCAAGTCACCTGTCTGCCCTACACCCAGGAGGCATGGTGGCAACCTTCCGAGGCTGGGGCATGCTAGAGTCCCTATAAACAGCCTCAAGCCACCAGTCATATGGGTTTGTCCTATCCTATATGGGGGACAGAGAGAAAGACATTACATCTGTGAGGACCTTATGTGAAGCCTTAAGTAGTAAGTAACTACAACACTGCAGTGCAAGGGAAGGCTACTACTGATTTCCACCTGGACAAGGGGACTCTGGACTTGCCTCCAAACCGGCTGGACTCTGCCTGCCCTGTGATCTGGTGCCCTGAACTGTGGATGCTGAAGTCTTCAGTAAAGGTAAAGAGACTGCAACCTTGTGTCCTCGTTCTTCTCTGAGCCTTTCACCATCCACCATCTACACACCGGGAAGCCCTGGGGATATACTTCACCTGTGGGAAGGTATACCATCTAGCTGCCATAACATCACTCCAGCAGACCCCTTAAAGCAGCATCAGTCACCCTGACCGAATACCACAGGTGGCGTTACAAACACAAACTTTATCCCTTTAAAGACCTTTCCCTTTTCCACGGACATCCCAGGGCCACAGACCGGGTCAGCCACCGTAACACCGCAGGATCCGGTACCGAATACCCCATGGCCCCATGGGGGCGATCCACATGGGGGCTTACTTCTAGCCCAAACACTAACCATACACATATGTGTGATACCAAAACTTAATAGAGACCCCTTCGCTTATTGCTATTATCGCTCCATATTTCTTAATAACAATTACATTAAATGTAATGTTAGCAATGATGTTAGCAAACCGCTTAAACCATTGACACTCTCTTTGGTCCACAAAACCAGGCTACCTTAGTTCCCAGATATAGAACACAACACGCCCACAATTATTTACAGATCCACTATATCACATACCAATATTAAAAATAATAAAAAATAATAAAACAGACCACCAGGGTGCACTGTGAAAACCAGCAGTGGAAACCACTGCTAAAGAGAGACTAAAACCAAAGCAATAAGAAACAAAGACTTCATTAGAAAATATATGAGCATGGGAATGATTAAAATATGTCTTTATTCATAAAAGTGGCAATGATTACATAAATTAAAATTGAAATAAAAAATTGCGCAAACGCAGGATTATATAGAAAAAATATATATAATTCCCAGCAGAACCCCCTTCCTTTGCGCCCTCTTATGCCAACTTATTCCTGGGGCTGTGGGAGAGGGACCTCTTTCATGCTGAGCCAGTGTCGTCAATGGACCGCATTCTCATATGGGTGCGGTTCATAGATGACATTTTTTTATCTACCCATCATCCATTATCATAGTCCTAGTTACATTTGTGGCTCAAAAAGTCACTCTAAAGGGTATATAGCAACCATAATCCTCTAAGGGGTATACCAGACAGAGGATAAGAAGTGAAATGAACAATATATAAAGTTAAAATAACTGTTTATTAATACAATTATTAAAAACGGGGGGGGGGGGGGACAAAAAATCTGACATAATAAAAAAGACACAAATTGTGACCTCCAAGTGGTAAGGGGAGAGAGAAGACAGCAAAATAAGTAATTAATGTTGTATTATTGTATATGTGCCGCATGGAATAAATCCCCCTCCAATACAGGGTATTAATGGTCTATGGAGCACGAGTGTGGCTACCAAAATATGGCTTTTAGACCAACAGGCATAAGTTTCCACCTTAGCACAATATATCATACATGAGGTATTTAATAACAAGGCAAGCAAAAGTGTACTAATAAGGGGTATTCCTGTATCCAAAACAGCTGGTGCTTATATGGTTAAAAGCTACTCACAAAGCTGATGAGGGAAACCCTAATATAGTCACTGTTGCTGAAAAAGTACAGGTGACGTAATCAAGACAATTTGTGTCTTTTTTAATATGTCAGATTTTTTGTCCCCCCCCCTGTTTCTAATAATTGTATTAATAAACAGTTATTTTAACTTTATATATTGTTCATTTCACTTCTTATCCTCTGTCTTACACGCCCAGTCGTCTTATACGCCCAGTCGTCTTATACGCCGGAAAATACGGTATATACAGTGGGGCAAAAAAGTATTTAGTCAGTCAGCAATAGTGCAAGTTCCACCACTTAAAAAGATGAGAGGCGTCTGTAATTTACATCATAGGTAGACCTCAACTATGGGAGACAAACTGAGAAAAAAAAATCCAGAAAATCACATTGTCTATTTTTTTAACAATTTATTTGCATATTATGGTGGAAAATAAGTATTTGGTCAGAAACAAACAATCAAGATTTCTTGCTCTCACAGACCTGTAACTTCTTCTTTAAGAGTCTCCTATTTCCTCCACTCATTACCTGTAGTAATGGCACCTGTTTAAACTTGTTATCAGTATAAAAAGACACCTGTGCACACCCTCAAACAGTCTGACTCCAAACTCCACTATGGTGAAGACCAAAGAGCTGTCAAAGGACACCAGAAACAAAATTGTAGCCCTGCACCAGGCTGGGAAGACTGAATCTGCAATAGCCAACCAGCTTGGAGTGAAGAAATCAACAGTGGGAGCAATAATTAGAAAATGGAAGACATACAAGACCACTGATAATCTCCCTCGATCTGGGGCTCCACGCAAAATCCCACCCCGTGGGGTCAGAATGATCACAAGAATGGTGAGCAAAAATCCCAGAACCACGCGGGGGGACCTAGTGAATGAACTGCAGAGAGCTGGGACCAATGTAACAAGGCCTACCATAAGTAACACACTATGCCACCATGGATTCAGATCCTGCAGTGCCAGACGTGTCCCACTGCTTAAGCCAGTACATGTCCGGGCCCGTCTGAAGTTTGCTAGAGAGCATTTGGATGATCCAGAGGAGTTTTGGGAGAATGTCCTATGGTCTGATGAAACCAAACTGGAACTGTTTGGTAGAAACACAACTTGTCGTGTTTGGAGGAAAAAGAATACTGAGTTGCATCCATCAAACACCATACCTACTGTAAAGCATGATGGTGGAAACATCATGCTTTGGGGCTGTTTCTCTGCAAAGGGGCCAGGACGACTGATCCGGGTACATGAAAGAATGAATGGGGCCATGTATCGTGAGATTTTGAGTGCAAACCTCCTTCCATCAGCAAGGGTATTGAAGATGAAACGTGGCTGGGTCTTTCAACATGACAATGATCCAAAGCACACCGCCAGGGCAACGAAGGAGTGGCTTCGTAAGAAGCATTTCAAGGTCCTGGAGTGGCCTAGCCAGTCTCCAGATCTCAACCCTATAGAAAACCTTTGGAGGGAGTTGAAAGTCCGTGTTGCCAAGCGAAAAGCCAAAAACATCACTGCTCTAGAGGAGATCTGCATGGAGGAATGGGCCAACATACCAACAACAGTGTGTGGCAACCTTGTGAAGACTTACAGAAAACGTTTGACCCCTGTCATTGCCAACAAAGGATATATTACAAAGTATTGAGATGAAATTTTGTTTCTGACCAAATACTTATTTTCCACCATAATATGCAAATAAATTGTTAAAAAAACAGACAATGTGATTTTCTGGATTTTTTTTTCTCAGTTTGTCTCCCATAGTTGGGGTCTACCTATGATGTAAATTACAGACGCCTCTCATCTTTTTAAGTGGTGGAACTTGCACTACTGCTGACTGACTAAATACTTTTTTGCCCCACTGTATATGCAATTCTGTTGTGATATCCTTTGTTTATATTCTGCCCCAGTTATAGTCTACCTTAGTTCCCAGTAGAGAGGCAAGAAAAACACCATCAAAATGCTCCCCCTTATATTGGGTGTTAGATGCCAAGGCTCCCATTGCATCTGCTTTTAGTCAATGTAAAAAAAGGGAATTCCCAGAATTCATTGGGGCTTCTTAAAGGAAGTGTGAGTACATGTGGGTCTGTGGAATAAACTGGTTAATAGAATTATGGCCCTCTATATTTTCCTCCTTTATCAAGATAGAGTGAACAGCTCCCTGTCAGCCCCATTTCACTAGCACTAGGGAGGGTTGTGGTCTACTGTCTTAACTGTACATTTTGGTTATTTAATGTTTAATGTGAGCATTGAAGGCAAATGACACCTTTAAAAGGGTCAATATAGGAAACTCCACTTGTAAAATAGCCATTCATGCAGATGATTTGTTGTCTTTTTATATCTGAACTGTTATTGATTCCTTTAACATTTTGAACAATTTTAGACCTTTGGCTCCTAAAACAATTACAAGGTTAATCTCCATAAGTCAGAAATGTTACATAACTCATTGGCAAGAAAGGATCTGGAACAATTACAAAATCTTTTTTTAAATGGTCCTCTTCTTATATTTTATGTACTCTTGTGTCCTCCTTCTTAGATATTATCATGTTAGATCTCTCTAATTGGCATAGATTTCCACTTTCCTAAAATGTCAAGATGCATTTTTTTAAAAATGAATAAACTCCCATGTGTTGTATATTTATTTCAAACCATCCCATCCATATGCCAGGCATCTTGTTTCAGTTGCTCATATAATTGTATATTAGTTTTGTATGACCAGGTAAGACATCTTGCTTAGGTTATAAACAATTTTATGACAGTAAAAGTAAAGTGGGAATTAGGCTTCCCAGATCTCAAAAGATATCATATGACAAGATTTTCCTACATCTTTGACTGGTTCCTTCATGGTCATAAATAGCAGTGTATCAGACTGGAAGAGGAAATTTTTGAGTCTCCCTCAGCTTCATCTGCTGCACTTTTCACTAACCTCTAGTGAATAAATAATGTAGAAATGAGTCTTGAGAAATGGGTGCAAAGCTTACTGGAAGCATACCCAAAGGGCCAAATGGAATAAGAGAAGAAAAACAAGAAGAACACCAATTTGATTGTGCAAAAGGTGGAAGCCTCATTATGAGCCCATGTGCCCATGTGGCAATGTTTCAGGTCCACAACATAACCTTTTTCAAGTGAAAGGGTCTGTTATGGATCTGAAATGTTGCACATGGACTATAATGAGTCCTCCACCTCTTTAATAATCAAATTGTAGTGCTGCTTGTTTATTTAGTTTTTCTTCATATATACAGTGGGGCAAAAAAGTATTTAGTCAGTCAGCAATAGTGCAAGTTCCACCACTTAAAAAGATGAGAGGCATCTGTAATTTACATCATAGGTAGACCTCAACTATGGGAGACAAACTGAGAAAAAAAAATCCAGAAAATCACATTGTCTGTTTTTTTATCATTTTTTTTGCATATTATGGTGGAAAATAAGTATTTGGTCAGAAACAAACAATCAAGATTTCTGGCTCTCACAGACCTGTAACGTCTTCTTTAAGAGTCTCCTCTTTCCTCCACTCATTACCTGTAGTAATGGCACCTGTTTAAACTTGTTATCAGTATAAAAAGACACCTGTGCGCACCCTCAAACAGTCTGACTCCAAACTCCACTATGGTGAAGACCAAAGAGCTGTCAAAGGACACCAGAAACAAAATTGTAGCCCTGCACCAGGCTGGGAAGACTGAATCTGCAATAGCCAACCAGCTTGGAGTGAAGAAATCAACAGTGGGAGCAATAATTAGAAAATGGAAGACATACAAGACCACTGATAATCTCCCTCGATCTGGGGCTCCACGCAAAATCCCACCCCGTGGGGTCAGAATGATCACAAGAACGGTGAGCAAAAATCCCAGAACCACGCGGGGGGACCTAGTGAATGAACTGCAGAGAGCTGGGACCAATGTAACAAGGCCTACCATAAGTAACACACTACGCCACCATGGACTCAGATCCTGCAGTGCCAGACGTGTCCCACTGCTTAAGCCAGTACATGTCCGGGCCCGTCTGAAGTTTGCTAGAGAGCATTTGGATGATCCATAGGAGTTTTCGGAGAATGTCCTATGGTCTGATGAAACCAAACTGGAACTGTTTGGTAGAAACACAACTTGTCGTGTTTGGAGGAAAAAGAATACTGAGTTGCATCCATCAAACACCATACCTACTGTAAAACATGGTGGTGGAAACATCATGCTTTGGGGCTGTTTCTCTGCAAAGGGGCCAGGACGACTGATCCGGGTACATGAAAGAATGAATGGGGCCATGTATCGTGAGATTTTGAGTGCAAACCTCCTTCCATCAGCAAGGGCATTGAAGATGAAACGTGGCTGGGTCTTTCAACATGACAATGATCCAAAGCACACCGCCAGGGCAACGAAGGAGTGGCTTCGTAAGAAGCATTTCAAGGTCCTGGAGTGGCCTAGCCAGTCTCCAGATCTCAACCCTATAGAAAACCTTTGGAGGGAGTTGAAAGTCCGTGTTGCCAAGCGAAAAGCCAAAAACATCACTGCTCTAGAGGAGATCTGCATGGAGGAATGGGCCAACATACCAACAACAGTGTGTGGCAACCTTGTGAAGACTTACAGAAAACGTTTGACCTCTGTCATTGCCAACAAAGGATATATTACAAAGTATTGAGATGAAATTTTGTTTCTGACCAAATACTTATTTTCCACCATAATATGCAAATAAATTGTTAAAAAAACAGACAATGTGATTTTCTGGATTTTTTTTTCTCAGTTTGTCTCCCATAGTTGGGGTCTACCTATGATGTAAATTACAGACGCCTCTCATCTTTTTAAGTGGTGGAACTTGCACTACTGCTGACTGACTAAATACTTTTTTGCCCCACTGTATATGCAATTCTGTTGTGATATCCTTTGTTTATATTCTGCCCCAGTTATAGTCTACCTTAGTTCCCAGTAGAGAGGCAAGAAAAACACCATCAAAATGCTCCCCCTTATATTGGGTGTTAGATGCCAAGGCTCCCATTGCATCTGCTTTTAGTCAATGTAAAAAAAGGGAATTCCCAGAATTCATTGGGGCTTCTTAAAGGAAGTGTGAGTACATGTGGGTCTGTGGAATAAACTGGTTAATAGGATTATGGCCCTCTATATTTTCCTCCTTTATCAAGATAGAGTGAACAGCTCCCTGTCAGCCCCATTTCACTAGCACTAGGGAGGGTTGTGGTCTACTGTCTTAACTGTACATTTTGGTTATTTAATGTTTAATGTGAGCATTGAAGGCAAATGACACCTTTAAAAGGGTCAATATAGGAAACTCCACTTGTAAAATAGCCATTCATGCAGATGATTTGTTGTCTTTTTATATCTGAACTGTTATTGATTCCTTTAACATTTTGAACAATTTTAGACCTTTGGCTCCTAAAGCAATTACAAGGTCAATCTCCATAAGTCAGAAATGTTACATAACTCATTGGCAAGAAAGGATCTGGAACAATTACAAAATCTTTTTTTAAATGGTCCTCTTCTTATATTTTATGTACTCTTGTGTCCTCCTTCTTAGATATTATCATGTTAGATCTCTCTAATTGGCATAGATTTCCACTTTCCTAAAATGTCAAGATGCATTTTTTTAAAAATGAATAAACTCCCATGTGTTGTATATTTATTTCAAACCATCCCATCCATATGCCAGGCATCTTGTTTCAGTTGCTCATATAATTGTATATTAGTTTTGTATGACCAGGTAAGACATCTTGCTTAGGTTATAAACAATTTTATGACAGTAAAAGTAAAGTGGGAATTAGGCTTCCCAGATCTCAAAAGATATCATATGACAAGATTTTCCTACATCTTTGACTGGTTCCTTCATGGTCATAAATAGCAGTGTATCAGACTGGAAGAGGAAATTTTTGAGTCTCCCTCAGCTTCATCTGCTGCACTTTTCACTAACCTCTAGTGAATAAATAATGTAGAAATGAGTCTTGAGAAATGGGTGCAAAGCTTACTGGAAGCATACCCAAAGGGCCAAATGGAATAAGAGAAGAAAAACAAGAAGAACACCAATTTGATTGTGCAAAAGGTGGAAGCCTCATTATGAGCCCATGTGCCCATGTGGCAATGTTTCAGGTCCACAACATAACCTTTTTCAAGTGAAAGGGTCTGTTATGGATCTGAAATGTTGCACATGGACTATAATGAGTCCTCCACCTCTTTAATAATCAAATTGTAGTGCTGCTTGTTTATTTAGTTTTTCTTCATATATACAGTGGGGCAAAAAAGTATTTAGTCAATCAGCAATAGTGCAAGTTCCACCACTTAAAAAGATGAGAGGCATCTGTAATTTACATCATAGGTAGACCTCAACTATGGGAGACAAACTGAGAAAAAAAAATCCAGAAAATCACATTGTCTGTTTTTTTATCATTTTTTTTGCATATTATGGTGGAAAATAAGTATTTGGTCAGAAACAAACAATCAAGATTTCTGGCTCTCACAGACCTGTAACGTCTTCTTTAAGAGTCTCCTCTTTCCTCCACTCATTACCTGTAGTAATGGCACCTGTTTAAACTTGTTATCAGTATAAAAAGACACCTGTGCGCACCCTCAAACAGTCTGACTCCAAACTCCACTATGGTGAAGACCAAAGAGCTGTCAAAGGACACCAGAAACAAAATTGTAGCCCTGCACCAGGCTGGGAAGACTGAATCTGCAATAGCCAACCAGCTTGGAGTGAAGAAATCAACAGTGGGAGCAATAATTAGAAAATGGAAGACATACAAGACCACTGATAATCTCTCTCGATCTGGGGCTCCACGCAAAATCCCACCCCGTGGGGTCAGAATGATCACAAGAACGGTGAGCAAAAATCCCAGAACCACGCGGGGGGACCTAGTGAATGAACTGCAGAGAGCTGGGACCAATGTAACAAGGCCTACCATAAGTAACACACTACGCCACCATGGACTCAGATCCTGCAGTGCCAGACGTGTCCCACTGCTTAAGCCAGTACATGTCCGGGCCCGTCTGAAGTTTGCTAGAGAGCATTTGGATGATCCATAGGAGTTTTCGGAGAATGTCCTATGGTCTGATGAAACCAAACTGGAACTGTTTGGTAGAAACACAACTTGTCGTGTTTGGAGGAAAAAGAATACTGAGTTGCATCCATCAAACACCATACCTACTGTAAAACATGGTGGTGGAAACATCATGCTTTGGGGCTGTTTCTCTGCAAAGGGGCCAGGACGACTGATCCGGGTACATGAAAGAATGAATGGGGCCATGTATCGTGAGATTTTGAGTGCAAACCTCCTTCCATCAGCAAGGGCATTGAAGATGAAACGTGGCTGGGTCTTTCAACATGACAATGATCCAAAGCACACCGCCAGGGCAACGAAGGAGTGGCTTCGTAAGAAGCATTTCAAGGTCCTGGAGTGGCCTAGCCAGTCTCCAGATCTCAACCCTATAGAAAACCTTTGGAGGGAACTGAAAGTCTGTGTTGCCAAGCGAAAAGCCAAAAACATCACTGCTCTAGAGGAGATCTGCATGGAGGAATAGGCCAACATACCAACAACAGTGTGTGGCAACCTTGTGAAGACTTACAGAAAACGTTTGACCTCTATCATTGCCAACAAAGGATATATTACAAAGTATTGAGATGAAATTTTGTTTCTGACCAAATACTTATTTTCCACCATAATATGCAAATAAAATCATAAAAAAACAGACAATGTGATTTTCTGGATTTTTTTTTCTCAGTTTGTCTCCCATAGTTGAGGTCTACCTATGATGTAAATTACAGACGCCTCTCATCTTTTTAAGTGGTGGAACTTGCACTATTGCTGACTGACTAAATACTTTTTTGCCCCACTGTATGTATATATTTACTGCATTGACAAATATGATGAAAAAGCGACACAAATCTTGAAATGTGGGTGCAAAGCTTTATGGACACATGCTCTCTGGTCAAATAGGATATAAGAAGAAAAATAAGCAGCACTCCAAACAGATATGAAAAATTAATGGAGCTTTTATTAGCCCATATGGCAATGTTTCAGTCATTACTTTCTCAAGTAATAAACAAATGTTGCAATGAGAAAATAATTAATAATAATTTGTGAAAAATATAAACAAGAAAACATTTTACAGTCACAAAGTGCATACAAAATCTGTGCAAACAATGCTGACAATTTATAATATGAATACATATAAGTGGATATGATCCATAAATCATGCAAAAGTATATAAAGTGCAAAGTACTTTGCTTTTGGTTGAATACACGTGAATGCAATAATGAGAGAGATGACTCACCCTTACAATGTCTAATATATCCCATGTGTGTTGCTGTGGGTATTCCTAACTTGGCGTTCTCAATAAATACTCCACATGTCAATGAGAACATTGTGAAAGAACACTACATACAGTTTTGGCCAAAAGTATTGACACCCCTGCAATTCTGTCAGATAATACTCATTTTCTTCCTGAAAATGATTGGAAACACAAATTCTTTGGTATTATTATCTTCATTTAATTTGTCTTAAATGAAAAAAACACAAAAGAGAATGAAACAAAAAGCAAAACATTGATCATTTCACACAAAACTCCAAAAATGGGCCAGACAAAAGTATTGGCACCCTCAGCCTAATACTTGGTTGCACAACCTTTAGCCAAAATAAATGCGACCAACCGCTTCCGGTAACCATCAATGAGTTTCTTACAATGCTCTGCTGAAATTTTAAACCATTCTTCTTTGGCAAACTGCTCCAGGTCCCTGATATTTGAAGGGTGCCTTCTCCAAACTGCCATTTTTAGATCTCTCCACAGGTGGTCTATGGGATTCAGGTCTGGACTCATTGCTGGCCACCTTAGAAGTCTCCAGTGCTTTCTCTCAAACCATTTTCTAGTGCTTTTTGAAGTGTGTTTTGCATCATTGTCCTGCTGGAAGACCCATGACCTCTGAGGGAGACCCAGCTTTCTCACACTGGGCCCTACATTATGCTGCAAAATTTGTTGGTAGTCTTCAGACTTCATAATGCCATGCACACATCAAGCAGTCTAGTGCCACAGTCAGCAAAGCAACCCCAAAACATCACGGAACCTCCGCCATGTTTGACTGTAGAGACCGTGTTCTTTTCTTTGAATGCCTCTTTTTTTCTCCAGTAAACTCTATGTTGATGCCTTTGCCCAAAAAGCTCTACTTTTGTCTCATCTGACCAGAGAACATTCTTCCAAAACGTTTTAGGCTTTTTCAAATAAGTTTTGGCAAACTCCAGCCTGGCTTTTTTATGTCTCAGAGTAAGAAGTGGGGTCTTCCTGGGTCTCCTACCATACAGTCCCTTTTCATTCAGACGCCGACGGATAGTATGGGTTGATACTGTTGTACCCTCGGACTGCAGGGCAGCTTGAACTTGTTTGGATATTAGTCAAGGTTCTTTATCCAACATCCGCACAATCTTGCGTTGAAATCTCTTGTCAATTTTTGTTTTCTGTCCACATCTAGGGAGGTTAGCCACAGTGCCATGGCCTTTAAACTTCTTGATGACACTGCGCACGGTAGACACAGGAACATTCAGGTCTTTAGAGATGGACTTGTAGCCTTGAGATTGCTCATGCTTCCTCACAATTTGGTTTCTCAAGTCCTCAGACAGTTCTTTGGTCTTCTTTCTTTTCTCCATGCTCATTGTGGTACACACAAGGACACAGGACAGAGGTTGAGTCAACTTTAATCCATGTCAACTGGCTGCAAGTGTGATTTAGTTATTGCCAACACCTGTTAGGTGCCACAGGTAAGTTACAGGTGCTGTTAATTACACAAATTAGAGAAGCATCACATGATTTTTCAAACAGTGCCAATACTTTTGTCCACCCCTTTTTCATGTTTTGTGTGGAATTATATCCAATTTGGCTTTAGGACAATTCTTTTTGTGCTTTTTCATTCAAGACAAATTAAAAGAAGATAATAATAACAAAGAATTTGTGTTTGCAATCATTTTCAGGAAGAAACTGAGTATTATCTGACAGAATTGCAGGGGTGTCAATACTTTTGGCCATAACTGTATATTGCAACAGGAACATTGACAAAATTAGGTCATATTGGCATCATTTGATGTTTCATTACTGTATACTTCTTTAGCTCATGACAGAGGGATGACAGCAGCTCAACATAAATGTTCATGTGCCAACATATCAGAAAAAAAGTTAACATTTTCTGATTAGACTGTTGAAGATGGTTTTGAGATATAATTACTTCTTAGTTGGAGTTAGTTAATATATGCAGCAGCATGCAACCGCCATGGGCATGAACATGTTGCCTGTATATTCAAGTATATTGAAGGCAACTATAGAAGATGACCCTATCTATGTCCCATCGTTATGGTAAGGTGCAAAGATGATGAAGATATGTAGATGATGTCTTTCTTCTTTTGACTGAGAGCATGGAATAACTTCAATACTATCACTATTTCTTAAATGGAATAGATAACAGTATTACATTCACTTTAGTTAGCTATAAAACAAAGATCCAATATCTGTATATTGTTGTAACATAGGAAAATAGAATACTTTGACTTTCCTGTTTGTTAAGCCCATGAATCGGAATAATATACGAAAATATAAAAGTCATCCCCACCAAAAAACAAAAAACTATACAATCTTCACCTTATAGACAATATCTTAGAAAAGAAAGATAGTAAGCAGGGATACTGAGGTATTCTAAGGACATGTTTGAGAACAAATTGTATCTAGAGGTTGCCCCAGAGGCCTTTAACAGAGCCAGAGAAGGCAATAAATATGACTTGTTCAGCTCTTATTAATGCTCAAAGTGAGAAGGAACCCCTTAATACAGTAGTTTTTATTTAAAAATATGGAGAAGAAAATTATGAAGTAGCTAATATAATCAAATGCCACGGAGGCATACCAAGTCAGTTTCTAACAGAAGTCCAAAAATTTAAGAAACTCCCTGTATTCGTCGTAGAAATATTGGAGACAGAATTACACACTCAGACATGAGGACTTTAACCCCTTAATCCCCAGAGGTATTTTCGCTTTTTGACCCCCTGCTTCCCAGAGCTATAACTTTTTTATTTTTCCGTCAATATGGCCATGTCAGGGCTTGCATTTTGTGGCAAACGTTGTACTTTTGAAAGAAACAATTGGTTTTGTGTACTAGAAAATGGGAAAAGAAATTCCAAGTGCAGTGAAATTGCAAAAAAGTGCAATCCCACCCTTGTTTTTTTGTTGGCTTTTTTACTAGGTTCACTAAATGCTAAAATTGACCTGGTATTATGATTCTCCAGGTCATTACAAGTTCATAAGACATCAAACATGTCTAAATTCTTTTTTATCAAAGTGGTGTAAAAAATTACAAACTTTGTTAAAAAAAAAAAAATACGCCATTTTCCAATACCCGTAGTGTCTCAATTTTTTCGTGACCTCGAGTTGGATGAGGGCTTATTTTTGGAGCGCCAAGCTGGCGTTTTTAATGATACCTTTTTGGTGCACATATGATTTTTTTGATCAACCGTTATTGCATTTTTATGCAATGTCGCTGCGAGCAAAAAACGTACTTCTGGTGTTTTGAATTTTTTCTCGCTAAGCCATTTACCGATCAGGATAATCCTGTTTTTATTGATAGATCAGGAAATTATGAACATGGCGATACTAAATATGTATATGTTTGATTTATTTATTGTTTTATTTTGAATGGGGCAAAAGGGGGGTGATTTGAACTTTTATATTATTTTTTATTTTTTTAATATTTATAAAAACATTTTTTTTTGCTTTTGACATGCATCAATAGTGTCCATGGGAGACTAGAAGCTGCCATAACTCGATCAGCTCAGCTACATACAGCTCTGGCAAAAAATAAGAGACCACTGCAAAATGTTCAGTTTGTCTGATTTTTCTCATAATAGGTATATTTTTGAGTAATATGTAAAACATTTTTTTACTAAAAAAACTACTGACATGTCTCCGAAATTACAAGCAATAAATTTTGTATTTTTTTTTCTGAAAAGGAGAAATGGTAAAAATTACATAAAACACATTGCTTTAAGACCTCAAATAATGCAAAGAAAACAAGTTCATAATCATTTAGAAACAACAATACTAATGTTTTAACTCAGGAAGAGTTCAGAAATCAATATTTTGTGGAATAACCATGATTTTTAATCACAGCTTTTATGCATCTTGGCATATTTTCCACCAGTCTTTCACACTGCTCCTGGTTCCTAGTGCAAATATTTAAGCAGCTCTTTGTTTTATGGCTTGTGACTATCCACCATCCTCTTAATTACATTCTAGAGGCTTTCAATGGTGTTCAGGTCTGGAGATTGGGCTGCTCATGACAGGGTTTTGATGTGGTGGTCTCTTAATTTTTGCCAGAGCTGTATAGGCAGTGATCAGTTCGCCTATATGTAGCTGAAATACTCAATTGCAATGAGCGCCGACCACTGGGCGGCACTCACAGCAAGTTGGCAGTGACAACCATAGAGGCCTCCAGGAGACCTCTGGTTGTCATGCCAACCCACCGGTGATCCGCAATCACGTGACGGGGTCACTAATGGGTGGATTTCTGGTGCGATTGCCGGAAGCACTTGTTAAGTGCTGTTGTCAGCGTTTGACAGCAGCCTTTAATGGGTTAATGGGTTTAAAACAGCTGACATGTGGCGGGAAAGATGTGGGCTCACCACCGAAGCCCCCATCAAATGGAGGGAGTCCGATATCTCCGTAAATATACGCCCGATGTTGGAAAGAGGTTAAAAGCCCAGCCTTAACAAACGGGTTTGGAAAAAAAGGTTGCTTTCCATTAGTGGCGTGTGAACTATCAACTTATAAAGAAAGATAAAAGATTCATGTACTAGGTAACACAGGAAGTGTATCATGTTAATTATTATCTCATATGTATTTCTGGATATGTTATCTACCTATGAGAATTTCCTTGTTTCTTACATTTTGTTGGTGAGATGACTTGGAAATTTAAAGCATGCATCAATTATTGTCTCTTCTCTAATGGGAGCGGTGGAACCACTGTGCCATGTCCTGAGGAAAGCCTGGAGGGGCATAACTAGGTGAGCACCTGACTCCACTGAAGCCGCTGTTCGTTGGGTTAGATTTGGCTCCCCATCAACACCAGATGCTACTCCAGGAGAGACCATGCTGGAGGAGGTGCCTTAAGTAGAAACTGTCACCCAGTTATTGGCTAGGAACACTTTAGAATGATACACGCGGAACCTTTAAGGCCGGTGTCAGCCTAGCGAGTCTTTCGGACGTAGGAGCGCAGAAAATACGTCCAGAAAATACGCTTTGCACACGGCCCAATGATTCCCTATGGGGCAGCTCCTATCTGCAGTATATTACGCATCTGTAATGTACGGTATGTTATGGGCGTAGAAAATCACAGTATGCTGCATTTGACAGCGTATTGCGCAAAAAATATGCCAATGAAAGTCTAAGGGGCGAGAAAATTACGGATTACACACAGACCATGCTTGTGACTTGTGAGAAATACGCAGCGCTGTTCTATAGAAAAGCCGGCAATTCAGCGCGGTGTACAGTAAAATCACACTGACAGAATAGAATAGAATAGGTAGAATAAATGTGTACACATAGTATAGGTATATATACATGGGCAGCACAGTGGCGCAGTGGTTATATGTGTTCATCCAGCAGAGGGCGCATCACCGTGACTTGAGGTAACTACAGTACATTCCCCTGCATTCCATTCATTCCCCAGTTTTTACAGCCAGGGGCGGCTGCATTAGCAGGCTCCTGGGTGTAAAATGATTTAACCCCTTCAGATGGATTTACAGCGTGGGACAAGACTGTAACGACAGAAGGCATGGGATATTGTTGTTTGTTTTTTTAACTTTGTTTCAGGTGACAAGGGTCTGCAGGTGGATTAAGAGTATAATAAAGTATTAAAACACCATGTGTCTTTATTTCATTAAAATACATTTTAATAATGTGTGTGCTTTATTAACCATTTTGTACTATTTGATTAATAATGGATAGGTGTCATAATTGACGCCTCTCCATTATTAACCTGGCTTAATGTCACCTTACAATAGTAAGGTGACATGAACCCTTCATTACCCCATATCCCACTGCTACACGGGAGTGGGAAGAGAGTGGCCAAGTGCCAGAATAGGTGGATCTTACAGATGTGCCTTTTCTGGGGTGGCTGGGGGCAGATGTTTTGAGCCAGGGGGGTCCTCTAACCTTGGTCCCTCTCTAGGCTATTAATATCTGCCCTCAGTCACTGGCTTTCCCACTCTGGTGGAGAAAATTGCGCGGAAGCCCACGCCAATTTTTTCCGGGATTTAACCCTTTAATTTAATTGCTAGAGACTCCAAATTTGACACAAAGACACTTCTTACATTACTAAAGAGGAATATGTAATAAAAGAAGGGATATGAGATGGTTTACTGTATGTAAACCATGTCTCATATCATGTCGGGTTTGTGAAGGAGACAGGAAAAGCTGGCAATTGAATTACTGGCTTTTCTGCTATCTAGCGCTGAATTAAATATAAGTATATATATATATATATATATATATATATACAGTATATATATGTGTGTCTCATTGACATATATATAGACTGTATATACAGTATGTTTGTAAGAATATTTGAGCCGATGGATCCATGATATGTCCATTCTGCAAGCCTGCGAGAGAAAAAATCGCCGTACAGAAGCCATACGGATGCCATACGGATGACATACGGATAAATTTGTGCGTAAAAATCGCATCCTCGCATTGAATACGGAACAATGTTTTGGGACAATTACTGCGTATTACGGCCGTAAAAAACGGACCGTATTTACTTACGCCTAGTGTGACGCCGGCCTAAGAAAGAGGGAGTGTGAGCAGGCTAAGCACAGTGCCCAGGGATCTGCATGCCGTGCATGCACACCAGGGAGCAGTAAACATGGAGGAAGGAGGAAGAGCGGGACAAGGACTGTGGCAGTGAGTAAGCTGATGTTCCTGCCAGGGATGAAGGGCAGCATGCATGGATGCCGGCGCTAAAACTTATATACATACTTACTCGGAACATTCGCTTATTGCTTGTGAAAGGTTCTGTAGTAGGGCCAAAATGCCACCACGTGAGCTAATGAAAACACCCTTAATTTTTCATATGTGATTGGAGTGCTGCTTATTTTTCTTAACAAATATATGTATATAATTTGTTCTACACACACACACATATGTATATATCTCTACACACACACACATATGTATATATCTATCTATCTATATATATACTGATTATATACGTCATGTTACAAATTATTATGCAAATTGGATTTAAGTGTCATAAAGATTTAATTGTTTTGTTTTTCAAATAAACTTGTGGATGGTATTGTGTCTCAGGGTGTTAGGAGTCGAGTTTCCTCTGCTGCACAGGGGGAATCTCGATCCATCTCCGCTGCGGTTTCCCATTCTCCTCCAGCCGCAGTGGAGTCTGCTCAGCAGGGACGTCGGTCCCAGCGTCTCGCTCAGTCTGACTCTGTGAGAAGAGTTACTGCTGCTTCTCCAGCTTCTGCCTTTAAAGCCTATACTGGTAAGCAGCGAGCGGACTTCTCTGGGACTAAGTCCTTATCTGCACACACTGAGCATGCCCAGGGCAAGATCTCCCGTTGGAGATCGAGGGTCATGTGCTCAGGCTCTGCGGCACATTCCATTGGTCCTCTTGGCAGGTGTTGGAAGGGCAAAAGTTCTATAGCCACTTCCTGTGCTGCAGCTATATAAACTGCGCATGACCGCACGGCCATGCGCTAGTATCAAGTCATATGTGCTTTGCGCCAGTGTGGTTAGCATAAGTGTGTTCAGGGACCCGGCTGAAATAAGACCCTAGAATACCGGCACCTCCGGTGAGGAGATTGTATGAGTGTGTTCAGGGACCCGGCTGAAATAAGCCCCTAGAATACCGGCTTCTCCGGTGAGGAGATTGCGTGTTGCTTAACCACAGACTGCTATCAGCTTGGCAGTAAGCTTGTGCTCCTGTGAGGCTAACAGGGCACAGTGCTTTCCTCTCGCGGCTGCTCTGTGAGGTAACAGAGCTAGTCTACACCGCCATATTGTGCCACCATTCACTAGCAGCAGGTTCTTCCTGCACGGTGGACCCCGGGCTGCGAACGCACCATTAATAATAAATATCTATTTCTACTCGGTGCGTTCCGCTAGCCCTAACATAATACTAGCGCCAGGGTCTGGCTAGTAAATGGCGGACGGTCAGCGTCTACAGCAGTACATCCAGCAGCTGGAGGGTAGGTTGGCGGCTCTCGAGCGCACAACCTCAGCTGTGGACGTTACTGCTGTCGCTGTTCAGGCTGCAAGTGCAGCTGCAGCCAGTTTGTCCGCTGCCACCCCTGCTCCGACCTTATCCCGTCTCCCGCTTCCAGACAAGTTTGCTGGTGACAGTAAGCTATGTCGGGGATTCGTGAGCCAGTGCTCCATACATCTCGAGCTGCTGGCTGCACGTTTTCCTACGGAACGGGCGAAAGTGGGATTCATTATATCTCTCTTGTCGGGCAGGGCGTTGGAGTGGGCAACGCCGCTTTGGGAACGTGGTGATCGTGTGGTACAGAGTGCTCCTATCTTCCTGGACGCTCTGAGGCAGGTCTTTCTGGGACCCCGTGTCACCCACGATACCGTGCTCCAATTGTTGGCAATTACTCAGGCTTCGTCCATGGTCAGCCAGTTTGCCATCCTATTCCGGACTCTAGCTTCTGAGCTGGAATGGCCGGATAAAGTCCTTATTCCGGTGTTCTGGAAAGGACTGGCAGATCATGTGAAGGACGCCTTGGCCACCAGGGAGATTCCCGCCACACTGGAGGAGCTTATTACTATAGCTACCCGCATCGATCTCCGTTTTAACGAGCGGAGGTTGGAGCGGACCCAGTGTAGGCAGAGGTTTTGGCTGGCTCCCACCTTTGCCAAACCTATAGAATCTCCTGTTATGGCGTCCGACTCCCATGAGGCCATGGAGGTTTCTCGAGCGGGACCTAGGTCTCAGACCGTTCGAGTACCTGTGGTATGTAAAAATTGCCAGCAACCGGGACATTACTCTAATAAATGTCCACGGCGGTCGGGAAAACGATCGCGTCTAGTGTCCATTGGAGGAGGTTCACTGGACACTGCGGCATTTTCCTCAAAATTGTCCTTTAAAGGGACAATCCTGTTAGGCACATCCACTCTTACAGTAGAGCTTTGTGTGGATTCAGGAGCAGAGGGAAATTTTATGTCTTCTGCTTTTGCTCTGCGCCACGCAATACCTCTGGTTATGCTTGCCAAACCAGTAACCGTTAGAGTGGTGAATGGGTCGACATTTCCATTACAGATCACACATCAGACTGTCCCTTTCACGTTAGCCATGTCCCCATCCCACCAGGAGATTATTTCCCTTCTTGTCCTTCCCGAGGGAATGGATGAGATTCTGCTGGGAATACCCTGGCTCCGTTTCCACTCCCCACATATTGAGTGGACCTCTGGGAGGATATTGGGTTGGAGTGAATCCTGTAAGGGCAGATGTGTGAAAGAGTGCGTTCAGGTTTCCACCACTGAGATACCCGCAGATCTCTCTACTCTCCCCAAATACTATTGGTCTTATGCAGACGTCTTCTCCAAAAAGGCTACGGAGACCCTTCCGCCTCACCGTCCCTATGACTGTCCTATAGATCTCTTGCCTGGAGCAGAACCTCCTCGGGGACGTGTCTATCCCCTCTCTCTCCCGGAGACGGAGGCTATGTCCCAATACATCCAGGAGAATTTGGCAAGAGGATTTATTAGGAAGTCAGTGTCACCAGCAGGGGCAGGGTTCTTCTTCGTACAGAAGAAGAATGGAGAATTGCGTCCTTGCATAGACTACAGGGGTCTTAACGCCATCACCGTTAAGAATAAGTACCCGCTGCCCCTGATTTCTGAGCTTTTTGATAGGCTACGGGGAGCTAAGGTATTTACCAAATTAGACCTGCGGGGAGCTTATAACCTGATTCGCATTCGTGAGGGGGACGAATGGAAGACGGCGTTTAACACCAGAGATGGGCACTATGAGTATCTGGTGATGCCCTTCGGGCTCTGTAACGCCCCAGCCGTTTTCCAAGACTTTGTCAACGACATCTTCCGGGATATGCTTTCCACCTCGGTCGTAGTCTATCTGGATGATATTCTCATCTTCTCTCCAGATATTGACTCCCACCGGAGAGATGTTGGCAGAGTCTTCGACCTCTTACGGGCAAACTCTCTTTACGCAAAGTTGGAGAAGTGTGTGTTTGAGCAGGAGTCTTTACCTTTCCTGGGCTATATCATCTCTGCCCAGGGATTGGCTATGGATCCTGCCAAACTACAGGCTGTGATGGACTGGCAAGAACCTCATTCACTTAAAGCGGTGCAGCGCTTTATGGGGTTCATTAATTATTACCGCCAGTTCATTCCCCATTTCTCAACTTTGGTAGCTCCCTTGGTAGCCCTCACCAAGAAGAGAGCAAATCCCAAAGTGTGGTCTGAAGAGGTCTCCAGGGCCTTTTCTTCTACTAAGTCTCATTTTGCTAGCGCTCCCATCCTACATCGTCCCGATGTCGATAAGCCGTTTATAATGGAGGTGGATGCCTCTTCCGTTGGTGCTGGAGCAGTCCTCTTCCAAAAGGATGCTCAAGGTCGGAAGCATCCGTGCTTCTTCTTCTCCAAGACCTTCACACCAGCGGAGAGGAATTATTCCATCGGGGACAGGGAGTTGCTAGCGATGAAATTGGCTTTCTCTGAGTGGAGACATCTCTTGGAGGGGGCTCGTTTTCCCTTTCAAGTATTTACAGACCACAAAAATTTGCTATATTTGCAAACAGCCCAGCGGCTAAATTCTCGCCAGGCCAGATGGTCCTTATTCTTCTCCCGATTCCACTTCACCCTCCATTATGTCCCTGGGGAGAAGAACATTCGAGCTGATGCTCTTTCTCGCTCTGTTGTGTCATCTGAGGAGGAGGAAGGAGAGCCTCGGCTTATTGTTCCTTCTGAGAGCTTGAGAACCATGGCTCCGGTGTCGCTTGAGTCTGTGCCTCCGGGCAAGACTTTTGTGCCCATAAATTTGCGACCAGAGGTTCTCTCTTGGGCTCATTCCTCCAGGGTGGGTGGACACTTTGGGACAAAAAGGACATCTGAGCTTCTGGCAAGGACGTACTGGTGGCCGCATATGCTGCGAGATGTCAGAGATTACGTTCTGGCGTGTGTCTCATGCGCCAAAAATAAGTCTCCTCGACAACGGCCGTCTGGGTTACTCTATCCCTTGCCGGTGGCAGACAGGCCCTGGGAGATGGTCGGGATGGACTTTGTAGTAGGTTTGCCCAAGTCTCGCGGCTGTACCGTCATTTGGGTTATTACCGATCATTTCTTGAAAATGGTGCACTTGGTGCCGCTCCCACGGTTACCTTCTGCACGGGCCTTTGCAGCGTTGTTCATAAGACACATCTTCCGCCTACACGGCATGCCAGACAAAATTGTCAGTGACCGGGGTCCCCAGTTTGCGTCTCGGTTCTGGAGAGAGCTTTGTCGTCTTCTCAGCATTGAGTTGAATCTCTCTTCCGCATATCATCCCGAGACGAATGGGTTGGTAGAGAGGGCCAATCAGACTCTGGTCACATATCTACAACATTTTGTTTCTGCCAGGCAGGATGACTGGGCATCTTTATTACCATGGGCAGAGTTCGCCCTTAATAACGCTGTAGCCGACTCCACCGGTCAGACTCCTTTCCTCCTTAATTACGGCCAGCATCCGCGGGTTCCTGTGCCTATGCCCGTGTCCTCTGCTGACTCCAGGGTGGCAGACTGGGCAGTGGAGGCACGGGACATTTGGGACCGCACTCAGGATGCCATTCAGGCCTCGAAGGAGAGAATGAGGTCCTCCGCCGATGCACATCGGCGCCCTGCCCCGACCTTTGCTCCTGGCGACTTGGTGTGGCTCTCCGCCCGTAACATCAGGCTGCGAGTTGAGTCCACTAAATTTGCTTCTCGCTACTTGGACCCATTCAAGGTCCTCGAGCAGGTTAATCCTGTGGTCTATCGTTTGGCCCTTCCGCCACACCTGGGTATCACCGACACCTTTCATGTGTCCCTCTTGAAACCCGTGTATATGTCCCGGTTCTCCGAGTCATCTGCTGGGACATCGGGTTCGTCTTCGGACGATTATGAGGTGAACGCTATTTTGGGGTGCACGGTGGTGCGTGGTAAAAAATTTTATTTGGTGGACTGGAAGGGTTATGGTCCCGAGGACAGGTCCTGGGAGCCTGTTGAGCACATTCGGGCTCCGCAGCTCATTGCTGCCTTCGAACGTAGCGAGGCCCAAGGAGGGGGGGGCCCTGGGAGGGGGGGGTAATGTTAGGAGTCGAGTTTCCTCTGCTGCACAGGGGGAATCTCGATCCATCTCCGCTGCGGTCTCCCATTCTCCTCCAGCCGCAGTGGAGTCTGCTCAGCAGGGACGTCGATCCCAGCGTCTCGCTCAGTCTGACTCTGTGAGAAGAGTTACTGCTGCTTCTCCAGCTTCTGCCTTTAAAGCCTATACTGGTCAGCAGCGAGCGGACTTCTCTGGGACTAAGTCCTTATCTGCACACACTGAGCATGCCCAGGGCAAGATCTCCCGTTGGAGATCGAGGGTCATGTGCTCACGCTCTGCGGCACATTCCATTGGTCCTCTTGGCAGGTCTTGGAAGGGCAAAAGTTCTATGGCCACTTCCTGTGCTGCAGCTATATAAACTGCGCATGACCGCACGGCCATGCGCTAGTATCAAGTCATATGTGCTTTGCGCCAGTGTGGTTAGCATAAGTGTGTTCAGGGACCCGGCTGAAATAAGCCCCTAGAATACCGGCACCTCCGGTGAGGAGATTGTATGAGTGTGTTCAGGGACCCGGCTGAAATAAGCCCCTAGAATACCGGCTTCTCCGGTGAGGAGATTGCGTGTTGCTTAACCACAGACTGCTATCAGCTTGGCAGTAAGCTTGTGCTCCTGTGAGGCTAACAGGGCGCAGTGCTTTCCTCTCGCGGCTGCTCTGTGAGGTAACAGAGCTAGTCTACACCGCCATATTGTGCCACCATTCACTAGCAGCAGGTTCTTCCTGCACGGTGGACCCCGGGCTGCGAACGCACCATTAATAATAAATATCTATTTCTACTCGGTGCGTTCCGCTAGCCCTAACACAGGGCTCAATGGATCACTGAGGTCAATAAAAAACACATGTGATAATTAGTTTTCCAGGTGATTCTAATTAAAGGAAAACTACTTAAAAATGATGTTCCACATTATTAAGCAGGCCACGGGTTTCAAGCAATATGGGAAAAAAAAAGGATCTCTCTGCTGTTGAAAAGCGTTAAATAGTGCAATGCTTTTGACAAGGTATGAAAGTATTAGATATTTCATGAAAACTTAAGAGTGATCATCATACTTTGAAGAGATTTGTGACTGAAACAGAGCACAGACAGAGTTCATGCAGATAAAGGCATAATGAGGAAGGTTTCTGCCAGACAAATTCATTGGATTAAGAGAGCAGCTGCCAAAATACCATCACAAAGCAGCAAACAGTTTTTTGAAGCTGCTGGTGCCTCTGGAGTCCCTCGAACCTCAAGGTGTAGGATCCTTCAAAGGCTTGCTGTGGTGTATAAACCTACTATTTGGCCACCCCTTGTTTACTGATGAGTGTCTAGCAATCCTGGATGGTCCAGATGGATGGAGTAGTGGATGATTGGTGGATGTCCCAACAAGACTGCAACGTCAGCAAGGAGGTGGATGAGTTGTGTTTCGGGCCAGAATCATGGTGAAACAGCTGGTAGGGCCCTTTAAGGTTCCTGAAGGTGTGAAAATGACCTTTGCAAAGTATATAGAGTTTCTGACTGACCACTTTCTTTCATGGTATAAAAAGCAAAATCATCTTCATGCATTAGAATGCACCATCTCATGCTGCAAAGAATACCTCTGAGTCATTGACTGTTATGGGCATAAAAAGAGATAAACTCATGGTGTGACCACCATCTTCCCCTGACCTCAACCCTATAGAGAACCTTTGGAGTATCATCAAGCAAAAGATCTATGAGGGTGGGAGGCAGTTCACATCAAAACAGCAGCTCTGGGAGGCTATTCTGACTTCATGCAAAGAAATACAAGCATAAACTCTCCAAAAACTCACAAGTTCAATGGATTCAAGAATTGTGAAGGTGATGTCAAGGAAGAGTTCCTATGTTTACATGTAACTTGACCTATTAGGATGTTTTGGAGTTAAATAGCTTTTTGTTCAATGAATGTGACCTCCTAATGCTGCAAATTCCACAAATGAGCATTTTCAGTTCTGTAAAACATATCAATTGTTTAGAAATTCTACTGTGCCTAATAATTTGGAACAGTGCATTTTGAGTTTTTATTCATTTTGGAGATTATATTGTTATCATTGGGAGGTTTCTTCAATAAAATTCGATGTATACTGTAACGGGTGATGACTTTTATTAGACTGACTGTCATTTGCACAGACCATTTAGGAAGATCAGAGAAAAATGTCATTTGTATAATAATTTGAAACATGGTGTGTGTATATACTGTATGTGCATTCGTGCGTGTGTGAAGAAAACAAAATATACAATTTGCAATTCTATTCTTACAATTCACATACACAGGAATAGGCAAAATGTAAAATTAGGTCTTTCTATTTTGCCTTCCCATATTCCCCTTTGTTTGGTAACCTTCCTACATCAATTGGGGTTTTGTCAATTTGTTTTGTATACTTGTGCTCTGGACATTTAGGTCCAACATTTCACAGTATGGTGGTCACTTTGTCAGGTAGCTTTTTTCTTCAGGGAATGTTGGTGGTTGGAGAATGCAAAACTGCATATCTAAATCGGGGCAACTACTGATATTTTCATACAACATAATTTTTTAGTAATGCAATGCAGGAAAGTCAAAGTAAATACCTCAGCAATATCATGGTTGCTTAAATGGAGCTGTCAGCAGATGCATATATAGCATGATAAGAATTAGCCATCGAAAAACAGTGGTACTCTGCTAATAATTTCCTGTGATGGGGAAAACATCTTGCAAAAGCCAAAAGGGAAAGAAAGCAGCACTCAGTGTGAAATCACACATTTATTGAAGTCCTTTGAAACATTTGGTCAGAGAGAGAGGAAGAGAAGGTGCGGCTGGTCAGACAACAGCTGTTTCGCATCTAGAGATGCTTAGACCCATACAAGCAGACCAGCAACAGTCCCGTACATGCGTCTCTGTACGTGAAACGGCGGTTGACTGACCAGCCACACCTGCGCTTCCTCTCTGTCTGACCACATTTTATAAAGGATTTCAATAAATGCACGATTTTACACAGTGAGTGTCGTTTTCCTTTCCTTTTGGCCTGTCTTTTTAGTCTAATTTTAATAAAGTCACACTCATCTATTGTTCATTTACTTATGAATTGTCAATATCATGGAATTGTAAGAGTAGAACTACAAATTGTTTTCTAAATTGTACAGAACACCTACACACTTGCATGATATCTACCAATATTGGTCCAGTATGTCTTGGCGTCAATGGAAAGAAGGTGCACCCACATCAACACATACGGAGGTCATGTAAAACCATTGCTCTTTGCTGGAGAAAACTGAATCAGCTATAAAAAAAATTCAGGTTTGTCTACAGGCTGGATCACTGCTATTTTCTGCTGTCCTTGATGTCTGTGTCCATCTCTTTGCAAAAACAGACATTTCTCATTTCTTTTTGCAGGCTACTATACTAATAATCCTCTGACACTGGAAAATATTGTAACAAGCTGCTTCATGTAAAACCCCCTCAATAAACAAGAGGGCATTCCTAATGCCTGGAGAAAAAAAGTCAATTTATTTAGAATACAAGCATTCTTTACCATGACAGCTACAAATCTGTGGAACAGTTTACTATATGAGCTGGTCACAGTGGGAAAATAAATAGTTTTCAAAAGGTTTATATGCTTTTTTAAAAAAGAAAATACTATTAATAAAGATATGTAAAATTATTGTGCTTAAGTTTGATCCATTCGATCCACGCAGGATGGAAAACTGGGACTTGAGGACTTTTTGATAGACTTGATCTTGTATTATGGTTGTATACAGTGGGGCAAAAAAGTATTTAGTCAGTCAGCAATAGTGCAAGTTCCACCACTTAAAAAGATGAGAGGCGTCTGTAATTTACATCATAGGTAGACCTCAACTATGGGAGACAAACTGAGAAAAAAAAATCCAGAAAATCACATTGTCTGTTTTTTTAACATTTTATTTGCATATTATGGTGGAAAATAAGTATTTGGTCAGAAACAAACAATCAAGATTTCTGGCTCTCACAGACCTGTAACTTCTTCTTTAAGAGTCTCCTCTTTCCTCCACTCATTACCTGTAGTAATGGCACCTGTTTAAACTTGTTATCAGTATAAAAAGACTCCTGTGCACACCCTCAAACAGTCTGACTCCAAACTCCACTATGGTGAAGACCAAAGAGCTGTCAAAGGACACCAGAAACAAAATTGTAGCCCTGCACCAGGCTGGGAAGACTGAATCTGCAATAGCCAACCAGCTTGGAGTGAAGAAATCAACAGTGGGAGCAATAATTAGAAAATGGAAGACATACAAGACCACTGATAATCTCCCTCGATCTGGGGCTCCACGCAAAATCCCACCCCGTGGGGTCAGAATGATCACAAGAACGGTGAGCCAAAATCCCAGAACCACGCGGGGGGACCTAGTGAATGAACTGCAGAGAGCTGGGACCAATGTAACAAGGCCTACCATAAGTAACACACTACGCCACCATGGACTCAGATCCTGCAGTGCCAGACGTGTCCCACTGCTTAAGCCAGTACATGTCCGGGCCCGTCTGAAGTTTGCTAGAGAGCATTTGGATGATCCAGAGGAGTTTTGGGAGAATGTCCTATGGTCTGATGAAACCAAACTGGAACTGTTTGGTAGAAACACAACTTGTCATGTTTGGAGGAAAAAGAATACTGAGTTGCATCCATCAAACACCATACCTACTGTAAAGCATGGTGGTGGAAACATCATGCTTTGGGGCTGTTTCTCTGCAAAGGGGCCAGGACAACTGATCCGGGTACATGAAAGAATGAATGGGGCCATGTATCGTGAGATTTTGAGTGCAAACCTCCTTCCATCAGCAAGGGCATTGAAGATGAAACGTGGCTGGGTCTTTCAACATGACAATGATCCAAAGCACACCACCAGGGCAACGAAGGAGTGGCTTCGTAAGAAGCATTTCAAGGTCCTGGAGTGGCCTAGCCAGTCTCCAGATCTCAACCCTATAGAAAACCTTTGGAGGGAGTTAAAAGTCCGTGTTGCCAAGCGAAAAGCCAAAAACATCACTGTTCTAGAGGAGATCTGCATGGAGGAATGGGCCAACATACCAACAACAGTGTGTGGCAACCTTGTGAAGACTTACTGAAAACGTTTGACCTCTGTCATTGCCAACAAAGGATATATTACAAAGTATTGAGATGAAATTTTGTTTCTGACCAAATACTTATTTTCCACCATAATATGCAAATAAAATGTTAAAAAAACAGACAATGTGATTTTCTGGATTTTTTTTTCTCAGTTTGTCTCCCATAGTTGAGGTCTACCTATGATGTAAATTACAGACGCCTCTCATCTTTTTAAGTGGTGGAACTTGCACTATTGCTGACTGACTAAATACTTTTTTGCCCCACTGTATATTCCGCTCCCTTTGTCCCTTCCATTCCCTCAGTTGAATTTGAACCTGTTATTTTTCAATCATACTAAGTATGTAGTTATGTAATTATATTGCTGGCCAGTTGGCTTTTCCAGCATGAGCAAGTAATGCCTCCTCATATGCTGATGGAAACCACAGTTCTTCACCTATTGGAGCTGTGCCATCAACAGCTTACTTTTATTATAAACAATTTGATGGCAATCAATGTGGAAAAGTATTCCAACACCCAAAATGTTCAAATGTAGGCCTTGCACCCTGAAGACAGAGGTACTGATGGAATTTAAAGTTTGCTATATAAAAGATTAACTTTTATTGACAATTGACTGTGCAGTGACACTGACTCACACTGAAGGTGTCGCTATTATGAGCAACATTATGCAACTATGACCGAGATAAGTGATGCTCCACATACTCTATAATGTACTCTTCTTCATTCCTACTGAAATGATTTCCAAAGGCGTACGAGGACAATTGTTGTGTTTGGAAGTACTACTTCTCAGATTGTTTGATGCCTGTGGTGGTGGTGCCAATGATTGTAGCTTCCACATTTTCATTCTTATATTCTCTTTTGTATGTTTTTTAGATGACTAGTCCCCCTATATCAACAGGGAATAAAAATGAAGTGCTAGATACCACCAGACAAGACCACGGCCTGAAGTGACACATGTGGGCATCAAATTAGGCTAGTATAAAAGCTGCAAATTGGCTAACAAGCTAAGATATTTTGTGGAGAATCTCAAAAAATATTTTACAAAATAGAAAAAACCTCTAAAATAAATGATGCCAAAGAAAACCAATAGTACCTGTAAAAATGCATAAAGGGTTATGTACTGAAGTAAGACAGTTACAATAAACAAAAATAGGAACACTCTTCCTTTAAATTCACAATACAAACCTACCTAACCACGGAGGTTGGCACTTTAAATGGCAGCGCAGGATAGGAACAATTGCAAAAAGTTTGTGTTTGGGTACCAGAACAGTACCTGGACCCAAACCCAGACCCCATTGACTTGAATGAGGTGTCCGAACATCCAGTGTTTGCCATGTGGTTATGTGCATGACAGGGCAGCAAACTTCACTTCTGATCTTCGGGAAATCATCATCACTGATCAGAGAGTTGAGGTTCCCACGCTGTCAAAAGACAGCATGAGCAAGCAGCTGTGGTCGGAGGTATAATGTTTACCTCAGGTCATTGGTGTTGGCTGATGGGACTACTGCTGCCATCAGCCGACGCCTGCTGCCGCTAAAAACACTGCGAGCAGGAGGGGCTGATGGGAGTATTCATCAGTCAGCTCTTGCGTTGTAAATAAATAATTTAAAAAAACGGCGTGGGTTCCCCCATATTTGTGATAACCCGAACAGTAACACAGATTTCCTGGTGTGTTTAGACATCTGATAGCTGCCACTGCGCAGGCGCGGCGGGCACCATTTTCAAATTGATTTTTTTTTATTCGCTCAATTGAATCAGCAAAAGGGATTAAGTACACAGTAACCATGCAATTATGCTGCAGCGCAGCAAAATCACTTTGTTTTTTTTTATTCAGTATGTGATGGTATTCATTATCCAATGAATACCTAATCAGAGCACCACATACACCAACCCCGCCTTAGTGCAAGAGAATCTCATTAAAACAAAACTGAAAATAAAGATTAAGAAACAACCATAAGATGGATTTCATCAACCAAGGTATCATTTTATTCAGTATAAAGGCGCCTACCTGACACTGTGTGTAGGTTACTATGCACAATCCTGCTGACAGGTTCCCTTTAAGACTACAAATTTCCCCAAAATTTTCACCAATGATGTGGTAATAACTCTGGAATACTTCAGCATAACTCAGTGAATCTGAGTGTGTTTTTTCATGACATAATTCATGATAATGGTCAAATTTGTTCGATATGACTTGCATTTATAGAGTATGTGAAAATATTGCAATTTTATTTTAAATTGTGAATTTTTTTTTGTAATTTCTTTATTATATTTTTATATTAATCTGACACTGGTCATACTTCTAAAGCTTGGCCTGGTAATTAAAGTCAAAATTAGCTTGGTCACTATGGGGTTAAATCAGTAACATAGCTACCAGGGGGGGAGTCACCCACACGTAGGAAACTACTGTTAACTGTATGGGCGTGCACAGCGCGCCAATACAGTTAAACTCTGCAGCAGAGCAAGGAGACTTGATCTACCTCGGGAACTGGTGAGCACCCCAACATGTAATCGCAAGTTCAACTGTATCGTTTACAGTTTAATGCACTGACGAGACAGGAAGTGTTAAGCTGCCTATCCCATCATTGCCTCTCTGCATCTGACATCACTGATTGTGAGTGTGATAACGTCATTACTGGTGCCCACTGTCCTGAAATATGTGGGTGCTCAGAGCAGGGAGGAACCGAGGAGGAGATGTGAGTATTGTATTTTGTTTTTTTAATGGGATGCATTATACTTTAGATGCCTATTGGGATGCATCAGACTATATAAATGCCTATGGAGATGCATCATACTATAGAGGCCTATGGGGGTGCATTATACTATGTAGAGTGTGACTATGGGAATTCATTATACTATAGAGGCCTATAGGAGTGCATTGTACTATGTAGAATCTGCTATGGGGGTTAATTATACTATATAAGTCTATGGGGGTGCATTATACTATTAAAAGGTATAATGGGTTGCATTGTACTAAACAGGAGATGCAATATACTGCAGAGGCCTATGGGGGTGCTACAATGTCGAGTCGGCTGATGGAGATGCATTATGCTATAGAGGCCTATGGGGGTGCATTATACAATATGAAATATGTCTATGGGGTTTTGTATACTATAGAGGCCTATGGGGATGCACTATATTATGTAGAGTCTGCCTATGGGGCGTGTACTATACTACAGAAGTCTATGACGGTGCACTATTATATATATCATCTGCCTATGGGGAGTGCATTATACTGTAGAGGCCTATGTTGGTGCATTAGGTTATGTAGATTCTGCCTATAAGGAGTGCATTATACTATATAAGTCGATGGGGGTGCATTATACTATATAGAGTCTGCCTATGGGAAGTACATTATACTTGAGATGTCTATGGGCTTCATTATATCATACAGAGTCTACTTATGGAGAGTGCCTTTTACTGTAGAGGCCAGTGGTGGTGTATTATACTACAGTATATAGAGTCTTAGAACATCTCATGAATACGCACATCACAGTAACAATAACATAGATTTAAATATTTAAATAACTGTGATAGCTTCTGGTTGTCATAAGGAATGTTGCAAAATTGAATAGTAAACAACAAAGAGAAAACACATGAGAAAAAACTTCCAAAAATACAAAAAACTAATTTTATTAATAAAATCCAATACAGGTAACACACAGAGGAGGGGAACAGAACACCCACTCGCACGTGTCCAGAACAGGACGCCCACAGTAACGCAAATAGTAGATAAATATACACTATCACAAATACTGACATCCTTCTACTGCGCACTTAACCCAACGGGTCCATTGCATAGTATTCCCCAAACACGGTATGATAGCTGAGTCCGCAGTGCTTACTATCTGCATAGGTAACTACTCAGCTATTGTGGCTGCTCCAACTTATGTGGCTATCATACCGTGTTTGGGGAATACTATGCTATGGACCCATTGGGTTAAGTGCGCAGTAGAAGGATGTCAGTATTTGTGATAGTGTATATTTATCTACTATTTGCGTTACTGTGGGCGTCCTGTTCTGGACATGTGCGAGTGGGTGTTCTGTTCCCCTCCTCCGTGTGTTACCTGTATTGGATTTTATTAATAAAATTATTTTTTTGTATTTTTGGAAGTTTTTTGTCGTGTGTTTTCTCTTTGTTGTATACTAGTATATAGAGTGTGTATAGTCTATATACTATAGAGGCCAATGGGCAGTGGATTATACTCTTCAGGCCAATAGGGGTGCATTATACTATATGGAGACTTCCTATGGTGAGTGAATTATACTATATAGAGCCTGCTTTTTGGGGGTCAATAATACTATATATTGTCTGCTAAAAAAAGGAGTGCATTATACCATATGGAGTCATATGGGGAGTACACTATACTATACAGAGGCCTATGGACAGTGCATTATAATATCGAGGCATATGGGGAGTGCATTATACTATATGGAGGTTTGTTGGGAGTGCATTACTGTATGTTATAAGGAGGGCTATGGGGAGTGCATTATACTATGTACAGTTGTGTAAAAAGTGTTTGTCGCCTTCCTAATTGCCTATTCTTTTGCATTTGTCAGACTTAAATGTTTCAGATCAACAAACAAATTTAAATATTATGCAAAGATAACACAAGTAAACACAAAATGCAGTTTTTAAATGAAGGTCTTTATCATATCTTTGAGAAGCTGTGTTATATTTCCCTAGCCACACCCAGGCATGGTCAGTGCCACAACTGTTCTCAATCAAGAAATCACTTAAACATCTTGATGACCCGAAGACTTTTGGAAGAATACTCTGTGGACTGACGAAAGAAAACTTTTCGGAAGGTGTATGTTCCGTTACATCTTGCGTAGAAGTAACACAGCAATTCAGAAAAGGAACATCATGCTAACTGTAAAACATGGTCTGGGGCTGTTTTGCTTCTTCACAACCTGGAAGACTTGGTGTGGTAAATGGAACTATGAATTCTGCAGTCTAAAAAAAATTCTGAAGTAGAATGTCCAGCCATCTGTTTATGACCTCAAGCATAAGCACAATTGGGTTTTGAATCAGGACAATGATCCAAAACACACCAGCAAGTCCACCTCTTAATGGCTTAAGAAAAACAAAATTAAGACTTTGAAGTGTCCTAGTCAAAGTACTAACCATAATCCAATTGATTTACTGTGGCATGACCTTAAAGGGAACCTGTCACCCCCAAAATCGAGGGTGAACTAAGCCCACCAGCATCAGGAGCTTATCTACAGCATTTTGTAATGCTGTAGATAAGCCCTGATGTATCCTAAAAGGTGAGAAAAAGAGGTTAGATTATACTCATGTTAGCGGGCAGTCCGATCCAGAGGGCGTCGCGGTTCAGTCTGGGGCCTCCCATCTTCATAGGATGACGTCCTCTTCTAGTCTTCACGATGCGGCTCCAGCGCAGGCGTACTTTGTCTGCCCTGTTGAGTGCAGAGCAAAGTACTGCAGTGCGCAGGCGCCGGGAAAGGTCAGAGGGGCCGGCACCTGCTCACTGCAGTACTTTGCTCTGCCCTCAACAGGGCAGACAAAATACGCCTGCGCCAGAGCATGAAGACCAGAAGAGGACGTCATCTGATGAAGATGGGAGGCACTGGACCGGACCGCGACACCCATCGGACCTGACCGGGAGCAGGACCGGGACCACCCCAGGGTGAGTATAATCTAAACTCTTTTTCTTATCTTTTAGGATACTTCAGGGGCTTATCTACAGCATTACAGATTGCTGTAGATAAGCCCCTGATGCTGGTGGGCTTAGCTCACCCTCGATTTTGGGGGTGACAGGTTCCCTTTAAAAAGGCGGTTCATGCTCGAAAACCCTGCAATGTGGCTGAATTACAACAATTCTGCAAAGATGAGGAGACCAAAATTCCTCCAGAGCATTGTAAAAGGCTCATTGCCAGTTATTGCAAATGCGTAATTGCTTTTGTTGCCATCGAGAGTGGCCCAACCAGTTATTAGATTTAGGGGGCAATCCCTTTTTGACACAGGGCCCTGTAGGTTTGGATTTATTTTCCCTTATTTATAAAGACCTAAATTTAAAACTGCATTTTGTGTTTACTTTTGTTATCTTTGTCTAATATTTAAATTTGTTTAGTGATCTGAAACACTCGAGTGTGGCAAACATGCAAAAGAATAGGAAATCAGAAAGTCGACAAACACTTTTTCACACAACATTATAGGCATATAGTAAAATGTACTCTCCATATGGAAGCGTATGGGGAGTGCACTATACTATATAGAAGC